>NC_141877.1:156547998-157172998 GCF_056163025.1 Triticum urartu
ATAGAGACCCCGCTTTAATGGAGGCTCCGGTTTATTATATAATATATACATCGTCATAAATATGTACATATGAAGAGCCTATGGCTCAAGTATAGTAAGGCCGAAGAAGAGCTATATTCCATGGCTGCTTGGTCTCTTCCTCCGATTTACGTGAGTCTTGGTGGTCTCGAACATCAATGAGGTAGTATGACCCGTTGTGCAGATTCTTGCTGACCACAAAAGGTCCTTTCTAAGGTGGGGATAATTTGTGCATATCAGTTTGATCTTGGATGAGCTGGAGCACCAAATCACCCTCTTGAAAGGTTCTGGTCTTAACCCGACGGCTGTGATGACGTCAGAGATCTTGTTGATAAATCGCCGAACGTGCTGCTGCAAGATCGCGCTCCTCATCTAACAAGTCTAGAGAATCCTGACGAGTTGTCTCGTTATTCGCTTCAACGTAAGCCGCCACACGGGGCGAGTCGTGACATATGTCACTAGGGAGAACCGCCTCCACTCCATAAACCATGAAGAAAGGAGTGTAACATGTCGATCTGTTAGGCGTGGTGTTGATGCTCCATAACACAAAAGGTAATTCCTCCACCCAACAACCCGGTGTCCGCTCCAAAGGAACCATAAGCCGGGGTTTAATACCTCTCAAAATTTCTTGATTTGCCCTCTCTGCTTGACCATTAGATTGGGGGTGAGCCACCGATGCTATATCAAGCCGGATGTGCTCACGTTGGCAGAACTCCTCCATCTCTCCCTTGGACAGATTAGTACCATTATCAGTGATGATACTGTGTGGAAAGCCAAACTGGAATATCACCTTTTTGATGAATTGAACCGTCGTGGCCGCATCACACTTACTGACTGGCTCTGCTTCCACCCATTTGGTGAATATCAACTGCCACTAATAAGTGGGTCTTTTTGTCCTTGGAGCGTTTAAAGGGTGCAACCATATCAAGCTCCCAAGTCGCAAACGGCCAAGTTATTGGAATCATCCTCAACTCCTGAGCCAGAATGTGAGCACGGCGTGCAAATTTTTGACAACCGTCACATCTCTAGACTAAATCCTCCGCATCAGCATGAGCTGCTAGCCAGTAAAAACCGTGGAGAAAAGCTTTAGCCACCAAGGACTTTGAACCGGCATGGTGACCACAATCCCCTTCATGGATTTCTCGCAAAATCTCACAACCCTCCTGAGGAGAAACACAACGCTTAATTGCCCCTGAAACGCTGTAACGATGCAATTCCCCGTTGAGTATAGTCATTGTCGGTGTCAAAACCAGCGGATCTCGTGTAGGGGGTCCCGAACTGTGCGTCTAGGCCGAATGGTAACAGGAGGTAAGGGACACGAAGTTTTACCCAGGTTCGGGCCCACTTGATGGAGGTAAAACCCTACGTCCTGCTTGATTAATATTGATGATATGGGTGTTAAAAGAGTAGATCTACCACGAGATCAGAGAGGCTAAACCCTAGAAGCTAGCCTATGGTATGGTTATATCTTGTCTACAGACTAAAACCCTTTGGTTTATATAGACACCAGAGAGGGTTAGGGTTACACAAGGTCGGTTACAAAGGAGGAGATATCCATATACGTGTTGCCTAGCTTGCCTTCCACGCCAAGTAGAGTCCCATCCGGACATGAGAAAAATTCTTCAATCTTGTATCTTCATAGTCTAACAGTCCGGCCAATGGAGATAGTCCGGCCGTCCGGAGACCCCCTAATCCAGGACTCCCTCAGTAGCCCCTGAACTAGGCTTCAATGATGATGAGTCCGGCGCGCAATTGTCTTCAGCATTGCAAGGTGGGTTCCTTCTCCGAATACATCACAGAAGAATTTGAATATGAGGATAGTGTCTGACCCTGCAAAATAAGTTCCACATTCCACCGCAGAGAGAATATTTTTTCCGCAGATCTAATTTGCTGTCTTGTTTTGACAGCATGACATCATGTCATGGCCCGGTGATTATTCGAACCGTTTCTCTTAACCAGCTCCACACATAACGCGAGGCGGTTTCTTGACACGCCTTGCCGAAACGGAGATCGTGTTCCCCTAATTACGGGATTCTCATTAATGCGGTCGTGGGTAACCCAACCGTGTCTAGGACTCCTAGATTATAGGCAAGTCCCAAACGGATACGGAGAGGACGCTTGATATTCATCCTCTTTATAAGGGGACACGGTTTTCGCTTTTTCCCTCTCGTGCTCAATCAAACCCTTCCCCCGCCTCGAGTTCTAACACCCAAAGCCCAGGTTAGGTGCTCTGGATCTTCAACCATGTTCGGATCCAGCCTTCAAGGCCGATGGACGCCCAACTCCATTACGGAAGAGGACATTAAGAAGTTGAGGGAGGCCAGATATCTGACCGCCGAGGTTTCGCATCGGCTGCCTGCTCGAGGGCAGGTCGTCCCTACTCTCGAACCCAACAAGAACGTTGTGTTTGTCTCCCACTTCCTCCGAGGTCTAGGCCTCACTCTGGATCCTTTCGTCAGGGGCTTGATGTTCTATTACGGGTAAGATTTCCACAATCTAGCTCCGGACTCCTTTCTCCACATCACGACATTCATTGTCATGTGTGAGGCCTTCCTCCGCGTTACCCCTCACTTCGGCATGTGGCTCAAGACTTTTGAAGTAAAGCCGAAGATGATCGAGGGGCAACAAGCAGCGTGCGGAGGTGCATCAATAAGCAAGATGGCAGGAGCTCCATGGCCGAAAGGTTCCTTTCCAGAGGTGTCCGAATTATGGAAACGGGAGTGGTTTTATGTCACGACTCCCAGAAGTGCCAAGTGGGTGGCTGCCCCCGCTTTCCGCTCGGGCCCCCCACCACAACTGATGTCATGGATTAGCAGGGGTTTGAGCTGGGGTCCAGCCAAGGACATTCCTATACTACAAAGCCGCATCCGAGATCTCTTCGAGGGAGATTTTAATTTGGTTGCGGTAATACAAGTTATGCTGGTTCGTCAAGTCCAGCCTTGCAAACGCCAGCCCCTATGCTTTTGGGAATTCAACCTAGAGGGACCACGTGCCATTCAAAGTTTCCTCGGCCTGACGCACGAGGAGATGTACAAGTCATTCTTCGGACCTCAAGTGGAATGTCCGGAGATCATCGAGGACGTGGGCCTGAGCAGTAACCGCGCTGCCGAACAAGTAAGAAATCCTCTAGCCGAACACGTTGTCTTTTATTCGAGGTTATTTCTAAGAGTTCACTTTTTGACCAGGACTGGCTAACAAAGGAGAAGATGATTCGGTGTTTGGCCCCCCTCCCTGAGGGTTTGGAAAATCTGGTATTGGAGAAGATGCTCGAGGTCGCACCTTGCCCGGAGCCCTTGAAGGAAGATACCGAGGGGGATAATACGGGCGAACGCGGGCCCCCATCGCTACCCGCTCCGATCGAGGGAACGAGCGTCTCTACGAAGGAGGATGACCGGGGGAGGAAAAGGACTGCTTCCGAGGATCCGGAAGCCGAAGCCACCAAACGGGAGAAGAAGTCTCCCACAGAGGGTCCTGCCTCGGGGGGTGCCTTTGCCGCACAAAGTCCGCGGGGGGATCAACCCTCCAACGAGTCGTAAGTGATCCAAAATATTTTAACAGTAAGAGTATGCTATCTTTTTCCTCTGAGAAAATAACCACCGCAGCCCTCTCAAATGAGCTCGTCTTCGGGGGATCTTCTTCCAGAGATGATGGAGAGCGAAACGCCTCCCCCGGACTCCTTCGCTCCAGAAGCGGGCGACCCCGAAGTGTCGTCGTGGAGGGCCTCTCCGGATCCGGTGAGGCCAGAAGATAATCCCATAGACCCCCTAAGTCCCCAGTGTCCGGCTTCCGAAGAGAGCATACGAAAGAGTCCGGCACCGTCTGGTGTGCGGTCGGACGTTCTGAGGGAGTTGGTGGGGCGAGCGGCCATCTCAGAAGAGCACCGTATGTTGATGGGTACGGTGATGGAGAGAATCTCGTCCACTAAAAGCGGATTACATGAAGCCTTTATGAGTCTACTGACAGGCTTTGAGGTATGTGAGATAATATGCGATAGTACTACACATGTTGGGTGTGCCCTGTGTAGATAGTAGCCCCTGAGACTCTGGTTGTTGTCGAGAACGGCAGCGAACAGAGGATCATATTCGCAGGCAATAACCAAACTACCCCTATGTGCAGGTGGTGGAAGCTCCGGTGGCTGGCCTGACTAATGAGTTTGCCCAATTAAAACGGCAACTGGATGCGACAGACGCCGACATCGAGCTTGTTAACAAGAGGCTTGACGAGGCACAGGGTAAGTGCTATCATCCGGTGAACGCCACATAATAAGAGCAGCATAATGCCAGTATCTTTAATATGTTGTGACTGCAGATGGAGCTACCACCATGGAAGCCTTGCGGGTGGAACTTGTCCGAGCCAAGGAACAAGCGAGGATTAGTAATGCGGCTGCTTTGAAGGCAGACGAAGAGTTGAAAGCCGAGAAGGCCGCAGATTGCGAGAGACAAGAGAAGATGGCCAAGATGGCCGTAGAATTAAAAGACACTGCCGACCGTTGCCAGGTCCTTGAGAAAGAAAATCGAGCGAAGGCAACAGACCTTGAGAAGGCCGCGGCGGCATACAAAGACACCCGTTCTGCTATGAGAGCGAAGAAGGAGGAGCTGCGGGAAGCCGGCGATATTGCGGATGGGAAACCCTTCATGTTACGGAGGAAGTTCGGAGATCCACGATATGCCCCTCTGGATCGGCTGTGGAGTTCGGCAGATGCGTATATGGACTTGGCGGCGAGCGCTGCCGATGCGGCCAAGTACTTCAAAGGTCAGACAGATCGTGAAGTGGACAAGCTATTCTGGACGCAATTCCATGTTCCAGAGCGTCCGCTTTCATTGACTGACCAACTAGCCGAATGGGCCGAACTGAATACGTTGTCCGGACTCGCCATGAGGTCTGTTGTGGATCAGCTATGGCCGGAAAGGCCAAAGCCGAACAACTATTTCAGCTTAGTGCAGCAGTTCCTTGATGCGGTGCCGCGCATTAATGTGATGAACAGTTCGGCGTGCATAGAAGGTTCGCGTATGGCCCTTGCCCATGTTAAAGCATACTGGGCGGAGATGGACGCTACCACTGTTGCGGCACAGGGTTCGGCCATAGGCCGGGTGGCTGCCGAACACTATTTCGAGGAGGTTCTCGAGGGTGCTTGTTTGATAGAGGCCCAGTGCTCGAAAAATATTATGTTTGAGTGATATGTATTCTCATTGTAAGCACAATGCTTTTATGAATTTTTTATAAGGTTATTTTTATACTTTTGCCTGAAAGTAGTATGATGCCTCCTGTGCAGCCGTTTATGTATACTTGTGTATAACCTGAAAGATTGCAGCCGTCAGCTTCAACCACCATGCATAAAATGCAGGGGTGCTCGCAAAAAGCGCGTGTTCACACTTAACCCAACGTCTTGGTCCTATTAAGGAGGTGATAGCGTAGCGAGCGAGGCAACCAGACTATAATGCTTTAACACTTTCACTTAGCCATAGGAGTTTGACAGTGGGGCTACTAGATAGCCCCTGGTGGCTCCGCACTCTCCCGATCGCGGGGTGCGCACATGCCTGGCCGGAAAACGGCCCTTCGTTAAGGCGGAGGAATTCTAACATTCCGATAGGTCACGAGTGGTTGACCAGTCTCACACTATATCATGACAGTCAGTTTTCGGCTTTGTCTACTGAGGTGCTCGTCCGGATGAACGAGGGCACAATCGCAGTAGTTCTCCTGGTGCTCCCTTAGCCGGTAAAGCGGAACGTAAGGCACCAAAACACAGGAGCCGGGCAAACCCAACATTTTACCAAAGACAATGATTCGGAGCTGGTGCATATAAGGCCAAACTCGCGACGCCGAACACTCCCTAAGGTATTCGGTCTTTATGGTATAAACTGGGCCTAAATAGTGCCCTTCGTAAGAAGCCCCTTGTGTCCAGGTACGTGAATTATTCTGACGTGGCCACATGCCAAGACACCAGCATCCTTCTCAACTGTGCTGAGAATGCGGTGGATATGTATCAACAAGAGACAGTAAAAAAGGTTTACGCGGGGTCTTAATCTGAAAAGAATCCTTGGAGAGGGTCCCTGCTGCACGTCTGCGCCTGTGTCTCCGTTGTGCCGTATCCTGGACGGGTGTAGCATGATGATCATCTATAAAAGAGAGGAACTTAGGTGAAAAAGTTGTCGTGCAAAAGGATCGTTTTTAAAGGAACCAAGTATAATTCAAGATCAGTAAAAATTGCCACTTGTCTGCGCGCGTTGAGCACCTTGTATAGGGGTGTGACCATTGATCCGGGATGAATTACATATACTTGCGAGGGACTCGTCTAACCGTGTCCGAGGTCTTGACGACTTGTTAAATGCTTTAGTTGGTGAGGCCGTTTTTAGTGTGCGGCTGCCAAGGCAGCCGCACTCTCTTCGGCGCGCAAAGATCGCTTAATACTTCCATTTACTGTAATGATGCCACGTGGTCCGGGCATCTTGAGTGTGAGGGAAGCGTAGTGCGGTATTGCATTAAAGCGGGCGAAAGCTTCGCGTCCGAGTAGTGCTTGATAGCCACTTTGGAACGGGGCGATGTGGAAGGTCAAATGTTCGCTAGGGAAGTTATCGGGGGAGCCGAATATAACTTTTAGTAACAGGGAGCCCGTGCAATGAGCCCATGGGCCTGGCGTTACTCCTTTAAAGGTAGTATTGCTATGGCAAATTTTTGTTGGGTCTATCCCCATTTCGCGGATTGTATCCTGATATATCAGGTTTAGACTGCTGCCACTTTCCATCAGGACTCGTGTGAAGTGATATCCGTCAATTATTCGGTCTAATACCAGGGCAGCCCATCCTGCACGCCGGATGCTTGCTGAGTAATCACGATGGTTGAAAGTGATCGGTTGAGACGACCAGTGGCAGAACTCTGCGGTGATAGGCCCTTGGGTATATTGTTCTGGGAGTGCTGTTGTGTTTTTTCCCTTGATCACGTGTAACACGTTTACTGTTTTGACTTCTGGTGGAAATGTCTTTTGTTCCCTAGTGTCTTGCTTGAGAGGCTCATCCTCATCTTCGCTTGGTGTATCCTCCCCCTTGTGTACGGCATTGAGCTTACCAGACTGCTTGAAGACCCAACATTCTCTGTGGGTATGATTGGCAGGTTTACCAGGGGTGCTATCGATCTGACATATTTGGTCCATAATTTTGTTTAGGTTGGACAGTTCATCTCTGGCGCCTTTAGAGGGCGGCTTTTGCTGACCTGGCCGAGAGCTTTTGAATTCGGCGTTTACTGCCGTGCTCTTCGTGTTGTCTTCTTTATTCCGGCATTTCTTACTGCTGTTGCACCGTGATTTCCCGTTTCCATCTCTAACTTCAGATGTACTGGGGTTGCTGGTGCTGCATCTAGCTAGCCAGCTATCCTCACCCGCGCAAAAGCGGGTCATGAGGCTTGTTAATGCTACCATTGTTCTTGGATTTTCTTGGCCGAGGTGTCTGGCGAGCCATTTGTCATGGACGCTATGCTTAAAAGCTGCCAAGGCTTCGGCGTCCGGACAGTCGACAATTTGGTTCTTTTTAGTAAGAAACCTGTTCCAAAGTTTTCGGGCTGACTCTCCGGGCTGTTGAGTTATATGACTCAAATCATCCGCGTCCGGAGGTCGGACATAAGTTCCTTGAAAATGTGCCCGAAAAGCATCTTCGAGCTCTTCCCAACTTCCAATGGAGTTTTCGGGGAGGCCTTTAAGCCAGTGACGGGCTGGCCCTTTGAGCTTGAGGGGTAAGTACTTGATGGCGTGGAGATCATCTCCTCGAGCCATATGGATATGGAGGATGTAATCCTCGATCCAGACCCCAGGGTCTGTTGTTCCATCGTATGCCTCTATGTTTACGGGTTTGAATCCCTCAGGAAATTCATGGTCCAGCACCTCATCGGTGAAACATAGGGCGTGTGCGGCACCCCTGTATCTGGGTGTACCGCATTGTTCGGATGTTTGTTGTGTTACATTGTATGCTGGGGCACGCTTGCATGGTCCATAGATGGATCTGGTTGCGCCGTCCTTTTGGTGCGAGCCCTCGCGTAGATCACGTGTTGGCTTGTGAGTGGCGTTGTTTGCCGCTTGATGTTGGCCGTTGGGTCGTCTATCCGGCCAGGTGGCTGCTTTGGTATTTGGTTGTGAGGGGTCTGAGGCCTCTTCATCGAACTCAGGTAGCAACCTCCACTTTGGGTAGCTCTTGGTGGGGCGATTGTCGCCGTACCTCACTGCTGTGTTGAGTACTTTACTCCATCTGATTTGAAATGTGTCTTGCGCAGCCTTGAGCCTTTGCTTCTACTTTTTCAGACTCCTCGCGGTGGCAACAAGCCTTTGACAGACATTCTGCTGCTCCGGGTGCCTGTCTGGCATTATATCGTCCGGACTATTATCTTTGACGGAATTGGTTTGTTCGGTTTGATTCCCCAGATTGCCGTGGTCCGGCAGTGGTTCGCCCTGCTCCAACGCTGGGTCTGTGTGATCGTTATTTCTGCCGAGGTGGGATTTGGGGAGGCGCCTGCGCCGCCGCTTTGACTGCTTCTCGAGGGAACAAGCCTTCGGTGTGTCCTTCCATTCCTCGTTGTCGTCTTCTTTTGGTGTGTCCACCATGTATACGTCATATGATGAAGTGGACGTCCAGCGCCCTGTGGGCGGTGGTTCCTCTTCGCCTCCCGCATCGTCGTCCATTCCGTCGATATCTGCGGAGTCGTAGTCGAGCATGTCGGTTGAGTCATCGACAGTGGCTATTAAGTGGGTGGTGGGTGGGCGTCGAATTTCGTCGTCCGCATCCCAATCCTGTTGGCCGTAATCCGGCAGGGCTCTCCTAACAAAGAAAGAGACCTCAGTGAATTCAGAATGTTGCCAAAGGGCGAGTGCCGAAAGATATCTGCGGCGGTGGATTCCATGATCGGCGCCCAATCGGCAGGGGCACGGATGGTTCGTGGTCCGGAAGAGAGTCTGGCACCTTGGGGTCACGGGCTGCGCAGATGATTATGCTGGTATTTGGCTCGATCTCCGTCGAGACTGCAGCCCCTGAGGCGGTGTCTAGCCACCCATCCTCAATTGGCGCAGTTGGCTCCGAGCTAATGGTCGGAGCTGATGCGGGCGCGGCCTCTGGGTACCGTCCGGTGGCAGAGCTAGGCCATACTCATCGCGACAGTGCGGCACGCCCGGCTGTTGCTCGAATCCGTCTAAGATCAAGTCCCCGCGGATGTTGGCCGTGTAATTCAAACTTCCAAATCTGACCTGATGGCCAGGGGCGTAGCTTTCAATCTGCTCCAAATGGCCAAGAGAATTAGCCCACAGTGCAAAGCCGCCGAATACGAAGATCTGTCCGGGGAGAAAAGTCTCACCCTGGACCGCATCGCTATCGATGATAGCAGGAGCCATCAAGCCTAACGGTGACGACACAGAGGAACTCTCAATGAAAGCACCAATGTCGGTGTCAAAACCGGCGGATCTCGGGTAGGGGGTCCCGAACTGTGCGTCTAGGTCGGATGGTAATAGGAGGTAAGGGACACGAAGTTTTACCCCGGTTCGGGCCCTCTTGATGGAGGTAAAACCCTACGTCCTTCTTGATTAATATTGATGATATGCGTGTTACAAGAGTAGATCTACCACGAGATCAGAGAGGCTAAACCCTAGAAGCTAGCCTATGGTATGATTGTATCTTGTCTAAGGACTAAAACCCTTCGGTTTATATAGACACCGGAGAGGGTTAGGGTTACACAAAGTCGGTTACAAAGGAGGAGATATCCATATACGTATTGCCTAGCTTGCCTTCCACGCCAAGTAGAGTCCCATCCGGACACGAGACGAAGTCTTCAATCTTGTATCTTCATAGTCTAACAGTCCGGCCAATGGAGATAGTCCGGCCGTCCGGAGACCCCCTAATCCAGGACTCCCTCAGTCATCAATTTGGAATGTCGGATTACCTGTCGGGCCAAGGTTTCATCGTCCGCTAACTCGCCCCGGTTCATGTAAGCCAGGTATGGGATTGTCCAATCCGGTATGACATGCAAAGCCGCCACCAATTGATCCTCCGGATCAGGAATAGCCAACTCTTCCTCTATTGGTAATTTGACTGACGGATTATGCAACACGTCAAGAAAGACATTTGGTGGAACCGGTTTACGCTGAGAACCAAGGCGACTTAAAGCGTCCGCCGCTTCGTTCTTTTGCCGGTCAATATGGTCCACCTGATAACCCTTGAAGTGACCAGCCACTGTATCCACCTCTCGCCGATATGCAGCCATGAGTGGGTCTTTAGAATCCCAAGTGCCAGACACCTGTTGAGCCACCAGATCTGAATCCCCGAAGCACTTAACCCGGCTTAAGTTCATCTCCTTAGCCATCTGAAGACCGTGGAGTAAGGCCTCATATTCACCTGCATTGTTAGTACAAGGGAACATTAAACGGAGGACATAACAAAACTTGTCACCTCGTGGGGAAGTTAATATGACTCCAGCCCCCGAGCCCTCCAACTGCCTGGATCCATCAAAGTGAATAGTCCAATACATATTATCTGGCTTCTCCTCTTCTGCCCGCAACTCCGTCCAATCATTGATGAAGTCCACGAGTGCCTGGGATTTGATCGCTGTGCGGGGTATATATTTGAGCCCGTGAGGTCCAAGCTCAATAGCCCATTTGGCAATCTGCCCATTGCTTCTCTGTTTTGAATGATATCTCCCAGAGGGGCGGAACTGACCACTCTGATAGGATGACCCTGAAAATAGTGTTTAAGCTTATGGCTTGCCATAAACACTCCATACAGTAGCTTCTTCCAATGTGGATACCTCTGCTTTGATTCAATGAGTACTTCACTGATATAATAAACCGGCCATTGAACCGGATATTCCTTGCCAACTTCCTTGCGCTCCACCACAATAGCCACGCTAACAACTCAGGCATTAGTAGCCACATATAGCAATAATGCGTCCTTATCGATTGGTGCTGCAAGCACAGGCGGTTCAGCTAACTGCCTCTTCAGTTCCTCAAATGCTTTATCAGCTGCCTCACTCCGAACTATATTATATGTTTTCTTGAGCATTTGATATAAAGGGATAGCCTTCTCCCCAAGACAACTGATAAACCGGCTCAAAGTCGCAATCCGGCCGGCCAGACATTGAACGTCATTGATGCACGCCAGTTCAGCCAAAGATGTAATTGCTGATTTTTTCCGGATTAGCCTCAATGCCTCTGTTTGACACCAGAAAACCCAAGAGTTTGCCCGCTCGTACACCGAAGACACACTTTCCGGATTGAGCATCATCTTGTAAACCCGGAGGTTGTCAAAGGTTTCTCTCAAATCGTCTATTAATGTTTCCTCCTTCCTGGACTTTATCACAATATCATACACATATGCATGAACATTGCGGCCAATCTGCTTATGAAGACAATTCTGAACATAGCATTGATAAGTCGCCTGGGCACTCTTGAGCCCAAAGGGCATGGAGACATAGCAAAAGGCTCCAAAGGGAGTGATGAAAGTTGTCTTCTCCTGGTCCTTAACTGCCATTTTGATCTGATGATAACCAGAGTAAGCATCCACAAAACACAAACGGTCACAACCCGCCGTAGCATCAATGATCTGATCAATACGAGGGATGGCAAAGGGACTGCAGGACAAGCTTTGTTCAAATCTGTGTAATCTACACACATATGCCAAGTGCCATTTTTCTCAAGAACCAGCACCGGATTAGCCAACCACTCTGGGTGAAAGACTTCCATGATAAATCCTGCAGCAAACAACCGAGCTACCTCTTCACCGATAGCCTTACGTCTTTCTTCATTGAAGCGCCGGAGAAACTACCGGACCGGTTTAAACTTAGGATCAATGTTAAGTGTGTGCTCAGCGAGTTCCCTCGGTACACCTGGCATGTAAGAAGGTTTCCATGCAAAGATGTCCCGGTTCTCACGGATGAACTCGATGAGCGCGCTTTCCTATTTCGGATCCAGGTTAGCACAGATGCTGAACTGCTTGGATGAATCGCCAGGAACAAAGTCAACCATCTTCGTATCTGTGGCCGATTTAAACTTCAACGCCGGATCGTGTTCCGTAGTTGGCTTTTTCAAAGAAGTCATATCTGCCGGATCAACTTGGTCCTTATAAAACTTCAATTCCTCTGTGGCACAAACCGACTCAGCATAAGCTGCATCACCTTCCTCACATTCCAAAGCGATCTTCCTGCTCCCGTGTATTGTGATGGTCCCCTTATGACTTGGAATTTTAAGCTGAAGATAAACATAACATGGCCTTGCCATGAACTTAGCATAAGCCTGTCTCCTGAACAAAGCGTGATACGGACTTTTGATTTTTACCACCTCAAAAGTCAATGTTTCTGACCTTGAATCATAGTCATCTCCAAAAGCCACCTCTAAGGCTATCTTGCCTACTGGATATGCAGACTTGCCAGGCACCACACCATGAAAAACAGTGTTTGGCGGTTTAAGACTCTTATCTGTCAACCCCATACGACGGAAGGTATCATAATATAGAATGTTGATACTGCTTCCCCCATCCATGAGTACCTTCGTGAACTTATATCCCCCAACTTGAGGGGCCACCACTAGGGCCAAGTGACCCGGATTGTCAACCCGGGGTGGGTGATCCTCTCTACTCCACAAAATTGGTTGCTCAGACCAGCGCAAATACTGAGGCACTGCCGGTTCAACAGAGTTTACTGCCCTCTTGTGAAGCTTCTGATCACGCTTACACAAGCTAGTAGTGAAGACATGATATTGCCCACTATTTAGCTGTTTAGGATTGCTCTGATAACCCGACTGCTGCTGTTGCTGGTGGTTCGCCTGATGGTTGTAACCTCCCTGGTTGCCTTTGTGCCCTTGATTGATGTGTCTGGTTTGATTGCCTTGAAATCCTAAACCGGAACTACCACCTCCGTAACCCGGCCCATGGAAACCACCTCCTGAACCACCGGGCGGGCCATTGTCGTACTGGAACATATTGGAATTCTTGAAATCTCGCATGATATAACAATCCTTCCAAAGATGCGATGCTGGCTTCTCCTTTGATCCATGCTTTGGATAGGGTTGATTTAACAGCCGCTCCAAATTGGGGCCTGAACCTCCGCCCCTCTGGGGCTGCTTGCCCTTACGGCGTTGGCCATTCTCCTGAGCATTGGTGTTAGCGATAAAGTCCAAGCTGTTGTCGGCCTTGCGCTTACCACTATTCCCATGGCCTGCCGGATTATGCTGCTGACCCTTGGTGTTGCCGTTCTTTTTCCCCTTCCCCGGTTTGTCCTCCTCTGAGTCAGGGTCTTTGGTGTTATCTGAATCGGCGTACTTAACCAAAGAGGCCATAAGCATTGACATATCATTGCAGTGACGTTTGAGCCTTCCTAACTTCTGTTTGAGCGGCAGAAAACGGCAATTGCCCTCCAACGTTAGCACTGCGGTATCTGCATTGATACGATCCGATGAATGCAAAATCGCTGAAACCCGCTTGACCCAATGGGTCGTGGACTCCCCCTCCTCTTGGACACAAGCGGCCAGATCCACGATTGACATGGATAAACCGGTGCTTCAATTCGGCCCATGATCCGACAGAGTTAGTTGGTAAGCTCTTCAACCAAGTACGAGTTGTTCCTTCCAACATCATGGTGAAGTATTTAGCACACACCGCCTCATCCACATCTAACATCCATTGCCATCTCGTAGCTTTCAACCCACGCCTCTGGTTGTAAATCGGCGGTGTAATTTGGTACCTTACGAGGTCCCTTGAAGTCCTTGGGCAATCTGACATTTCACAAAGCGGGGTTGAGACACGGCACCCCTAAGGAACTGAATACCACACCTAGCTCGACTGAAGCGGTAGGGTGAACCGGAGTATGTTGACGAGCTCCATGCCGAGCTGCTAACTCGGCCTCTCGACGCGCGCGACCATGATCCACTACATCATGTGCATTAGCACCTCCCCCTGCCGGGTTGTGTCCTCACGGCGAATTACGGCGACATGCACTGTTGACACGGCCGGTTCATCCTCAACGTGTCTGCTATAGCTCCGGCTTCGACGGGGAATGGAATGAATCCTCTCACGACTGTGTGAATATGCCTGTTGCTGATTTAGTGCTGTTTGAAGGAGATCTCTGGCCCGACGTGCCTCAATCGCAACTGGTGATTCGCCGTCGACTGGGAGGGCTGCCAGGCGTGAAGGGGCGGCCACCATGTTGTCCAACGGGTTGGAGTAATGCCCTGGAGGTGTTGGTACATACTATGGCACAATGTTGTTCTAACGAGGCGGGTCCATCATGGACGGTTGAACCGTTGCTCCTGTTCCTGGTACCTCCATCCGGTTTAATATTGGTTGGTTACTAGTTCCTGCTCCTCGCGTATTGAAGAGATTTCGTGGCTCGTAACCCGAAGGGAGATGCGATCGGTACCTTCTTCTCATGACCTCTTCGGAAGCGTTCTGATCCAGCCTAATCCGGTAGGCCTGAGCTTCCAATTTGGCCCGTTCTGTAGCCATCCTAGCGGTCTCTGCCACCAGGTCCGCTTTGGCCTGAGCTATCTGATCCTTCACCTTTGCAATCTCCGCGTTGTGCTGATCCCGGGCCGCTGCATCCACCTCTACAGCCATCAATGTTGCCAAAGCATCGAGCAAGTCAGACAGGATTTGAGCTGGAGGCGGCGCAGAGCTTCCTGCCCCTGCCGGCGTGGCCGTTGTTGAACCGGAGAGTATTGCTGCGGCAGCTGATGAATGAGGCGCCAACTGTGTACCGGCCATGAAGATAGCGGCCCGGTTTGGCAAATCAGGGAAGTCCGGAATACTGTTGCCCTCGGATCCTCCGCTAATCCGGCCATCCTGCAACTGATAGAGCGATTCGGTCTCTCCAGAAGACTCGTCGTCGGAACAGACAATAGTTTCTCCATGGGACGCCGGTCTGTCCTCGTATTCTGCTCCATGGATGACGCCTACGAAAACATGCTTCGCCACGGGCTAAACCGGCGAAGGGCTTGCACACTGAGCCGTCTCGATGATGTCGGTGCAGATGTCCGGCTCAGGGGCCGGTTCGCCAATCTTGCCGATGAAGACGTGAATCCCCCCAAAGGGGACCCGTACCCATATTCGATTGAATCAGCCTCGGGACCCCATCCTGCGTTGCCGATGTAGAGCTTGCCGCGACGGCTCTTCGTCATCCGGCCCACTTCGCATCCCTTGAGTCCATCAAAGCTGCGCTTCAAGAACTCGAAACCATCGTGCGATAGCCCCACGGTGGGCGCCAACTGTCGTGGGTTTGTCACGGCAGATGTCCTTGTTAAAGGACTTAGTCGTGGAGCCATCACAACGGGTTAGCTTAAAGGGGTTAAACCGGACAAGGGGACCGGGGAGTTTATACTAGTTCGGCCCCTTGGATGAAGGTAAAAGCCTACGTCTAGTTGTGATTGATATTGCAGGGGTTTCGAAGGCCAGGGAGTGAATCCGCTTTGTCTGGCTATCGAATTGTTGTCTGTCGTCCTTAAACCGCTGCCGGGTCGCCCCTTTATATACATAGGTTGACGCCCGCCGGTTTACAGTGTCCCGAAGCCGGATCATAAACGTGCCCGGTTCGATCTCTATCCTTCCTATCTTACAATGCAAGTTACCTAACAAGGTCGGTTTACATCTACAGGCCTTAACTCGCCTATGGGCCTTGGGCCTTCATAAAGTGCCATCATTCTTATGTCTTCATGGGCTTCAAATCTTCATAGGGTTAATCCGGCTACCCCTGGCCGGTTTACGTCCAGTAGTAATATCCCCAACAAGTAGGTATGGTGGACTCTTATGGCAAAACTAGTTTAAGGGTATTTGCAAGCACAAGTAGTATCTCTACTTGGTGTGTTGAATTTGGCTAGCATGAGAGGGAAAGGCAAGCTCAACCATGTTGGATGATCCATGACAATATAATTTATCTCAGATGTAAGAAAACATAACCCATTACGTTGTCTTCCTTGTCCAACGTCAACTTTTTAGCATGTCATATTTTAATGAGTGCTCACAATCATAAAAGATGTCCAAGATAGTATATCTATATGTGAAGACCTCTCTTTCTTTATTACTTCCTATTAATTGCAATGATGACCAAAACTATGTTTGTCAACTCTCAACAACTTTTATTCATCATACTTTTTCTATGTGAGCTCATTACTCTCCATGAGATCCATATGATCTCTTTGTTTCTTTTTATTTCTTTCTCTTTTCTTTTATTCACTTAAGATCATGGCAAAAGAATCAAGCCCTTGACTCAACACTAATCTTTATTATATATAGCTCACAGACTAGATTACATAGAAGGATCATAAAGCAAAACTCACAACTAGATCATACTAAAAACTTTTATTCTACTAGATCAAGATATTACCAAAACGATCGAACTAAGAAAAACGGTAAAGATAAAAGTGATGGTGATACGATACTAGGGCACTCCCCCAAGCTTGGCAGTTTCCAAGGGGAGTTCCCATACCAGATACTCAATTCTTCTTTGTTGGTGGAGACGGTGGTGATTTTGTTGATGGCGTAGGCTTGTCGTCCTTCTTCCAAGGCATAGGCTCACCATCATAGAAGGATGACCGAGTCTCCTGAAACCTCAAATCTATAGCCAAACTCATCCTCTTGAATCTATATTCATACTCACAGGTTTGATTTTGCAGGTCATAGATCTGGGCTTGGAGGTGCTCGTTTTTCTCATGAAGCTTGAAGATGGCCTCCCCAATGTCCTTGACGTCCAGCTTGTGGTTGTTGGTGAACTCTGTGATCATAATGTGATTGGAATCAAGTCCACGCTCCACCATCTCCTGACACTTGAAAACTTCTTGCTCCAATGCCTCGAGCCTTGCCTCCGTGCTTCTGGTCTTCCTTGGTCCCTCAGCATCGCGGATGTGCAGCAACCCCTCAGGCATCTCAATGGTTTGAGGGTGTTGCAGCACTTCTGCGAGGTAGGGGTTGATGACCTTCTCGAAGAAATGGTCCTTGGGGGCGCTTGAAGACGACATGATGACCTGGATCTGTCAGAAAAACAGCTCGAAACAAAAACAGGAGATTTTTGCGTGATACGGGAGTCAAAACCCCCAGGAGATTATATAATGAATTTTTACCGACCACAATACGTGTCGTGTAAGAAAACGGAGTCCGGAAAGCGCACGAGGTGCCCACGAGGTAGGGGGAACGCCCATGGGGGTAGGTGATACATCTCCGTCGTATCTACTTTTCCAAACACTTTTGCCCTTGTTTTGGACTCTGACTTGTATGATTTGAATGGAACTAACCCGGACTGACGTTGTTTTCAGCAGAATTACCATGGTGTTGTTTTATGTGCAGAAAAAAAATATTCTCGGAATGACCTGAACTCCACGAGAGGTCTTAGAAAAAATAATAAAAAATCCTCGCCAAATATGAAGACGAGGGGGCCCACACCCTTCTCACGAGGGTGGGGGGCGCCGCCCCCCTAGGGCGCGCCCCCTACCTCGTGGGCCCCCCTGGAGACCCTCTGACGCCAACTCCAACTCTATATATTTGCGTTTGGAGAGAAAAAAATCAGAGAGAAGAAATCATCGCGTTTTACGATACGGAGCCGCCGCCAAGCCCTAAAACCTCTCGGGAGGGCTGATCTGGAGTCCTTTCGGGGCTCCGGAGAGGGGGATTCATCGCCATCATCATCATCAACCATCCTCCATCACCAATTTCATGATGCTCACCGCCATGCGTGAGTAATTCCATCATAGGCTTGTTGGACGGTGATGGGTTGGATGAGATTTATCATGTAATCGAGTTAGTTTTGTTAGGGTTTGATCCCTAGTATCCATTATGTTCTCAGATTGATGTTGCTATGACTTTGTTATGCTTAATGCTTGTCACTAGGGCCCGAGTGCCATGATTTCAGATCTGAACCTATTATGTTTTCATCAATATATGACAGTTCTAGATCCTATCTTGCAAGTCTATAGTCACCTACTATGTGTTATGATCCGACAACCCCGAAGTGACAATAATTGGGACCACTCCTGGTGATGACCATAGTTTGAGGAGTTGATGTATTCACTATGTGCTAATGCTTTGTTCCGGTTCTCTATTAAAAGGAGGCCTTAATATCCCTAAGTTTCCAATAGGACCCCGCTGCCACGGGAGGGTAGGATAAAAGATGTCATGCAAGTTCTTTTCCATAAGCACGTATGACTATATACGGAATACATGCCTACATTACATTGATGAACTGGAGCTAGTTTTGTGTCACCCTATGTTATGACTGTTACATGATGAACTGCATCCGGCATAATTATCCATCACTGATCCGGTGCCTACGAGTTTTCCATATACTGGTTTACGCTTATTTACTTTTCCGCTGCTACTGTTACAATCACTACAAAATAACAAAAACATTACTTTTGTTGTCTTTACTTTTGTTGTCTTACTAAGTTAAATGATATAGCTGCCGTGTTCACTAATAATGAGAGATCACATTACCTCTATTTACTCAAAATATTTCTGTTCTCATTAAAGGGTGATGCTAAGATATGGTTTAATTCTCTTGATCCTGGTTGTGTGCGTAGTCCCCAGGATATGATTTATTACTTCTCTGCTAAATATTTCCCTACTCATAAGAAACAAGCTGCTTTGAGGGAAATATACAACTTTGTGCAAATTAAAGAAGAGAGTCTCCCACAAGCTTGGGGGAGGCTTCTCAAGTTACTTAATGCTTTGCCTGATCATCCTCTTAAGAAACCTGAAATACTTGATATCTTTTATAATGGACTAACCGATGCTTCCCGAGATTACCTGGATAGTTGTGATGGTTCTCTTTTTAGGGAAAGAACACCGGATGAAGCTGAAATTCTATTGAATAATATGTTGACAAATGAAAATAATTGGGCACCTCCTGAGCCAGCTCCTACTCCAATTACCGAGCTTATTCCTAAACCAACTCCGAAGAAGAGAGGTGTTCTATTTCTCAGTCCCGAAGATATGCAAGAGGCAAAGAAATCTATGAAAGAAAAAGGTATTAAAGCTAAAGATGTTAAGAATTTACCTCCTATTGAAGAAATACATGGTCTTAATATACCGCCTGTTGAAGAAACATATGATCTCAATTATTTATTTGTTGAAGAACCTCCTGATCCCGATATCTCGACACAGGTAGTAAAGGTAAATTCTGTCTATAGATATGATAAAGCTGAAGTTCCTCCTACTATAATTGCTAGTCAGTGCTTGGATGAGTTTGATAACTTTATGTATAAGCAAGACGACTTCGATGCTTATTTTGGTAGACAATTAAAAGAAAATACTTATATGATTAGACGCTTGGGTGATTACATGGCTGATATTAAAGGTGAACTTAAACTAGTTAGCAAACATGCTTCTATGGTTACCACTCAAGTAGAACAAGTACTTAAAGCTCAAAAAGAAGTGCTTGATGAAATGAATAGTAAGAAAAATGATTATGCTGTTAGAGTGGCTACTAGAACTGGTAGAATGACTCAGGAACCTTTGTATCCTGAAGGCCACCCTAAGATAATCAAGCAAGATTCTCAGAGAAATAATATTGATGTTCCTAGTTCTTCTAAAAAGAAGAAAAAGAAAAATGACAGAACTGTGCAAACTTCTAGTGAACCTATTGCTGAACCACCTGATAATCCAAATGATATATCTATGTATGATGCTGAAACACAATCTGGTAATGAGCTTGAACCTAATAAAAATATTAATGCTGATGTTCATGATGATGCTCAACCTAGTAATGACAATGATGTAGAAATTGAACCTGCTGTTGATCTTGATAACCCACAATCAAAGAATCAACGTTATGATAAAAGAGACTTTGTTGCTAGGAAACATGGTAAAGAAAGGGAACTGTGACGCCCCCGATTTAACCGTACACTAATCATGCATGCAAATGTGTATGATCAAGATCAAGGACTCACGGGAAGATATCACAACACAACTCTACAAATAAAATAAGTCATACAAGCATCATATTACAAGCCAGAGGCCTCGAGGGCTCGAATACAAGAGCTCGATCATAGATGAGTCAGCGGAAGCAACAATATCTGAGTACAGACTTAAGTTAAACAAGGTTGCCTTAAGAAGGCTAGCACAAACCGGGATACAGATTGAAAGAGGCGCAGGCCTCCTGCCTGGGATCCTCCTAACTACTCCTGGTCGTCGTTAGCGGGCATCATGTACTAGTAGGCACCTCCGGTGTAGTAGGAGTCGTCGTCGACGGTGGCGTCTGGCTCCTGGGCTCCAACATCTGGTTGCGACAACCAGGTAGAAGGGATAGAGGGAAAGAAGGAGAAAGCAACCGTGAGTAGTCATCCAAAGTACTCGCAAGCAAGGAGCTACACTACATATGTATGCATTGGTATCAACTGGAATAAGGGGATCATAGGTGGACTGAACTGCAGAATCCCAGAATAAGAGGGGGATAACTAATCCTTTCGATGACTACGCTTCTGGCAGCCTCCATCTTGCAGCATGTAGAAGAGAGTAGACTGAAGACCTCCAAGTAGCATCGCATAGCATAACCCTAACCGCTGATCCTCCCCTCGTCGCCCTGTGAGAGAGCGATCACCGGTTGTATCTGGCACTTGGAAGGGTGTGTTTTATTAAGTACCCGGTTCTAGTTGTCATAAGGTCAAGGTACAACTCTGGGTCGTCCTTTTACCGAGGGACACGGCTATTCGAATAGATAAACTTCCCTGCAGGGGTGCACCACATTCCCCAACACGCTCGATCCCATTTGGCCGGACACACTTTCCTGGGTCATGCCCGGCCTCGGAAGATCAACACGTCGCAGCCCTACCTAGGCACAACAGAGAGGTCAGCACGCCGGTCTAAATCCTATGGCGCAGGGGTCTGGGCCCATCGCCCTTTGCACACCTGCACGTTGCCTACGCGGCCGGAAGCAGACCTAGCCTAATGGCGTTCCAGTCCAATCCGGCGCGCGCCACTCAGTCGCTGACGTCACGAAGGCTTCGGCTGATACCACGACGCCGGGATACCCATAACTACTCCCACGTAGATGGTTAGTGCTATAGACCAAATGGCCAGACTCAGATCAAATACCCAGATCTCGTTAAGCGTGTTAAGTATCCGCGAACGCCGATCAGGGCCAGGCCCACCTCTCTCCTAGGTGGTCGGAACCTGCCCTGTCGCTCCGCCTCAAAGATCCACTCGCGGGTGCTCCTCAAGCCGACCCGTCTTTAGTCACCACATGTATCATGTATAAAGTATATAGTATATACCCGTGATTAACTCCCGAGTGATCACGGCCCGATAGTATAGCATGGCAGACGGACAAGGATGTAGGGCCACTGATGATAAACTAGCATCCTATACTAAGCATTAGGATTGCAGGTAAAGGTAACAACAGTAGTAGCAAGGACAGGCTATGCATCAGTATAGGATTAACGGGAAGCAGTAACATGCTACACTACTCTAATGCAAGTAGTATAGAGAAGAGTAGGCGATATCTGGTGATCAAAGGGGGGGCTTGCCTGGTTGCTCTGGCAAGAGAGAGGGGTCGTCCACACCGTAGTCGTACTGGGTAGCAGCGGCGTCGGTCTCGGTGTCTAGCGAGAGAAGAGGGGGGAGAAACAATAAATATTTAAGCAAACGGATGCATAGCGATGCATGACATGACAAGTAGCGGTGCTAGGGGTGCCCTATCGCGGTATGAGGTGAAACCGGTGAAGGGGGGAAACATCCGGGAAAGTATCCCCGGTGTTTTGCGTTTTCGGACAGATGAAACAGAGGGGGAAAGTTGCGTGTTCGCTATGCTAGGGATGCGTGGCGGATAAACGGGTTGCGAATTCAAATTCGTCTCGTCGTTCTGAGCAACTTTCATGTACAAAGTTTTTCCATCTGAGCTGCGGTTTATTTTCTATTAATTTTAAAAGATTTAAATCATTTTCAGGATTTATTTAATTATTTTAATACAACATTATCCAGAACAGTGCCTGCTGACGTCATCATGACGTCAGCATGACGTCAGCAGTCAACAGAGGTGTTGACTGGTCAACTGACGTGTGGGACCCACTGGTCATTGACTGTTTAGCCTAATAAGTGTTCAACTAAACTAACTACTGTTTAATTAAACTAATTAGTTAGTTAGGTTAATCTAATTATGATTAATTAACTTAATTAATTCTTTAATTAATTAATTAATTAAATTATTATTATCTATTTATTTATTTTATTTATTTTACATATTATTTTTAATTCCTTTCTCTTTTTTTTAATTCGTTCTGGAGGCGGGGCCCTCCTGTCATTGGCCCAGAGGGGCCATAGCGGGTCGGGCGTGCGGGCGCGGCTGCGGGCGAAGCCGCAGCCCGCCCAGGAGCGACGCGCAGCAGGAACAGGGCCGAGGGGCGCGGCTGGTGCAGCCGGCCGGCGGCGGCGGCGGCAGAAGGGCCGCCCCGGGTGGCGCCACGGGAGGGCATATGGAGCGGAGGCGGCGACGAGCGCTACGGGGCGCGCGAGCGCAAGCAGGTGTGGGGCTCACGGCCAGCACGACCAAGGCGCGGGCGCAGCCAAGCCGTGGCCGGCGGCTGGAGACAGGGGGAGGCCAGTGCGGGGGGGGGGGGGGGCGAGGTAACGGCGGGTCGGCGGCGCGAGGCGCGCTCTGGGTGTGGCATAGGCCGCGGCCGATGCGTGGCCGTGGCCGGGGATGCCGCGGCGGAGTGCGAGCGGGCGCTGGGAGGGGCCGCGGTGCGCGGTAGCGTGCGCGTGCGGAATGGCGCGGCGAGCGCAGGACGAGGCCGCGGGGCGTGCGCGTGGAAGACAGGGAAGGAGAGGGGGAAGCTCACAGGGAGGCGTAGGGGTTCGGGCAGCGGGGGTTGAGGGGGATGTCGTGGACGAGCGACGGAGTGGAGGAGGACGGCGAGGTGGCGGCGTCCGGTGAGGGAGGCCCGGCGAGGTCGATCCGGCGACGTCAGTAGGTTCCGGGGCGCCGACGAGGATCGACGGGGTGGCGCGCGGCATCGGCGTCGGCGGGGTCGGGGCGCGGCTGTCTCCAGATCCAGAGGAGAGAGGAGTGAGGTGTGCGATGGGGTCAAGGCGGCAAGGGCGGGGCGGCGTCGGGAGACGCCGACGGCGAGGTGGGCACCGGGGTCGGGGCCCGATCCGGATCGAGGGGGACTGAGGGAGGAGAGGGGAACGTGCGATGGGGAGTGGGGTTCGAGGTAGGTTAGGGTTTGCCTGGGGGTGGGGGGATAAGGCAGGGGCGGGGTGGGCTGGCCTGGCGGCCCATCGGCTTGCTGGGCCGAGGCCTAGATGGCCAGGGGGGTTCTCTCCCTCTCTTTTATTTTTTTGGTTTTACCTTTTGTCTTTTCTTTTTATTTATTCTTTTCTGTTCTAGTTTAGTCATACTTTATTTTAGTTTTTTTATAAAATATGACCATAGCTCCTAAAATAAGGTTTCAGAACATCCCTCTACCATAAAAAGTTTGGTGGTCAATTAAACTAGTTTAACATTTGTTTATTATTTAAAATCATTTGAATAATTGTTTTGCAATGGTTTTATTCACTTTAGAGTATTTAATCATTTCATAAAAGTGTGGTTCCTCCACCATAATTGATTATGATTTAGTTGCTACAATTTGAACATTTTTTATTTGACTATTGGAAACTTTTAATGTTTGACTTTAATTGAAATTTGAATTTGGCTCGGATCTGAACTAACACGAGATTATCAACAGTAATCGTGGTGACATGGCATCATTACTAGAGGGTTACTGTAGCTTGATTAAGCGGGCGTCACAATTCTCCTCCACTACAAGAAATCTCGTCCCGAGATTTAAGAGGGGAGTAAGGGGGAAGAATAGGTTACGAAATTCTAACGATTCTTCTCGGTCTTGCTTGCTCTTCTCGAAGTGGTCGATCATAGTGCTGATGTCTTCATTCCTATGCATCAATGCATCATGATGAGGTTGTCGTCCTTTCTTCAGGAACTCCATCGTACTTACGATAATGATATGGGGTAACTACTGAAGAACGGACCTTCAAGGTCAACTACCTAGCAGATAACTGAGAGAATGTGGTAGAAGTAACTCTCGAATAGATACTTAAGAAATTATCGAGAGTAAAGTAAGAAGGTACCACGAGAAGTTTCAAATGGGTAGGCAATCATTCGATGCCTGAAACAACACGCGAAAGGGGTCCAAAGCAACGAGATTGAATATTGCATCTGTTTCCAGAATAGATCACTAGGACGGTGGCCCGTGAATTACATACGAGGCCATGCGCGAGGAATAACCTTGGGAATAGGGGGTGTACAGGAGAGTCAGGTTTCGATCATGTGGAACTGTGGGTTATGGGCCCACCATGTGGTTAAAAGTAGGAAGGGCGATGACGTCTTGCATGATCATGTAAGGAAGGTATGTTAGAGGATAGCCTATCAGTAATGTCGGCAACAATATCAGTACCAAGGGCGAGGGGCGAAGAGAACCATTTTCCTGCTCGTTGAAACGAGGCGGGCCTATAGGCAAAGTTCTCGTCCATCGGTGGTTACCGAATGTCATCAACAAAAGTCACAGGGTCTTACTGACAGAATTGTACATGAGGGGTCTACATAAGCAGGGAATTAATACTGCTTAGATCATAATGATCACTAGAAAGGGTAAACCAAGTAATGGAAAGGAAAATATGATTATCAGATATTTCAGGGGTATATCCCTCCCAAGGGCAAGCAGAGCATGATAACCATGACATGATATACAGTAGAAAAGCCTCAAGGTGAGGGGAGAGGAATTTTCATGACCTTATCCATACAACGGTGTTTGGATAGTTGAGCAAGAAACAATTAGCATTGGGCTTCAAATGTTCTTGTTGAAGAATGGAGTACCATAGACATGCTTCGAGATAGCATTGACATGGTCAACAGGTGAAAATCAGACTTTGGAAACAAAAAGGATCCATCAGGAACAACTTAAAGAATAAGTCTTACCATTTCCCCATGGACGAATGGCTAACCTTGTAAAAGGATACTATAGCAATAGGTCCTCCGAACAGGTGGGCTAGGCATGATATCACCTTACTAGGTTATATAAGGACCAATGTTATGACTCTTGGAAAACGTTCCAACCATCATATCTGGCCGAGATTCAGATCAGATTGGTGTCAGGATAACTCAGACTCATGATGCCCGAGAAGGAAAGGGGCAACACAATTAGATGAGATGGAGTTGCAAAATTCTCGGGAAATGTACTATGGAAGCAAGTCCCGAATCATGAGTTCATCATTTAACCAAGGAGAGGACGAGGAGGTGGCTGATGAACTCAACGATTATTCATTGAAATTTTCAAAGGATGGATTTCCACACTTATGTGAATCAAGGAGATAACATTTGTCAGATCAAATGATGTAATGAAGCATGTTTGAGGAAAACATACACAATTAAACATTGGTAGAAAGGTGCGCCCGAAATATGGGTTGGGCTGCACGACCAATGTCAGAATGGTGATTCAATAATCAATAGTCTAAGAATGAATGGCCGACCATTATTCAAAGCAATAGGGTTGCTAGAAAGGCAGAATCCAAACAGCACCGTTCACTTGTTGGTACCCCGGTTGGAATCAACGCGAGGACCAAGAAAGAATGGTGATGATGAGAAGTATCACTATACCAAGAATTCTTAAGAGGAGGAGCAATCCTCACAACATCCTTGATATTAAAAGATGGTAATACTCCAAGGTAAAGAAGAACAAATGCTGGATAGCAGGGAACTCAAGGTATAACACAAAACACGAACAAGTTTGTGTTGAAAGGAAGGCAATAAAGTGGTCGATGATAACACAAATCATCAAGGGCAAGGATGGTATTTCTCATCATGAACTCAATTGATATCCTAGAAGGAGCCAAAATTTTGATGATGATCACGACAATTTGTCGAGAGAATTTATGAAGATGTAATCAATTGTCGACGACATCAAGTCAAAGGAATGATGAAGCAAAAAGGTTATGAAACCATGGGTACGACACACACTCGAAATCAAGTTTGTTGGTCAAGGAGAAATGGTATGACGAGGGAGGTCGGCATGAGCTTAGCTCATCGTCGAAAGTTGTGCTCCGGAATAAGGACCAGGTAGCACAGTTTAAAATCATCAAGACAATGATATAGCCAAACAGGCTAGGAATGGCATGATCGGGTACAAACTCGTACTTATAGAAGCTTACTAAAGAGTTGTTGAACCATAGTGCGGACTCGGTTCAGTTAATGGTGTCGTTGAGTGTTTAATAACTCAGAGTCCATGAAGAATTGGAGTCAGTGGGAAGGTAGCACTTGATGAATAACTCATAAGAAGTTATGCAGTACCATGATAACCTCGAGATACCAGGGGGTAATACTCGACGACAGATCAAAGTAGAGGTTGGACTGGGGTATTGCTCTATAGAAGACAAGTGCTTAAACTTGCACAGGAAATGGTATTTAAAGGAGAACATGGTCGGAACCACAATTGCAAAATGCCAGATCCCAGATATAAGATAAACTTATACCAAGGAGTATTTCATTGAAGAGAAGCTTTAATGATACGATCCACATCGTGTCCATGGGCATGAACACAAAGTTCAAGGTCGACTCCCACTTCTTTAATGCATAACCTTCCATTCACTTCTCGCTTTTTGAAAATGACATTAGTTGTTGAAAGTTTTACCTGGTGCAATACCAGATAAGCATGACCCGTGAAATCTTTCGGGTTCACACGGATTAGGGAAGGCGTAGGTTCAACCCATCAGGGCATCTTAGGAACATATACCACAAACTTCGGAGTAAATAATACAAGTTCGAAAGTAGAGCATGGTTCACAAAGCAGAGGATACAATTTACCAAAGGCATTATGTATCCAAAGAAAAGCTCACAATGTTTAATGAATATGAAGGACAGTGTCGAATAAAATCCAACAAAGGATCTGGTGGTCCACAAGGGATCTAATGTGAGCATCGGTACTCAACCAGAGGAAGAAAAAGGTAAGAAGATCAGACCATAGAAACAACTGACTAATTTAAGCTCAAATGCAACGGAATTATGATTTTTAAATCAAGGGATCAGAAGCAACACTCTGATTAGGGTTGGATAAGTTGAGTCGCTTTAGGGGTACAATCAACAACTATTTGAATGGTCGAAACCAGCTCATGTTTGGGGAAGACATCCGAGCCGAAAAGATAATTTATAAGGATCAACTGATGATTGCGTGCATTCGCACACATGCTGAATCAATATGGTCAGAATGTTCATCACAAGGATTTTAACGAATATTGCTTGACATATGGAATTAACCATTATGCAAGCAGGTAAAGAAGATCAAGAGCAATAGGCTACTGAGGATTTCGGAAGATCGAATGGCATTTCGAAGAATTTTGCGAAATACCTGAACAACTGGAGATGAACGAATCCCCGGCAAATGCGAGGAATTATTCATACATGTATTCATGAGGAAAAGGAGCCGCAGGACAGTAGACATAAAGGATCCTCGGAATATCCGAAGTATTTCAGTGTATATTGTAATAACAACAACAATTGGAAATGAAGTTATGGACGACAAGTGTATGTAGCCTTCCATAGGGATTTATCGGTGGTATGGAAGTGCAACGGCGAAGGGCACAAGGGTCTCAGGGAAACATCGAAGAGTATCTTCAAAATATTCTGGTGCAGCCAGCGATCATCTGGACTGAAGAGGCTCTCCGGGAGAAAGTAATTACAAGAACCTAATGTTAGAGTTTTAGTAAATTCATTTAACCCGAATAGAAGAGATGTCAGAGTCCCAGATTATAGGTCAAGAAATAAAAGATCCTACTACCACCCAATGGCGACGTGGGCTCGTAAGCCGCACAGCCATGTTAGTAAAAGTTTTGCAATGACTAGACTCAACTTCGGCCAAAGAGTGTGGAAGGGGGATTCCTACAGGCAGTCGGCTCTGATACCAACTTGTGACGCCCCCGATTTAACCGTACACTAATCATGCACGCAAATGTGTACGATCAAGATCAAGGACTCACGGGAAGATATCACAACACAACTCTACAAATAAAATAAGTCATACAAGCATCATATTACAAGCCAGGGGCCTCGAGGGCTCGAATACAAGAGCTCGATCATAGACGAGTCAGCAGAAGCAACAATATCTGAGTACAGACATAAGTTAAACAAGGTTGCCTTAAGAAGGCTAGCACAAACTGGGATACAGATCGAAAGAGGCGCAGGCCTCCTGCCTGGGATCCTCCTAACTACTCCTGGTCGTCGTCAGCGGGCATCACGTAGTAGTAGGCACCTCCGGTGTAGTAGGAGTCGTCGTCGACGGTGGCGTCTGGCTCCTGGGCTCCAACATCTGGTTGCGACAACCAGGTAGAAGGGATAGAGGGAAAGAAGGAGAAAGCAACCGTGAGTAGTCATCCAAAGTACTCGCAAGCAAGGAGCTACACTACAAATGTATGCATTGGTATCAACTGGAATAAGGGGATCATAGGTGGACTGAACTGCAGAATGCCATAATAAGAGGGGGATAACTAATCCTTTCGATAACTACGCTTCTGGCAGCCTCCGTCTTGCAGCATGTAGAAGAGAGTAGACTGAAGACCTCCAAGTAGCATCGCATAGCATAACCCTAACCGCTGATCCTCCCCTCGTCGCCCTGTGAGAGAGCGATCACCGGTTGTATCTGGCACTTGGAAGGGTGTGTTTTATTAAGTACCCGGTTCTAGTTGTCATAAGGTCAAGGTACAACTCCGGGTCGTCCTTTTACCGAGGGACACGGCTATTCGAATAGATAAACTTCCCTGCAGGGGTGCACCACATTCCCCAACACGCTCGATCCCATTTGGCCGGACACACTTTCCTGGGTCATGCCCGGCCTCGGAAGATCAACACGTCGCAGCCCTACCTAGGCACAACAGAGAGGTCAGCACGCCGGTCTAAATCCTATGGCGCAGGGGTCTGGGCCCATCGCCCTTTGCACACCTGCACGTTGCCTACGCGGCCGGAAGCAGACCTAGCCTAATGGCGTTCCAGTCCAATCCGGCGCGCGCCACTCAGTCGCTGACGTCACGAAGGCTTCGGCTGATACCACGACGCCGGGATACCCATAACTACTCCCACGTAGATGGTTAGTGCGTATAGACCAAATGGCCAGACTCAGATCAAATACCCAGATCTCATTAAGCGTGTTAAGTATCCGCGAACGCCGATCAGGGCCAGGCCCAGCTCTCTCCTAGGTGGTCGGAACCTGCCCTGTCGCTCCGCCTCAAAGATCCACTCGCGGGTGCTCCTCAAGCCGACCCGTCTTTAGTCACCACATGTATCATGTATAAAGTATATAGTATATACCCGTGATTAACTCCCGAGTGATCACGGCCCGATAGTATAGCATGGCAGACGGACAAGGATGTAGGGCCACTGATGATAAACTAGCATCCTATACTAAGCATTAGGATTGCAGGTAAAGGTAACAACAGTAGTAGCAAGGACAGGCTATGCATCAGTATAGGATTAACGGGAAGCAGTAACATGCTACACTACTCTAATGCAAGTAGTATAGAGAAGAGTAGGCGATATCTGGTGATCAAAGGGGGGGCTTGCCTGGTTGCTCTGGCAAGAGAGAGGGGTCATCAACACCGTAGTCGTACTGGGTAGCAGCGGCGTCGGTCTCGGTGTCTAGCGAGAGAAGAGGGGGGAGAAACAATAAATATTTAAGCAAACAGATGCATAGCAATGCATGACATGACAAGTAGCGGTGCTAGGGGTGCCCTATCGCGGTATGAGGTGATACCGGTGAAGGGGGGAAACATCTGGGAAAGTATCCCCGGTGTTTCGCGTTTTCGGACAGATGAAACATAGGGGGAAAGTTGCGTGTTCGCTATGCTAGGGATGCGTGGCGGATAAACGGGTTGCGAAATCAAATTCGTCTCGTCGTTCTTAGCAACTTTCATGTACAATGTTTTTCCATCTGAGCTGCGGTTTATTTTCTATTAATTTTAAAAGATTTAAATCATTTTCAGGATTTATTTAATTATTTTAATACAACATTATCCAGAACAGTGCCTGCTGACGTCATCATGACGTCAGCATGACGTCAGCAGTCAACAGAGGTGTTGACTGGTCAACTGACGTGTGGGACCCACTGGTCATTGACTGTTTAGCCTAATAAGTGTTCAACTAAACTAACTACTGTTTAATTAAACTAATTAGTTAGTTAGGTTAATCTAATTATGATTAATTAACTTAATTAATTCTTTAATTAATTAATTAATTAAATTATTATTATCTATTTATTTATTTTATTTATTTTACATATTATTTTTAATTCCTTTCTCTTTTTTTTAATTCGTTCTGGAGGCGGGGCCCTCCTGTCATTGGCCCAGAGGGGCCATAGCGGGTCGGGCGTGCGGGCGCGGCTGCGGGCGAAGCCGCAGCCCGCCCAGGAGCGAGGCGTAGCAGGAGCAGGGCCGAGGGGCGCGGCTGGTGCAGCCGGCCGGCGGCGGCAGAAGGGCCGCCCCGGGTGGCGCCACGGGAGGGCATATGGAGCGGAGGGGGCGACGAGCGCTACGGGGCGCGCGAGTGCAAGCAGGTGTGGGGCTCGCGGCCAGCACGACCAAGGCGCGGGCGCAGCCAAGCCGTGGCCGGCGGCTGGAGACAGGGGGAGGCCAGTGCGGGGGGGGGGGGCGAGGCAACGGCGGGTCGGCGGCGCGAGGCGCGCTGCGGGTGTGGCATAGGCCGCGGCCGATGTGTGGCCGTGGCCGGGGATGCCGCGGTGCGCGGTAGCGAGCGCGTGCGGAACGGCGCGGCGAGCGCAGGACGAGGCCGCGGGGCGTGCGCTTGGAAGACAGGGAAGGAGAGGGGGAAGCTCACAGGGAGGCGTAGGGGTTCGGGCAGCGGGGGTTGAGGGGGATGTCGTGGACGAGCGACGGAGTGGAGGAGGACGGCGAGGTGGCGGCGTCCGGTGAGGGAGGCCCGGCGAGGTCGATCCGGCGACGGCAGTAGGTTCCGGGGCGCCGACGAGGATCGACGGGGTGGCGCGCGGCATCGGCGTCGGCGGGGTCGGGGCGCGGCTGTCTCCAGATCCAGAGGAGAGAGGAGTGAGGTGTGCGATGGGGTCGAGGCGGCAAGGGCGGGGCGGCGTCGGGAGACGCCGACGGCGAGGTGGGCACCGGGGTCGGGGCCCGATCCGGATCGAGGGGGAGTGAGGGAGGAGAGGGGAACGTGCGATGGGGAGTGGGGTTCGAGGTAGGTTAGGGTTTGCCTGGGGGTGGGGGATAAGGCAGGGGCGGGGTGGGCTGGCCTGGCGGCCCGTCGGCTTGCTGGGCCGAGGCCTAGATGGCCAGGGGGGTTCTCTCCCTCTCTTTTATTTTTTTGTTTTACCTTTTGTCTTTTCTTTTTATTTATTCTTTTCTGTTCTAGTTTAGTCATACTTTATTTTATTTTTTTATAAAATATGACCATAGCTCCTAAAATAAGGTTTCAGAACATCCCTCTACCATAAAAAGTTTGGTGGTCAATTAAACTAGTTTAACATTTGTTTATTATTTAAAATAATTTGAATAATTGTTTTGCAATGGTTTTATTCACTTTAGAGTATTTAATCATTTCATAAAAGTGTGGTTCCTCCACCATAATTGATTATGATTTAGTTGCTACAATTTGAACATTTTTTATTTGACTATTGGAAACTTTTAATGTTTGACTTTAATTGAAATTTGAATTTGGCTCGGATCTGAACTAACACGAGATTATCAACAGTAATCGTGGTGACATGGCATCATTAGCAGAGGGTTACTGTAGCTTGATTAACCGGGCGTCACAGGAACCTTGGGTTCAGTAACCCATGCCTTTTCCTCCAAAACCATCCAAGAAAAAGGATGATGAGGATTTTGAGTGCTTTGCTGAAATGATTAGGCCTATCTTTTTGCGTATGCGATTAACTGATGTGCTCAAAACAAACCCTTATGCTAAATATATGAAGGATATCATTACTAATAAAAGAAAGATACCGGAAGCTGAGATTTCCACCATGCTTGCTAATTATACTTTTAAGGGTGGAATTCCAAAGAAACTTGGAGATCCCGGAGTACCTACTATACCTTGCTCCATTAAAAGAAATTATATTAAAACTGCTTTATGTGATCTTGGAGCCGGTGTGAGTGTTATGCCTCTCTCTTTATATCGTAGACTTGACTTGAATAAGCTGACACCTACCGAAATATCTTTGCAAATGGCTGATAAATCAACTGCTATACCTGTCGGTATTTGTGAGGATGTGCCTGTTGTGGTCGCAAACGTTACTAATTTAACGGACTTTGTTATACTTGATATTCCCGAGGATGATAGTATGTCTATTATTCTTGGAAGACCTTTTCTTAATACAGCAGGGGCTGTTATTGGTTGCAACAAAGGCAATGTCACTTTTCATGTTAATGGTAATGAGCATACGGTACACTTTCCGAGGAAACAACCTCAAATTCATAGTATCAATTCTATCGGAAAAATTCCATCGATTATATTTGGAGGTTTTGAATTTCCTCTTCCTACTGTCAAGAAGAAATATGATATACTTATTATAGGGGATGTGCATATCCCCGTTGAGGTAACTTAGTGTTTTTCGAAATTTCTCCGGTTCCATGATTATCGGAATGAGTTTGTTAACAAGACTTGATCAACCTTGTTAGTGGATTCCTTTTGATGAGCATGAGATGGATGAAACTAGAAGCACAACCTTCTGTACCCTCTTTATATTTTCTGTTATTTAGTAGAAATAAAGTAAAAATAGTATTTTTCTATCTGTTATCTGATTATTCGTGCAATATAAAAATAACCCAAAAATAAAAGTCCTCAGAATGACATGCCAATTTAATATGATTTTTTCGGGAATATTTGAGGATTTACTGTGCAAAAATTACCGCGGGAGGAGCTGCCACCTGGCCACGAGGGTGGTGGGTGCCCCCCCCTATAGGGCGCGCCCCCTGCCTCGCGGGCCCACGGTGGCCCTCCTCCACTTATCGCCGCACCCATCTTCTTCCTCTGTCTCACACAAACCCGAAAAACCAACTCAAGCACGAGTTCCAGCCACTTTTGTTGTGATTTTCGATCTCCTTGCTCAAAGCACCTCTCGCAAAACTGCTTGGGGAGATTGTTCCTTGGTATGTGACTCCTCCATTGGTCCAATTAGTTTTTGTTCTAGTGCTTTGTTCATTGCAAAATTTTGCTGCGTAGGTGACCATGTGTCTTGAGCTTACATGTCAAATTTATATGGTTCCAAGTAGTTCTAATGCTTGATATAGGCTCTAGGCACTTGTAGGAGTAGTTGCTATCAGTTTTATTGAAGTTGGTTTACTTTTGTTTGAAGTTACTAAAAATTTCAGATTATTTCAGAAAATGATGAGGAGATTATTGAGGGGCTCATCGAGCCAAAGCTCGAAGGAAAATGCACCGAAGCCTAAGTATAATTTGTCGCGCACCGCGGAGATTCGGGCGTGTGAATGGCCTTCTGATGATTTCTTGAGAACAACCGGTATCTATGAAGATTTTCATGAATTGGCTCACAATGCAGGCCTCACCGCTTTCCTCCACAACCAATGCAATCAGTATCTCTTACTCACAAATACCTTTGTGCAAAACTTTTATTTTCATCCTAGGAACTCACCACCTACGGTGGAATTTCATTTATATGATGAGCCTAAGGAGATGTCACTTTTTGATTTCTGTCGTATTTGTTTAGTCCCTTTTGAGGGTAAGACAGAAGAACCACACCATGATGATGTGGAGGGATTTATTAATAATATCAGTGTAGGAGAAACCAGGAAGGTTTCCGATGCACGAATCACTAGCATACATTTTCCTGTTTTATGTTACTTTGCATTATTTGCTAGTCGTTGTTTAATTGGACGCGGAAACAGTGGAGACCTTAGTATCCCTGATTTAATTATTCTACTCCAAGGTTTATACAGTGATAACACTTTTAGTTTGGGCGGTATTATTGCCAGATGGTTAAATATGAACCGTACTAAGGGCCCCATCTTTGGAGGCATTTATGCTACACGCCTAGCCGCACATTTTAACATACCTGTTAGGCATGCTGAGAAGGAAGAAAAGGTGCTACCCCATGTTTATCTAGATCATAAAAGTATGGTGGCACATGATTTTATTGTTAAGAATAGGGAAGGGGAGCTTAAATATCAATTGTTCTTTAATAAACATCATCCTGAGACTATTACCTTGCCTGCTCCTTCTTTGTTTGATTTGACTGCAAGCACGTACCTTGTTCCGTTGAGGGCTATTCATGCCTACCGGAACCCTGCACCAGCCGAGGAGCCAGAACCGGAACCACAATTTGATCCTCCACGACAGTCTAACTATCAGTGGGATCCGGAGATGATTGCCAGCCAGTGGCAGTCAGAGTCTTCTTCTTCATCACAATACGACCCCAACAACTATTATTATGGATATCCGCCAGGTCAGCCGTGGCCATAGACCAACTTAGGCCAAAAGCCTAAGCTTGGGGGAGTACGTATTTCTCACCGACATTACATTTATGTTCACACACACTCATTGCTAGATGTCGGTGCTCATACCTTTTCATTTTATTATCCATGCTAGTTTATTTTCTTTTTCCTGCTTTCTTCTTGTGTGTTTAATAAACCTTAAGAAAACCAAAAAAATTAGTTGTAGATTTTAATTAATTTACTTTCCATGCATGTAGTAGTAATAATTAAAAATAAAACCCAAAAATATTTCCCGTTCTTCTTTTGCTTGTTGGGAGCTTTCCCGTGTAAATAGTTTTATTTCTTTTCTTTGGGGGTCAGTAGGAGAAGACCATAATTAAATTGTTGAAGTGGCTCTTATATGCATTATTGTTGAATTAACCCAAGAGTCCATATTTCCTTGTCTTCTCCTGTTTATTGAATGCTCACAGATTCCTGCTTAGCCCAATGCACGTGCACTCTTATTATTATTCACATCGTTCGGTCGTGCAAGTGAAAGGCAATTATGATGATATATGATGAACTAACTGAGAGGAGAAAAGCTGGTATGAACTCGACCTCTTTTGTTTTTGTAAATATGATGAGTCCCGCATTCCTGATTCAGCTTATTATGAATAAACATGTTTGCAATGACAATTAGAGATCGTAGTTGCTTGTGCCATGCTTGATTAGCTATGAGTTATAATGATTTACCTTGTGTGCCAACATGCTATTAAGATGATTATGATGTGGTATGATGGGGTGGTATCCTCCTTTGAATGATTTAAGTGACTTGACTTGGCACATGTTCACGCATGTAGTTGAAACAAATCAACATAGCCTTCACGATATTTATGTTCATGGTGGATTATATCCTACTCATGCTTGTATACAATGTTTATTAATTTTAATGCATGTACATGGCTGTTGCCGCTCTCTAGTTGGTCGCTTCCCAGTCTTTTGCTAGCCTTCACCTGTACTAAGCGGGAATACTGCTTGTGCATCCAATCCGTTAAACCCCAAAGTTATTCCAGATAAGTCCACTATACCTTCCTATATGCGGCATCTACCTGCCGTTCCAAGTATATTTGTATGTGCCAAACTCTTAACCTTCAAATAAACATTCTGTTTTGTATGCTCGAATAGCTCATGTATCAACAAAGGTTGTCCTTATCTTCCGTGTTAGGTGGGTTATTCTCAAGAGGAGTGGACTCCGCACCTCACTCACGAGAAAACGGCTGGTCACCGGAATGCCCAGTCCCATGCTTTATGCAAACTAAATCAAAATTAATTGCAAACAAAACTCCCCCTGGGACCTGATGTATGTTGGAGGCACTCATTGTTTCAAGCAAGCCATGGATTGATGTTTGTTGGTGGAGGGGGAGTATAAACTTTACCATTCTGTTTGGGAACCGCCTATAATGTGTGTAGCATGGAAGATATCGCCATCTCTTAGTTGTTACGTTGACAATGAAAGTATACCGCTCAAAATGCAATTTATCTCTATTTCAAAACCGAGCTCTGGCACCTCTACAAATCCATGCTTCCCTCTGCGAAGGGCCTATCCATTTACTTTTATGTTGATTCATCACCCTCTTATTAAAAAGCACTAGCTGGAGAGCACAGCTATCATTTGCATTCATCACTATTAATTTATGTTGGGTGTGACTATGATTGGATCTCTTTTACCATGAATTACAATGTCTAGTCAGTCCTTGATCTTTAAAGGTGCTCTGCATTTATGTTTTGCGGTCTCAGAAAGGGCTAGCGAGATACCATCTTGTTATATCATATTATGATTGTTTTGAGAAAGTGTTGTCATCCGAGAATTATTATTATGACTTGCTAGTTGATTATGATATTGATATGAGTAATTATGAGACCTGAGAATTATTGCAAATGTGGTTAATTATGATTTATGCTGAAAACTTGAATACTGGCTTGACATAGTTACAACAACAAGAGCAAACAGAGTTTGTAAAAGTTTTTCTTTCTTTCTTTCAGTTTGTCAACTGAATTGCTTGAGGACAAGCAAGGGTTTAAGCTTGGGGGAGTTGATACGTCTCCATCGTATCTACTTTTCCAAACACTTTTGCCCTTGTTTTGGACTCTAACTTGTATGATTTGAATGGAACTAACCCGGACTGATGTTGTTTTCAGCAGAATTACCATGGTGTTGTTTTATGTGCAGAAAACAAATATTCTCGGAATGACCTAAAACTCCATGGGAGGTCTTAGAAAAAATAATAAAAAATCCTCGCCAAATATGAAGACCAGGGGGCCCACACCCTTCTCACGAGGGTGGGGGCGCCCCCCCCTAGGGCGCGCCCCCCTACCTCGTGGGCCCCCTGGAGACCCTCCGACGCTAACTCCAACTCTATATATTTGCTTTCGAAGAGAAAAAAATCAGAGAGAAGAAATCATCGCGTTTTACGATATGGAGCCGCCGCCAAGCCCTAAAACCTCTCGGGAGGGCTGATCTAGAGTCCGTTCGGGGCTCCAGAGAGGGGGATTCATCGCCGTCGTCATCATCAACCATCCTCCATCACCAATTTCATGATGCCCACCGCCGTGCGTGAGTAATTACATCGTAGGCTTGCTGGACGGTGATGGGTTGGATGAGATTTATCATGTAATCGAGTTAGTTTTGTTAGGGTTTGATCCCTAGTATCCATTATGTTCTGAGATTGATGTTGCTATGACTTTGCTATTCTTAATGCTTGTCACTAGGGCCCGAGTGCCATGATTTCAGATCTGAACCTATTATGTTTTCATCAATATATGAGAGTTCTAGATCCTATCTTGCAAGTCTATAGTCACCTACTATGTGTTATGATCCGGCAACCCCGAAGTGACAATAATCGGGACCACTCCCGGTGATGACCATAGTTTGAGGAGTTCATGTATTCACTATGTGCTAATTCTTTGTTCCGGTTCTCTATTAAAAGGAGGCCTTAATATCCCTAAATTTCCAATAGGACCCCGCTGCCACGGGAGGGTAGGACAAAAGATGTCATGCAAGTTCTTTTCCATAAGCACGTATGACTATATATGAAATACATGCCTACTGGAGCTAGTTCTGTGTCACCCTTTGTTATGACTGTTACATGATGAACCGCATCCGGCATAATTATCCATCACTGATCCGGTGCCTACGAGTTTTCCATATACTGGTTTATGCTTATTTACTTTTCCGCTGCTACTGTTACAATCACTACAAAATACCAAAAACATTACTTTGCTGTCTTTACTTTTGTTGCCGCTACCACCACTATCATATTACTGTGCTACAAAACACCTTGCTGCAGATACTAAGTTTCCAGGTGCGGTTGAATTGACAACTCAGCTGCTAATACTTGAGAATATTCTTTGGCTCCACTTGTGTCGAATCAATAAATTTGGGTTGAATACTCTACCCTCGAAAGCTGTTGCGATCCCCTATACTTGTGGGTTATCAGTAGGGCGCGCCCTCCACCCTCATGAAGTCCTCGTGTCCTTCCCGGACTGCTTCTTATTTTTCTATTTTTCTAAATATTCCAAAACGGAGAAATATTGCCTTAAAAAGTGTTTTGGAGTCGGTTTACTTACCGTACCACATAGCTATCCCTTTTCGGAGTCTGGAATGTTCCGGAAAGTGTCCCTTATATATTCCTCCGGGGTTACGGTTTCAATAACATTGGTTTCAACATTTATGGGATTACTTGAGATATAATGTTTGATTCTTTGACCGTTCACCACCTTCGAATTTGTGCCTTCGAAATTGTTGATTTTTATGGCACCGGAACAATAGACCTCCTCGATAACGTAAGGACCTTCCCATATAGAGAGAAGTTTTCCTGCAAAAAATCTTAAACGAGAGTTGTATAGCAATACATAATCACCTACATTAAACTCACGCTTTTGTATCCTTTTATCATGCCATCTTTTAACTTTTTCTTTAAACAACTTGACATTTTCGTAGGCTTGGGTTCTCCATTCATTGAGTGAGCTAATATCAAATAGCCTCTTCTCACCGGCAAGTTTAAAATCATAATTAAGTTCTTTAATAGCCCAATATGCCTTGTGTTCTAGTTCGAGAGGTCAGTGACATGCTTTTCCATAAACCATTTTGTACGGAGACATACCCATAGGATTTTTATATGCAGTTCTATAGGCCCATAATGCATCACCAAGTTTCTTGGACCAATTCTTTCTAGATCTATTAACAGTCTTTTGCAAAATTAATTTGAGTTCTCTATTACTCAATTCTACTTGACCACTATACTGAGGGTGATAAGGAGATGCAATTCTACGATTAACATCTTATTTAGCAAGCATTTTACGGAAAGCACCATGAATAAAATGTGAACCACCATCAGTCATTAAATATCTAGGGACTCCAAATCTTTGAAAATTAACTTCTTTAAGCATTTTAATAGAGGTGTTATGATCATCACTACTAGTTGGAATAGCTTCTACCCACTTAGTAACGTAATCAACAGCAACTAAAATATGTGTATAACCATTAGAGGCAGGAAAAGGTCCCATATAGTCAAAGCCCCAAACATCAAATGGTTCAATAATGAGTGAATAGTTCATAGGCATTTCTTGACGTCTACTAATATTACCAATTCTTTGACATTCATCTCAAGATAAGACAAACTTACGGGCATCTTTGAAGAGAGTAGGCCAATAAAAACTAGATTGCAATACCTTATGTGCAGTTCTATCTCCAGCATGGTGTCCTCCATAAGCTTCGAAGTGACACTTGCGTAGGATCTGTTCTTGTTCATGCTCAGGTACACAACGTCTAATAGCACAATCTACTCCTTCTTTATAAAGATGTGGGTCATCCCAAAAGTAATGCCTCAAATCATAGAAGAACTTTTTCTTTTGTTGGTATGTGAAACTAGGTGGTATGAATTTAGCAACAATATAATTAGCATAATCAGCATACCATGGATCAGTATGAGAAGCATTTATGACATTTAATTTCTCATCAGGAAAGCTATCATCAATAGGTAGTGGGTCATCAAGCACATTTTCTAACCTAGACAAGTTGTCTGTAACGGGGTTCTCAGCTCCCTTTCTATCAACAATATGTAAATCAAATTCTTGTAGCAAGAGAACCCATCTAATAAGTCTAGGTTTAGCATCTTTCTTTTCCATAAGATATTTAATAGTGACATGATCAGTGTGAATAGTTACTTTAGATTCAACACTATAAGGTCTGAACTTATCACAAGCAAATACAACTGCTAAGAATTCTTTTTCAGTAGTAGCATAATTTCTTTGAGCATTGTCTAGGGTTTTACTATCATATTGAATAACGTTTAATTTCTTATCAACTCTTTGTCCTAGAACGGCACCTACAACATAATCACTAGCATCACACATAATTTCAAAGGGTAAATTCCAATCGGGTGGCTGAACAATAGGTGCAGAGATCAATGCTTTCTTAAGTATTTCAAATGCTTCTACACAATCATCATCAAAAACAAATGGTATATCTTTTTGTAATAAATTAGTCAGAGGCCGAGAAATTTTTGAGAAGTCCTTAATGAACCTCCTATAAAATCCAGTGTGACCAAGGGAACTTCTTATACCTTTGATGTCCTTGGGACATGGCATCTTTTCAATAGCATCAACCTTGGCTTTATCAACTTCAATACCTCTTTCAGAAACTTTATGCCCCAGAACAATACCTTCATTAACCATAAAGTGGCACTTTTCCAATTCAAGAAAAGATTAGTTTCTTCACATCTCTGCAAAACTCGATCAAGGTTTCTCATGCAATAATCAAAAGAAGATCCATAGAAAACCTCACAAATCTTTTCGCCAAAGTTAGAGAATATGGCCATCATGCATCTTTGAAAGGTAGCAGGTGCATTACATAAACCAAAAGGCATACATCTATAAGGAAAAGTACCAAAAGGGTAAGTAAAAGTAGTCTTTGATTGATCTTTGGCTGACACAGGTATTTGAGAGAAAACAGAATAACCATCTAGAAAGCAAAAATGTGTATGTTTAGATAATCTTTCTAGCATTTGATCGATAAAATGTAAGGGTTAATGATCCTTTTTAGTGTCCTTATTTAATTTGCGGAAATCAATTACCATCCTATAGCCTATAATAATTCTTTGAGGAATCAATTCATCTTTATCATTAGGAACAACAGTAATACCTCCTTTCTTAGGGACGCAATAGACATGACTTACCCACTGACTATCAGCAACGTGATAGATTATACCTGCCACAAGGAACTTTAGTATTTCCTTTCTTACCACTTCTTTCATTTTAGGATTCAGCCGTCGTTGATGATCACGAACTGGTTTAGCATCTTCTTCCAAATTTATTTTATGTTGACATAGAGTGGGACTAATGCCCTTAAGATCATCAAGAGTATACCCAATAGCAGCATAGTGCTTCTTCAGAGTTTTCAATAATCTCTCTTCCTCATGCTCTGAAAGGTTAGCACTAATAATAACAGGATATATCTTTTTCTCATCAAGATAAGCATATTTAAGAGTATCAGGCAACGGTTTAAGCTCAAACACGGGATCACCCTTGGGTAGAGGAGGATCCCCTAGTATTTCAACACGTAAATTATTTTTCAGAATAGGTTCCTGTTTAAAGAATACTTCATCTATTTCCCTTCTTTCATTCATAAACATATCATTTTCATGGTCTAGTAAATATTGTTCTAAAGGATCACTAGGAGGTACGGCAATAGAAGCAAGACTAATAATTTCATCCTTACTCGGTAATTCTTCTTCAAGGTGTTGTCTACTAAATTTAGAGAAATTAAATTCATGAGACATATCATCTAAACTGATAGTAACAACATCCTTTTTGCAATCTATCTTAGCATTAATAGTGTTTAAGAAGGGTCTACCAAATATAATGGGACAAAAGCTATCTTGTGGGGAACCAAGAACAAGAAAATCAGCAGGATATTTAGTTTTCCCACACAAGACTTCAACATCTCTAACAATTCCCATTGGTGAAATAGTATCTCTATTAGCAAGTTTAATTGTGACATCAATATCTTCTATCTCAGCAGGTGCAATATCATGCATAATTTCTTTGTATAAGTTGTAAGGTATTGCAATAGCACAAGCACCCATATCACATAAGCCATGATAACAATGATCTCCTATTTTAACAGAAATAACAGGCAGGCCTACCATAGGTCTGTTTTTATCTTTAGCACAAGGTGTTGGAAATATGCCCTAGAGGCAATAATAAAATGGTTATTATTATACTTCTTTGTTCATGGTAATTGTCTATTGTTCATGCTATAATTGTGTTATCCGGAAATCGTAATACATGTGTGAATACACAGACCACAACACGTCCCTAGTGAGCCTCTAGTTGACTAGCTCGTTGATCAAAAGATAGTCATGGTTTCCTGACTATGGACATTGGATGTCATTGATGACGGGATCACATCATTAGGAGAATGATGTGATGGACAAGACCCAATCCTAAGCATAGCTCAAAGATCGTGTAGTTCTTTTGCTGTAGCTTTTCTGAATGTCAAGTATCATTTCCTTAGACCATGAGATTGTGCAACTCCCGGATACCATAGGAGTGCCTTGGGTGTGCCAAACGTCACAAGTAACTGGGTGACTATAAAGGTACATTACATGTATCTCCGAAAGTGTATGTTGGGTTGGCACGAATCGAGACTGGGATTTGTCACTCCGTATGACGGAGAGGTATCTCTGGTCCCACTCGGTAATGCATCATCATAATAAGCTCAATGTGACCAAGTGGTTGATCACGGGATCATGCATTACGGCACGAGTAAAGTGACTTGCCGGTAACGAGATTGAACTAGGTATTGGGATACCGACGATCGAGTCTCGGGCAAGTAACGTACCGATTGACAAAGGGAATTGTATACGGATTGATTGAACCCTCGACATCGTGGTTCATCCGATGAGATCATCGTGGAGCATGTGGGAGCCAACATGGGTATCTAGATCCCGTTGTTGGTTATTGATCGGAGAGGCGCCTCGGCCATGTCTGCATGTCTCCCGAACCCGTAGGGTCTACACACTTAAGGTTCGGTGACGCTAGGGTTGTAGAGATATTAGCATACGGTAACCCGAAAGTTGTTCGGAGTCCCGGATGAGATCTCGGACGTCACGAGGAGTTCCAAAATGGTCCGGAGGTGACGTTTTATATATAGGAAGTCAAGTTTCGGCCATCGGGAAAGTTTTGGGGATAATCAGTATTGTACCAGGACCACCGGAAGGGTCCCGGGGGTCCACCGGGTGGGGCCACCTATCCCGGAGGGCCCCATGGGCTGAAGTGGGAGGGGAAACAGCCCCTAGTGGGCTGGTGCACCCCCCTTGGGCCTCCCCCTGCGCCTAGGGTTGGAAACCCTAGGGGTGGGGGCGCCACCCTTGCCTTGGGGGGCAAGGCACCCCCTTGGCCACCGCCCCCCTAGGAGATTGGATCTCCTAGGGCCGGCGCCCCCCCCACCCTAGGCACCCTCTATATAGTGGGGGAGGGAGGGCAGCCGCACCCAAGCCCCTGGCCTCTCCCTCTCCCTCTCGTGACACTCCTCCGTCTCCCTGCGCTTGGCGAAGCCCTGCCGAGATCACCGTTGCATCCACCACCACGCTGTCGTGCTGCTGGATCTTCATCAACCTCTCCTTCCCCCTTGCTGGATCAAGTTGGAGGAGACGTCTTCCCAACCGTACGTGTGTTGAATGCAGAGGTGTCGTCTGTTCGGCACTTGGTCATCGGTGATTTGGATCACGTCGAGTACGACTCCATCAACCCCGTTCTCTTGAACGCTTCCGCGCGTGATCTACAAGGGTATGTAGATGCACTCCTCTCTCCCTCGTTGCTAGATGACTCCATAGATTGATCTTGGCGATGCATAGAAAATTTTAAAATTCTGCTACGTTCCCCAACAATGGCATCATGAGCTAGGTCTATGTGTAGTTACTATGCACGAGTAGAACACAAAGCAGTTGTGGGCATCGAAATTGTCAATTTGCTTGCCGTTACTAGTCTTATCTTGATTCGGCGGCATTGTGGGATGAAGCGGCCCGGACCGACCTTACACATACGCTTACGTGAGACTGGTTCCACCGACTGACATGCACTGGTTGCATAAGGTGGCTGGCGGGTGTCTGTCTCTCCCACTTTAGTCGGATCGGATTCGATGAACAGGGTCCTTATGAAGGGTAAATATAAATTGGCAATTCACGTTGTGGTTTTGGCGTAGGTAAGAAACATTCTTGCTAGAAACCTATAGCAGCCACGTAAAACTTGCAACAACAATTAGAGGACGTCTAACTTGTTTTTGCAGCAAGTGTTTTGTGATGTGATATGGCCAAAGGATGTGATGAATGATATATGTGATGTATGAGATGATCATGTTCTTGTAATAGGAATCACGACTTGCATGTTGATGAGTATGACAACCGACAGGAGCCATAGGAGTTGTATTTATTTATTCATGACCTGCGTGTCAAAATAAATGTCATGTAATTACTTTACTTTATCTCTAAAGCGTTATCCATAGTAGTAGAAGTAATAGATGACGAGAAAACTTCAAGAAGACACGATGATGGAGATCATGATGATGGAGATCATGGTGTCATGCTGGTGAAAACGATGATCATGGAGCCCCGAAGATGGAGATCAAAAGGAGCAAATGATATTGGCCATATCATGTCACTATTTGATTGCATGTGATGTTTATCATGTTTTACATCTTATTTTCTTAGAACGACGGTAGCTTAAATAAGATGATCCCTCGCAATAATTTCAAGAAAGTGTTCCCCCTAACTGTGCACCGTTGCGAAGGTTCGTTGTTTCGAAGCACCACGTGATGATCGGGTGTGATAGATTCTAACATTCGAATACAACGGGTGTAAGCCAGATTTACACACGCAATACACTTAGGTTGACTTGACAAGCCTAGCATGTACAGACATGGCCTCAGAACACGGATGATCGAAAGGTTGAGCATGAGTCGTATAGAAGATACGATCAACATGAAGATGTTCACCGATGTTGGCTAGTCCGTCTCACGTGACGATCGGACACGGCCTAGTCGATTCGAATCATGTTCCACTTAGATGACTAGAGGGATGTCTATCTGAGTGGGAGTTCATTAAATAATTTGATTAGATGAACTCAATTATCATGAACATAGTCTAAATTGTCTTTGCAAATATGTTGTAGATAAATAGCTCACGTTGTAGCTCCCTGTTTCAATACGTTCCTAGAGAAAGATTAAGTTGAAAGATATTGTAAGCAATGATGCGGACTGGGTCCATAGTCCGAGGAGTGTCCTCACTGCTACACAGAAGGCTTACGTCTTTGATGCACCGCTTGATGTGCAAACCCCTACAACATCGTCTGTGGATGTTGTGAACACCTGACAGACACATCCTGATGACTACTTGATAGTTTAGTGCACCATACTTTACGGCTTAGAATCGGGATTCAAATGACGTTTTGAACGCCATAAGACATATGAGATGTTCCAAGAGCTGAAATTGGGATTTCAGGCTCATGCCCGTGTTGAGAGGTATGAGACCTCTGACAAGTTCTTTTGCCAACAAGATGGAGGAGAATAGCTCAGCTAGTGAGCATGTGCTCAGAATGTCTGGGTTCTACAATCACTTAAATCAAGTGGGAGTTAAACTTCCAGATAAGATAGTGATTGATAGAGTTCTCTAGCCACTATCACTAAGCTACTAGATCTTCATGATGAACTATGACATGCAAGGGATGGAGTTGATCCCGAAGCTGTTCGTGGTGCTTAAGACCGCAAAAGGTAGAAATCAAGAAGGAGCATCAAGTGTTGATGCTTTAACAAGACCACTGGTTTCAAGAAGGGCAAGGGCTAGAAGGGAAACTTCATGGATGGCAAACCAGTTGCCGCTCAAGTGAAAGAACCCAAGGTTGAACCCAAACCCGAGACTAAGTGCTTCTATTGTAAGGGGAACGGTCACTGGTAGCGGAATTACCCCAAATGCATGGTAGATAAGAAGGCTGGCAACTTCAACAAAGTATATACGTGCTATTAATGTGTACCTCATTAGTACTCCTGGTAGCACCTGGGTATTGGATACCGGTTCAGTTACTATTATTAGTGAATTGAATCAAAAGCTACGGACTAAACAGAGACTGGCTAAGGGCGAGGTGACGATGTGTGTTGGAAGTGTTTCCAAAGTTGATGAGATCACCATCGCACGCTCCATCTGCCTTTAGGATTAGTATTGAACCTAGATAAATGTTATCAGGTGTCTACATTGAGCATGAATATGATTAGATCATGTTCATTGCAATACGGTCATTCATTTAAGTTAGAGAATAATGGTTATTCTTTTTACATGAATGATACCTTTCATGGTCATGCACCCTATGTGAATGGTTCATTGAATCTCGGTCGTGGTAATACACATGTTCACGCCAAAAGATGTAGAGTTAATAATGATAGTACCACTTTCTCGTGGCACTGCCGCTTAGGTCATATTGGCGTAAGATGCATGAAGAAACTCCATGTCGATGGATGTTTGGAGTCACTTGATTTTGAATCACTTGACACATGCGAGCCATGCCTCATGGGCAGGATGACTAAGACCCCGTTTTCAGGTACAATGAAACGGGCAAGTGACTTGTTGGAAATCATGCATGCTGATGCGTGTGATCCAATGAGAATTGAAGCGTGCGGTGGATATCGCTATTTTCTCATCTTCACTGACGATTTGGGTAGATATAGGTATATCTACTTAATGAAGCACGAGTCTGAAACGTTTGAAAAGTTCAAGCGATTTCAGAGTGAAGTTAAGAATCATCATAACAATAAGATCATGTTCCTACGATCTGATCAAAAGGGGATTTTCTGAGTTATGAGTTTGGCAATCACTTAAGACATTGTGGAATTGTTTCACAGTTGAAGCCACCTGGAACACCACAAGGTAATGGTGTGTCCGGACGTCGTAATCGAACACTATGAGATATGGTGCGATCTATGATGTCTCTTACCAATCTACTATTTTATTTTGTGGTTATGCATTAAAGACAGTTGCATTCACTTTAGATAGGACACCATATAAGTCTGTTGAGACGACGCTGTATGAACATTGGTTTGGCAGGAAACCAAAGTTGTCGTTTCTTAATGTTTGGGGATGCGATGCTTAAGGCTTCAGCCGAAGAAGCTCGAACCCAAAGCGGACAAACACATCTTCATAGGATACCCAAAGGTGACAGGTGGGTATACCTTCTATCTCAGATCCGAGGGCAAATTGTTTGTCGCTAAGAACGGGTCCTTTCTCGAGAAGGATTTTCTCTCGAAAGAATTGAGTGGGAGGAAGATAGAACTTGATGAGGTTGTCGAACCTTTACTTCAACCAGAGAGTGATGCAACATAGAAAGATGTTTTCTGTGGCGCCTACGTCTGTTGAATAGGAAGTTAATGATAGTGATCATGAAGCTTCGGATCAAGTTGCTATCGAACCTCGTAGGTCGACAAGGATATGTACTACTCCTGAGTGGTACGGTAATCCTGTCTTGGATATCATGTTGTTAGACAACAATGAACCTATGAGCTATGGAGAAGTGATGGTGGGCTCGTATTTCGACAGATGGTTAGAAGCCATGAAATCCGAGACAGGATCCATGTATCAGAACAAAGTATGGACTTTGGTGGACTTGTCTGATGATCGGCAAGCCATTGAGATAAATGGATCTTTAAGAAGAAGACGGACGTGGGAGGTAATGTTACCGTCCATGAAGGTCGACTTGTGGGAAAGAGTCCTTTCACAAGTTCAAGGAGTTGACTACGATGAGAATTTCTCACCCGTAGCGATGCTTAAGTCCGTCGGAATCATGTTAGCATTAGCTGTGTTTTTCGATTATGAAATCTGATAGATGGATGTCAAAACAGGTTTTCTTACCAGTTTTCGTAAGAAAAAGTTGTATGTGATACAATAAACGGTTTTGTCGGTCCTAAAGATGCTAAAAGGTATGCTGGCTCCAGCAATCCTTCTATGGACTAGAGCAAGCATCTCGGAATCGGAATATATGCTTTGATGGAGTGATCAAAGCTTTTAGGTTTATACAATGTTTGCTAGAAACTTGTATTTACAAGAAAGTGAGTGGGAGTACTACAACATTTCTGATAAGTATATGTGGATGAAATATTGTTGATTCGAAATAATGTAGAATTTCTGGAAAGCATAAACGGTTGTTTGAAGAGTGATTTTCAAAGGAAGACCTGGATAAAGCTGCTTACATATTGGGCATCAAGATCTATATAAATAGATCAAGACGCCTGATGATACTTTCAAAGAATGCACACCTTGACATGTTTTTGAAGGAGTTCAAAATAGATCAGTCAAAGAAGGGGTTCTTACCTGAGTTGTAAGGTGTGAAGTTGAGTAAGACTCAAAGCCTGACCACGGAAGAAGAAAGAGGAAGGACGAAGGTCGTCCCCTATGCTTTTGTCATAGGCTCTATACGGTATGCCATGCTGAGTACCGCACCTGATGTGTGCCTTGCCACATGTCTGGCAAGAGGGTACAAAGGTGACCTAGGAGTGGATCACCAGATAGCGGTCAAAATTATCCTTAGAGGAATAAGGAAATGTTTCTCGTTTATGGAGGTGATAAAGAGTTCAACGTAAAGAGTTACGTCGATGCAAGCTTAACACCTATCCGGATAGCTCTGAGTAGAGATACCGGATACGTATAATGGAGCAACAATTTGGAATAGCTCCAAGTGGAACGTGGTAGCAGCATCTATGATATGACGTAAAGTTTTGCGAAATACATAGGGATCTGAATATTGCAGACCCGTTGACTACAACCTCTCTCCTAGAGCAAAACATGATAAACACCAGAACTGCATGGGTGTTCGATTCATCAGAATGTAACTAGACTATTGACTCTAGTGCAAGTGGGAGACTATTGGAAATATGCCCTAGAGGCAATAATAAAATGGTTATTATTATATTTCTTTGTTCATGATAATTGTCTATTGTTCATGCTATAATTGTGTTATCCGGAAATCGTAATACATGTGTGAATACATAGACCACAACACGTCCCTAGTGAGCCTCTAGTTGACTAGCTCGTTGATCAAAAAATAGTCATGGTTTCCTGACTATGGACATTCGATGTCATTGATAACGGGATCACATCATTAGGAGAATGATGTGATGGACAAGACCCAATCCTAAGCATAGCTCAAAGATCGTGTAGTTCGTTTGCTGTAGCTTTTCTGAATGTCAAGTATCATTTCCTTAGACCATGAGATTGTGCAACTCCCAGATACCGTAGGAGTGCCTTGGGTGTGCCAAACGTCACAATGTAACTAGGTGACTATAAAGGTACATTACAGGTATCTCCGCAAGTGTCTGTTGGGTTGGCACGAATCGAGACTGGGATTTGTCACTCCGTATGACGGAGAGGTATCTCTGGGCCCACTCGGTAATGCATCATCATAATGAGCTCAATGTGGCCAAGTGGGTGATCATGGGATCATGCATTACGGCACGAGTAAAGTGACTTGCCGGTAACGAGATTGAACTAGGTATTGGGATACCGACGATCGAGTCTCGGGCAAGTAACGTACCGATTGACAAAGGGAATTGTATACGGATTGATTGAATCCTCGATATCGTGGTTCATCCAATGAGATCATCGTGGAGCATGTGGGAGCCAACATGGGTATCCAGATCCCGCTGTTGGTTATTGACCGGAGAGGCGTCTCGGTCATGTATGCATGTCTCCCGAACTCGTAGGGTCTACACACTTAAGGTTCGGTGACGCTAGGGTTGTAGAGATATTAGCATACGGTAACCCAAAAGTTGTTCGGAGTCCCGGATGAGATCCCGGACGTCACGAGGAGTTCCGGAATGGTCCGAAGGTGAAGATTTATATATAGGAAGTCAAGTATCGGCCATCGGGAAAGTTTCGGGGGTAATCGGTATTGTACCGGGACGACCGGAAGGGTCCCGGGGGTCCACCGGGTGGGGCCACCTATCCCGGAGGGCCCCATGGGCTAAAGTGGGTGGGGAACCAGCCCCTAGTGGGCTGGTGCGCCCCCCTTGGGCCTCCCCCTGCGCCTAGGGTTGGAAACCCTAGGGGTGGGGGCGCCACCCTTGCCTTGGGGGGCAAGGCACCCCCTTGGCCGCCGCCCCCCTAGGAGATTGGATCTCCTAGGGCCGGCGCCCCCCCTAGGCACCCTATATATAGTGGGGGGAGGGAGGGCAGCCGCACCCAAGCCCCTAGCCTCTCCCTCTCCCTCCCGTGACACTCCTCCGTCTCCTTGCGCTTGGCGAAGCCCTGCCGAGATCACCGTTGCTTCCACCACCACGCCGTCGTGCTGCTGGGTCTTCATCAACCTCTCCTTCCCCCTTGCTGGATCAAGTTGGAGGAGATGTCTTCCCAACCGTACGTGTCTTGAACGCGGAGGTGTCGTCCGTTCGGCACTTGGTCATCGGTGATTTGGATCACGTCGAGTACGACTCCATCAACCCCGTTCTCTTGAACGCTTCCGCGCGCGATCTACAAGGGTATGTAGATGCACTCCTCTCTCCCTCGTTGCTAGATGACTCCATAGATTGATCTTGGTGATGCGTAGAAAATTTTAAAATTCTGCTACGTTCCCCAACACAAGGTTTAGCAATTCTAGCAGTCTCGTCAAGGAAATGAATAACATGTCCATCAATATTATGAGACAAGAGATCTTTAACAATAGCAATATCAGGTTCAACATTAATTTTCTCAGGAGGTGTATAAGTTTTAATATTGCTTTTACGAACCATAGTTGAAGCTTTAGCGTGATCCTTTATCCTAACAGGGAAAGGTGCTTTCTCAACATAAGAAGCAGGAACAATAGGATCATTATGAGTGATAGTCTTTTCTTCAACTTTAATAGGTGCAACTACTTTTACTTCTATGGGAGGATGATATTTAAACCACTTCCCCTTGGGGAGATCAACATAAGTAGCAAAAGATTCAGAGAAAGAAGCTACTATCTCAGAGTCAAGTCCATATTTAGTGCTAAACTTACGGAAAACATCGGTATCCATAAAGGATTTAACACAATCAAACTTAGGTGCCATACCTGACTCCTTACCTTCGTCGAGGTCCCAATCTTCAGAGTAGCGTTTAATCCTTTCCAATAAATCCCATTTGAATTCAATAGTATTCATCATAAAAGAGCCAGCACAAGAAGTATCGAGCATGGTGCGATTGTTATCAGAAAGCCGAGGATATAAATTTTGAATAGTCATCTCTCTTGAGAGCTCATGATTGGGGCATGAATATAACATTGATTTAAGCCTCCCCCAAGCTTGAGCGATGCTTTCTCCTTTGCAAGGCAAAAAATTATATATATAATTGCGATCACGATGAACAAGATGCATAGGATAAAACTTCTGATGAAATTCCAATTTCAATCGTTTGTAGTTCCATGACCTCATATCATCACATACCCTATACCATGTCAATGCATCTTCCCTCAAAGATAAAGGGAAGACCTTCTTCTTAACAACATCTCCGGGTACACCTGCAAGCTTAAATAATCTACAAACTTCATCAACATATATTAGGTGCTCATTAGGATGCATTGTTCCATCTCCTACAAAAGGATTAGCTAGCAGTTTTTCTAACATACCCGAAGGAAATTCAAAGCAGACATTTTCATTTTCATTTTCATTTTCAGTTGGTTGAGGAGCAACTCTTTGCTCTACTGGTCAGGGTGAAGATACCCCGAACAAGCCACTCAGAGGATTACCTTCCATAGTAACAAGTGACAGTAAATTTCAGCACACTATATAAATTTTTCCATACCAAATTCCACCTACCAAAGGTGCTTCACTCCCCAGCAACAGCGCCAGAAAAGAGTCTTGATGACCCACAAGTATAGGGGATCTATCGTAGTCCTTTCGATTAGTAAGAGTGTCGAACCCAACGAGGAGAAGAAGGAAATGATAAGCGGTTTCCAGCAAGGTATTCTCCGCAAGTACTGAAATAAGTGGTAACAGATAGTTTTGTGATAGGATAATTTGTAACGAGCAACAAGTAACAAAAGTAAATAAAGTGCAGAAAGATGGCCCAATCCTTTTTGTAGCAAAGGACAAGACTGGACAAACTCTTATATAGAGAAAAGCGCTCCCGAGGACACATGGGAATATCGTCAAGCTAGTTTTCATCACGTTCATAAGATTCGCGTTCGGTACTTTGATAATCTGATATGTGGGTGGACCGGTGCTTGGGTATTGTCCTTACTTGGACAAGCATCCCACTTATGATTAACCTCTATTGCAAGCATCCAACTACAACAAAAGTATTAAGGTGAACCTAACCATAGCATGAAACATATGGATCCAAATCAACCCCTTATGAAGCAACACATAAACTAGGGTTTAAGATTCTGTCACTCTAGCAACCCATCATCTACTTATTACTCCCCAATGCCTTCCTCTAGGCCCAAACAATGGTGAAGTGTCATGTAGTCGACGTTCACATGATACCACTAGAGGAGAGACAACATACATCTCATCAAAATATCGAACGAAGACCAAATTCACATGACTACTAATAGCAAGACTTCTCCCATGTCCTCAGGAACAAACGTAACTACTCACAAAGCATATTCATGTTCATAATCAGAGGGGTATTAATATGCATATATGATCTGAACATATAATCTTCCACCAAATAAACCATCTAGCATCAACTACAAGGAGTAATTAACACTACTGGAAACCCACAGGTACCAATCCCGGACTTGGAGACAAGAATTGGATATAAGAGATGAACTAGGGTTTTGAGAGGAGATAGTGCTGGTGAAGATGTTGATGGAGATTGCCCTCTCCTGATGAGAGGAGCGTTGGTGATGATGATGATTTCCCCCTCCCGGAGGGAAGTTTCCCTGGCAAAACAGCTCCGCCAGAGCCCTAGATTGGTTCCGTCAAGGTTCCGCCTCGTGGCTGTGGAGTTTCGTCCGAGAAGATGGCTTCTTATTTTTTCCTCATTGAAAGACTTCATATAGCAGAAGATGGACATCGGAGGGCCACCATGGGGCCCACGAGGTAGGGGGGCGTGCCAAGGGGGGTAGGGCGCGCCCCCCACCCTCGTGGGCAGGTTGTGGCCCCCTGGTGAACTTCTTGCACTCAATATTTATTATATATTCTGAAATTGTCTTCAGTGAAGTTTCAGGATTTTTGGAGTTGTGCAGAATAGGTCTCTAATATTTACTCCTTTTCCAACCTAGAATCCTAGCTGCCGGCATTCTCCCTCTTTATGGAAACCTTGTAAAATAAGAGAGAATAGGCATAAGTACTGTGACATAATGTATAATAACAGTCCATAATGCAATAAATATCGATATAAAAGCATGATGCAAAATGGACGTATCAGCCGACAGGCCGCCTCCGCCGCTCGCGGGTCCTGCCGGTTACGGATTACTGTAGCCGTGTTGCTAATGACACGTGCTCGGTCAGGGAGGGGTGGCTACAGTCCCGCCGCTTGGTGGGAGATCACTGTAGCCACTCTACATCTTATCTGGTTAATGGTGTGTGGGCCCTGAGGAAGGACCGGGTCGGTTGCTGCGAGCCGGCCTTCCTCGGGTCCGACTGGTGTGGCTCCCGCTGTCTTTCGGGCTCTCACTGACTGGTAGGGCCCGCCGTCCTTGGGCCATACCGACAGGCGGTCGTGGGAGCAGGGCTTTGCCTTTCAGGAGTGACGTCAAGGGCGAAGTGGCAACAATGCCGCACCGAGGGGGGGATGGGCTACACTGTTGCCTCACACTGTCCTATCTTCTTTAATGAGGGTGCAGACTTCGAGGGCATCATGGGCCGACTGCTAGGAGCCGGCATCTCTAGAGGCCACCTGCCAGGAGTCGGCCTGTCTTGGAGCCGCCTTCCTAAGCATGGCCGACTTCTGGTAGTCGGCCGCTCAGCCAGCCGGCCGCCAGAAGGCGGCGCTTCCTCTTGACGTCTTGAGGGGCGCAGCCGGCGCGATGTCTTGAAAGGCTCCGGGACTCAGGTTTAGGCTACCCGTGGCCCATTACTCCGATAGTAGTCCCCGAAGCTAGTGAGGCGCCACGGTTGATGTGCCAAGGAGCCTCAACAGTTTCCTCCTCTGGGTGCTCTGAAAGAAACCTCGTCCGACTCCCGGGAAGCCGGTTGGCGGGATTCGGATATGTCTAGTCGGATCTTCCTGAAATTTGAATGCATCAGCCGGAACCAGGTGGCGTGCTGGCTAAGCCTCTTGATCAGCCGCCCATCGTGGGCATGCCACATGGTGCCAGCCGGCCGGGCCAGCCTATGAGCCCACGCGCATGATGGGACGCCTCAGCAGGCTGGGCCCACCACCACCGGTTTCGTTCGCCCGTGGAGTTACTGTGTGCAGTAATTTTGCGCGATAAAGGTGGGGTCGTGGGCACAGTTAATCCCATGATCCCATGCCCGCCCCCTCGGCTTCATAGCCCGCAGGCTATAAGTAGGGGAGGAGAAAGAGCGGCGGAGCACTTGCGCCCCTCTACCCCGCCATTGCCTCCTTCTTCTTCCTTTCACCGCAGCGCCCCCCGAGCTACGCCGGAGTGCTACTGCAGTTCGTCTCTGTCGAGCCCGTTCGCCCGAGCCTCCTTGCTCCGCCCCACTCTCAGCTTCCTCTCCATGCCTTTCTTCGTCGAGCTCTCCATGGCGCGCGAGCGAGGAGGAAACTGGGAGGGATCCAGCATCAACGAAGATCACATAACCTTCCTCCGCGAGACGCGGCGTCTCCCCAGCGCAGGCCACGTGAAGGCGCGCGTGCCGTCGAAGGGAGAGATCTCGCCGGCGCCGGGTGAGGGCGAGCGGGTCGTCTTCTGCTCGCACTTCATCCGGGGCTTCGGCCTGCCGGCGAGCGACTTCCTTCGCTCATTCCTCGAATTCTACCACATCCAGCCCCATCACATCACGCCCAACACCGTGATGCTCCTAGCCGATTTCATCATGATGTGCGAAGGATACCTCGGCATTCTCACCACCATCGAGCTGTGGGGAGCCTTCTTCTACACCAAACTGGGCACCTCCGTCTAGGAGGTGGCTGCCTAGTGCGGTGCCTTCGTTGCAGTTCACTGACCATCGCCAGAAAACGCCTTCCCCGTCATCAAGCTGCCGCAGTCGGTCAAGATGTGGCAGCAATCCTACTTCTACGTGGAGAACATAGACCCGGCGGCCGACTTCCTCAACCTGACGGCTTACGAAGCCAGCCCGCCTGCCGAGCCCCGGGCTAGCTGGGGCTAAAAACCGAAGCCGGTGTCGGCAGATGGCGCCACCGCCATCCAACGGCTCCGGGAGCTGATCAACACCGAAGGCCTCAGGGCGTCTGACTTGCTGGTCGCCTTCGTTGAGCACCGGGTTCTCCAGCTCCAAAGCCGAACGCACCTGATTAGCCAGATGAGCGGGCACCGCGACTCGTGCCGGCTAAGCACCAAAGGAGATGCCGGCCGCCAAAGTCACGAACTTGGTGAACAAGATCTCCGGCCTCAGGCTGGAGGGGTCTTGGAGTTTCGGCAAGCGGCCATTCTCTCGTGCCGACCCGCCGCCTGCGGTAAGTTTTCCAATTCTCTTTCTGTGATACTTGCCCTAGTCTTGATTTTGGTCTTGATCAGCCGGCCTCCCATTGTCTCAAACAGATCTACATGTCGAATACGACAGCCGTGGTCGTAGGGGCGGGTGGTGACTACCAGCCGGACCAGGCGGTGAGCGACGTGGACGACCCCGACTTGGGGGCAGCCGCCTTGGAGGACACCGCTATGGGCGGCATCTACGAGGCAGGCGGCTCTGAAGAAGGGGGCATCGAGACCTGTCCTGATGATGATGAAGACGAAGAAGATCCGCGCCCTATGCGAGGTGCTGGCAAGGCGGACGCAGGCCCCTCCGGCGAGTCGACTGCCCGAGGCGGCACGCGTAAGCGTAAGCAAGGCGCCGCCTTGTTCGGCAGCGCGCTGAAGAAGCCCAAGAATCCAAACGCCGCGACCAGGCAGAAGGAGGCCGCAGCGAAGGCGGCTAAGTACCAAAAGCTCCCCAAGGCGCCCCCTATGGTGTCGGCATAAGTTTCTTTCCCTTGTGCTTTCTTTCTTATTGATTATTTCTGAACTTCCTTTGCTTTATTTTCTTGATTTTAGGGCTCCGCTCTCTCTCGAGAAGTCGGCCGCCGCCTCCATCGTGAGGTCGGCGGAGACCTCCACCACCACCCGGCGGATCGATCCGGCCGCCGACCTTCGGGAGGCGACGGAGCGGAACGCGCGGGAGGCACGTGAGGAGCAGGAAGCCGCCCGCCTGAAGAAGGCGGAAGCTGACAAGGCGGAGGCCGCCGCCTTGAAGAAGCTGGAGGAGGCCGAGGCCGCCGACGCGGCGAAGAAGCATGATGAAGAAGACGCGCATCGCCAGTCGGCGATGTTTGTTGTCCCTCTGAACTCTGCACCGCCACCACCGGAGTTTGTGGCACAGACTGGGGAAGCCGGCGGCAAGCACCCTATTATGGAAAGGGACAGCGGCGACGTCGTCACGCCGGATGTAATCATGCCCCCGCCACCTCCTTCTGAGGAGGCGCGAGACAAGTAGCCGGCCGACCCGCCGGCGCCACTAGCTGAAAATGAGATGGTGACGGGCCTGACTCCCAGGGTCCGCACATCCTTTCGCTGTTGGCTCGCGAAGGCGGCTTCGGCGCCACGCCCGTTGGAGACCGGCACCACAAACTCCTTGATCCTAGACACCGAGGCCACCAGCGCCGCGCCGTCTGGGTGGGTGCGGAGAGGTGGAACGGGTCCTCTGAACAAGGCGATTCTGGACGTTCAAGCCAAACTCCACGCCGAGGCCGACGCTCTCAAGCTCTACAACAAGGCGTTCCTGGAGTCGCGAGAGGCCATCTGGGTACACTTCTGGCTCCTTTGTTTTTAATTCTTGTACTTCTTCATGGGGCGCGCTGGTGAACCACTGGGTGTAGTCCCCGAGTTTCAGGCCGGCTGCTGAGCAGGCGGCTCGGAACTCTACTTAGCGAACTCCGAGTGCTAATATATTTGCTGCAGGATTATCATAACCTCCGTGCGGCCGCCTTCAACTCCAGAGTCCAGGAGTTGGATCAACGTGCCGCCGACTTGTCGGAAAGCCGGAGTAAGTCTCCTTCTTTCTCTGTGGGGCACGCTGGCGCACCCGTGGGCTGTAGTCCCTGAGATTCGGGCTGATTGCTGAGCAGTCGGGCCAGATCTTCCTGGCAACTTCATCTTTCTTTGCTAACTATTGTCGTCTCTTTTTTTCTACTTTTTGCAGAGGCCAACGCCACCCTTCAACAGCAACTGGGCGAAGCCAACGCCGCACTTCATGCCAAGGAGGTGGACTGTAGCAAACTGGCTCAAGAGTGCGACCGGCTTGTTGCGCAACTGGCGGAACAGAAGGAGCTCCTCAAGAAGGCCCAGGAGGAGACAGAGGACAAGGAGACCAGACTCATTGTTGAGTTTGCGATCGAGCGCTCCGCCTGGACCGACAAGGAGGCAATGCTGACTTCTGGCTTTCACGCGATCGAGGACATAGTCGATGGTGAGCTTCCCTCTTTTTCCTTCTTTCAGCTACCGACTGTTGGTTGAGCCGGCTTCTCGTCTTTACCTTTGGCTTTTTTCTTTCTGTCTTGGCAGGCTTCTTCCCTGGTCACTCGGATGCCGCCAACCAAGCCATTGAAGCTGATCGCGAAGGACGGAGGGCGGACGGTGCGCAGATCACCGCCAACGCCCCCGAACCCTTAACGAGCAGATCCTGAGCATCCAGGCCCATCTTCGGTCGCTTACAGGATGCTGCGCTGGCTTCAGCGTGTCGGCGCCCAGGCGATCGCCGCCCTGTGGCCTGACATGCCGGCACCGCGCACTCCCAGCCGGCCTGCCGACTGGCTGGAGGTGGCGGCTGGCCATCTTGAAGCCTGGAAGGGCTCCTCGGCCCAGGCTAGAGCGCGTCGGGCCTTGGAGTTCGTCAAGGCGTGGTACCCTGGGCTGAGTCTAGCCAAGCTAGCCACATTCCGGCTGGAGGCTCAGGAGGAGTTGGCGGTCGTGGAATATGAACTCGTCAAGCGCGCGGCGTCAATCGCTGAGTACACTGACACCAGCATCTTCGTCCCGGAGCGGGTTGAGGACAGCACCGAGGCACCGCCGGAATGGTTCAGGGTGAACCCGGAAGACGGCGAGGACTCGGCGGACGTGATCGATTCCAGCGGTGAGGAAGAGGGCGAGGCGGAGGAGGAAGGCGAAGAGGAGGCGCCAGAGGTCGGAGCGGGCGGCCATCCCCAGCTCGACCGTGCCTCAAGCAACAAGCCACGCCCAACCGAGCCGGCTACTGCCGGAGGCGACCAAGCGGAGACTGACCAGCCGGACGCTCCACCAACCGGCGCCGCCAATTCCTCCGATCCACCGAACCCTTTGGCCGCTTCCTAGGCCGCCAGTTTATCTTTTGCTTTACTTGTCTATTAGTCTCGACGAATTTATTAATTTGCACAATTCCACCCGCGGGGTGTATCTTAAACTTGTGTTTTGAAGATCGGCCAAGGGCCTTTGTTATGTAAATATTTTTCTGAGTTCTATCTTTTCTTGCTTGCTGCTCTTTGGCTTTTTCCTTTGCTGCCTTCCCTTGGTTGTCGTCTTGCCAGCCGAACAGCCGCTCTACGGACTGTGGCTGGGTCAAGTACTAAGCTACTTCCAAGAAGGCAAGTACATAGCTGTTTTTAGAACATTCTAGCAAGTTAAGTAGAAGTCGGCAGGCCGGCTGGTGAGGCGAGAAGCCGGCTTGGACTATGCACGTGCTTTGTGTCCTTAGCCATTTTTCATGTGGGCACCCTTTCTGCCTTGCTCCTGCCCACCAGACAGTCGCTCTGCGAGATGCGGCTTCTGGCAGGAGACGGCTTAAGTGCCAACACATTACTTGTCCGGCTGCAGGAAGCACTTCATAGCACAAGGCGGCAAGTCCCCGGGCCGACTAGTCGGACCCGGTGCCGAGCGGCATAAAGAAAATGACATGCTCATAAGCATAATTCTTATCATATAAATGAAAGAGGGCAGTCCCCGAGCTCTTCTCGGGGGACCGGAGTCTTCGTGCTTTAATACAAAAGGTAGCGTGGTACATACCGCATTAACTGTAAAATTTTTGAAGGAGATTTGCATTTCATGGCTGCTCCGTCTCTTTGCCGGAGTCATCCCTCTTGCGTGCTCGAGGCTTCTGAGCGTCGATCAGGTAGTAGGAGTCGTTGCCCAACACTTTGCTGATGATGAAGGGACCCTCCCAAGGCGCTGAGAGCTTGTGCTGGCCGACTGTTCGCTGGATCAGCCGGAGCACAAGGTCTCCTTCTTGGAAAGATCTCGGCTTGACCTTCCGGCTATAGTATCAGCGCAGGCTTTGCTGGTAGATGCTGGACCGGCTGAGTGCCAACAGCCGGCCCTCTTCCAGCAGATCGACGCCGTCTTGATGAGCTTCTTCCGCCTCCTCCTCGGTGTACATGGTGACTCGAGGGCAGTCGAATTCTATGTCCGTTGGGATGACGGCTTCGGCACCGTAGACGAGGAAGAAGGGCGTGAAGCCGGTTCACTTGTTCAGAGTTGTGCACAGACTCCAGAGGACAGCCGGTAGCTCGTCGAGCCAGCAGCTGGCCGACCGTTCCAAAGGCTCGACCAGTCGGGGCTTGATGCCGGACAAAATGAGGCCGTTTGCTCGCTCCACCTGGCCATTTGACTGCGGATGAGCAAGTCCAGTCAGATGCCCTGCATCGCGCAGAAACGGGCCAAAGCACCTTTGGCGAAGTTCATGCCGTTGTCAGTGATGATGCTATGGGGTATGCCGTACCGAACGGTGATGTCGGAGATGAAAGTCACAGCAGTCGGACCATTCAACTTCTTGATTGGTTTTGCTTCTATCCACTTGGTGAACTTGTCCACCGCGACAAGCAGATGAGTCAAGCCACCTCTTGCCGTCTTGAATGGTCGCACCATATCCAGGCCCTAGACGTCAAAGGGCCAGGCTATGGGAATAGTCTTGAGTGAAGAAGCTGGCTGATGAGGCTTTGAACAAAACTTCTGGCACCCTTTGCATTTTTGGACCAAGCTCTTGGCGTCTTCCAGGGCAGTTGGCCAGAAAAAACTATGGCGGAAAGCCTTGGTGACAAGTGCTCTTGAAGCCGCATGGTGTCCACATTCGCCTTGATGGATGTCTTTGAGGATTTCTTGGCCTTGCTCCAGCTCGACGCAGCGCTGGTAGACACCGGTGACACTGCGCCTCACCAGCTCTCTGTTGACTATGGTGTATGCTGCTGCCCGGCGTTGTACTTGCCTGGCCGAGCTCTCATCAGTCGGCAACTCTTTTTTACTAGGAAGTTGAGGATGGGCTGGGCCCATGAAGGTGCTGCGATTTCTTCGACTATCAGGACTTCAACTTGGACGAGGGCGGTTGGGCCAGGAGGCGGCGGGTTGGAGTCGGCTGCCGCTTGCTGGGTCGATGAAGTCTCTGGGCTGACCGCTGCAGTTCCCAGGCCGGGCTCTGAAGTCTCTGGGCCGGGTGCGACTGCAGCGGCCCCCGGGCCGCCTACCAGAATTCCTGTGCCGACTGCTGGAGCTCTTAAGTCGGATCCGACCGCTTTAGGAGGAGCCGGCACGAAGATAGAATCCGAATCTAGCGATGGCTTGACAGACGGCTTGAGGAGGCGTTGTAGGGCGACGCCGGTCGGTGTTGCTTGACGGGTGGAGCCGATTCGCGCCAAGGCGTCTGCTTGCTCATTATTGTTTCTTGGTACATGGAGAAACTCGCACCCATCAAAATACCCACTGAGTTGCTGTACGAGGAAACGATAGCTCGCCATGTTTGCATCCTTGGCGTCCCAGTCGCCTGACGACTGCTGGACCACCAAGTCAAAGTCACCATAGCACATGATCCGGCGAATGCCGAGCTCTTTGGCAAGCCAGAGCCCGCGAATGAGTGCCTCATATTCAGTGACGTTGTTGGAAGTGGCAAAATGGATTTGCAGCACATATATGAGCTTGTCGCCTTTGGGAGAGGTGAGGACGATGCTGGCTCCCAAACCGGTGCGCATCTTGGAACCATCAAAGTGCATCCGCCAATGGTGGAGTCCGGCGCCGGTGGCAGGTACTGGGTCTCGGCCCAGTCGACGAGGAAGTCGGCCAGTGCCTGTGACTTGATGGCGGTGCGAGGCTGGTAGTAGATGGTGTAGGGGGACAAATCTATGGCCCATTTGGCCACTCGGCCGGAGGCATCTCGGCTTCCAATGATCTCGGCAAGCGGAGCCGTGCAGATAACAGTGATTGGGTGCTCTTGAAAGTACGGCTTCAATTTTTTCGCGGCAAAGTGCACGCCGTAGCACATCTTCTGATAGTGGGGGTAGTTTTGCTTGGAGGCTGACATCACTTCACTTAGGTAATACACCGGTCTCTGGACTGGTAGCGCCTTTCCTTCCTCCTTGCGTTCTACCACTATGACTGTGCTGACCACTCGGCTGGTGGCGGGGATGTAGAGGAGCATGGGCTCCTTAGGAGTCGGAGCCGCCAGGACAGGCGGAGTAGTCAACATCTTCTTGAGCTGGAGAAAAGCTTCATCCGCCATGTCGTTCCATTTGAAAAAAGTGGTCTTCTTCATGAGCTGGTACAGGGGAAGGGCCTTCTCTCCCAGCCGACTGATGAAATGGCTGATGGACGCCAAACAGCCGGTGAACTTCTGCACATCCCGCAGTTAGGTGGGTACTCCCATCCTCTCGATGGCCTTGATCTTCACAGGGTTGCATTCTATGCCGCGCTCTGAGACCAGGAATCCAAGAAGCTGGCCGGCTGGTACTCTGAAGACGCATTTCTCTGGGTTGAGCTTGATTTGAAACCGGCGTAGGTTAGCAAAGGTCTCTTTGAGGTCTTCTAGCAGTGTTCCACGCTTCTCCGTCTTCACCACGACATCGTCCACGTAAACGTGGGCGTTTCTGTCGAGTTGTTTGAAGAGGCACTTCTGCATGAAACGTTGAAATGTGGCGCCGGCATTCCTGAAGCCGAACGTCATGGTTAGGTAGCAGAAGGCTCCAAATGGCGTGATGAAGGCGCTCTTCAGTCGATCGGTCGTGTTCAGCTTGATCTGGTGATATCTGAGTATGCATCCAAAAAACTCAACAGCTCTCATCCGGCTGTGGAGTCTATCACTTGGTCAATTCTCGGCAAAGCAAACGGGTCTTTGGGCAGGCTTTGTTGAGGCTGGTGTAATCAATACACATGCGCCGCTGCTTGTTTTTCTTCAGCACAAGGACTGGGTTGGCCATCCACTCCGGAAAGAACACTTCCATGATGAAGCCGGCTACCAGCAGCCGGGTTATCTCTTCTTCGATGACTCTTCTCTTCTCCTCTGACAGGCGGCGCAAGGGCTGCCTGGCTGGCTTGGCATCAAACCGGACATGTAACTTGTGCTCGGCGAAATCCATCGGAACACCCGACATGTCTTTAGGTGACCATGCAAAGACGTCCCGATTCTCACGGAGGAAATCGACAAGCTCGCCTTCCTATTTGCTATCGAGGTTTGCACCTATGACAGCGTACTTCTCCGAGTGCTCCGGGTCCAAAGGTATCTTCTTTGTCTCCTTGGCCGGCTTGAACGAGCCCTGGGCTTCCGACTCCTTGCGGTGGGGTGGCATGTCCGGCTGCTTGCCTGCCATTGCCACAACTCGGTCAAGGAGCCGCTTCTCGGCCACGATCACGAGGGACTCGGTCAGCCGACTGCTCTCAGCCGCACAAGCGGACGACTTCTTGTAGTCCCCTGCTATGGCCAGAATTCCCTTAGAACTCGGCATCTTCATTTTGAGGTAAGCGTAGTGGGGGACCGCCATGAACTTGGCCAGTGCAGGTCGGCCAAGTAGAGCATGGGACGGGCTCTCGAGGTCCACCACCTCGAACCAGACTGGCTCTCGTTGGAAGTGATCCTTGTCTCCAAACAGGACGTTTATCTGGATCATGCCGATTGCTGAGCAGGAAAGGCCAGGAACTATGCCATGGAATACAGTCCGACTGAGCTGAAGCTGTCTTTGTCTGATTCCTAACTTCTCCATGGTATCTTTGTACATAATGTTGATGCTGCTGCCGCCATCTATCAGAACTCGGGAAAACCGAGCAGCTCTCCTATCAGTGGAAAAGGTGGCATCCAGAACCAGGGCGTAGGAACCGGGATTGGGCATCACCTCCGGGTGGTCGGCTCTGCTCCAGTTGATGGGATTCTCGAACCAATGCATGAACTCGAGGGTCTCCGATGCTACTGCATTCACTTCTTGCTGTCGTTGCCGTCTGTTGTGCCTATCGTCGGCCACGCTGGTGAACACGACATAAGCTCCGTGCTCTTCGGGGTATTCGTCTTGTATGGCTCCGACTGGTCGAACGACCGGCTGTTGAGGGGGAGGGGGCGGCTGCCCAGCAGGCGGAGGAGGCAGAAGGCCGTCTCCCTTGGCGATCCTAGTGAGCCAATGGCATTTCCGAGTGGTGTGATTGGACGGCTTCGCACCACTATGGAATTTACAGGGTGTGTCAAGAGTCTGCTCATATGAGAAAGCCGGTAGCCAATTGGTCTTGCCGCCCTTCAGGCGTTTGGACGGAGGCTGCCCATGTGGCTGCTGTTCTTCGATTGTCACCACCTGCTGGCTCGTGGAAGCCAGCTGCATGGCCTTGCGCTTGTTGTCGCTTGGTTGCTGGCGCCGACTGGTGTCGCCAGCCGGGGTTCAAGGAGCTTGAGGGGCTACTTTGCCAAACACATCAACTTAGATTTTTGCCTTCATGGAGGAGTCGGCCATGGCATATTTATCTGCTATGATCAGCAGCTCGTCGAGGGTCGCCGGCTCGTGGCAGAGGAGTCGGTGCTTGAGGAGGGTGCCCTCTCGGCACCTAGCGGTGAAGTACTCGATAGCCTACTCATCGTGCATGCCTTCGCAAGATTTGCGGAGCTCGGCCCAGCGCGTGTGGTAGTCGCGGGTGGACTTGTTGGGGCCTTGTACGCACAAGGAGAGCTGGCGAGGCTTGGGCGGCCGCTTATACGTGCTGGTGAAGTTGAGGATGAAGGCTTTGGTGAAGTCGACCCAGCTGTTGATGCTGCGGGGCTTCAGACTGTTCAGCCATGTCCGGGTTGTGCCCTGGAGCATGAGCGGAACGTACATCACGGTAACGCGCTTGTTTCCATTTGCTATGCAGATGGCTGTGGAGTAGTCAACCAACCAGTCCTCCGACTTCATGGAGCCGGTGTATTTGGGCGTGTCTCTTGGGAGCGTGAACCCTTTGGGGAAGGGCTCGTCTCGAATGCGGGGGCCGAAACAGGGCGGACCCAATTCATCTTCCTCTCGGTGGCCGAGGCAGTCGATCTGGTGGCGGGCATCGTTCTCTCGGTGGCCGAGGCGGTCGCCAAGTGTCGGGTGATCAATAGGCGGCGGGGAGACGCGCCTTTCCCTATGAGGGGGAGGAGGCAGACAGTCATCCCGTCGTTCCACTCCTCTTGGGCGGCCGTCTTGGTCGCGCTCAATGGATGCGATTCCGGCTGCGGCTGACAGCCGGCTCCTTGTCTCTTCTTCCACGGACGTCACCAGTCGGCGTCCGAGATGATGCGCCTTGATCTCGGTGGGGAGGCGGATCGTCGTTTTGCCGGTGTGGCGCCTCAGTGCGGCAACCGGCCTCGTGCTGCTCAGCAGCCGCATCGAGGAGCCGCTGGACGCGCTCCGCCATCTCGCGACATTCTTCGCCCTCGAACTTGTCTAGCTCTTCTTCTGCCGCCTGGGCAGCTCAGATATTTTCCGCAGGCGTGGCGTAGATGGGGCGATCTGCCCCAAGGAGGTTGGCGATGGCCACGCCGCGCTGCTGGACCGTGGCAAGGTGGCTGGGCCCAGCGGGAGCCGGCATGCCGCCCACAGCGCGGTCCATCTCACGCCGGTAGGCTTCCGACAAGCGTCTCATGCTAGCTAGCTTCTTGGCACCCTCGACGAGCTGGAGGTGGCGTGCTTCCAGCGTCTCGGCATCGGCATCTTCTAGGATGGGCGCCGTCAGGTCTTGTAGTGCTGCGTTGAGCGGATCGTGAGCACCTCCACTAGAGTGCTCACTGTGGCCGATGACAAGCACCTCCGTGACGGAACTTTCGCTGCTCTCCACGTGAGGAGGTGGCTCATTGTAGACCGCCACGTTGGTGGGGAACGCGTCAAGCGACGCAGTGTCGGAATAGACAAGCATCGGGTTGGTGGAGCCAACGGATTCCAAATTCACAGCGGGCTCGCTGGCTACGTGGAGCTGATCGAGGAGGCTGACAAGGCGGCTCTCAGGGCCATCATTGCCCGCATCAGACGCCGGCTCGTCGGAGAGGCGAACCTCGCCAACAAGGTCAGCAAGGCAGCTCGCCGTGCAGGCAAGCTCTGCGCCACGCAGCGCGTCGGCACAGACTCCGTCTGGTGTGTCGGGCTGGCTACGCTCGCCAGGGAGGAAAAGGGTTCCCGTCCAGAACAGGTCTCCGGACGACAGTGCACCTGGCCCCACGGTGGGCGCCAAATGTCGGGGGTTGGGTGCGACATATGCCAATGGATGTCTTATCATGGTGGGAGCGAGTAGAACGTCGCCGGTGCCTGGAAGCGGGATGAGGCATAGACACGTACGCCGGCGAACTTTACCCAGGTTCAGGGCTCTCCTAGTTGATAACACCCCTAGTCCTGCTCTGCGGGGTCTCCACATGATCACTAAGGCGCAAGTGAGTACAATGGTGCTCCTCGAGCTGTATGCTAGAGGTGGGAGAAGGCAAGGCTCGCTCTCTCCTTCCCTAGGTATGAATCTAGTCCTAACTGGGTGGGAACCCTTTGCATGGGTGCCCTGGGGGGTTTATATAGGCCTACCCCCCAGGGGTACAATGGTAATCTGGCTGGGCGTAGGGCCCGGCCGTCAGTCTCTCTGGTCGCCGGCTTCTCCGCTGACTGCTGGGGCTCGCCGCCTGGTGGGCCCCGCCGGCTGGTCTGGTACGGAGCCGACAGGCCGCCTCCGCCGCTCGCGGGTCCTGCCGGTTACGGATTACTGCAGCCGTGTTGCTAATGACATGTGCTCGGTCGAGGAGGCGTGGCTACAGTCCCGCCGCCTGGTGGGAGTTCACTATAGCCACTCTGCATCTTATCTGGTTAATGGTGTGTGGGCCCTGAGGAAGGACCGGGCCGGCTGCTGGGAGCCGGCCTCCCTCGGGTCCGACTGGTGTCGCTCCCGCTGTCTTCCGGGCTCTCGCTGACCGGTAGGGCCCGCCGTCCTTGGGCCGTACCAACAAGCTGTCGTGGGAGCAGGGCTTTGCCTATCAGGAGTAACGTCAAGGGCGAAGTGGCAACAGTGTCGCGCCGAGCGGAGATCTCCGCTAGCACGAGGCACTGTGGCCATGCCTGGCACCGGATTCAGGGGGATGGGCTACACTGTTGCCTCACCATGTCCTGTCTTATTTAATGGGGGTGCAGACTTTGAGGGCACCATGGGCCGACTGCTGGGAGCCGGCCTCTCTGGAGGCCACCTGCCAGGAGTCGGCCTGTCTTGGAGCCGCCTTCCTGAGCATGGCCGCCTTCTGGCAGTTGGCCGCTCAGCCAGCCGGCCGCCAGAAGGTGGCGCTTCCTCTTGACGTCTTGAGGGGTGCAGCCGGCCCGATGTCTTGAAAGGCTTTGGGACTCAGGTTTAGGCTACCCGTGGCCCATTACTCCGACAGGTGTAATTTTTAGTGACATGCATTGGCATTTTCTTACATAAATATATGGTCAAAATTTTATACTAAATAAGAGGTAGTACATAAGTGGGCTATAATGGCCCTCCACTATGTAGGCCAAAACACGTGCCAAATTCACTTGTGATGCATTTGGCATCGATGCCCCTCCATTGCTCACCTGGTGCCCCAATCTGGATCACCTACTCTACTCCGGTGCCAAATTAACTCACGCAATGAAAAAACACTTGCGTGGGAGAGAGACAGGACTGAGGCAATAGAAAACACTTGTTTGGGAGAGTGAGAGACTGGTGTAGTTGGTTTGATTGATTTGTTTATACATGTGGGTCTATGTGAACAACGGTGCCAACTCTCTCACATCGGGAGAGCGGTGCCAAAATCTTTTGATTTGACATCGATGCGTATTGTGGCATCGGCCACATAGTGGAATGCAACAAATGCCCAAGCTCTTCACGTACTCCTAGGTAAATGAGAGGAAAGAGAAAGAGAGAGAGAGATTGAAAAAATATCACTAGCCAGCCAACCCTATCGTATGAGCGAATGATATTGGTACCTCTTGATGACACGGCAATCTTATACAGCCAGCTGCTCTAATAGGATCTCTTCTTTTGCAGATAAAAAAAGACCCGAAAGTGAAAAATGTGCTGCACTATAACAATCTCATAGAATGCCTTGATCTCCATCTTACAGAAATTGATTTGATCGACTACCGAGGCAACACATCTGAGATTAAATTGGCCAGGTTCTTTGTTCTGGAGGCAAGTGTGCTCAAGGTAATGAGGTTTGGCGTTCTCTGGCGCAACAATGAATGGTGTGCTGATCACCGCAAGCGTCTAAGCCTAAATGACAAAGTCTCCACAGAAGCTGAATTTGTTTTTGAAACATCAAGTGGCCAGAGACTCGAAAACTTATTTGCCCATTAGTGACTTGTCAAGGCGGTGGATTTTAGTTTGTACGATAATGCTGCATCCACCTATAGTAACGGAAGTTCTTACGTAAACTTCCTAGTAATTCCCTCTTCGTAGGTGCAGCATTACTCCTAACATTTGTAATATCAGTTTGAAACTTGTAATATTGTCGTGTCCTATTACCTTGTTTTCAAAATCCTGCGAATCAAACAGGTCCTGAGTTGGTGATGATGTTGTGCCTGCCATCTTTCACTAATAGCCGTCGGATCTAGATCTGACGCATACAAACCAAACTTCTCTAGTTTTGCAAAAACATGCCCGCACTTGTTCCCTATTTACAAACAACTCCTTGTCTCTCACAATCAGCCTTATCTCCTTCCCACCACATCTAGAAGGCCATGGAAAAATCTGGCACGATGGCCGCTGCCGGCGCCGTCCACCCCCCAATCTTGGTGTTCCGTGCAATGCACGGGCATCTACACACGCGAAATTATGTCGAACACGGCTAGTTGTAAGCAGGCTAGGTCTACAGCCATGATGATAGTGAATGCAGACGGTGAGGCTAACTATGGTATGCCGAACATGGCGCCTATACTTAGGTGTAATCTCCGGCGTAGGGTCTTGTCACTTCACTATGAGGAGCAGCACGTAATAATTTGACCAACGGGTAGTACAGTGCTACTACATTGGTTGTACTACTACTAGTAGTACTAGCACCACCGTCTAGATTTAGTAGTACTACCACGTCCATCTGGATTTAGTATTTGACTAGCAATATCTAGTAATGCATGTCACAAAAAATTTACTACTCCCTCTGTAAATAAATACCTGGTGTATTGTTTTATTCCTATCGGCGAGGTAACTTAATGTCTTTTTGCTAGTTAATAGGATTACATGCAATGAACTAACCACTGCATGTGATGTTTGGTACTCTCAAGTCATTGAAAGCATGCACGGGCACGGAGGGGGACACAGCTTCATTGACTTACTGCACCTGCCTTTGGGTGTATGACACGTGGGCCCAACGGGTGGCTGGCCAACCTGTCATATAGCCAAGGGCAGGTGTAGTTGAGGGCGAGGAGTAGATGTCCAAGACGCACATGAATTCAACGCAGTCTGCACTTCTCATATAAAGGATCCCGCCAGTCCAATCTACGAAATCCTACACACCTATGCACCCAAGGTCAAGAGTGATCACTCCAATCGCAATATCAGTTGACTACAAGCTAGACCCATGGAGGCGATGAGCACAAGCATCAGCCGGCTGTGCCAGATGGTCCACGACGCCAGCCTGCGGCCTGGCACCGAGGAACGTCTCCAGGTAGTGCTTGAGGCCGCCAGGGCGAGGGGCCGCTTGGACGACAGCTTCGTCTCCTTGTTCAACAAGGTCCTCGTCGGCTTCCTCGACAAGTTCACCGTCGTCAAGAAGCTCGTGAACGACCTTGACGTACGCCTCCAGCCCACGCGCCCAGGCTCTGCGATGCCTGCCACCCTCAAAGGTCTCTATGGTGACAACCTCTTCGACACACTGGTGGCCCTACGACTGACCGTTGTCGCGCCGGAGAATGTCCACCTCGAGGTCGCGCTCGCCGCGCAGCGCCTGGCGCAACAAGACACCATCGACATAATCACCCACGTCTACGCGCAAATCGTCCACAAGGACTACAACATGCAAGAGGAGGACGATAGGACGTTGGCCTTCTTGGACCGCAGGGCAACCATGGACGGCATTGTAAAGAAGCACGTTGAGCTTGCCACCAACGCCGCTGCTCCTCACACGTCGGTTGGTGACCCGATGCACTAGGGCATGAGGATGTCGTTGATGGAACCGCATGTATCTTTATCTTTCCATCAAATCCATGTAGTAGTATATGGTACTACTAGTAATTATCTTACCTTTCGCATCAACTTCATAATTTTCCTACGTACTCCATGCATGAACCGCACTAGAACCAAACTTCTCATTACTCTAGGGAAAATCATTATTTCTATCTATCGGTCGCGCAATGGAGCAGAACCAAATTTTACAAGTTACAAGTTCAAAAGGAAAAGCATGTCGTGTTCGTGTTGCACCCCCACACGGTTTGTCTGGCACGCCGCTCAAGGGGGAATGCATGTTGTGTTGCATTTTCACTTACAAGTGGGACCGCAGTTGACCAAACCGACTATCGGCAAACCCCCACCCCGCCCACCGCGCAATGGCTAAGAAAACAGGAGGGGGAAGGGATGGTTGTAGCTAGCACGGACTCCAAGAAAATTGGTGTAGGTGGCGTGTGCTGTACTGCTAGACATGAATGCTAGTTATGGCCCATGCCACCCCACTATATCGAGGTGCTGGTTACGAAGAACAAATTTCCTGGAGTCCGTGCTCAGCCCTCCCCTATCTCTCTTCTCAGCCAGCCAGCAGACGCGCGGAGCCCATCATCTGTTTGCTCATATGCGGTCCCACATGTCAGTGAAAATGCAAGAGGACCCACTGAACCTACACCTCTTTCACCTCGACATGCTGGTGATGAAAAACAAATCCAATAAAGATCTTCGGTGGCCGCTTTTGGAGTTACTCAAGAGTAGTAAGATTCTATTTACAGTTTAACCCAAGATGCACATCACGTGGCTTCACCTACCACTCTATTTTCTTGCATGACATGACCTGGATGCTGGATGCCCCACGTGTCGGCAAAAGGAGGAAGAGCTCGACCAAATCTTCAGTTGTGCTCTCGGATTAGACTAGTTGTGCTAACTTAAAATTTTATTCTGTAGAATGGATGCAAGTTTTGGTATTGGGAAGAAGAGTACAACGATATATTGATAGAGCGCAATTTAGTAGATGTTCTAGCACTTCTAGCTAGCATAGAGGCTTAGAGATGAGACTAGTGCACTTGTTGATAGAATAGAGGCTAGACACGTCTACTTCTTTACACTCGAAGAAGAAAGAAGCACGCAGGATCGAGCCTCCGCAGATCAACAATGAATGCATCGAGAAGGCACTAATCCAACTTATAGGTGCAGTTATGGAAGTTGGATATCTTCTAAAATGTATTCTTGTGGTTCTTGTTTTTCTAGTCAAAATTTTGGTGATGTATTTCCATGTACCAAAAATCAATGATGAAAAAATATATGTGTTTGCAAAGAAAAATGTTCGCGGCCGAGATGCGTCGGCGCGTTCGGCGCACGGCCACCGCATCTGAGAAATGGCCCAGACACGACCCCATTGCCCTACCCAAACGGACAGAATCTGGGCAAAACGGAGGTCCGTTTAGGGTCATGTGTTGGAGTTGGCCTTACAAGTGGGACCGTAGTTGAGGAAACCGACTATCGGCAAACCCCCACCTCGCCCGCCGTGTGATGGATGAGTTAGAGAAACGACGAGGTTGAAGAGATTGATGTAGCATGGACTCCAACAAATATGGTGTCAAATGGAAGTCATGCTGGTGGCGTGTGCCGTACTCCTAGACGTGAATGCTTGTTCTGGCCCATGCCACCCTACTACTCCTACTACTTAGAGTAGTAGTATCGAGGATTCGAGGTGCTGGTTACGTACAGCGAACGCATTAACATATGGCCCACCTCACACTGTGGCCAAATTTCTTGGAGTGTGTGCTAGGTTAAAAAGTGTTCTTTGTGAGGATGGGTGGCTGGTCTCAAGTTTAAAACTTGTTGTATTACGTACGTGGACGTAGAGATAGTGCAGCATGTGAAGCTAGTACAAATAGTGTACTATTGTTGATTGGCCTTGTCAGATAACCTGTTGCAATGCACGTACAATTATGTATTCGGAAAATATATTTTTTGCCTCGTCGCAACACCCACTCAGAGAAGCGAATTGAAAGCCATTCATAAATTTAGTAAGTTTATCACAGGCATATCATTTTATTACATACAACAGGTCATCAACCCACAACGACAACGAGGATACATTATAAATACTAAAGTTTTCATCACACAACAAATAACAAACAATGAAATGAACTTCAACTCAACCAATCCTCGGCATTGGAAACACTTGCTTTGAACCACAAGTGATTCTCTGGGAATGGCCAGCTACTGTCAATCTCGAGACCAATGCAAGACTGATCATCCAGCCTGAAGCGGCCTACTATATCACAACCAGGGTAGGGAACCACCGCAATGTCCAACCTATAGATACAGTTGCTTCTCATAAATGGTAGTAACGTTGTGTCAACAATAGTTGGATCACCTTTCACCATCATTGGATAGTTTTGTCCAAGGAAGAGTGAGTTTGCTCCAGGACTATCAATACGGTACCAGGGAGAAGGTGTTGGCGCTAGCACAATAGTATCCATCTCGAACCATACAACGGGTGTTGTAATAGGTTAGGAGAGTGCGACCATGGGAGACAACACCTGCTTCCTTAGTAGTAACATCAGCAGTGGGCTGTATACAGATAAGAAGGAGTGATCCATCGGAAGTTGCCACGTGCCACTGAGTATATCGGCCCTCCTCGTCCTCATCTCCCCCTTGGTTATAAAAATTTTCAAGTATAGGTGGTGGAATCTCCACAGGACCTTGGAAACACAAGAAGGTTAATTAGTAGAGAAGGGAAATTTGCTAACTTGCATGCATGTGGATGAAACAATTATAATTACGATGGAAGACAAATGTATCGAAACTACGAGGAGCCCATGCAAAAACAGTGCCACGAGTGGTGGCAGCAAACACAAGAACCTCGTATTCAATTGCATCACAGTACACATCCGTGTATAGAAACTGATCTTTGAGCAATATCCATCCAGTCGAACCACGACAGACGGCAACAAACTTTTCGAAGATAGCAACAACTTGATAGTTCTTGTAATTCCATGAGCGGTTGGGAACTCGAGAAATTGCTATCTTCCATAGACGACAGTCACCATGATCATATTTGAACGTACGTAGATCATCTGTGTGCTCAACCTCAGGGCACTCAGAGATTTTTGTAAGTGGAAATCCGCTGACGAGTGTACACATTCATGAGTTCCCACTCGCAATTGTACCCAATATAAACAACCCAATCTCCATTTGCTCCTGCCCAAGCCTTGCCCCTCAAGCGATGGCATCTTAACATCATACATATCATTATCAAGCGGCATCAACTTGCACAAGGCGAGGCTTCCCTCATCCCCGCGCCAGTCAGCAGGGTCACGGCGAAGAAGATAGGGGAGATCAAACCGGTCCTGGACCCTTGGGTTCCTTGTAATGATGTTATTAGTTGAGTCGAGAATGTTCTTGAACGAACCTGCCATGCTAGCCGAGGTGATGATGTCGCACCGATCAAGTTCCCCCACCACGTCATCTTTCCGATCGGGGCAAGTATAACGGGGTCATTTCCGGCTTGTTCCCTCCATGGAGAAGAAGGTCGAACAATGGCAGAAGGAAAGGTGAAGGCAAATGGAGGAGGGAGGAAGAGCATGCGACAGCAGTTCCGAATCGAGAGGGAAAGGTGAAGAGTTGGTGGATGGTTGCCAGTTTGCCACGATACATGAAGAGGTGCCCCGGCCTACACGTCCTTTCGAAAATTGTACAAAAGGACTCGTCGTCGTCTCACTGACATGTTGGAACGGGACCACATGTCAACGAAACATGGTGTGTAATTTCTCGTGCAAAATGTGATATGGCCGCGTTGGCCCGAGGTGACGCATTAGTTATCGACCTTTATTTGTTTAACATACAATCTGAGTCGATAGCTCCTGTGGCCATCACACATGAGCGGATATATAGGTGAGCTAGGTGGGCAGGCGGCAACAATCTAAGTGCTAAAAGAGTTGATCTCAAAAAAAGAGTTGATCCAATGCTTGGTTTTGTTTGGATTTTCCAACTATGACCATTGGATAGAGTGAATCAATGGCTTACGTTCAAAAATTATTCTCATAGTACTATAGAATGGTATAGGAACGTGGAGAGATTTGGTTGATTTTATATCGTTGAATAATATAAAATATTATGAGTGCAAACGCTCCACCCCGAGGTTTGTAGCTCCTTCCCGGTCGTCGGGAATCTATGTTCTTCCACTCTTTCGTTTAAGACATGTGCTTTGTTTATCCTGTTGCCGGCACGTGGGACATCTATATGCCTCCATTTTACAAAATCATATTATATGCCTCCATGACACGCGGGACATCTAGCATCAAGGTGGCATGTCATGCAAGAAAATGGAGATATGTAGTGCGTAAGTAAGTCGTGCACTTCGATGGCACCTAGTACTACGCAATATTTTTTCTCCGCGATGGCACGTGAATAGTGCACATACTCAATGACAGAGCACAGGATGGTAGCCATGGACATGGTCGGCCCTTTTTGAAGAGAGTACTAATAAATAACTTTGATGCGTCCCGTCAACTCGCAAAACGACGAGAAGCTTGCTTACTACGGCTTCTCCCTCGCCAACGCGTGCGCGGTGGCTCGCAGCACGAGGAGAAACTTTTGCTTACAAGCGGTGGACGTGCAGCAGTTCATTTGGTGTCAGATTGCCAGAAGTACTACTGTAGTACCATCATTATTGTTCGACTCTCGGAAGAGGAGAAGAGCCAAGCGCAAGGTCACCTACTAACCTAGTACAGTACTACTATAGCCAAAGCTGGTCCACATTTTTAGAGCATGGTTAATTAATATAGGCGGCTCTTGCAGCGGCACATCATTTAGAGCAAGTACTCTCTTCGTAGGAACAAAGGAAGTGAAACAAAAGTTGGAGTGGATTCTAGATTGCCAATTAAAACATGATTACATAGGAAAAAATATCCTATAGCATTCTATCCTATGAATCAAACGACCAATGTAGAAAAATTATGAGGGGGGTCTCTCCAACAGTGTTCCTTGGCTCGCACCTAGCATCACGATGGTCGAACTTGGAGTCATTCATCTGGTACACCTGGCATCTCAGATCTGGACACAAGGTGACGCGACCTCTCACTTCCTCCGCCATTTGAAGCGGCGCGCTGGTGGAGGGCTAGCATACTCCAATATTAGGTAGGCTCTATGTGATGTGGCAACTTCATATACTAACCAGATGTTGGCTATACTACTATGGTACTCACACTCCAAGAAGTGACTCGAAAATCATTCATAAATTGAGTCTATGACATGCATTTGCAGCTAAAATGTACCATTCATTAAATACAACAAGTCATCAACACACAACGACAACGAGGATACATGTTGGATTATAGATTATTTCCAAAAAAACATTCTAGCAAATACTAAAGTTTTCATCACACAACAAATAACAAGCAATGAAATGAACTTCAACTCAACCAATCCTCGGCGTTGGAAACGCTTGCTTTGAACCATAGGTGCTCTGGGAAGGGCCGGTTATTGTCAATATAGAGAGCAACGCAGGACTGATCATCCAGGCTGAAGCGACATATATCTGGACCAGGGTAGGGAACCACCGAAATGTTCGAGGTATAGATACAGTTGCTTCTCATAAATGGTAGTAATGTTGTGTCAATAGCAGCTGGATCGCCTTTCACCATCATTGGATAGTTTGGTCCAAGGAAGAGCGAGTTTGCTCCAAGACTATCAATACTGAACCAGGGAGAAGGCGTTGGTGCTAGCACACTAGTATCCGTCCTGAATACCATGCAACGGGTGTTGTAATAGGTCAGGAGAGGGCGACCATGGGAGACAACACCTGCTTCCTCAGTAGTAACAGTTTGAGTGCACTGTATACAGACAAGAAGAGGTGATCCATCGGAATTAGTTGCCAGGCGCCACTGAGTATATAAGTTCTGCTCCTCCTCATGCTCGTGCTCATCACCATCGTCATCTCCCCCTTTCTTATAAAAATTTTCAAGTATAGGTGGTGGAATGTTCACAGGACCTTGGAAATACAAGAAGAAGGTTAATTAGTAAAGGGAAACTTGCTTACGCGCATGCATGTGGATGAAACAATTATAATTACAGTTGAAGACAAACATAGCGAAACTATGAGGATCCCATGAAAAAATAGTGCCACGAGTGGTGGCAACAAACACAAGATCCTCATATTCAATTGCATCACAGTACACACCCGTGTATAGAAACTGATTTTGGAGCAATATCCATCCAGTCGAACCACGATGGACGGCAACAAGCTTGTCGAAGATAGCAACAACTTGATAGTTCTTGTAATTCCAAGAGCGGTTGGGAACTCGACAAATTGCTATCTTCAGTAGACGATAGTCACCATGATCGTATTTGAACGTACGTAGATCATCTGTGTGCTCAACGTCAGGGCACTCTGAGATTTTTGGAAGTGGAATCCGCTGATGAGTGTACACATTCACAAGTTCCCACTCGCAATTGTACCCAATATAAACAACCCAATCTCCATTTGCGCCAGCCACAGACTTACCCTTAAGCGATGGCATCTTGACATCACATGTATCATTATCAAGCGGCATCAACTTGCACAAGGCGAGGCCTCTGTCGTCTGCGCCCATGCGAACATGCTTATAGCGAAGAAGATAAGGGAGATCAAACCGCTCTTGGACCCTTGGGTTCATTGTAATGATGTTATTAGTTGAGTCGAGAATGGGCTTGAACGAACCTGCCATGCTAGCCGAGGTGATGACTATGAACCGATCAATGAGTTCCCCCACCACGTCATCTTTCAGATTGGGGCAAGAATAATGGGGTCGTTTCCGGCTTTTTCCCTCCATGGAGAAGACGATCAAACAATGGCATAAGGAAGGGTGAAGGCAAATGGAGGAGGGAGGAAGAGCGTGCGACAGCAGTTCCAAATCGAGAGGGAAAGGTGAACAGTCGGTGGATGGTTGCCAGTTTGCCACGGTACATGAAGAGGCGCCACGGGCTACACGTCCTTTCGGAAATTGTACAAAAGGACTCGCCGTCGTCTCACTGACATGTTGGAACGAGACCACATGTCAACGAAACATGGTGTGTAATTTCTCATGCAAAATGCGATCCGGCCATGTTGGCCCGAGGTGCCACATAATTTCTCGACTTTATTTTTTAATGGCGTGCCGTTCAGTTTTGAAGCACGAATAACTGATACTATTTGCAGAGAAAATATAAAGTACTCTACCACTACTCCACCTCTAGTACTAGTAGTATAAAAAAGATATATAGGCTGGAGCTTCAAAGCTTTCTTGCTAAGGGCTGCCCACTTGCTTCTCACACTATCACCCTCTCTCCAGATCTAAAAAAGACGACCTCTCTCTCCCTCCTCACCGGTGGTCATAGATCCGCCGGGGAAGAAAAGGACGTGCAACGTTGACGCACTCGTCGTCGGCGAGCGAGGTCACGCACTGACGACAAGGTCATCCTCTTAGACCTAGCGCCCGCGTAGGATGGCCTCCGTCCCCAAGCTCGCTGCCGTAGTGCATGCGGAGGACGATGACCACGAGCGAAGCCACTTCCCGCCGACCCTTAGGTATGCTACCTCTTTTCAAACCATACCCTTGTTCTATTGCCCCATCTGCCATGTCGCTGCATGTGGATCTTTTTCCACTCCACCATCTCCCCAATTTGCTATCCTCTGCTCTGCTGGTCACGTAGACGAAAACCTTAATTTGCACTATTAAAGGAAACCCTACTTCATGCAGACTAATCCATGTCTGGGTTGGATAAGGAAAGGAAGGGAGACTGTACTGTCCAAGAGAGTAGGCATGGAACCCGCATCTAGGTTGAAAAGGGGAAAATCAGTAGCTAAGGAAGGAGTCTCGTGTCTCTTGGTTGAAGAAGGGTAGAAAGGCATGACAATGCAATAGAGAATGACCAGGTCGATCGGTTTGTTGTCCTCACATAGGAAAAAGGTGGCTAAACATAACAAAAATGGGACGTAATCCACATATGCTGCCTAGATATTTGTTGCTCTGGGCAACCATACCTCCCTCACCACTCTATGCGTCCGTGGAGGTACATCGTACTGGTGCGCCCACTGTCCGAATGGGCCTCCCATGCTCTAAGGGTCACTTTTTGCTGTTAGTATAACGCTAGCAGTCAAGTCAAGCAATGCTACTACTAAAGTGATGCCACATTTAACTAATGCCGCACTCAGTCTAATGCCACCGATAAATTTAAGCAATGCCATTTAATGTCACTGGATCATTTCAGGGTTAGCTGTTGATTGTGGATGTATTAAAGATTTCAGCTAAGGCATTCTAATGCTGGTGCACAGCCAGTATACCAATGATGAAACTTGTTACTACCTTTAGATTTTTGCACTGTTAACGCTTATAGGTTACATACCGCACTTTCATGAGATAAGTTAATTTTTTTGTACAGTGTCACCAAAATGCCAAGGCGCAGATCTCATTTTATTTTGGTTAAACTGCACAAAAAATATGAAGACCAGAGGAAAGGTCAAGAGTGGGAACCTCCTCCTCTAGCAGTTCTCTTGATTCGTTCGATCAAGTTTTTATGTTTGATCGATTATCAATATTGGGATAGCAATTTTGAAGGTCCCCCGAGTTCGAAATGATATTTACCTTAGAGGTACATGGTTTGCAATCTTTTTATACTATCATTAGTTAATAATGCTAGTTACCTTCAGACTTTTGTATTTGGTTTAATGCTCATGCACAGCTTGTATACCAATGCTGAAACATGTTACCTTTACATTTTGTATTGTTAATTCTTATATAAATATTCCAGTGCCAGAGTTTATTGAAATCTGTTCAGTAAAACCATTGTACTATACCCTGTAATAAAAATAACTACTCTACTGTTGCACTAGCCATTGGATTAGTGTATATTTGTAGTATTCAAAATTTTGAATGGTGTTGCATTAGCGTATGGACATAAATAAAGTGTGGCAAGCTTTCCCAGATATGTGCTCAAGAAAACTACTACCTGTTTTTCTAAATACTAGTAGACGTTTGGGTACTTTAAACTGAACCGTGAAAACGTCTTATATTAAGGAACAGAGGGTGTAGAGTTCACTCAAATTATCCCAGTAAAGCTAGTCACACCTTTGTTAAAATTAATGTTCATTATGTTATCGGAGGATGTGTGTAAGTTTGTCTCTAATGCCTGTCCACTAAATACCTCACATCATGATGTAATGTTAAGTCATTTCCTTTTGTACAGTGTCACTGAATTGTCAAGGCGGTGATGGCATTTTATTTTAGACGAACTGCACAAAATATGCTTAAAAGAAGAGGAAAGGTCAGGAATCGATCATTCTTTCAGAAAGAACTATATATGTCCTTTTGACATCAGCCTTTGTTGCCTTATTTATTCCTTCAAACAGGTGGTTAGAAACAGTCTTGCTACCATTTCCCATTAAGAAATTGGAATGCTTATATTTGTGAGTCTATGCTTCAACTAGTGCCACTTTTATAGTAATCACACTTTCAATATCTATGCAAACTGGGATGTTCCGTTTTAGTGGAACTGCACAAAAAGTCCAACTGGTTCAACATTAGGAGCATGTTTTCTTCCAAACCTTTATATCCAATTGGTGGCACTATGAGCTGTTCATTAAGAAGGTACATGGTTTGCTACTATCTTGCTACTCTTTTTGTACTTTCATTAGATAGTAATACTAGTGGTTTGCATGTGAATTTATTGGCAGGGTGGACCTACATTGGAGGTGCAGGACAGGATTCAATGATTGGATGCTCAACTTCGGTTGTATCGATTTCACCTCTTCCATCACTATGAACATGGATATCCTTGGTCTGATGAAGAATAGGCGCTATATTTCTGCTCTGAACAAGCAAATCAATTTAGTATGAAATTGTCCAGGGAAAAACATGACTGTATCAAATTGTCCAGTGCAAAACATGACATATGCTAAGCGGAAGAGACATGTTTAAACCAAAAATACAAGATGGGGTATATGTTTACTAGCTGCTTGATATTTGTGCAGACAGACATGTCTGCCCGTTGCTATTTGGCAAACACACAAAGTGACCGCAATTTTGGTTGAACTGCACAAGAGAATAGTATAGTCACTGCATGCAGTGCCATTTGAAAATAGACACAGAAAGATTGGATAGTCACTTCATGGACTACAGAAAAGTAGTATTGTACTATTTATTGTCCAACACTAGGTGCTTCATTGCTTTGGTCTGATTATACAATGGGCATCATTTTGCCTAAGTTAAAGTTTGTATTCCGAAAATAGTCTCGCCTTGTGATCAAGAGAAGACCAAATCATATTGCAGTGGATGTTCCTCCATCATGTGTGGTTCATTCTCATGGTTCCAGCTATTGGTGAAACCACTTACGTTTGCAATAGGAATTGTAGACTTCACAAACAAATTTGTCTTTCAGTCTGTACTGAATGTTGGCCAAGAGAAGCATCCATGTTAGTAGGAAGAACATATGTTTTTCTAGATCTTTGCTTTTGGAGCTACATATTTGTATATGATCTGTGAATCATTGATATACATTAACATGTTGATCTTATGTATGGGAATCGTACTAGTTGGTTTTAGTTGTGGCTGATCTTTGCATTGGGAGCTACATATTTGTATATGATCTGTGAATCATTGAGATGCATTAAAAGTTCCTTATATCTGTTCGCTTTGTGTTTACAAGTTACTGATCGATCACTAGCTAGCCTACTAATGCGCTCCTGGCTGTTTTAGTTGCGAGGCAAGATCCGAAGTGGCTGTTTTTTGAATAAAAATGCCTACCTCTGAAGAAACTGACAAGCTTCTCTGAAGAAAATGCCATGCGAATCTGAAGAAATTGCCAGCGAAAACGTTCGCAAATGCCTTATCTCCCAGCTAAAGTTCATCAACTAATGCCCTCGGCTGCGACTCATTGCATGCTGCTCCGCGTACTGGCTGCGAGCGATTTTGAGTGCCTGCATGTAGCCGGCCGTAATTAAGGCAGCTAACTGATGCGAAAAAAGATGCGCTTTAATTGTTGAGGGCCTTTTATATCCGTGGAATCATTATTGACAAAGAGGGAGATGATTCGAGTGCACTCATTTGACCGTCATGCTGGCATGCGACCCAGCATGGACGGGACGGGATGGCATAGTCGGAATTTCAGTTTCTCAAGTTTTCCACGGCAACCTGGCGCGCTAAGCAATGCCTACTTAATTGTGCATTGAATTCCGATGACCGTCGCGCTACCTTCCGCCTATAAGTACGGTTTCCCGACCTTCTATGGTGGCACTGTGACCCAACTCGCCCTATCCTAATAAGCCCCCACCGTCCCGATGTCGCTCGCACTTATCCTCGCTCTCACCACGTCCGCCATGCCCCCGCCCGTCCGTGATAGGCGTGGCCGGAGGCGGTTACCGCCGGAACTAGTGTTCGGTTTTTCACCGGAAGGCAGATGGAGGGAGGAGGCAATCTATCGATCTTTAGATGGCAATGCGGAGATCGAGGACTTGTTGGAGCGCGACCACCTGGCGGAGGAGCAGGAGTTGTTGGAGCGCGACCGCTTGGCGGAGGAGGAGGACATGGAGCAGCTGCGCACCGACACTCTGAGTCGCGAGTAGAGCGCCCGCACCCGGGCCAACTACGTGGAGGCTGGTGCCTAGCAAATAGCCCTGGAAGTTGTCGGGCACGCACGCGTTCGCGACGCCGATTTTACCTACCAACTTGTCAAGTGGGTTTCCCGCTTAGAAGCTGAAGCTTTGGTGGAACACGCCAGCATGGAAAGGGCCAACGCGCGCGAGCAACGCACCCTATCGCACCTCTGGCAAGTCTGAGGCGAGGCTGAGGACGCCGGTGCCGGCGTTTAGCGTGTACCGCAGATGGCGGACGGCATCGTCTAGTTAGCTAAGAGTAAGTTAGTACTTGTACGCTACTAGTGTATTAGTGGGAGTAGATAGTTAACTTGGCTATGATGGTTGTCAACGTGGAAGTTCAGTACTCTATATGTGGACCAGACCTGTTACATTGCTCTGAATGTTGAACTTTTCGTTTGAACGTATGGAATGGGCTGTTATTTTTTAAATGGGTTGTATTTGTCCTCCACGGGTTTAGAGGCTGACTTGTGGGCCTACCAAGTTGACGCGTACACAATCAGGAGATGATTGTACGTGGAGAGGATGACAGCAGGGACCCGCCAAGGTCATGGCAGTACGCAAGAAAGTGCCTCCTTATTTCAATCCAATAAAAAATGGTTCCTCCTAAAGGATTTCTGACATCTGGGTCCCATGCCATTGTCAACGTAGTCAATAAACGAGAGAGTTGCACAACAAGCGGCTGACACCAGGGACCTAGCAGCTCGCCCAGTTATTGTTGTTTTGGGCTAATTTGATAAATGCCACTCCAAATCTGGTGTTTCTGAGAAATGCCACTGCAATTTCCAAACTTTGAAAAATGCCATTTCATGCCATTTCCAGGGCATTTTTCGAAGTCTGGAGTGGCGTTTTTCAAAGTTTGCAAATTGTAGTGGCGTTTTCCAAAGTTTACAAAATTTGAAGTGGCATTTTTCAAAGTTTGGAAATTGCAGTGGCATTTTGATGAATCGCCATATTAGTCGTGGCATTTATCTAATTTGTTTTTGAGACGAAACTAGGGTGTCAACTGGGCTGTGCGGGGCACTCTGACCTATCTAGACAACCTTCTCTTTTATGTTTACCACAGACCAGCCTAGTAGTTTTTTTCTTTCTGAAAATGGCTAGCCCATGCTTTTTGTGATTTGCCAAGTAAGTCTCTTTGTCAGGCCTGTTGGACTACAAATCTTTCAAGATGAGGACAGCTTCATTCGGCTGGACGAGAAAATGGCCTATCAGTAATGAGAAATGGGATGTACATTTTTAAAACACATCAAACCGGCAATTACTTTCCAATTTCTTTTTTTCATTTCAAGATTTTAAATTGCATTAATTTTTATGCGTGGACAATTTGTTGGATTTTATATTGATATACATTTATTTTTAGAATCAATTCAAACGTGACTCGAAATTTTGGGATTAAAAACAGTTCGGACCACACCGAAATATGCAACATTTCGTATAATTTTTTAACCGTGGCCACAATATGGGATGTAATGCTAACAAAAAGAATATGGGCTCCAAAAAAACCTTAAGAATTAGCAAATGGTCTGTAAATTATTAGAAATAATGGCTGATGGGTTGTATGCTGTTTTCCACAGATTTGAGGCTTTCCTAAAAAAAAGGTTGACGCACAAGCAGTGACTGTTGGATGTCCATCCAACGGCCGTCGTGCTTCTTCAATCTCTGCTCTTCCTGCTCCAGCCGATCAAACAAGCACCGTCGGGACTGCCTGCTCCCTCCTCCCCGCGGCCGGCTGTGCTGCCGCGCATGCCTCACCGCCCCATCGTACTCCCATCGCTGGCCTAGCCATCCGTCTACTCACCCACACCTGTTGTTATTCTCCGGCGATGGCAAACAAACCAGTAAACCCTCGTACAGTTGTACTCCCCTCCGCATGGGAAACAACTACCGAGTCTTCCCTGCCTCCATGTCGTTCCTTTCCTAGGCCTTGCCGTCGTCCACCACCCTAGTGCTCTCGGCGCGGCCTGGTCAATGTGGTCAACGACCGACATGCATCTGAAGTGGACTGTATGTGGAGAGGCTGACAGCTGGGTCCATGGCCGCACGCAAGCAAATGCCCCCTTATTACGCGCAAAATAATGATTCCTCCACCTGACATCTGGGACCCACCGAAAGGGCCTCTGTATTTCCTGAAAAAAATGTTACCGCCACTGACAGCTTGGACCCACCAGCTATATCTTCGCACGTAAGGAAGTGCGTCCTTATTACGCACAAAAAAATGAACACTCCCCCTGCTAGCTAGGACCCAGTATAGTGGCAGGCTGACTTGTGGGCCTACTAAGTTGACGGGGACGGAGGGCTTTGTCAACTTAGTCAATATGCACGATTCTAGTTCCAGTGATCGTACGATGTCCATCCAACGGCCGTAGTGCTTCTTCAACCAATGGTCTTCTTGCTCCAGCCGCCCAAACCAGCGCCGGTCGTGCCTCGTGCTCCTGTTTCCCGTGGCCGGCTGCGATGCGGTGGAGGCCTCACCACCCCTACTACTCCCACCGTTGGCCAGGCCATCCCTGTACTCACCCACACCCCCTGTTATTCTGCGGCGATGGCAGCCTCACACCGCAGTGAACCAGTGAACCATCATACTCCTCTACGCGTGGGCATCCACAGCCACATCTTCCCCACCTCCGTGCCGTCCCCTTCCTAGACCTCGCCGTCGTCCACCGCCCTGGTGCTCTCGGCGCGGTGTGGTCAACATGGTCAAGGAATGACTTCCATCGGAAGAGTACTGTACGTGGAGAGGCTGACAGCTGGGTCCACGGCAGCCGCAAGGAAGTGCTTCCTTATTATGCAGAAAATAATTATTCCTCCACCTGACAGCAGGGACCCACCGGACGGACCATCGTATTTGGCGAAAAAATGTTTCCCCCCTGACTGCTAGGACCCACCGGATGGGCCACCGTATTTCACAAAAAAAATGTTCCCCCCGCTGTCAGCTCGGACCCACCAAAAGTGTCGCCTTATTACGCACAAAAAAATGAATACTCCCCCTACTAGTTGGGACCCACCATGGTGGGTGGCTGACTTGTGGGCCTACTAAGTTGACGGGGAGGAGTGCTTTGTCAACTTAGTCAATATGAATGATTCTAGCTCTAGTGACCATACGATGTCCATCCAACGGCCGTTGTGCTTCTTCAACCTCTGGTCTTCTTGCTCCAGCCGCCCAAAGCAGCGCCGGCCATGCCGCATGCTCCTGCCTCCCGTGGCCGGCTGTGCTGCCGCGGAGGCCTCACTACCCCCTACTATTCCCACCTCTGGCCAGGCCTTGCAGCGACGGCAGCCTCACGCCGCAGCCGAACCAGTGAACCCTCGTACTCCTCTCCGCACGGGCTTCCGCTACCGCGTCTTCCCCGGCTCCGTATCGTCCCCTTCCTAGGCCTCGCCGTCGTCCACCGCCCTGGTGCTCTCGGCACAGCGTGGTCAACGTGGTCAAGCAACGGCTTCCATCGGACGTGGACTGTACGTGGAGAGGCTGACAGCTGGGTCCATGGCCGCAACAAGGAAGTGCCTCCTTATTACGCGCAAAATAATTATTCCTCCACCTGACAGCGGGGACCCACCAGATGGGCCACCGTATTTCGCGAAAAAATGTTTCCCCCTGACTGCTGGGACCCACCAGCTACATCTTCGCACGCAAGGAAGTGCGTCCGGGCAAAAAAAAAGATTCGCCCCCCTGACTGCTGGGACCCACCAGCTACATCTTCGCATGCAAGGAAGTGCCTGACAGTCGGGACCCACCTGGTCGAAGCGTACGTAGCGTTGTCATTCTGGTCACGAACGTGTACGTACATACTGGTCAATGTAGAGGAACGCACATGTCGTAGTAGAGGCGCGCACGTAGCATGTACACGTATGTACAGCGGCCAGTGTGCAAGAAAGAAAATACGGCCATGTAAGTACATACGAGCAGGGTCACGAACGCCTACTCGGGCATACGTATGGCTAGGGCTCGTGTACATGGCTGGGTCCGAACGGAGAAATAGCATCGTAGTCGTGTTCATGGTGAGCCAACCGGCTGGTTCGGAACGGAATGCGTCGTCGTGTTCATCGGCAGGGCTTGGACGGAACAGCCGATGGAAACGAGGCCTGGCGTACCGCGGAACGAAGGAAACGGCCTGTATTCTACTGGCCACGTTCAAAACGGGATCCTGTTTATCGGGAGCGGTCTGGCGTACCACAAAACAGAGGAAACGGACCTCCTACGGTCGAAACGGGGGTCTTGTTGATTGGGAGGGGTGTGGTGTACTGCAAAACAGAGGAAACGGACTTGTGTTGGAGCACTACGGTCAAAACGAGGGTCCTATTCATCGGGAGGGGTGTGGTGTACCGCAAAACGGGACTCCACGGGATACTGTTCATCTCCACTGTCGACTCCTCCAGCCTCCACGGGATACTGTTCATCCATCGTCGACCTCCTTCAGCCTCCACCTGCGATTGTTCATCCACGAGCTCCTGTTCATCCAGCCTCCACCGTGCGCTACTCCACCGGCTACTGTTCAACCAGCACTCTCGACGGGTTCCTGTTCAACCACCCCTACATGGGCTACTGTTCATCCTGCCCTACACAATCTACTGTTCATCCTGCCCTCCACAGGGTGGTCCTGTTCATCTTGCCCTCCATGGGGTCCTGTTCATCCAGCCCCAACCGGCTCGATCGATCGGGGTACTGTTCATCCAGAGGCAACACCACAGGGTCCTGTTCATCCACCCCACCGGGAACTGTTCATCAACCCCCCCCCCCCCCGCAATGCTCATAGTTCATCCAGAGGCAGTATCGATCGGCTTCAGTTAGCAGCAATAGCGAAGGAATCGCTCGATCGGGTTTAGTTAACAGCCATCGATCGATTGCTTGGGTTTAGTAACGCTTAGCTTGCAGTGCAATTGCTCGGGTTCAGTTAGAGCCCAATGCCTCGCTCGGGTTCAGTTAGAGCCCAATGCCTTGCAGACACGCGCGTACGTACGAGAGAAATGCGCATCGCTCGGCCCTCGACCACCTGCCGTAACCGAGGACTCCCTGATATTTTCCGCGCCCTCGCTTCTACCATGGTTTTTTTCGTCATGGATGGCCCAAACAATGTCATGCAGCTGCGTCTTTGGCCCGCCCAGGATGAAAAGCCCATTTTCTATCATGGTTTTTTGTCATAGAAGTAGGACCCCACCACATCTATGATGATATCGGGTTTTGTCACAATTATCGTCATAGAAGTGTCATAAGTATGACAGAAAAAAATCGTTCGGCCCAAAATGTCACGGATGTGTCTTTTTTTGTAGTGCATCACTGTAATTGTTCGCTTCTTTATCCTCCCTTTGCTTGAAATTATAAGATCTATATTTACTCTTAGATAAATGTAGAATTAACACAATGGTTATGAAGTTTTGGATTGCTCATGTAAGTACTTGTTGTCATGTACTCCCTCTGTATCGAATTAATTGTTGATTAATTGGATGTATTTAGAACTTAATAGTGCTAGATACATCCATTTGAGCGACAAGTAATAACGGACGGTGGTGGTATTACTGTACATGCATCGCAAGATAGTTGATTGTCTAGCATTACTCTGCATCTTATCTGCCCTGCTCTCCACTTTCTCCAAATTATCATATCTACATTTACTCTTACCAAAATGTTGAATAAAGCCAATGCCACTGCACATGTTGATGTCTGCATTCCTCTTGTCAGTACCTTTTGCCATGTAACGTTGTACTTAAATAATTTCTATTTGATTATGTATCATCAGTGTGTCACCCCGGCTCTGAGAAAACCGGAACGCCCCATATTCCAGCCCAGAGATCGAGGTGAAGTCTTCTGGAATACGACACTACTTAGCATAGAACAAACCAGCTCTCTATTACAACACGAATATGATTACACGGGTTCCGATATTACAATGAATAACACTGGCACGGTGACACTACGCCAACCACGGTTGCTCTATACAAGCAACATAATACTTGAAGCGGCAGAACAACTACTGGCAGCGGAACAACGAACGGCGATGATGGACTCCAATCTGCACGAACTCTGGCTGGAACATTTATCCTAGCTCGCGAACACAGGAACAACACCAAACAAGCAAGCATCCAGGCATGACCTGCAAGCTGGCATGACATGCCAGGTTAGTACATTGAATGTACTTGAAAGCTCACAATAACCAGAAGCATTCAAGACAAACAACAACATGGCAATTACAGGTTAAACAGGAATTAACATGAGATCATTATAACAACATGACATGAGCACATGATATCCAAAGTGATACTCCAAATAATACCAGATACCATCATGAAAATAGCCACTAAGAATCCAAAGGCAATATGGACCTGATACAGCTAGAACAATATGAGCATGACATAACCATATAACTCTGACGATACTAGCATGCAACATGATGACACTATATGCACCAATTATTCTTCTCGGGTTATATCGTAACCATCACACGCATCACTTACCCACCTCGGACATTACACGATCGTCTCAGGATCAAATCAAGCTTGGTATAAACAATACCGTAGTAATCATTAAATGACCACGAGCTTGATCTTTACCCTTGATTTCTCGCACAACATCACGAATATCCAACAACTCGGTATCCTCGATACCACGGTGATCATTACGATAATCACAACCAAAGTAACTCATGATCCTTACGGCGATCATCACCAAAGTAACTCGTGATCCTTACGGCGATCACCACCAAAGTAACTTGTGATCCTCACGGCGATCACCACCAACTTATTTCATCACCGAACCGGGGTTGTCATTAATCAAGTTATTATTAAAACTGTTGACTCACGGTGGGACCGACACGAACTGGGCCCTTATCCGCGTGCGCGGCTATCGATAGATTTAATATACACTCTACAGCGGTAGCACACTGTACCCACACCACGGAACCCATGGCCTCGCACTCCCATTCGGGTGGACCAACGACGTTCTGACAAAACCGATCTACTGTCGTGACACTCTCCCGGCCACTCCGACCCACTCCCAATTGGGCTAGTCCTGGGTGGCCCCGTGTCTACCAAAGACACCCCGACCACCGTCGTGGTCAAAACTCCCTCACGGGGACCGGATCCATAAAAACAAAAACAACAGGCACACAAGGTTATGTCTGCTTACCGGGCCAGGGTACCGCACGCCCATAACCTTCCCTAGTTGGGGGCACCGGCGAGATGCACGACAATAGACCCAATTAGGACCTTACCCAAACGGTAAGTGTGGTTGCACTGGTCAGTTTCGATCTGGTGGCACCATGACTCAGCCAACAGTTATTCAAGTTCTATTAAATCTGGTTAAACTTGAATGCAATATGCTGAGCCATGATAAAATAACATGATGCAATGACAATGCATGAGCATAATATCAACATAAGCACGGGATGCAACATAACTGTCCATCATATCAACTATAAAATAATCTCCAACTGAACATGGCATAATGATGAGCATAAATATTACAAGTGCAACACTACTCAAAGTATAACATAACATGACCACTAGCATCAACCATAAATAACATGCAAGAACTCATCAATAACATTACCGAGTGAACACTTAACCAACTAGTAGTGAAGGAACAATGCATATTAACAATACTCGGTAACCGATGTTAGTCATGCACCAAAGAACATGACCAACCCAACATGTACTACTATCAAGCATGGCAATATGAAAGTAATACTAACAACTAGCAGGGCATGATAACCAGGTGCATCACAACATAGGAAGCAAGTAAGCACTAACCCAGCAACATTACCAAAACAACGATAACCATATTTTATACCAGCAAACATTTAGTAAATATTCAAGTTGAAAAACATGGCTACTGCATGACTATCATGAAAGTGGGTATTGTGGCTTGCCTGGGGTGACGGAGTGAGGGAGTCCTGGATTAGGGGGTCTCCGGACAGCTGGACTATATCCTTCGGCCGGACTGTTGGACTATGAAGATACATATTGAAGACTTCGTCCTGTGTCCGGATGGAACTATCCTTGGCATGCAAGGCAAGCTAGGCAATACGGATATGTGTATCTCCTCCTTTGTAACCAACCTTGTGTAACCCTAGTCCTTTCCGGTGTCTATATAAACCGGAGGGTTTTAGTCCATAGGACAACATACAATCATACCATAGGCTAGCTTCTAGGGTTTAGCCTCTCTGATCTCGTGGTAGATCCACTCTTGTACTACCCATATCATCAATATTAATCAAGCAAGACGTAGGGTTTTACCTCCATCAAGAGGGCCCGAACCTGGGTAAAACATCGTGTCCCCGGCCTCCTGTTACCATCCGCCTTAAACGCACAGTTCGGGACCCCCTACCCGAGATCCACCGGTTTTGACACCGACATTGGTGCTTTCATTGAGAGTTCCTCTGTGTCGTTGCCGTTAGGCTTGATGGCTCCTACGATCATCGATAGCGATGCTGTCCAGGGTGAGACTTTTCTCCCCGGACAGATCTTTGTGTTCGGCGGCTTCGCGCTGTGGGCCAACTCGCTTGGCCATCTGGAGCAGATCGAAAGTTACGCCCCTAGCCACCAGGTCAGGTTTGGAAGCTTAAACTACACGGCCGATATCCGCGGAGACTTGATCTTCGACGGATTCGAGCCCCTGCCTTGTGCGTCACACGGTCACGATGAGTACGATTTAGCTCTACCATCATACAGTGTTCAGGAGATCGCATCGGCAGCCGCTACGACCCTCAAGTCGGAGCCAGTTGTGCCATCCATGGATGGGTGGATGGACCCTGCCACGGAGGCCTTATCCTCAGCGGCGATCGAGCCGAACATCGACCTTACCCTGCATGAGAGCCATGTTGTCAAACTGCCGGATCCCTCTCCGGCCACGGACTCCGAACCGCCTCCGCCCGTTCCTAGCAAATACGATTGGGCGCCGATCATGGAGTTTACCTCCGCGGATATTTTTCACCACTCGCCCTTTGGCGACATACTAAACTCATTAAGGTCTCTCTCCTTGTCAGGAGGATCCTGGCCGAACTACGTCTGGCAGGATTGGGATGCGGATGACGAAGAAATTCGCCACCCATCCACCACCCACTTAGTAGCCACTGTCGACGACTTAACCGACATGCTAGACTTCGACTCCGAAGACATCGACGGTATGGACGACGATGCGGGAGATGAAGAGGAACCACTGCCCACAGGGCACTGGACAGCCACCTCATCATACGATATATACATGGTGGACACACCCAAAGAAGGCAATGGCAACGAGACTGCGGAGGATGACCCCTCCAAGAAGCAACCCAAGCGCTGACGTCAGCGGCGCCGCTCTAAGTCCCGCCAAAGCAAAAGTGGTGATACCAGCACTGGAGATAATAGCACTCTGGATAGTGCCAAAGATGGCAATAATCCCCTCCAGCACAATTTAGGGCAGGAGGATGGAGAGGCCAGCCCTCCTGAGAGAGCGGCAGATGAGGAGGATGATAATTACACGCCTCCCTCCGAAGACGAGGCAAGCCTTGACGATGACGAATTCATCGTGCCAGAGGATCCCGTCGAACAAGAGCGCTTCAAGAACCGGCTTATAGCCACGGCAAATATCCTTAAGAAAAAGAAGCAGCCGCTTCAAGCTGATCAAGATCTGCTAGGTGACAGATGGACTGAAGTCCTGGCGGACGAGGAATATAAACTGGAACGCCCCTCCAAGAGTTACCCAAAATGCAGGTGGCTACCCCGAATGGAGGAGGAAGCATATGATGCGGCTCATCGGCCACCCCGTGGCCGTGACAGAGAGGCACTCCAGCCAAAAGCTCAGTCCGCACCCCGACGCCATTCAAATAAAAAGGCATGGGGAAATACGCCAGACTTGCGAAACGTATTGGAGGACAAAGCAAAACATGCAAGATTGATCTATGGATCACGAGGGAGCGCCACTACGCGAGACGATAATCGTCACGCCGGATACAGTAAAAGTAAATCCGGCAGGGCCGAGCACAGCGGGCAAGACTCATTGGAGCTGCGTCGCGATATAGCCCAATATAGAGGCGCCGCACACCCCTTATGCTTCACAGACGAAGTAATGGATCATCAAATCCCAGAGGGATTCAAACCCGTAAATATAGAATCATACGATGAGACAACAGATCTTGCGGTATGGATCGAGGATTTCCTCCCGCATATCCACATGGCACGCGGTGATGATCTACACGCCATTAAATACCTCCCACCCAAACTCAAAGGACCAGCTCGGCATTGGCTCAATAGCTTGCCAGCAGAATCCGTTGGCTGTTGGGAAGATCTGGAAGCCGCATTCCTCGACAACTTTCAGGGCATTTATGTGCGACCACCAAATGCCGATGACTTGAGCCACATAATTCAGCAGCCAGAGGAATCGGCCAGGAAATTTTGGACACGGTTCCTAACAAAGAAAAATCAAATCGTCGACTGTTCGGATGCAGAGGCCCTAGCAGCTTTCAAGCACAACATCCGCGACGAGTGGCTAGCCCGGCACCTTGGTCAGGAAAAGCCGAAATCAATGGCAGCCCTCACGACACTCATGACCCGCTTTTGTGCGGGAGAAGACAGCTGGCTGGCTCGCAGTAATACCATATCAAAGAACCATGGTACTTTAGATACCAAGGATGGCAATAGCAGGTCACGTCGCAACAAACATAAGCACCGCATTAACAGCGATAATACTGAGGATACGACAGTCAATGCCGGATTCAAAGGCTCTAAACCCGGTCAGCGGAAAAATCCATTCAAACAAAGCACTCCGGGCCCGTCCAGTTTGGACCGTATACTCGATCGCTCGTGTCAAATACACGGCACCCCCGACAAGCCAGCCAACCACACCAACAGGGATTGTTGGGTGTTCAAGAAGGCCGGCAAGTTAATTGCTGAAAACAAAAATAAGGGGCCACATAGAGATGACGAGGAGGAGCCCCAGCAGCCGAATACCGAATGACAGAAGAGGTTCCCCCCACAAGTGCGGACGGTGAACATGATATACGCAACCCACATCCCCAAGAGGGAGCGGAAGCGTGCGCTCAGGGACGTATATGCGTTGGAGCTAGTCGCCCCAAAGTTCAACCCATGGTCCTCCTGTCCGATCACCTTCGATCACAGGGACCACCCCACTAGTATCCGTCATGGCGGATTTTCCGCACTGGTCCTAGACCCAATCATTGACGGATTTCACCTCACTCGAGTCCTTATGGATGGCGGCAGCAGCCTCAACCTGCTTTACCAGGACACAGTGCGCAAAATGGGTATAGACCCCTCAAGGATCAAACCCACAAAAACGACCTTTAAAGGCGTCATTCCAGGTGTAGAGGCCCATTGCACAGGCTCAATTACACTGGAAGTGGTCTTCGGATCCCCGGATAACTTCCGAAGCGAAGAATTAATCTTCGTATAGTTCCGTTCCGCAGCGGCTATCATGCACTGCTCGGGCGAACCACATTTGCGAGATTCAATGCGGTACCGCATTATTCATACCTCAAGCTCAAGATGCCAGGACCTCGGGGGGTCATCACAGTTAATGGAAACACAGAGCACTCTCTCCGCACGGAGGAGCACACTGCTGCCCTCGCAGCAAAAGTGCAAAGCAGCCTCTCAAGGCAATCCAACAGTTCGGCGTTTCAAGACCCGGACACCTTCAAGCGCACGGAGTAATCGGCAACTAGACCGCCTGGCATGATCTGAGCTCGCGTAGCAATGTGGCCCCCACCCCAGTCCGAGCCAAACAGCGAAATCCGTGCCACGCGTACATAATTACGCATTAAAAATACCATGGACATAGGAGGGGAGGGGGCACAACTACGGCACGCCCCAAGACGCGGCTTAAACCGCACTAGGGGCTTCCGGCTTTGTTATCTTTTCTCTTTTCAGGACTTTAATCTCTGAAAACCCTGTCCGGCAGCATGATTGCCGAACACATGACACAACAACCAAGGAGGCAGAAAGCTACGTCACACCACGGAACTCCCAGGTGGATTACGATAACAAGTGAAATATTTGCTTTAATACTATTCCTTAGCTTGCCCTTGGAAGGGACATAGTCCTACTTTTTTCTTATCGCACTATCTGTATCATTCTGCTTTAACGCACCTTTTTGAATAAACAATGCATAGCATTAAGACTATTATTGCATTCTTCCTTTATATATATATATGTGTGTGTTCATTAATGACGCCTTGCAACCGTACACTTTGGTACGGCCAATACACCAGGGGCTTAAATACCCCACAATATGGTGTGAGAAGTCCGAACACTTTCACAAGTGCGGCACCCCGAACTTATAGCATTATATGCATCAGCTCCGAATCATGTCTTTGGTCAAATGTTGGGTTTGCCCGGCTCCTATGTTTTGGTACCTTACGTTCCGCTCTATCGGCTAAGGTAGCACTAGGAGAACTACTACGATTGTGCCCCGGTTCTGCTGGGCTAAGCACCTCAGTAGAGAAAGCTAAAACTGACTGTCATGATAAGGCGAGAGACTGGTCGCTGTTCGGTGAGGTTTCGAGTCCCTAAAGACTTATGCCGCTTAGAGCGAGGAGCCAGTCCTATCCGGCTTAAAGCATGTATCGTGCCCCGAATTCGGCCTTCTGAATACCAGGGGCTTCGCCAAAATTTAAAATTATAGAATTCTATGGGTAAGTGAGAGTGATAAAGCATTATTAGTCCAGTTGCTTTGTTCGCTGTGCTGAGCACCTCCCTCGAAGGACCCAAAAATGGGAACAAGAGTGCTCAGGTTTATCCCGAACACCCCAGCACTCTCGGCATGGGGGCAGAAGTCGAGGGCTAGCCATCTCTCAAATTGGATAAACAGCCAAACAGAAGGTAATATTTTAAATTCAAATAAGCGTTGCATAGCGCATATGAAACAAGTTTTCATCATACAGGAACACACGAGAAAGTTTACTCAAATATTACATCCTTTGGACATTCGTCCGCTACAAGACGGGCACCCTTCAGGACACCCTCATAATAAATTTCAGGGGTGCGATGCTCCTTGCCCTGCGGCGGTCCTTCCTTGATCAGCTTCACGGCGTCTAGCTTGGCCCATTGCACCTTCACATGGGCGAAAGCCCGGCGTGCATCTTCGATGCAGATGGACCGCTTGACGACTTCCAGCCGTGGGCAGGCATCCACAAGCCGCCTCACCAGGCCGAAGTAGTTGTTCGGAAGGGCGTCGTCAGGCCACAGCCGGACTATAAGGCCCTTCATGGCCTGTTCGGCCGCCTTGTGTAGCTCGACCAGCTGCTTTAGCTGGTCGCTCAGAGGCATCGGGTGTTCGGTCCCAGTATACTGAGACCAGAACAACTTCTCCGTTGAGCTTCCCTCCTCGGTCTGGTAAAACTGTGCGGCATCCAACACACTGCGGGGCAAATCTGCGTATGCTCCCGGAGAGCTCCGAATTCGGGTAAGTAATAGGTAATTTACTCTCACATGCTTGCTTTGCATATAGAATGCCTTACCCGCCGCTATTTTCTTCATCACGTCAATCTCCTGGAGGGCCTTTTGGGCTTCGGCCTTGGCATTCTTTGCGCTCTCGACGGCCGCGGCAAGCTCAGACTCTCGCGTCTTTGAGTCAAGCTCCAACGCCTCGTGCTTCGTCACGAGAGCCTAGAGCTCTTGCTGCACCTCGCCCACCCGAGCCTCTTGCCTTTCCCGCTAAGTGCGCTCCTTGGCCGCTTTATCTTCGGCCTCGGACATCGCTTGCTTTAGGGTCGCCACTTCGGCCGTGGCCCCTGGCAAATTCATGATGATCCTGTCATTTTGCAATCGCATTCCTTTTATACATATCCATAGACTAGGTACTACTTACCTTTGTTCTCCTCGAGCTGCCTCTTGGCAAGGCCAAGCTCTTCCTTGGACCCTTTTTGGTCCTGCTTCAGTACGACGACCTCCACAGTCAGTGCGGTAGTGGCCAGCAGCGAAGCCTGCATACGCATATAGACATACTTATATTAGACTCCTGCGATATTGTTTGTGTCGGATTTCGGGTTCCGACAGACCCTTGAGGTTCGAACACTGGGGTGCGCGCGGAGATTTCGCCTCCTACCTACCTGCACACCCCCGCCTCACTAAGATCTAAGCTATGGAAAGAACAACACAAGAGACACAGGGTTTATACTAGTTCGGGCCACCGTTGTGGGGTAATACCCTACTCCAGTGTGTGGTTTGGTGGATTGCCTCTTGGGCTGATGATGATGAGCAATACAAGGAAGAACAGCCTCGCGAGGGTCTGTTCTTGGCTGGGGCGATGAACTGCTGGGAGGAGTTCAGTCACCCTTCTCTCTCTCTCTCTTCACAATTGTTGATCTGATTCGATCTCCTCTCTACTCGATCGTTGGTCTCGATCCCCAACCTCTCGATGCTTGGTCTCCATCTCCTCTCTACTCGATCGTTGATGCCTTTTTCCCAACCTTCTCCTTCCTGTGGGTGGCTGGTCCTATTTATAGAGGCCCTGGTCCCCTTCCCAAATATCGAGCGGGAAGGGAGCCAACAATGGCGGGCTAATTTAAAGGGGGACAGCTAGTACCAGCTATCCTAACAAAAGTAGTCTTCGCCTGCACAAAGCTCTGGTGGTGACGCCGTCTTGGGCTCCACAATGACATCCGTCTTGCAGTCCTCCTGGTCTTGGTCTTGTTGCACCGAAATGGTAACCTTTTCCTGATGCCTCGGTACTCCGCGGCTGCGCTTGCCCCCTTTGCACCAAAGAGGAAAGGAGGACACTACGCGGGCTGGCACCCGCCTCGCGCCCTTGGTCTTCATGGCTTGCGTCACGGGCACCTCGTGAGGTACCCCGCCTTGATCTCTCCGCCTCCTCGTGAGCGAGCCTGGTGAGGCCATGCCTGAGGAAGCTCCGCATCATCCACCCCGCGAGGCTTGGCCCCTCGCGAGGGTCTTGGGTCTGTGTTGGTGAAGATGTGCCGTGCTGGGCCCCCCTTTGAGCCACGCTGCAGGCAGGCAAGTCTGGGGACCCCTGTTCCCAGAACGCCAACAGTAGCCCCCGGGCCCAAGGCGCGCCCGGACTTGGCCGTGCAGGGAGGCGGAAGGGCAAGAGCGAAGCGCCGCGGGCCCTAACAGCCTGCGGCCTTGGGCGCCGCGTGGCGGTTGATTGGACGTGAGAGCCTTAGCAACTGCGCGAGTTGATAAAGGAGCGGCATCCGCCTGGGCTTTGCTTTTTGCTTTCTCCGGTTGCTGCTCAGATCCCCTTTCTTGCGCCTCTCCTTCCTTCCTCCAAAATTTCCAGATCTACTCCGACCATGTGACCTAGGAAGCCATGGCGCGCTGGAGCAGGAGTTGGGGGCGAGGAAGGCCGAGCTGGACGACAAGGCCCTGGTTCTTGCCAAGGACCGCGTGGCCTTCACGGAGATGGAGGCGAAGGCTCGCTCCTCGCTGAGGATGCTTTACGACAGTGGCCTGGAGAGCCTGCTGGCTGGCGCCGAGGACAGCCCTGCCAAGCTGCTTCCCTTCCTGGTTCGTGCTCTTGAAGATGTCGCCCTTGGCCTTGGCCCCACGGCCGAGGCCGAGGCGCGTGTCCTGTCTTCTGCAGCACTGACGCGGGTCCTCACCCACATCTACCTTCGCGATCCCGGCATCGACCTCGATAGCCTGCTGGAGCCAGTAAGCGGCGAGCGTGCCGCTGCCGCTGCCGAGGCCGTGAAGGGTCACGCGGAGGCTCTGCTGGGGAAGTTCCGGGCCTTCAGCACCAAGCCGAAGCAAGGCGCTGCCGACCCCACTGCTCCATGAGGCGAACCCACTCCGCGCTGCTCCACCGCCGACAAGTGACTCCGTTGTGGCTCCTGTCCTGCCTTTAATTCCTGCACATGTATCATGCCTCGGGGAGGCGTTTAAACTTGCATTTGGCATTGAGATAACAGTGTGGACTATAATATTTGCTTTTGAATTCCTTGAAATTTGCGCTTTTCCTTCCTACTTGCTTATGTTCTACGCCGGCAGAGTCCGGCCCCGCGCATGCCTCACCCAGCGTTAGTCCCGACCATAAACCAGGACGGGGCCAAGGAGTGAGGGGCTACGTGACAAGTTAGGCTCCTGAGTCACGATGCTCAGGAGTCCCCCTTGGCGCACGAACAGCAAGTAGGGAGGTGTGATGTGGGTGGATCTACCGTTCTACGTCTGCAGAGCCCGGCCGCGCGCATACCTCAACCGTCGTTAGCCTTTCGGAACTAAGGAGTGAGGGGCTACGTGACCAGTTAGGCTCCTGAGTCGCGATGCTCAGGAGTCCCCCTTGACGCTCAAACGGCCTTCGTACCTTGGCTCCGCTCAGGGAGAGACGCGCGACGAACCAGGCCCGGGGGGACCCGGCTGGGCGGTGTGCGTCTGGGTGTGACCTAGGTGCAGCCCCCATGCCCAGCCCCCTCGCGCGGCACTCCCGAGGGGAGGCGTTACGATGAGGCTAGACACTGAGCTCTGGGCTCCCTGAGGTTGATGCGGCCCGGGGGCCACCCTCAGTTGTTTATCACCAGCGCGGAGCATAGCGCTTCTGTATGTGTACGGGCATAGCCGCTCCTCGGCAGTGTCGTCAGCCAGCGCGGAGCATGGTGCTTCCACTGGTACGTGGGAGGGGGCCCCCTCCGGGAGGAGCCCCCGGGGCGTATACAGCCCCGCCCTGACACGTGGCTGGCACGGTAGGGCCTGGCGAGGTGTATCTGGGCACCCGTGAGCCAGCGCGGGACTCACGGGGCCCTACCTCTAGGCGGGTTGCGCCTGGCACTGGGCCTTATCTTGTGATGTGTCCCTGCAAATTTGGTTAGATGCCGGCACTCTACGTCCTCGGGTCCCGGCCCTTGAGCTGGTCTCAGCCGTCGCTGGTATGCCAGGTCGCGATGCCGTGGACAAGGCCAGAGGGTGAGGGCTGGAGAGCCAGTAAGAGCCCTGAGTCGCGATGCTCAGGTACCCCCCCTTTAATGTGCAAGTGGTCAACATGGAGAAGAAGAGGTGCCGTGAACCGGCATCAAATAATCAAGCATGGTGGGTCGAACGCATAACCAGAAATAAACGCAAAAGGGATACATGCCGCTAGGTCTGGCCTGAGCGTCCTGGGGATGATGCAGCCCGAGGGGCGCCCCCAACAAGGTAAGCTAACAACATGAAACAAAAGGGATACATGACGCAGGGACGGACCCACGCGGCCTGGGAATAATGCAGCCCTGGGGGGCGCTCCCAGCTGGAAGTGAAACTTGAAAGATGTCACCTGATGATGTTGAGGACGAAGGAGCGTTGGCGTAGCAGACTCGGTGGGCTGCGGAAGCCGATCCTCATGAGCCCCCAGGCCCAGGGGCCTCGGGAGGCTCCGGAGGCGCTGGTGGCTCCTCGCAGACCATCTCCATCTCTGCCAGGGCTGTGGAACGCCTGGCCTCTTGTGCCTCCATGATGCCCCTCATGAGGCGCTGATATGTGGCAACCGCGTTCGGCAAACCGTAAGGCATGCGAACGTAGCTGTGGGGTGGACCTCCGCAGCGCCCCACTCGCGAGGGCCAGAGGCGCTCCAGAGAGGCGACTCGATTGAGCCTTGGTATGTCCATGCAGACGCGCAGCCCACCATCCTCGCCTGGATGGGGAGCCACTGCTGGTAGGCGGCGGCCGCCTTTCATGACTCTTGACTCCTGTAGCTCCTGAATGGCCTTGCTGACGAACTCCTGAGGGTCTGGCTCTCCTTGCCTTACTCCTTCTTGAGGGAAATGTGCTTCGAAACACGCCTCCATGTGGTGCCCAAGTGCCTCCCTCGTGACCTTAGCCAGGTCGGTGGCCTTCCAGGGGAGAGCCCCCGAGCCCTGCCTGAGGAGGGCACCGGGCGTGCATTCCTATGCGATGGAAGGAGGTTCCCCCTGGGCAGGCGCGGGCCCAGAGGGGCCTACCTCCTGAGGGGCCGAGCCAGACGATGTCTTCTTCTTCTTGGGGGCGGTCTCGGGAAGCCTCCTGCTTCTGCAATCCGGATCTTCCAGTGACGCGGCCTGAAAGGCTCGTTCCAGGGAACACACCGCGTTCTTCTCTTCACAGGGCACCGTGATGACTCCGCCACTTCCTGGCATCTTGAGGACGTTGTAGCCGTGGTGAGTTACGGCCATGAACTTGGCCAGCGCTGGGTACCCAAGGATGACGTTGTACGGCAGGAGAATGTGAGCGACGTCGAAGTCGATGAGCTCGGTGCGGTAGTTGTCGCGTGCCCCGAAGGTGACAGGAAGGCGGACCTGCCCAATCGGGACCGTGGAGCCATCGGTGATTCCGGAGAAAGGCTTGGTTGGCTGAAGCTGGCTCTAGGGCACTTGGAGATTGCTGAATGTTTCCACGGATAGGACGTTGAGCCCTGCCCCGCCATCGATGAGGGTCCTGGTGACCACCACGTTGCTGATGATTGGGGAACAAAGCATCGGGAGGACTCCGGCTGTAGCCGCACACTTCAGCTGATCTGCTGAGCTGAACGTGATGGCGCACGCCGACTACCTGAGAGGGCGCGTGGCTTCGAGCTTGGGGAGGACTACATTCACTTCGCGGGCGAACTGCTTGAAGATGCCTTGAGAGGCTGGGGCTTGAGCCCCGCCCAGGATGCAGGCGATCGTGCGCGGCTCCTAGAAGCCCCCAGCCCCCTCATCCTGGTGGCAGTCCTCGTTTCTCCTTGGCTGCGGCGGCAGCGGAGGGAGGCCTGCGTTGCCTTGCGGGCGATCCTCGCAAGGCTGATCCCTCTAGTCTCCCTCGCAAGGCGGGTCTTGCCAGCGATCCTCGCGAGGTTGATCGTGCCACCCTTGGCGCGGGCTATGGTCTTCCCAGCGTCCTGCGTTCCTTCCTCCTCCTCGACCGTAGCCCCGGTCACCGCGGTCGGGGCGACGGCCGATCCTTCCTTCTCGCACGGCTCGGAGCTCTTGACATTCGTTGGTGTTGTGGGTGTGGAGGTCGTCGTACACACAGTACCGACTGCCCTTGGAAGGTTCGGGCTGATCTCTGCCCCGCTTGGTGTCTGGTTCTGCCACGAGCACGGCAGCCCCTTGCGCTTCACATCCTTGGCCTTGGGCTTCTTCTCTTCTGGGTCTATGGCAGGCAGCTCGAGGAGGGAGAGACGCCCTTCCTCAGCCCTGGCGCACTTGGTTGCCAAGTTGAAGAGCTCCAAGGAAGTGCATAGGTCTTCATGCATCGCCAGCTCCTCCTTCATCTTGACATCGCGCACGCCGTCGGAGAAGGCTGAGATGATGGCCTCCTCAGTCACCCTGGGAATCTTGAGGCGTGCGCTGTTGAAGCGCTGGATGTACTTCTATAGGGTCTCCCCGGGTTGTTGCTTGATGCGGCGCATGTCGCTCACGGCGGGTGGCTGGTCGCAAGTACCTTGGAAGTTGGCGATGAAGCGGGTGCGCATCTCGTCCCAGGAGGAGATCGTGCCTGGAGCCAGGTTCAGGAGCCAGGTTCAGGAGCCAGGTTCAGGAGCCAGGTGCGGGCCCCGTCCTTGAGCGCCATGGGAAACCAGTTCGCCATGACCTTCTCGTCTCCGTTGGCAGCTTCGATGCCCAGCTCGTAGAGCTGGAGGAACTCCGCAGGGTCAGCCGTGCCGTCGTAACGAGGAGGCAGGTCTGGCTTGAACTTGCCGGGCCACGCGACGCTGCGTAGCTCGGTGCTGAAGGCACGGCAGCCTGCTGTGGCCACGGGAGGCCTTGGGTGACGGAGAGCTTGGTCTTGCATGTCCCCACGCGCTGCAGCTGGGAGCAGCGCGGGGTCTTGACGTGCGGGAGCAGGAGCATGGTCGCGACGTGCTGGAGCAGGGAGTGCCCGGGTAGCTTCTTGCGGGCGAGGGACTTCTTGGCAGCTCTGCTCTTGCCGCGCTGGCACCTGACGGAGCGGGTTCCGCCCGGGGGCCACGCGCCTTGGAGCCATGGCGCCTTCTTGAGGAGGAGGCGGCCGGGGCGCCGCCGGAGCTTCGTCGCCCGCGCGGGGCGGGGTGCGGTGCAGCGGAACGGACGGCGCAGGAGAGCCCCCTGCGGCGCGGATGAGCTCGGTGACGCGGTCGAGCCATTCTTCGTAGACGTCGTCGACGGGACGGTAGCGCAGGAGCTCGTTTTCCGCGATGAGCGCAGCTCGAGCCTCCATGGGTGCGCGGAGCGCGCGGGACGAAGAACCAGCTGGGGTGAGCGAGGGAGTTGCGGTGCGGCCGTCTTGCCACACGGACGGATGCTGAGACGATGCTTGCTGCTCGTTCCCCGCCGGGCCGGTGGCGGCGCTGACGGCAGGTGACGGGGAACGGCGAGGATGCCCGCCGACAGGAGCCGTCTGGGCGACGCGGGAAGTGAGAGCGGCCCGGCGCTCGGCGCGGGCCCGACGAGCGTCAGACATGGGCGCGATGGTCGGAGGAGAACGGGGTGGTGGAAGACGAATTCCGGCGCACCCCTACCTGGCGCGCCAAATGTCGGATTTCGGGTTCCAGCAGACCCTTGAGGTTCGAACACTGGGGTGCGCGCGGAGATTTCGCCTCCTACCTACCTGCACCCCCCCCCCGCCTCGCTAAGATCTAAGCTATGGAAAGAACAACACAAGAGACACAGGGTTTATACTGGTTTGGGCCACCGTTGTGGTGTAATACCCTACTCTAGTGTGAGGTGTGGTGGATTGCCTCTTGGGCTGATGATGATGAGCAATATAAGGAAGAACAGCCTCGCGAGGGTCTGTTCTTGGCTAGGGCGATGAACTGTTGGGAGGAGTTCAGTCACCCTTCTCTCTCTCTCTCTCTCTCTTCACAATTGTTGATCTGATTCGATCTCCTCTCTACTCGATCGTTGGTCTCGATCCCCAACCTCTCGATGCTTGGTCTCCATCTCCTCTCTACTCGATCGTTGATGCCTTTTTCCCAACCTTCTCCTTCCTGTGGGTGGCTGGTCCTATTTATAGAGGCCCTGGTCCTCTTCCCAAATATCGAGCGGGAAGGGAGCCAACAATGGCGGGCTAATTTGAAGGGGGACAGCTAGTACCAGCTATCCTGACAAAACTAGTCTTCGCCTGCACAAAGCTCTGGTGGTGACGCCGTCTTGGGCTCCACAATGACCTCCATCTTGCAGTCCTCCTGGTCTTGGTCTTGTTGCACCGAAATGGCAACCTTTGCCTGATGCCTCGGTACTCCGCGGCTGCGCTTGCCCCCTTTGCACCAAAGAGGAAAGGAGGACACTACGCGGGCTAGCACTCGCCTGGCGCCCTTGGTTATCATGGCTTGTGTCACGGGCACCTCGTGAGGTACACCGCCTTGATCTCTCCACCTCCTCGCGAGCCAGCCTGGTGAGGCCGTGCCTGAGGAAGCTCCGCGTCGTCCGCCCCGCGAGGCTTGGCCCCTCGCGAGGGTCTTGGGTCTGTGTTGGTGAAGATGGGCCGTGCTGGGCCCCCCTTTGAGCCACGCCGTAGGCCGCAGGCAGGCAAGTCTGGGGACCCCCGTTCCCAGAACGCCGACAGTTTGATCCTCTGTTCGGCTTTTCTTTCTGAACACCGAACAGAGCATCAGGGGCTACTGTCTATGCGGTAATATTTTTCGTATATGTTAAATACTTACCTCAAAGCCTGTTAGAAGGCTGGCATAGGCTTCAGTCAGTCTGCTTTTGGCAAACTAAACCTTCTCGATCACCGCACTCATAATAGTGTGGTGCTCTTCGTTGATGCAAGTGCTGCGAAGCGCTCCCAGCAGACTGTCCGGTGCCTCTGGATGGACAGAGGTCACCGCACAGGCGTCTTGCCCCTCTTGGAAGGAGGCCGCCTGCTCGAGTCCGGAACCACTCGAGGTTTCGGCGTGGTGTTCGGCTGAGGGCCGAACTCGGAGCCCTCGGGGACTTTGCTCCCTCTGTTCCTGGAGTCCGGAAGGTCGCCTTGAGGCGCCTCCGGGACTGTCTCCCCTCGACCCGGTGCCTCTTGAGACAATACCTCGACATTGTCCATAGGGCAAGGGGAGGTGGCGGTCGGAAGTGGATCGCTATCCATATCTGACGAGCCCAGGGAACCGTCCGCCGATACGTGGATACGGGCTTGTGGCGGTCTGCATAGCCATAATTCGGTGTTAGGAGAGGCAGTGCGACAAAGGTATGCTATGAGTTACTCTGGTATCCGAATACTTACGAATTCGCCAGGGGCTTGGCCCTGAGCAGCCACTCGTCTTCCCCTTCGGCGACGGTGGTGGAGTAGTCCGGAAGGAGAGTCCTTCCCTTCTTGAACCCTTCGGCCCCCCCGATTGGGGTGGCCTTCCTTTTCTTGTCTCCCCCGACCGGAGGGGGAGCATCTTCATCTTCCTCCTCGTCTTCGGGGGAGGAGTGCGGCGCGGAGTTATCAGACGATGAGTCCGATACTACCTGGCGCTGGGAACTCTTTCGGGTTCCCTTGGCCTTCTTGGTCTTCTCCGGCACCTTGTAAGGAGCCGGAGTCAGCATCTTCGTTAGGAGAGCATCTGCTGGGCCTTCGGGAAAAGGAGCCGGACAGTCGATCTGCCCGGCCATCTCCTGCCAGTCCTGTCGAAGGTACGCGAGCTTAGATCCCGCATAGAGTCAAACTATGAAAAACGAGTATCCTGTAAGAGGTAAAACAACTTACCGCGCTGACTTGGCGCTTCGCGCTGAATCCGCGATCCTCAGTAGTGGGAGGGGGAACCTCGGTACCCTTGAATAGCACCTTCCAGGCATCCTCGTGTGTTGTGTCGAAGAGCCTATTTAGAGTTCGATGCTGTGCTGGGTCGAACTCCCACAAGCTAAAAGCCCGTTGTTGACACGGGAGGATCCGGCGGATGCGCATGACCTGGACTACGTTGACGAGTTTGAGCTTCTTGCTCACCATGTTTTGGATACATGTTTGGAATCCGGTCAGCTCTCCCGAATTACCCCAGGACAGGCCCTTCTCTTGCCAGGAGGTGAGCCGCGTGGGGATACCAGATCGGAACTCGGGGGCCGCTGCCCATTTAGGGTCACGCGGCTCGGTGATGTAGAACCACCCCGATTGCCACCCCTTTATGGTCTCCACGAAGGAGCCCTCGAGCCATGTGACGTTGGGCATCTTGCCCACCATGGCGCCTCCGCACTCTGCCTGGCGGCCTCTCGCTACCTTCGGCTTGACATTGAAGGTCTTCAGCCATAAGCGGAAGTGGGGCTTGATGTGGATGAAGGCCTCGCACACGATGATAAACGCCGAGATGTTGAGGATGAAGTTCGGGGCCAGATCATGGAAATCCAGGCCATAGTAGAACATGAGCCCCCGGAAGAATGGGTGGAGAGGGAATCCCAGTCCGCGGAAGAAATGGGTAAGGAACACTACCCTCTCATGGAGCCTGGGGGTGGGGATGAGCTGCCCTTCATCTAGGAGCTGGTGCGCGATGTCGTCTGGCAGGTATCCGGCTCTCCTCAGCTTCTTGATGTGTCCCTCCGTGACGGAGGAGACCATCCACCTGCCTCCCACTTCGGACATGGTTGGAGAAGGTTGAGGTGGGAAGTGCGGACTTGGGCGCTGGAGGTCGAGTGTGTGAAAATGGATGAGCAAAGGAGGAAGAAGGTGTGGATGGAAAGGTGAATCCTTATCCCTTTATATGGGCGGCCGAAACTATGCGCCCCCACTAGCCTGGTAAAACTCGCTTATCCCCCAAGCGCCGTAATTGATGGAGCGGTTGGGTTACCCACACCCGTATTGATGAGCATCCCGCAATAAGGGGGACACGATCTCTGCCTTGACAAGACGTGTCAAAAAAACTGCCTCGCGTTATGTGCGGGGCTAGTTAAAGGAAACGATTCGAATAATCACAGGGCCATGACATAACGTCATGTTGCCGAAAAAAGTCAGCAGATTAGATTTGTTAAAATATTATTCTCTGTGCGGTGGAATGTGGAACTTATTTTGGAGGGTCGGACACTATCCTTGTATTCAAATTTTTCCGTGGTGTACTCGGAGAAGGAACCCGCCCAATGCCGAAGACAATACTGCGCGCCGGACTCATCGTCATTGAAGCCTGGTTCAGGGGCTACTGAGGGAGTCCTGGATTAGGGGGTCTCCGGACAGCCGGACTATATCCTTTGGCCGGACTGTTGGACTATGAAGATACAAGATTGAAGACTTCGTCCCGTGTCCGGATGGAACTCTCCTTGGCGTGGAAGGCAAGCTAGGCAATACGGATATGTGTATCTCCTTCTTTATAACCGACCTTGTGTAACCCTAGCCCTTTCCGGTGTCTATATAAATCGGAGGGTTTTAGTCCGTAGAACAACATACAATCATACCATAGGCAAGCTTCTAGGGTTTAGCCTCTCTGATCTCGTGGTAGATCCACTCTTGTACTACCCATATCATCAATATTAATCAAGCAGGACGTAGGGTTTTACCTCCATCAAGAGGGCCCGAACCTGGGTAAAACATCGTGTCCCCGGCCTCCTGTTACCATCTGCCTTAGACGCACAGTTCGGGACCCCCTACCCGAGATCCGCCGGTTTTGACACCGACACGGAGACTCCGGGAAGAAGTGTGGTGAAGCCGCGGAACGAAACGTCGGACGGTTTTCTCTCGGAGGAGGCTGATTAGAGGCAAGGGCAAAATGGTCATTTTCACTGTGAAACAACCTGGTGAAAATTTTATCAAAAGATAGAGCTCGACGAGACGAAGAAGTGAGCGCTGGTTTCACCTCTATCGGAGTTACGGTTGAAAAGTTGTGAAGGTTGGAAGAACAGGGACCAATCTGTGAATAAACTTCAGCAAACAGGCCCCTGAGTGGATAAGGCAGAGGCGCAAAATCAGAAGCACGCTTTCTGAACAAGAAAACGCACTTTAGAGAAAAGAGAGAGGAAATACGCTTTCCGGCAAATGAAAGCGTACTAAACGAAATACTCTTTCAAACACCTGAAAGCGGGCTCACCTGAAAGGCGCCTCCACTTATCCACGTGGCAGGGCGCCGGGCCACTAGCGCGTGGGTCCTAGGCGCAGGGGTGCGATCGGGCGTGGCTTCTTCCTCCTCGCCCCTGTGCTTGCGTGAAGCAGAGCAGGGCGGGCAGGGAGGAAATGATGATGGGGCCGGCCGGCCCAGGCAAGCTCCGGCCAAGGGGAGGGCACGGGCAGCTGCGGCGGGGCCTGCCTCGACCGTTCCCGTGGTCAACCGGCGCCGGGGCGGCCTGGAACAGCGGCGGACAGCGGCGACCCGAGGAGGACAGAGAGGCGGACGGGCGGTGGTAGCAGGGGGCTTCTGGCGACGGGGAGGTGAGGGAGAGAGGGCGGGGAGACTCGCCGGAAGGAGGGGGAGGCTATGGTGAGGTCTGGGAATCACGAGGAGGCTCGGGATGGCCGGACGAGAAGACGGCCGAATGGTGGAGGCGACGGCCGGACTAGGGAGATGCGGCCACGGGGCTCTCCGGCGAGGGGCAAGGGGTTGGGGTGAACTGCGGGGATGAGGGGAAGCTCGTGGACATGGTAGGAGGATGAGAGGAGGCTCGGGTTGGTCGGAACCAAGCCGAGGCCGAGGTGGCTATGGTTGACGGCGACGAACTCCGGCGAGATGAGGTGATTCCAGAGAGAAAATGAGGCGAGGGGGAGATGGTTGAGCTGAGGGAGAGCTCGGGGCATGCTTATATAGCTGAGGGGAGGCTTCTCGAGCTCACGGGCAAGCTTCCGATCACGCTTTAATGGCGGGTAGAGGCAGGCCATGGCACGGGCATGGCGTTGGCGACACATTTGTGCCGAATCACGACGAAGCACTGATGCAGGGCGACGCAGTCGAGCACGGGCGAGCTCCTGGGCAAGGTTTGGGGACGAGACAAGGAGGGAGGAGACGAGCATAGTGGCCGAAACAAGCCAAAGCACGCCTGCAGGCATGACGCAAGCGTGATCACCACGTGCACTGGCGCAAGAGGTCCTCTTTGGTGTGGCCAACCATGTCCGGTGAATGGACCCTGGTTCCCTCAGTCAAAATGAGGAAATAAACCGGTCCAGGTAAAAAGAAGAGATTTGCACTTAGCTCCAAAAGTAATTCAGTAATAAGGTGTTTGTAACTTTCTGTGGTTAAATCAGCAGGGTAACAAGATAAAGGGTTTGTCTGGCGATGATCACACACTAAGGTGATGCTGATCAACAAAAATCAGACTAAGAGGAGGGGTTTAGATGGTGGTTGCAGTAGAAAGCGCAAAACTGGACAGAATTGGGGATTTGGATGATGCACTCACATACTTGATATCTGTGAGCTAAAATTTGGCAGAGAGGGTTTTTATGATGATTTGAAGCTTCTGTAAAAAATTCATGCCATTTGGAAATACCAAAGTGGCACTTGCTTCACAAAGCTTTATTCTGGACAGAAATTTGGAAAAATTACACAGGGTAATTGGATCAACCAATTGAGGTAAAACTTGTTGGGAGTAGTTGATATAGGTAGAGTATTGTCCTGGTAAAGTTTCAGCTCAAGTGAAGCAATATAAAATATAGTTGCTTCACAAACTGAAAATCTGAGCAGAAACTAAGATTTGGATCTGGGCTCACATAAATGAGTTACATGAGCTCATATTTGGTGGAGAGTCATTATTTCACCCTAGGAAAGACCCTGAAAAATTTCAACTCATATGGATATTCCTAGAATATATCTCCTTCACAAAGTTCCTTCCTGGATAGAAACTTTGAAAAATTGCTGAAAACTATTTACTTGGAAAATTTATCTGAAATTTGGCATGAGGCAACTATATGGACAGGAAAAGATGTCCAAGAAGTTTGGGGTCAATCAAGAAAACATAAATAGCACTTCCTTTGCAAAGTGCCATTTAGGGCAGAATAGGAAAAGAATTATTCGAGGATTATTTTTGAACATGGCAATGAAATATTTTGCCATATTTCAGGAATATGTGACCCAAAAATTTTATGAGAATTATTTGGGAATTTTAGGAGTGACAGAAATATAGGTTGCTTCACAACCTAGGGTTTTAAGGGTTATTCTTTTATCAGAAAAGGAATATTACTAATAAAAGAATTTTGGGTTAGGTCAAGGATGGAAATGAGATGATCTTGAGATGATGATGAGGGTGAAAAGCCACTAGAAAACCTAGGATGACATGATCTTCCCAAGTTTCAGACCCTCGTAGCCATGGAAAAGCAAATCAAAACAGGAAATCCCAGAAAATCAAAGGAAAAAGAAAAGGGCAAAAATCCAGGCTGTTACAAACTTCCCCCCTTAAAGAAATCTCATCCTCGAGATTTGGTTTCTCAGGGTTAAATAATCTTTCTGACTTGAAGAAACCATTTCCCACTCAGGTTTCTTTTATTCATAATATTTCCACTGAATTGTATATGACTGATTGTCTTGATCTGGGGTGGTTTGCTTCATTGGATCTGACATCCTGACAGGACATACCTCGGATGTCCCTCAAAAAATTTCTTTGGCTGAGCTAGCATCCAAAATATTATTTTTTACGGACATACTAGTCCTTCTTGATATTGATCCTTGCTGAAAATGTTATTCTAGTATCGAGTACCGAGAACATTCCACGGAGTTGGGGAATATATCTTCCCATGGAACAACGAACCCCTTTTATCCAAGCATCGGATTCCTCGAATATAGACATGCCTTTTGGTTCCAAAATAGTGATGTGGATCATATCTATTTTTTCTAACGGATGCTGACATCTTGCATGAGTTTCTGACTTATCTTGACTGGCTTCACAGTCTTGAGTATCCAGGTTGTTCCAAAGGTTTGACTGTCGCTTTTCGCGGTTGATCGAAAAAAATGCACCATCTCCTGATGATAAGATTTGTAGACTTAACTGCCGGTGATCTTGGCAAAGAATCCCATTTACACAGGCTATTCCTTTCATTGCTTCCCCTATGCGAGAGATAACGATCCTCAACGTATATGTTTTCACACGAATTCTTCATTATTGCCAGTATCTCTTTGGGAACAACAGTCTAGGCAAAGCTCCATCGTGGGTGTTGAGGTTAATATATATTGAGCTATCCAGTACCACAATGGAGTATACTTCTTGGGTGGATCTTTGCTTGGGTTTGCCGTGGAATAAGACGGTCTTGGGCATCCACATTTTTCACATAATAACCGGCATACATTGGTCTGGTTCAGGTTTTGAGCCTTGGTATACTTATCCGGCTCACGTGTGGTTATACAGATCTCAATCCTGTTGTGGATTGTGCCGGACAGTGACAAGGTTAATAATATCACCTTGTGAGGCTGATTTTTATAATCACTACCAATATTATGGTCTCAATGTGGTCTTTCCTTCAAGACTTGTTGATTATGGCATCACCCACTGGTTTTTGTTTCGTAAATAACCGGTGAGGTTGTCGGATGTGTACCGTGAATTCTTCCTTGAGAGACTTGCATGGACTTGGCAGCATACTGAATGAACTAATATCTGATTCTCAAGGCATACCTTTGTTCTGACTGATTTTTGTTTCAGGCCAAACTGTTGCAGATCTGCCACTTGGAAAACACTGCCATATGCTGACAATTCATAATGTCTTGTATTAGTGCTGTACAGAAGAATACTAGGAATCTTGCGTTCGGAAGCAATCGGGGTATCGTGCTGAGGAAGGTTTGGGGGCTTATGCTCGAAGCCATCGGTGGATATCTTATTGAGGACATCGAGGTACCGTACCTTATAAGCTTTCCCCTTAAAGACTTGCTAGGGAAGACTCGGTACCTTATGCCAGAAGCTTTTGCAGTATTTTATCGAGAAGACTGAATATCTTGCATGGGAATCCATTCATACCCTATTGATGCGGACTGGGAACCTTATCTTTGTACACTTCGTCAATACATTGTGGAGAAGGATGGGACTGATTTTCTTGGTGATGGGAATGACATATATATATTTGTTAGTCCAGCAGCTAATTATTGATATGACAAGAATTGTCTGACTGTCCTTACTGAATTCACCGTGCAATTGGACTGACTTCTGGGTGTTGCAATATTTAAATTTGGACTTATGTCAGATTCAATCATTGTGCATAGCCCATACCTTTGACTTGAAATGCACTGTCGATCCAATTTTGTTCTCTTGCTGATTTAATCTTGGCTGTGCTAAAGTGCATCTCTGACAGGTACTTGTTGCTGAATGTCTGATCAAAATACAATTTGTATCACGACGGATGTCTGCAATACAATGCTGTCAGCTAAAAACCTCATTGATTTTAACTGGCGTCCTTGGTGTATATCTGTACTGCTTACGGCTCCTTCTGATTCGGTGTCGGTCGAGGAAAAATTTCCATAAGGGGGCAACACCGAGGATTCAAAAAGAAGCATGAGAAAACAATTTATTGCAACAAAGCACATAGCAAACAAGATACAAAGCTGCTCCACACAGACACAGACAAGCATGATACTACAGCGGATGCACAAGCGCTACACGAAGGACTACATCCTACGCTTGAGCAAACGCTCACGAACTAACAAGGAAGCTAAGGGAGTAGCGAGTGGAACTGCTGACTCTGAAGTTCCAGATGGACGTGGCGGAGGAGTTGGAGAAGCTGGCGGAGACTGAGGTATAGCGACACCAAGCAATCTCCTGGCCCGAATGGCGTCTCGGACTAACTCAGAAATAAGAAGACACTCGGCCATGGCTAGGATAGCCGGGTTGTCTTGAGGGTTGACGGAGGGAAATTGGATTCGCCTAGGATTCTCGGTGATGGTGGGATAATATTGATAAGCACGGTTCTCCTGCACCTCAAGATGGCAATGGGGCCCCGAAACCCGCGTCCCCGTGGGTTTTTACCCTATTAGGGGACGGGGATGGGCGACTTTCTATCCCCGCGGGGCTGCTCGTGGGTACATTATAAAACCCGGCATGTTTCGCGGGTTTAAACCCGTTTGAGTACTACTCGAACCCGAAACCCGAAAAAACCCGTCAAAATACATTATTTAGCATGCACCGATCCATCTTGACTCAAGTGGCCCAAAGCCACAGTGCCCGAGCAGCCGAGCCCCACAGCGTCGAGGCCCTGGAGTACAAACCAACCCCTCGCTCGGTCGCTGCAGTGTTGCTCGCTCTTTAGGACTCTCTCTCCCGCACAACACGACACCTAAACCTAAACCTAGGTCCCCCAGCCGTCGCCTGCTTCTGTAATATGCTCCTGTTTTTCTTCCAAATGTTGCTGTTTTTATTGACCGCTCGTGGGGACGGGTTCCCCGTGGGTTTTGAAAACCCGATGGGTTTAGGGGACGGGCAAAAATTTAACCCCGCGCATGTTGATGGGGACGGGGACGGGTTTGCGATTTTCTCGTGGGGATGGGTTTGGGCAAGCAAAACCCGGTGGGTTTCGTCCCCGTTGCCATCTTGACTTGCACCATGCTCTCTTGGTGACGAAGACCGGTGACTCCTGCCATTGCGGCAAGCTGAACGGCACGCTCAGGAGTAGCGCCGTAACCACCGTGGAGACTGTAGGTGCGCTTACCGGCAGGAATCGGGGCTGACAGATGAACATGAGCAACATATTCCCGAATTCTTCCTCCAGCGAAAAACGAAATACTTGATAATGAGGTGGATCTCCGAGGGGATAAATACTACGCCACATGTCGCCAAGGAGGGCGGCAAAGCTGAGAGGCGCAGGAGTGGGACTGAACTCAATAGGAACAACACTGGAAGCTAAGGGAAGAGCACTGAACTCATGGAAGTTGACCGCCATCTACGCATGAAACAGGGGTTAATGGTAACCGCAATAAGACTATATGCAGCAAACAAATGCAACAATCAAATGCAATAAGCAAGGGCAACAACTATACCCTATGCTACCATTTTCTAACGTTCCAGCGGACTAGGACGCTCTACAGCCAGACCTGCTCTGATACCAAGTGTTGTGACACCCCGGCTCAGAGAAAACCGGAACACCCCGTATTCTAGCCCAGAGATCGAGGTGAAGTCTTCTTGGATACGGCACTGCTTAGCATAGAACAAACCAGCTCTCTATTACAACACGAATATGATTACACGGGTTCCGATATTACAATGAATAACACCGGCACGGCGACACTACGCCAACCATAGTTGCTCTATACAAGTAGCATAATACTTGAAGCAGCGGAACAACTACTGGCAGTGGAACAACGAACGGCGATGATGGACTCCAATCCACAGGGACTCTAGCTGGAACATTTATCCTAGCTCGCGAATACAGGAACAACACCAAACAAGCAAGCAATCCAGGCACGACCTGCGAGCTGGCATGACACGCCAGGTCGGTACATTGAATGTACTTGCAAGCTCACAATAACCAGAAGCATTCAAGACAAACAACAACATGGCAATTACAGGTTAAACAGGAATTAACATGAGATCATTATAACAACATGATAGGAGCACATGCTATCCAAAGTAATACTCCAAATAATACCAGATACCATCATGAAAATAGCCACTAAGAATCCAAAGGCAATATGAACCTGATACAGCTAGAACAATATGAGCATGGCATGAACATATAACTCTGACGATACTAGCATGCAACATGATGAACTATATGCACCAATTATTCTGCTTGGGTTATCTCGTAACCATCACGCGCATCACTTACCCACCTCGAACATTACACGATCGTCTCAGGATCAAATCAAGCTTGGTATAAACAATACCATAGTAATCATTAAATGACCACAAGGAGCTTGATCTTTACCCATGATTTCTCGCACAACATCACGAATATCAAACAACTCGGTATCCTCGATACCACGGTGATCATTACGGCGATCACAACCAAAGTAACTCATGATCCTTACGGCGATCATCACCAAAGTAACTCGTGATCCTTACGGCGATCACCACCAAAGTAATTCGTGATCCTTACGGCGATCACCACCAACTTATTTCATCACCGAACTGGGGTTGTCATTAATCAAGTTATTATTAATACTGTTGACTCACGGTGGGACCGACACGAACTGGGCCCTTATCCGTGGGCGCGGCTATCAATAGATTTAATATACACTCTACAGAGGTAGCACACTGTACCCACACCACAGAACCCATGGCCTCGCACTCCCATTCGGATGGACCAACGACGTTCCGACAAAACCGATCTACTGCCGTGACACTCTCCCGGCCACTCCGACCCACTCCCAACTGGGCTAGTCCTGGGTGGCCCGTGTCTACCAAAGACTCCCTGACCACCGTCGTGGTCAAAACTCCCTCACGGGGACCGGATCCATAAAAATAAAAACAACGGACACACAAGGTTATGTCTGCTTACCGGGCTAGGGTACCGCACGCACATAACCTTCTCTAGTTGGAGGCACCGACGAGATGCACGACAATAGACCCAGTTAGGACCTTACCCAAACGGTAAGTGTGGTTGCACTGGTCAGTTTTGATCTGGCGGCACCATGACTCAGCCAACAGTTGTTCAAGTTCAATTAAATCTGGTTAAACTTGAATGCAATATGCTAAGCCATGATAAAACAACATGATGCAATGACAATGCATGAGCATAATATCAACATAACCACGGGATGCAACATAACTGTCCATCATATCAACTATGAAATAATCTCCAACTAAACATGGGACAATGATGAGCATAAATATTACAAGTGCAACACTACTCAAAGTATAACATAACATGACCACTAGCATCAACCATAAATAACATGCAAGAACTCATCAATAACATTACCGAGTGAACACTTAACCAACTACTAGTAAAGGAACAATGCATATTAACAATACTCGGTAACCGATGTTAGTCATGCACCGAAGAACATGACCAACCCAACATGTACTACTATCAAGCATGGCAATATGAAAGTAATACTAGCAACTAGCATGGCATGATAACCAGGTGCATCACAACATAGTAAGCAAGTAAGCACTAACCCAGAAACATTACCGAAACAACGATAACCATATTTTATACCAACAAACATTTAATAAATATTCAAGTTGAAAAACATGGCTACTGCATGACTATCATGCAAGTGGGTATTGTGGCTTGCCTGGGGTGACGGAGACTCCAGGAAGAAGTGTGGTGACGCCGTAGAACGAAACATCGGACGGTTTTCTCTTGGAGGAAGCTGATTAGAGGCAAGGGCAAAATGGTCATTTTCACTGTGAAACCACCTGGTGAAAATGTTACCAAAAGATAGATCTCGACGGGACGAAGAAGTGAGCGCTGGTTTCACCTCTATCGGAGTTACGGTTGAAAAGTTGTGAAGGTTGGAAGAACAGGGACCAATCTGTGAATAAACTTCAGCAAACAAGCCCCTGAGTGGATAAGGCAGAGGCGCAAAATCAGAAGTACGCTTTCTGAACAAGAAAACAAACTTTAGAGAAAAGAAGAAGGAAATAAGCTTTCCGGCAAATGAAAGCGTACTAAGCGAAATACTCTTTCAAAGAACTGAAAGCGCACTCACCTGAAAGGTGCCTCCACTTATCCACGTGGTAGGGCGCTGGGCCACTAGCGCGTGGGTCCCAGGCGCAGGGGTGCGATCGGGCGTGGCTTCTTCCTCCTCGCCCCTATGCTCGCGTGAAGTAGAGCAGGGCGGGCAGGGAGGAAATGATGATGGAGCAGGCCGGCCCAGGCCAGCTCCGGCCAAGGGGAGGGCACGAGCGGCTGCGGCGGGGCCTGCCTCGCCCGTTCCCGCGGTCAACCGGCGCCGGAGCGGCCTGAAATAGCGGCAGACAGCGGCGACCCGAGGAGGACAGAGAGACGGATGGGCGGTGGCGGCAAGGGACTTCTGGCGACGGGGAAGTGAGGGAGAGAGCGTGGGGAGACTTGCCGGAAGGAGGGGGAGGCTATGGTGAGGTCGGGGAAGCACGAGGAGGCTCGGGATGGCCGGACGAGAAGACGGCCGAATGGTGGAGGCGACGGCCGGACTAGGGAGATGCGGCCACGGGGCTCTCCAACGAGGGGAAAGGGGTTGGGGTGAACTGCAGGGACGAGGGGAAGCTCGTGGACATGGTAGGAGGAGGAGAGGAGGCTCGGGTTGGTCGGAACCAAGCCGAGGCCGAGGCGGCTATGGTGGACGGCGATGAACTCCAGCGAGATGAGGTGATTCCAGGGAGAAAATGAGGCGAGGGGGAGATGGTTGAGCTGCGGGAGAGCTCGGGGCATGCTTATATAGCCGAGGGGAGGCTTCTCGAGCTCACGGGCTAGCTCCCGACCAAGCTTTAATGGCGGGCAGAGGCAGGGCATGGCACGGGCATGGTGTTTGCGACGCATTGATGGTGAACCGCGATGAAGCACCGATGCAGGGTGACGCAGTCGAGCACAGGCGAGCTCTTGGACAAGGTTTGGGGTCGAGACGAGGAGGGAGGAGATGAGCATAGTGGCCGGAACAAGCCAGAGCACGCCTGCCACTACTAGGAAAAGGCCTAGTAGTGGCGCACCAGTTTTGCCTACTAATGGCGCACTACTGGTGCGCCACTAATACCACGCCACTAGTATTTTTTACTAATGGCGCACCACGCCGTGCACCATTAGTATAGGCCACCATGCGCCATTAGTATCTAGCATACTAATGGCGCACTGTGGGGTGATGCGCCATTAGTATGTATATTAGTTTTTTTTTACTTTTCTGAATTTTGCACAGGTTACAAAATATATTATTGGACAGAATATAGACAGCACCCCACAGCAAGAGCAGATTCATCGAATACAATAGACAATTAGTCTCCGAATACAATTCATCATATTTGTCTCCGAATTCAAAAGACCGAACAAAGATAGAACATTACAAGTCTCGAGACCGCGAGTAGCGAGTTTGTCGGAAGTAATACTAAGACAGACCATTACAAGTCTCGAACCAACCCTAATTAATTGTTCTGAGCACATGATCATCAGTATTAGGCAGGACCTAAATACCCTATTTAAGGTAAAATAGCATAAAACAATATAGACCCTGACTCTCCATTATGGAGAATGGAGATCATCCTGTCTTCAATTCTTGCGCTTCGCTTCCTTTTGCTTCCAAGAACCTCCTTACGACTGTCCATACATTTTTTCCATCCTTTGATTTTCATGTCTCCACTTGTTTTAGAAATCTGGTATGGACAGTTGAGATTCATAGGATGACCTGGCTGTCTGTTCAAAACATTAAGGCTACCTTTCTGAAACATCAAATGAGGCACACGATTCTCTAGGATTATCTGTTGAAAAACATAGTAATCTACTACTCCTATAAAAGCACGAGAGGGCAGAGAACCAATTCATCTCATCCATTCAATCGAAAGATCTAACAATCCAAATCATCTGAATGTTTGGCATCAAACACCATGGTTAGCTCAGCCCACTAATCCCACGATCGACCCCCGTCATCCGTCCCCAAGGCTCGAGGAAAAAAAACACGAGAGCCCCACGCTCTCCTGTCGGTTGCTCTATCCTCCTCACGTCGTCCCTGCCGCCGCCCTCCCCCCTCCCCCTCCCCTCGCTGCCAGCCATGGCCTCCCCCTCCCCAAGGCTGCCCTCCTCCCCCTCCACCCACTGCCACCAATCCTCCTCACCCCACCTCGGCCAGCTCCACCTCCACCTCCACCACCGCCTTCTTAGCCAGAATCACCCTCCCACCTCTTCCTCCTCCGCTCCCTCCCACTCTGCCCCCGCCTTGCCATTCCCCGTTGTGACGCCCGGATAATTAAGCTACAGTGATCCCACGCTAATGATGCCACGTCACCTCGGTTACTGTTGATAAACTTGCGTCAGTTCAAAACCCAGTTCAAATTTCAAATTTAAAATAAAGGCAAACAATAAAAGTTTTCTAATATAAAAACTAAATGTTCGAAGTGAACCAAATAATGCATAGGTAATTGTGGTGGATAATTCACACTTTTATAAAATATTTAAGTACTCTAAAATGAACAAAGCAGTAGCAAAAACAAATATTTAAAAGCTTTTATAATAATAAACCATCGCAAACTATTTTACTTTGTGCGCCAAGTTAAATGTGGTTGTGGCATATTTACATATACTAAATTAGGTGCAACTTTGATATTTTAATAAAACTAAGGTATATTGAAAATTAGAGAAAACATATAAAAAGGGAACAAATAAAAAGAAAAGAAAACTAGAAAACAAAACAAAAAAAAGACAATAGAACCATCCCTCTCCCCCCCCCCCCCCCCGGGCCCCTGGCCCAACTGGGCCAACCCGTCCAGTCGGCCGGCCCACCCTCGCTGCCCACTGGCCTATTAGGCCACTCCAACCCGAAACCCTAGCCACCAACCCCACCACCCCCCCGATCCCCCCCCACTCTCTCCTCGCGCCCCCTCCTCTCGGACCCGATCTGGATCGGGGGCAGGAGACCCCCATCGTCCCGCTTCTACATCGCCGGCGCTGCTTCCTCGTCGGACCGCCCTCGTCGTCACCTCCTCCCTGCTGGAACCGCCCCGAGCCCTCCGCCGCTCGGCCCCGACACCGGCGCCCGTTCCCAGCGCCGCCCCGCCGCCACTGTGGCCCACGGCCTCGACGCATCGGGCCTCATCACCGTCATCTCCCCGCCTCGCCCCCGAGGGCCGCGGCGCCCCGAGGCCGACGTCGTCACCCATCGCCACTCGCCGTTGCCGCTCGGATCGAACGCCTCCTTGCCGGACCTCGCACCGACGCCAACCGCCGCCGCTTGGAACCGTCGTCCTCATCCCCACCTCGCCGGACGGCCTCGACCTCCCCCGGCTTCACCGAGCCCTCCACGAGCTCTGCTGTGAGCCTCTCCGACGACCCCCACCTCCTCCCTCAATCAGGTTGTCGTAACCGTCGTGCCGCGTTTTCCCCTGCTGCTGCTCCCCTGCCACCACAGCGCCCACAGCGCCCACCTGCTGCCGCGCCGTCCCGCCTCCGCCCTGCCGCCCTGTTCCGGCCAGCGCCATCGCGGCCCTTGGCCGCCGGAGCCCGTACCCGGCTCCCCCCCATCGCCCGGGCAGGCTACGGCCTCGGGCACGGGCACCACACCCGCTGCCCACTAGCGCCGGCGTCCGCTAAGGCCCCCTGACCCAATGACATGTGGGGCCTAGCCCCTGGAACGTTTATATAAAAAAAGGAATTAAATAAACAATAATAATTACATTAATTAATTAATTAAGGAATTAATTAAGTTAATTAATCATAATTAGATTAACCTAATTAACTAATTAGTTTAATTAAACAGTACTTAGATTAGTTAAACACTAATTAGGCTAAACAATCAATGACATGCGGGACCCACACATAGTTGACCGAGTCAACTGCTTAGTTGACTGCTGATGTCAGCATGATGTCATGCTGACGTCATCTTTTACTATTCTGGATAATGTTGAATTAAATAATTAATTCCAAGAATTAATAAAACTTTAGAAAATCATTTTAAAAATAAACCGTAGCTCGGATCGAAAAACTTTGTACATGAAAGTTGCTCAGAACGACGAGACGAATCCGGATATGTAGCCCGTTCGTCCGCCACACATCCCTAACATACCGAACTCGCAACTTTCCCCCTCCGGCTCCTCTGCCCGAAAACGCGAAACACCGGGATACTTTCCCGGATGTTCCCCCCCTTCACCGGTATCACCTCATACCGCGTTAGAGCACCTCTAGCACCGATACTTGTCAGGTCATGCATCGCTATGCAACTGCTTGCTTAAATATTTATTGTTTCTTCCCCCTCTTCTCTCGCTAGACACCGAGACCGACGCCGCTGCTACCCAGTACGACTACGGAGTTGACGACCCCTCTCTCTTGCCAGAGCAACCAGGCAAGCCCCCCCTTTAATCACCAGATATCGCCTACTCTTCTCTATACTTCTTGCATTAGAGTAGTGTAGCATGTTACTGCTTTCCGTTATTCCTATCCTGATGCATAGCCTGTCCTTGCTACTACTGTTGTTACCATTACTGCTTAGTATAGGATGCTAGTGTTCCATCAGTGGCCCTACCCTCTTGTCCGTCTGCCATGCTATACTACTGGGCCGTGATCACTTCGGGAGGTGATCACGGGCATATACTATATACTTTACACAGTTACCTTACATATGATACTGTTCGGAGATGGGGGCTGAAGGGGCAGGTGGCTCCATCCCGGTAGAGGTGGGCCTGGGTTCCCGACGGCCCCCGACTGTTACTTTGAGGCGGAGCGACAGGGCAGGTTGAGACCACCTAGGAGAGAGGTGGGCCTGGCCCTGGTCGGCGTTCGCGGATACTTAACACGCTTAACGAGATCTGGGTATTTGATCTGAGTCTGGCCATTTGGTCTATACGCACTAACCATCTACGCGGGAGTAGTTATGGGTATCCCGGCGTCGTGGTATCAGCCGAAGCCTTCGTGACTTCAGCGACTGAGTGGCGCGCGCCGGATTGGAACGTAAGCCTGCTCTTGTATTAAGGGGGCTAGTTCTGCTTCCGGCCGCGTTCGCAACGTGCAGGTGTGCTAAGGGCGATGGACCCAGACCCCTGTGCGCTTAGGTTTAGACCGGCGTGCTGACCTCTCTGTTGTGCCTAGGTGGGGCTGCGACGTGTTGATCTTCCGAGGCCGGGCATGACCCAGGAAAGTGTGTCCGGCCAAATGGGATCGAGCGTGTTGGGGTATGTGGTGCACCCCTGCAGGGAAGTTAATCTATTCGAATAGCCGTGATCTTCGGTAACAGGACGACTTGGAGTTGTACCTTGACCTTATGACAACTAGAACCGGATACTTAAATAAAACACACCCTTCGAAGTGCCAGATACAACCGGTGATCGCTCTCTCACAGGGCGACGAGGGGAGGATCATCGGTTAGGATTATGCTCTGCGATGCTACTTGGAGGACTTCCGTCTACTCTCTTCTACATGCTGCAAGACGGAGGCTGCCAGAAGCGTAGTCTTCGAAAGGACTAGCTATCCCCCTTATTCCGGCTTTCCGCGGTTCAGTCCACATATAATATCCTTATTCCAGTTGATACCAATGCATACATATGTAGTGTAGCTCCTTGCTTGCGAGTACTTTGGATGAGTACTCACGGTTGCTTTCTCCCTCTTTCCCCCCTATCCCTTCTACCTGGTTGTCGCAACCAGATGTTGGAGCTCAGGAGCCAGACGCCACCTTCGACGATGACTCCTACTACACCGGAGGTGCCTACTACTACGTGATGCCCGCTGGCGACGACCAGAAGTAGTTAGGAGGATCCCAGGCAGGAGGCCTGCGCCTCTTTCGATCTGTATCCCAGTTTGTGCTAGCCTTCTTAAGGCAAACTTGTTTAACTTATGTCTGTACTCAGATATTGTTGCTTCCGCTGACTCGTCTATGATCGAGCTCTTGTATTCGAGCCTTCGAGGCCCCTGGCTTGTAATATGATGCTTGTATGGCTTATTTTATTTGTAGAGTTGTGTTGTGATATCTTCCCGTGAGTCCCTGATCTTGATCGTACACGTTTGCGTGTATGATTAGTGTACGATTAAATCGGGGGCGTCACACCCGCCCCCGCCTCCCCACCCTCCTCCCCCTCACCCTTCCCGGCAACAACGGCGACGACGGCGGCGGTGGCAACAACAGCGGCGGCCGCGGCTGCCGCGAAACAGGGGACGGCGGCGGCCAGTGGGGAGGCGCTGTTCGTGCTGGCGCGGGCGGGGAGGAAGCTCTCCAGCCTGCTGGCGGATGTCACCGCGGTTGTGGAGGGCGGCCGCATCACGGGCGACATCGTGTGGCGCTTCGCGGAGATGGAGCGATCGCCGCTGCTCCGCTGGCTGCTAGGCTTCAGAGGGTTCAGCGAGTGCCTCCTCGCCGACGACCTCTTCCTCGCCAAGCTCGCCATGGAGATGGGCGTCGGCATGATCACCAAGGTCCGTGGGATCGACATGGATGAATCATGAATGCTTTCCAACTTATTCTTAATGAAATCGCGTTTTAATTTGTCTGACCCTTTTTTGTTGTTGCTCTGTTTGTTTCATACCACTGTCGAGTACGAGAAGAGACAGGAGAACTTCGTCAAATAAATTGGCATCGTCATCACTGATGTGGTACACCTCTTGTCGTCTGCTACTGAAGACGGGCAATCTGGACATATGTTGATATATAACCCTAACATTTTAAATCACATACAGATGGGGATAGTGTAAACCTCCAACATCCCTGCACCGGCGTCGTGTAAACCTCCAAAAGAAGATTCCTTCAGCTGGGGATAGTGTTACCCATGATCCGGTGGCACACATACATGTTTCTTCAGTAGGGTTTGTGCAATGTACTGCTTTTAGCAACATAACCAACACACGTACAGATGGTATATTCATCCACTTCATATAAGATTGTATTGTTGCACCTATTACTACTTGTTTATAAATTCATCTCCTATTTTATTGTAGGGTGTACATCTACAAGCTCCGCGAGTCATCGTCTCGAAGAAGTAAATGATGGCTGAAAATTAAGAAGTGGCACCAGTTGGTATGCCGGCCTATCCAAAGAACAGAGGGCAGAGTGCTTAAATAAGCAACGGATTGCGCGGCTAAAAGGAAAACATGCCTCAAACAAAGATAATGTCGATGTCACCCATAATTCCTCTTTTCCAATTGGTAAGATGAACTCCAAATAGGAGATACAAATGGACCATCTTCATTCTAAAATATGAGTTGGTCTACTATTCTGATGTACAGGTGCAACCTCCATGGCGTCACCCTCCATGAGGTCACCTCTTCCGGCCATGCACAGGTCTCGAGCTAGACCCCGCAGAAAATTTTAGACCATCTGTTTTACTAATAATAGTAGTAGCAGCAGCATAATAATACAGGATTGGCCACAAGGAAATTATTTTGGTCTCATATTTAACCTTTACTTTCCCTGGTAGTTTTTTCCCTCCAGGTCTTTAAAGAGGCCTTTTGTTTTCTGCCTTCTAGACTAGCTCCAGTGCATTCTGGATCCATTATTTAGTAGTATGCTGCATTGATCACACATAAGGCTCTATTTCTAGCCTTTTTATTCATTTTATTAATTATGAAAACACTAATGCAAGGAGCTGTATGAGTATATTGTATGTCATCGGGCGTAAATGATGAAAGATTCAAGCCTCGGTTCTCACATGGCAATGAAAAACAAAGTCATCTCTGTGGCTTTTTCTTTATATTCAGAATTGAATTCTACTCGTTATGCTCGTACACATATCTTTGCTCTTGTTGCTAGGCATGTAGGAATTGTTCCCAAATTATTAGTTTCATATGAGATGACGCAATACTCTGAAATCTTAGGCCTTTGTATTTCAAACTTATTTTTTCCAGTGCATAGTATCTAACCGTATCTTAGGCAGTTCCATGTTAGTTAGGGAGTTGTCCATCTTCATGTATTTTTGTGTGTCAGAGACATGAACATTCATCGTTTCATGCCATATTAATTTTTCCTATACATCACAAGAGGCGCAACCATTTCCCAAATGAGACCGTAACATTTGTCGTTTCATGCCATGCAAAATATTCTTATAAATTTTTTATTTGAATAAGTGCCTCTTAACTACGATGAATGAGGAAATATATCTTCCAAGTGTTTATACGTGCGTTGCACGTGCACGTTTACTATTCTGTAGAGAACATGTCTGATTATTGTCATTTTCCCTACACATATTCTATGGATGTGAAATAGGATAATAGTAGTTAAATGATAATTGCCTTTTTTTGCTTCGTCGTTGCACTACCAGACAAATATCATCATGCAAAATAGTTCCTTTTGCATGTTGCATTGTGTGTTGCTGATAAATATCTTCTTCACCAGAGAATAATTGTGGAAGTAGTATCAAATGTCATTCTATAATTCACAGGCTTCGTGTTGGCTTGACAGGCCTCTCTCATATTCACGTGTTGTTCTCTCCCCCTTAGGGCCTTGGTCCTGTCTTGCTGCCTACAATCTTACATAGTTTTCATATATTTGAAAAATACGCATTCTGTAAGTACATACCCCCATTAAGTTTCTTTTTAGCCATTACATAAAATCTATCAGTTCTTTCTTATTTTCCATTATTTTTTTCTGTTCATTACCTTAAAGATTATTCTCATTTTGTATCTTCTAGGTTCTTTCTTATTCCATTTTGTGATTTGTTAGTAGAAATTCCAGTTTATACTTCATTTACATTCTTTGCTCTAAATATTAGTGGTAATATAATATTGATCTTTCACTTCAATCGATATTATCCAGGGTTGTCTGTATGCAATTTTTATACAATTAATTTCTCTTTGAAGTTGTTAATCATGTTGCCTTCCATAGTATTTTAATTGAAATACAAGATGCAAACAAAATTGGTTTTGGGGAAGTGCAAAGAATTGTTATTTTTATTTCTATTGCAATGTTTATTTAGTCTGTTCCATATTTTGCTCTCAAGAGATAGACTGATAAAGTTCTTTATAGAAGAAACATTCTATTACCGGAGATGTACAAGGAACTTTGTATAGCGTCTGAGTTTCTTGAGTTACCATGGTATGAGAACCTGCGGATTTGCTTTATATATGAGCTATGCATAATCTGAGAACCTGCCAATTTGTGTTTTCCATGAGCTTTTGCATAATCAGAGAACCTGCAACCTGTTCTCTGGATTATTGCATTAGCACGCACAGTTGTTGCATTTGCATCCGAGCGTGTACATATTTGCGAGCGTTTTGTGGATGTTTTCTTGTGTTCAGTCATGATTGAGATGATGGTTGGCAGATCAAGAAGTTGGATTGGGGGAAACAAGAAAAACACATGAAGGAAGGGATAAACATAGAATATTTTTTGTGTTGCCAATCTGCAGTAATAGTAGTGCTAGAATAAATATATGTAACATGTTACAGATGCACCAACTGATCAAATATGTAGGCCCTAGGAAAGGGCTATGTATCGATGAGGTTTTCATTAGTTAGTGATAGTTGTTATGGGACAAAAAGTTAATTAGTTTTCCCTATTCTGTTTTTCTATAGGAATGGTACAATAATTACTCCCTCCGTTTCTAAATATAAGACCTTAGAGATTTCAATAGGGACTACATACAGATGTATATAGACATATTCTATAGTGTAGATTCACTCATTCTGCTTCATATGTTGTCCCTATTGAAATTTCTAATAAGTCTTATATTTAGAAACAAAGGGAGTAGAATGGAAAGTATGTCCAACAAATAATAGTTGCAAAAGTTCATTAGTGTTTTCTGTTCTGTTTTAGCTACAGTCACATCTGGTACAATAATTAGAATAGAAACCATGTACGGCAAATAATAGTTGCAGTGAAGTTGTTTTACATCCTCAAGGTTTAAAGGATTCTTGTATTGAATGTATATCACCTCAGTTGTTATTAACTCCTGAACCGGGCTATTGGAAGAGCTGACATTCTGAAACATGAATTTCTTCATTCCCAAATTAATTCTGTCCAGCAAAAGGTTGTAGAAGTACTCTACTTTATTGGTACCCATAGGAGGCTGCAACCTTGGAGGATAGAGCTGAAGACTCGGCTAGCTTGATCTCTACAACATGAAGGTATGTAGATTTTTGCTAAAAGATTCGATGTCCGTTCTATATGTTGTGTTCCAATAAGTACTAAAAAAAGGGTTGTTTTGACATATTTAGTGCTTCATATTAAATCCTTGCACCAAGCCATATGAGTTGCCTTAAGTTTAGAATGGATAGCGTGTCTGTTTGGGCATCAAGAAAGTTTGCATCTGTATTATATAGTTGGGTATGGATTCTGCAGGTTGGCAACATATATACCTGCTATTTTTCTTCCTGCAGGTCCTCAATGACTGTTGCATGTTGGGTTATTTTTTCCTTAGGAAGTTAGGAGTATGCTACTCATAACAGGTGTGTGATTTAATTCATTTAAGCCCTGTTTTTTTCTGCACCATGAAAATAGTTGCTATTAAAATCCTTCTCTTCATTTCATTATCAAATCAAATGTAATGTTTTACTAAGGATTGGTTTTTGGCTTGAAGATGTTATGCAACTATGTATTACCAGATAGTGTATGTCTGAACCATAGTTGTACTCCAAGAGAAGCTGTTGTGTGAAACTGGGAATAGGGCAAAATTGTCCGAACTACCCGTGGACTCTTCCAGCTCGCTAGCAGTGCCCTCTGTTATTCCATGGACAACCTCTCGGTCATTGCTGAGCCTAAACTTCTGAAGATAACAAGCATCCCAAACCCAAGAGGGGACGGATTCAGATCTTCCAACGACCGTTATTTCTCTCTCTTTGTTACAAGTTTGTATCTCTTACATGTTCACTTGGACAATGCTTATGTTTATGATAAGTCATATCAAGTTCATAAAGACATTCCAAAATATTCATGACATATTTAATTCCATTTTTGTTATGCACTAGGTTAAATATAATTGTCCTGGATGTGTGACACATACTGTATGATTGTGATTTTTAAATGGTATGCTCGAACTTCACATGCCATCCCCAAATAGGCAAATTGTGGGACAACAAACCGAACTGATTATTGACTGCCATAAACTGTATGATTGTGATTTCTTCTTGGACTACATATCTTCTATTTTCCAAAGTAAAAATGGAATATAAATTCAAAATTAATACTCATGTGTTTAGTAGAGACGTGCGTTGCACGTGCACGCTTACTAGTAACTTCATAGTTAGCAATGATGTACTAGTTTTAGAAGTATGCAAAAGATGCACGGATGTCGTAATAGTAAAAATCTTACCAGGGTATCTCCATAGTAGTTACCGTAGTTGAACACATGCACTAGTGGCACGTATTTACCATAATGTTGAGGAGTTTGATTGTGGATATTGTAATTCTCAATGTCAGTACAAAATCCGACCAGATGATTTTTCTCCTTGTAAGTTGATAATTCAGAGCCATCGGTGTAGTGGGTTTTGTCTACCATCTCCCGCACATTCTTTGAAAAATAAAAATAAGCTGTCAATGGAAATAAGTTGTCAACTATTTTGAAATAAACAATATAAATTAGCTAATAACTATGTTTGAGAAACTCACATAGCGGTAGAACTGGAGGCGTATCAACAAGGACCCAAATGTCCATATTGTCTTGGTCGATGTCAGGATTACCAAGATCCATGGTGACAAGCATACCCTCATCAAAACCATACATCTTGCAAAATGCTTCCCAGTTTTTGCAACCAAAATGGGTTACGCTCTCAGAATTATATAGATTTACTTCAAAGTCCACATCATGATGAGTCCTTAGGTGAATTTTCTTTGTTTCAGAAATTTCATGGTCTTCAAAATCCATCCTCTCCAAGACATAGCGTCTTGCATGGCACGGGATAAGCTATACTCGAATTGTAAAAGATGAAAATTACACGTTGAAATAGTTGAAGTCATGCTTAATTATGAAAATAACACTTGTCATCGTTGTGTACCGTTTCAACTTCGAAGGTCTCCTCGAGCTTAATGCTGAAGCGCCGATCATCATCCAGGTGAGGCATGTCGCACAGACCTCGATCGTCGTGGCACCAGTCGCACTCCCCCAAGAGACTTTCGTCGTCCGATGACGATGACGACATATCCTACATTCATAATTCAAAACTACCTCATTTAGGGTTTGTCGACACCGAGGCATCCTAAAAGCTAAGCTTTTATCATTTAGGGTTTGTCAACGCCGAGGCACCCTAAAAGCCTAAGCTTTCATCATTTAGGTTCTTATCGACACCGAGGCACCCTAAAAGCCAAGGTTTTATCATTTAGGGTTTGTCGACACCGAGGCACCCTAAAAGCCTAAGCTTTCATCATTTAGGTTCTTATCGACACCGAGGCACTCTAAAACCTATGGTTTAATGCAGCAAGAATAAAGGGGCAGTTGATCCTACTTAATTAAGTACTAAGATACCCCGGCCCATGCATTAGTCGCAAGTACCCCATATGTCCTATTTTTAGCAAAGTCATGCTAAAATTCACGGAAAATTTTAGCATGACCTTTGCTGAAAATAGGACATATGGAGTACCCGAATTTGCCGGAACGGAAGTTAATCGACATTCCGGCAAACTCAAGGGCCTCTCGGGGTACCTGAAAAATCATCACGACACAATGGTCGGAGACAAAACCCAGCAAACTAGCAAGATGATCATCATCTTTGCAAGACAGTAGCTCAAGTTTTTGACAGTAGCCTCTGAAGAAAACATCATTGCAACATTCAAGTAGTGTTACATAATATAGGTGATCATCATCAAGTAGTTGCTAGCAGCAAAGTTACTGACGTGTTTACAGAAATTGTTTTCTGTAAAAGATGATCATCATCTTTGCAAGTCTTTCTCAATGTGATCACAAGTAATTCAGAGGCATCACAATAAAGCAACACCCAGCACTAGCCTAAAAACAAGTGAAGTTTCACCCATATAAGAACAACTTTATAAAATCAGAGAAGTTGCTAATTTTTTGTATCCTTCATACACACTGGATTACAATGCTTTATAATGTACAAGCTGAATATGTAAGCACACAGCTATATGTGTTGTTTTGCTCTTGTACTTCTGATAATCGTAGTTTCTACCTCCTAGTTTTTCTTTAGCCATAGTTAAACTTGTAAGAAGTGTACACAACTGTAAACTATCATTAGGGCCGGCCGATTCTATGCATTTGTTTCGTTTTGCTTTTCGAATGATGACACTTAGGTCCAACAGAGCGCGCCCAACATTCCAATTGCCTTAGTTAAATCCCAAATTGCTAGCTGCCCATGTTGTACAACTACCAGTTGATCATGAACAAGTCAATGCTCTACGAATCACATGGACCAGCAATCAAGGCACCACGAAGACTTCGAAATACAATAACAAAACTAGGGAGCAAGAAGCCTGCCGCCATGGCCCTAGGGTTTTGTAGGGACCAGACCTCAACAGTCTGATCTCTGTGCTCCGGTGTCATCCCTGGATCAGTAATGCTGACACCACACAGTACTCGAAGGATTTATAGCAGAGTAGCAATCACACACTTATTACATCGAGTGTCTCAAAAGAGAACTTATTACAATAAATATGGCTTAAGGCCATCTAATAACGATAACAGCGGAAGGCTTGGAAGATAAGTGAGTCCATCAACTCCAACGGCATCACTGAGTATAGAACCACGACCTAAAAACTCCTTAATAGTTGTCTGAAAAGTCTGCAACATTAACGTTGCAGCACGAAAACGGGTCAGCACATGGAATATGCTAGCAATGTAACACATAGAGAATAATGGAATGAAACAGCTATACTATATGCATATTTGGCTGGTGGAAAGCTCTATGGTTACAGTTTTGCGTAAAGCCAATTTTCCCCTACTTCAAAGGAATAAAATTTAATTACTATCATGGTGGTTGTTAAACATTGAGAATGGTTGACAGCATTCTCAATCCCAATTAAGCATCATCATTAAACATAACCGAACAAAATTAATTTAGAGTAACATGTTGAGATTCACATGAAAATCCAAGTACTAGATACTCAAGATGTCCATAACCGAGGACACGGCTAACCATGATTAGTTTATTACACTCTGCAGAGGTTTGCACACTTTTCCCCACAAGACTCGATCGCCTCCGTTTGGTTTCTCGCACTACATGGTGTTTGAGAAGACGGATGACCAAGACATAGTCTTTCAGAAGCGCTAGCACCTTACGATCGGGTAGACCGTACCACCTACATCCCCTACATCTGATAGTCTACCACTGTAAGAGTTCGCACAACTTAGTCAACTATGCTAGAGTCCATAATAGCTTGTGGCTGCACACGGAAGTTTCTAGTATGAATAGTCTCATGATACCTTTGAGCCCGGGTGGCGGTCCAAAAGAAAACAGGCAAGTCCTGGAATACCCAGGTGCCTCAATCCACCTAGATGTGTGTTTAAGTTGCCACCTTAAATAAACCATTAATTAACAATCTCACATCTGTCATGGATATCACTCACCCAATCTACGTCTACTAGCATAGCATGGCATAATAAGCAAACGTAGAAGTAACTCCCAAAGGTTTGGTAATAACAGGTAATAGGTACTACCTCATCTACTTCCCATCCCACAATTTAATTAGATCCTAATCATGCAATGTGTGAGGACTGATCTAATGCAATAAAACTGGGTAGTAGAAAAGGTATGATCAAAGTGTTACTTGCCTTGCAGATGATCCGCGAAACCTAACGATTCGAAGTAACAGGCGGCGCACTCCGGGTACTCTATTGCAAACAAGCAAACAAGCATACAATAAGTATTCATCTAATGCACAGGTAAAACTCAAATAAGAGATCTAACTAGAAGGTTCAACTTAAGAACTTAGGTTGGCAAAAAGAATCAAATCGAACGAAGCAACGAAAGTCAAACGGCGAAAGAAAACAACTTCGTTCTACTAATATGGATCTAGGGCAAATTTTACAGTAGCAAAAACTGGTTTAAGTTGGATAAACAGATAGAGGGTTTCCAGACGAAACTCTAGGTGCTTGAATCGCCTGATTCCGATAAACGAGCGAAAAGTTATACTAAAACGAAAATCGGGTCAGGAATCGCGATCAGAAAAATCGCGGATTTAATCCGAGAAAAAGAAAAATGATGAACGCCGAATTTTTTTTCTCTTTTTTTTCTTTTTTTTCGGCACGGAAATTGAGGCGCGACGAACCTCGGGCGGCGGAATCGTTGGCGGCGGCTCCGGCGGCACGCACGGATCGAGGCGGGGCTGATGGGCTGGGGCGGCTCGGGGCGGCGCTATTTAAAGGCTGCCCCCGGGCGGTGTCCCGCTCGGGTACCGCCCGAAGTCGGTTCATTTTTTTAATTATTCCGCTCGGAAGAAAAATAAAAATAAATACTAAACGGACTCCAAAAATTCCGAAATAAATTTTCACGGGCTTCTAAAATCAAGCCGCACAAGGTGAACATTTATTTGGGCCCTAAATGCAATTTTGAAAAACGCACATTTTTCCTAAATTCAAATAAAACACCGAAAAACTCCGAAATAAAATCTTATTTGATTTTTTTATTAAATCCTCAATATTTCTTTATTTTGGGGAAGTCATTTTATTCCCTCTCTCATATTTTTGTAATAGAAATAATTGATGATAAAATAAATAAAATCAAATGATCCTATTCTCAAAATTTGAGAGAACTCAAATATGAAAATAACGAAATCCCCAACTCTCTCCATGGGTCATTGAGTTGCGTAGAATTTCTAGGATCAACCAAAATGCAAAATAAAATATGATATGCATGATGATCTAATGTATAACATTCCAAATTGAAAATTTGGGATGTTACAAACCTACCCCCCTTAAGATGAATCTCGCCCTCGAGATTCGGGTTGACTAGAAAATAGGTGAGGGTGGTCTTTGAGCAAATCTTCCTCTCGTTCCCAGGTGGCTTCATCCTCCGTGTGGTGGCCCCACTGAACCTTGCAAAACGTGATAACCTTGCTGCGAGTAACTCAGCTGGCAAACTCGAGAATCTTAACTGGTTTCTCCTCGTAGGTCAAATTGTTATCCAACTGAATAGTTTCCAAAGGCACTGTGTCTCTCAACGGTATGTCAGCCGTCTCCGCGTGACACTTCTTCAATTGGGAAACGTGGAACACATCATGAACTACTGACAATCCTTCAGGCAATTCCAACTTGTAGGCCACTTCTCCCGTACGCTCCAAAACTCGATATGGTCCTACAAATCATGGCGCTAACTTTCCCTTAACTCCAAAACGCTTTGTTCCCCGAAGTGGAGATACTCGAAGATAATCTCTATCTCCGACTTCGTAAACTGTCTCCTTGCGTTTAGAATCCGCATAACTCTTCTGTCTGGACTGGGCTACCTTGAGCCTATCGCGAATCAACTTCACCTTCTGTTCAGACTCTTTAATCAAGTCAGGTCCAAACAACTGGCGGTCTCCAACTTCGTCCCACGACAACGGTGTCCTGCACCTCCTTCCGTACAAAGCTTTGAAAGGGGCCATCTTTAAACTGGTTTGGTAACTGTTGTTGTAAGAGAACTCTGCATATGGCAAATTATCGTCCCAACTAGATCCGTAATCTAGTGCACAAGCTCTCAGCATATCCTCCAAAATCTGATTGACTCTCTCGGTCTGTCCATCTGTCTGTGGATGAAAAGCTGTACTGAATTCTAGCCTGGTTCCCAAAGTTTTGTGCAACTGCTTCCAGAACTTTGAGGTAAACTGGGTTCCTCTATCTGATACGATACTCCTTGGAACTCCATGCAGACATACGATCCTGTTCATGTATATCTTTGCCAACTTAGCACTAGTGTAAGTGGTCTTTACCGGGATGAAATGAGCTACTTTCGTCAATCGATCAACTACAACCCAAATCGAGTCATAGCCTGAACGAGTCCTGGGCAATCCCGTGATAAAATCCATGCCTAGCTTATCCCACTTCCATTCGGGTATCGGCAATGGTTGTAACAATCCTGCTGGCTTCTGATGCTCTGCCTTTACTCTCTGACATACATCACAAACTGCTACATACTCCGCAATATCCTTCTTCATTCCGGTCCACCAGAAAATATCCTTCAAATCGAAATACATCTTGGTATTTCCTGGGTGAATCGAATACGGTGAGTCGTGTGCCTCTTGCAAAATCAACTTCCTGATCTCCGGGTTCTTGGGCACATAAACGTGGTCTTCAAACCATAGGGTGTCGTGCTCATCCTCACGAAATCCTTTAGCTTTTCCTTTGTTCAGTTTCTCCTTTATAGCGGCAATCTCTTTGTCAGCTTTCTGAGCTTCTCTGATTCTATCCATCAAAGTTGACTGAATCTCCAATGCTGCTACATAGCCTCTCGGAACTATTTCCAAACATAGTTCACGAAGATTTTCGGCTAACTCCCTTGGTATTTCTCCCGTCATTAACGTATTGACATGGCTCTTGCGGCTTAATGCGTCTGCTACTACATTAGCCTTTCCAGGATGATAATGCAATTTCATATCATAATCCTTGATAAGCTCCAACCATCTCCTTTGTCTGAGATTTATCTCCTTCTGTGTGAAAATGTACTTCAAACTCTTATGATCCGTGTACACCTCACAATGATTTCCAATGAGGAAATGTCTCCATGTTTTCAAAGAATGCACTACGGCTGCTAACTCCAAATCATGCGTAGCATAATTCAACTCATGAGGCTTCAATTGTCTTGAGGCATATGAAACAACTCTCCCTTCCTGCATAATCATTGCTCCAAGTCCTCGACGTGAAGCGTCGCAATACACCTCATAATCCTTGGTTTGGTCTGGCAAAATCAACACTAGTGAAGTAACCAAACGTTTCTTCAACTCCTGGAAACTAGCCTCACACTCCTCTATCCATATGAACTTTTTATCTTTCTTCAACAACTTAGTCATAGGCTTCGCAATCTTTGAGAAATTCTCAATAAATCTCCGGTAGTATCCTGCGAGTCCAAGAAAACTCCGGATCTCTCCAACTGTTGTTGGGGCTTCCCACTTGGTCACGGTTTCAACTTTAGCGGGATCTACTACTATACCTTCTCCAGATATAACGTGTCCGAGGAATCCTACTTCCTTCAACCAAAACTCACATTTGCTGAACTTGGCATATAATTGATGTTCTATAAGCTTTCCAAGTACCAAACGCAAATGTTCCTTATGCTCCTCCTCATTCTTCGAATAAACCAGGATATCATCAATGAACACTACGACGAACTTATCCAAAAACTCCATAAACACTTTGTTCATCATGTTCATAAAATAGGCAGGTGCGTTAGTCAGACCAAATGACATAACGGTATACTCATACAGCCCATACGTGGTGGTAAAAGCTGTCTTCGGAATATCCTGTTCTCGAATCTTCAACTGGTGGTATCCTGATCGCAGATCGATCTTGGAAAATACCTTAGCTCCTTGCAATAGATCAAACAGATCATTGATCATTGGTAGTGGGTACTTGTTCTTGATCGTTACTTCATTCAATCCTCGATAATCAACAACCATCCTTAACGATCCATCTTTCTTCTCCACCAGAAGTACTGGCGATCCCCAAGGCGAAGAACTTGGGCGAATATATCCTTTATCCACTAACTCCTTAATCTGCTTCTTAATTTTCACCAAATCCTTTGCTGGCATCCTATATGGTCTCTTTGATATTGGCCCTGTGCCTGGCAATAGCTCAATCAAAAACTCAATATCTCTATCCGGTGGCATGCCTGGCAACTCTTCTGGAAATACATCAGGAAAATCTTACCACTGGTACTTCCTCTTGCACAACTCCTGTTAGGCAATTTACTTGAGTCCTCTTTGGCACATGCCGGGATACATACTTGATCCTTCTCCCTTCTGGGGTGGTAAGCAAAATTGTCTTACTAGCACATTCAATATTCCCTTCATACTTTGATAACCAATCCATGCCTAATATCACATCCAATCCTTGAGATTCCAATACTATTAGGTCTGAGGGAAAAACATAGTTACCAATCCTTAATGGTAACCAATCACACCATAGACTAGCCACATACTCTGCTCCGGGCGAGGTTACTAACACGGGTGACCTAAGGGCTTGGGTTGATAGGTTATACTTATCCACAAATCCCCTTGAGATGTATGAATGCGATGCTCCAGTATCAAAAAGAACGAGTGCAGTAAATGACTTAACCAAAAACTTACCTATTACTGCATCGGGCTGAGCTTCAACCTCCTCCACGCTAACGTGGTTCACCTGTCCCCTGTTAAAAGGGTTCGGCTTCTTCCCAGAACTTCCATTGCTATTTCCATTTTGTAATTCAGGACATTCATTGGCATAATGTCCGGTCTTTGAACACTTAAAGCAAGTGACTTGGCTTAAGTCCTTCTTGGCTGGGGTTGATGGGTTGGTGCGGTTTTGGCTGTTGCTTCCTCCATTGCCATTACCATTCTTGGTGCCATTGTGATTGTGCGAGCTACCTCCTCCATGGGTATGCTGGAAATGTCCTCCCGGTCTAGGGGTAAAATGTGGCTTCTGCTGAGCTCCTGAATTATACTTCCCTTGTCCATACTTCCTCTTGCAGTTCTCAATCTGCTGCTGCTTCCCTTCAATCATAAGAGCACGATCTACCAACTCCTGGTAGTTGTTGAAGGTGGCTACCATCAACTGCATGCTCAACTCATCATTCAGTCCTTCTAAAAACTTCTCCTGGTTTGCTGCATCCGTAGCGATGTCATCTAGGGCATAACGTGCTAGCTTACTAAATTCCTCCACATACTGGCCAACTATCCGTCCTCCTTGGCGCAAGTTGCGAAACTCACGCTTCTTCATGGCCATAGCTCCTGCTGAAACATGTGCAATACAAAAAGCCTGCTAAAACTGGTCCCATGTGACAGTGTTGACTGGGAAAGTGGCTGTGAAATTCTCCCACCATGATGCTGCGGGTCCTTCTAGCTGATGTGCGGCAAACTTCACCTTCTCCGCATCTGTGCATCCTGCTGTGGTTAACTGCCTAGCTGTCTTGTGGAGCCAATCATCTGCTACTATCGGCTCGGTGCTACTGGAAAACACCGGCGGATTCAGCCTAAGAAAACAGGCTAAGTGGTCAACAGGTGGTGGTGGTGGTGGGTTGTTGTTGTTGTTCCCCTGATTCTGATTCTGGACTAGCAACTGCATCAACGTGTTCTGCTGCTGGATCATCTGGGTGAGCTCCGGTGGAAAGGTAAATCCGGGGTCATGTCTTGGAGGCATCTGAGGGTTTAGAAAAGATGAGATATAAGAATAGAGGGGGTCTAAAGAGAAAACACTACCCATATGCACATGAGGCAAAACAAACAATTCACTTCAATCAATCAAACAAGGGCATACAATCGATCTATCTATCGTAAAAAGTGCTCGGACTACTATATTTACATGGTGGACTACTACTACTAATAAGGTGGTCTACTAGAAATATTCTTCAGTTGCAGACTCCATGATATCTGCTCCAGCTTCATCAACATAGTCATCATCGCTACTATCTGGTTCCTAGTCGGTGCCGTCGATGATGATGTAGTCTTCCGGGCTAATCTCCTTGGGTTCTTCGTCTTCATCTACTGGCGTAGGGCCTCCCATAAATATTCCAATCTTCTTGATCAGGTCGTCATTCTTCTTCACCAATACTTCAATTTCCTCTTCATAATCTTCACGTGTAGCCTTGAGTTCTTCCTCCAGTTCCTTGATTCTTGTCTTAGCCTTCTTCAGATCTATCATGTCGGCGCACATCTGGTTCTCCTGTCGTCGAATGTGCTGATTTAACTCCTGGATAAAAGCTGCGATTGACCTATCCTTCCTGGTGCTGATCATCTCCCAGTGCTCATCTCGGCGCCCACAAATCTGGTAGATAGTATCCTTGAGATCTTTGTGGTAGACTTCTCCAATACGTCCCATGGCGATGTGAGCTGCCATGCTCTTTCCTAGACTCCAAGTTGGTGCATCAAAATAAAACTCTATGGGCTCAGTGACTGGCATGAACGTCCTTCCTGGAACTTGAACTTGAATCATCCAGCGCTCTTCTTCAGGTAAAGTGGCGTTGTAGGTTCCCGTGAAGCTTGGTACTCCTATGTTCAGATATCTAGTGACTTCCTTCAAGTGTCGTCCAAAGGGTGTATCTTCATCCGGTTGTGTGAACTTGTTCCTTGCATCCGCCATCCTAAAGAGTAGAAAGGATGAGAGGTCAGAAGAGAAGAGAGTGAATAGTGATCTAGGTCTTTAGCTTAGTGGTCGTGTCCTACAGTCAGCGTGTGCTCTGATACCATCTCTGTAGCGACCAGACCTCAAACAGTCTGATCTCTGTGCTCCGGTGTCATCCCTGGATCAGTAATGCTGACACCACATAGTACTCGGAGGATTTATAGCATAGTAGCAATCACACACTTATTACATCGAGTGTCTCAAAAGAGAACTTATCACAATAAATATGGCTTAAGGCCATCTAATAACGATAACAGCAGAAGGCTTGGAAGATAAGTGAGTCCATCAACTCCAACGGCATCACTGAGTATAGAACCACGACCTAAAAACTCCTTAATCATCGTCTGAAAAGTTTGCAACATTAAAGTTGCAGCCCGAAAACGGGTCAGCACATGGAATATGCTCGCAATGTAACACATAGAGAATAATGGAATGAAACAGCTATACTATATGCATATTTGGTTGGTGGAAAGCTATATGGTTACAGTTTTGCGTAAAGCCAATTTTTCCCTACTTCAAAGGAATAAAATTTAATTACTATCATGGTGGTTGTTAAACATTAAGAATGGTTGACAGCATTCTCAATCCCAACTAAGCATCATCATTAAACATAACCCAACAAAATTAATTTTGAGTAACATGTTGAGATTCACATGAAAATCCAAGTACTAGATACTCAAGATGTCCATAGCCGGGGACACGGCTAACCATGATTAGTTTATTATACTCTGCAGAGGTTTGCACACTTTTCCCCACAAGACTCGATCGCCTCCGTTTGGTTTCTCGCACTACATGGTGTTTGAGAAGATGGATGACCGAGACATAGTCTTTCAGAAGTGCTAGCACCTTACGATCGGGTAGACCGTACCACCTACATCCCCTACATCTGCTAGTCTACCACTGTAAGAGTTCGCACAACTTAGTCAACTATGCTAGAGCCCATAATAGCTTGTGGCTGCTCACGGAAGTTTCTAGTATGAATAGTCTCATGATCCCTTTGAGCCTGGGTGGCGGTCCAAAAGAAAACAGGCAAGTCCCGGAATACCCAGGTGCCTCAATCCACCCAGATGTGTGTTTAAGTTGCCACCTTAGATAAACCATTAATTAACAATCTCACATCTGTCATAGATATCACTCACCCAATCCACGTCTACTAGCATAGCATGGCATAATAAGCAAACGTAGAAGTAACTCCCAAAGGTTTGGTAATAACAGGTAATAGGTACTACCTCATCTACTTCCCATCCCACAATTTAATTAGATCCTAATCATGCAATGTGTGAGGATTGATCTAATGCAATAAAACTGGGTAGTAGAAAAGGTATGATCAAAGTGTTACTTGCCTTGCTGATGATCCATGAAACCTAACGATTCGAAGTAACAGGCGGCACACTCCGGGTACTCTATCGCAAACAAACAAACAAGCATACAATAAGTACTCATCTAATGCACAGGTAAAACTCAAATAAGAGATCTAACCAGAAGGTTCAACTTAAGAACTCCGGTTGGCAAAAAGAATCAAATCGAATGAAGCAACGAAAGTCAAACAGCGAAAGAAAACAACTTCGTTCTACTAATATGGATCTAGGGCAAATTTTACAGTAGCAAAAACTGGTTTAAGTTGGTTAAATGGATAGAGGGTTTCGAGACGAAACTCTAGGCGCTTGAATCGCCTGATTCCGATAAACGAGCGAAAAGTTATACTAAAATGAAAATCGGGTCAGGAATCGCGATCAGAAAAATCGTGGATTTAATCCGAGAAAAAGAAAAACGACGAACGCCGATTTTTTTCTCTTTTTTTTCTTTTTTTTCGGCACGGAAATCGTGGCGCGACGAACCTCGGGCGGCGGAATCATCGGCGGCGGCTCTGGCGGCGCGCGCGAATCGAGGCGGGGCTGATGGGCTGGGGCGGCTCGGGGCGGCGCTATTTAAAGGCTGCCCCCGGGCGGTGTCCCGCTCGGGTACGGCCTGAAGTCGGTTCGTTTTTTTAATTATTCCGCTCGGAAGAAAAATAAAAAGAAATACTAAACGAACTCCAAAAATTCCGAAATAAATTTTCCCGGGCTTCTAAAATCAAGCCGCACAAGGTGAACATTTATTTGGGCCCTAAATGCAATTTTGAAAAACGCACATTTTTCCTAAATTCAAATAAAACACCGAAAAACTCCGAAATAAAATCTTATTTGATTTTTTAATTAAATCCTCAATATTTCTTTATTTTGGGAAAGTCATTTTATTCCCTCTCTCATATTTTTGTAATAGAAATAATTGATGATAAAATAAATAAAATCAAATGATCCTATTCTCAAAATTTGAGAGAACTCAATATGAAAATAACAAAATCCCCAACTCTCTCCGTGGGTCATTGAGTTGCGTAGAATTTCTAGGATCAACCAAAATGCAAAATAAAATATGATATGCATGATGATCTAATGTATAACATTCCAAATTGAAAATTTGGGATGTTACAGGTTTGCAGGGGAGGGGGTGGAGGAGAAGGGAGGAATCACCTGGGGGAGGGGATGGAGGAATGGAGGAAGACGTCGGGGGCGGCGAGGGAGGACGTCGAGGGCGCGGGCACGGGCGGAGGGGGGACGGCGAGGGAGGCGGTGCTCGGCTCGGCGTCGCGTGGCCTGGCTGAGCTGAGGTAGAGGCGGTCATCGTCTTCTCCTCCTCCTCGTCCTATTCCTGGTCCTCCTCCTCCGGCTCGGGGCGCGGGGGCGCGGGGGCGGCAGCGGCGGACGGACGGCGAGGTCAGTGAAGAGAACGGCGACGGCGCCGCAACGAAGCCGCGTCGACAGCCGCGGGGGCGCGGGGACGGCGGGGGTGGAGTCCGGCGGGGGTGGGGGCGGCGGGGGTGGAGTCCGGCCGGGGTCTGGCGAGGAAGAGAGGGACGAAGGGGATCTGGCGAGGGAGAGGGAGGAATTAGCTAGGGGAAGCTTACTAATGGCGCACCCCGCGGTGGTGCGCCATTAGTATGTTTTTTAGTTTACTAATGGCGCACCGTGGCATAGTGCGCCATTACTAGTTTAAACTAGTAATGGCGCACTGTGCCATGGTGCGCCATTAGTAGTTTTGCAAAAAAAGAGTAAAAAAAATACAGTAGTGGCGCACTCTATGTCTGGTGCGCCATTACTAGTTAGAACTAGTAATGGCGCAGTTTTCGCGGATGCGCCATTAGTATGTTTGGAAAAATGAAAAAAAATTGTTACTAGTGGCGCACCCTGTGTCTGGTGCGCCAGTAGTGTCTTCCACACTAATGGCGCATCGGCACATGGTGCGCCATTAGTATATAGTAGTGGTGCACCACTTCTCTGGTGCGCCATTAGTGTCAATTTCATCTATAGCCCTTTTCCTAGTAGTGTGCAGCCATGACGCAAGCGTGATCACCACGCGCACTGGCGCAAGCGGCGCTCTTTGGCGTGGCCAACCATGTCCAGTGGATGGACCCTGGTGCCCTCAGTTAAAATGAGGAAATAAATCGGTCCATGGGCAAAGAAGAGATTTGCACTTAGCTCCAAAAGTAATTCAGTAACAGGGTGTTTGTAACTTGCTGTGGTTAAACCGGTAGGGTAACAAGAGTTTGTCATGGTGATGATCACACACTAAGGTGATGTTGATCACCAAAAATCATACTAAGAGGAGGGGTTTAGATGGTGGTTGCAGTAGAAAGTGCAAAACTGGCCAGAATTGGGGATTTGGATGATGCACTCACATACTTGATCTCTGTGAGCTAAAATTTGGCAGAGAGGGGTTTTATGATGATATGAAGCTGCTGTAAAAATTTCATGCCATTTGGAAATACCAAAGTGGCACTTGCTTCACAAAGCTTCATTCCGGACAGAAACTTGGAAAAATCACACATGGTAATTGGATCAACCAATTGAGGTAAAACTTGTTGGGAGTAGTTGATATTGGTAGAAGCTTGTCCTGGTAAAGTTTCAGCTCAATTGAAGCAATATAAAATATAGTTGCTTCACAAACTAAAAATCTGACCAGAAACTAAGATTTGGAGCTGGGCTCATGTAAATGAGTTACACGAGCTCATATTTGGTGGAGTCATTATTTGGCCCTAGGAAAGAGCCTGCAAAATTGCAACTCATATGGATATACCTAGAATATAGGTCCTTCACAAAGTTCCTTCCTGGACAGAAACTTTGGAAAATTGCTGAAAAATATTTACTAGGCAAATTGAGCTGAATTTTGGCATGAGCCAATGATATGGACAGGAAAAGATGTCCAAGAAGTTTGGGGTCAATCAAGCAAATATAAATAGCACTTCCTTTGCAAAGTGCCATTTAGGGCAGAATAGGAAAAGAATTATCGGAGGATTATTTTTGAACATGGCAATGAAATATTTTGCCATATTTGAGGAATATGTGACCCAAAAAATTTATGAGAATTATTTGGGAATTTTAGGAGTGACAGAAATATAGGTTGCTTCACAACCTAGGGTTTTAAGGGTTATTCCTTTATCAGAAAAGGAATATTACCAGTAAAAGAATTTTTGGTTAGGTCAAGGATGGAAATGAGATGATCTAGAGATGATGATGAGGGTGACAAGCCACTAGAAAACCTAGGAAGACATGATCTTCCCAAGTTTCAGACCCTCATAGCCATGGAAAAGCAAATCAAAACAGGAAATCCCAGAAAATCGAAGGAAAAAGAAAAGGGCAAAAATCCAGGTTGTTACAATCAGTCTGCACCTGAGATTCATTATCCTCTATTTCTTCCAGTATTATTTGATCTATATTTACTCTTTGCAAAATGTAGAATAATGGCAACGCTTATAAAGAATTTTCTTTGGGGAATTTATTGAATTATCCTTCCATCAACATGGAGAAGGGCTTTGTCCAGCTCGTGTTAACATGTAATGTAAGTTCATCCTTCTCAAGCCTTCAAACTTTGTTCTAGTATAGATTTGGATAGGCATCATTTCCTCCACTGCTATTTACGTCTGATTGGATGTTTGCAACAACTACCAGTTTTAAATTGTAGTGGTAAAAACATGTTCCTTATGCAGAACAGATCCATTTATTTGCTTATATAACTGTGAAACCTGTTACGTGTCTCCTTGTTTCTCTTTCAGAGTCGTATCTCTTATGCTAGGCAGAACTTTAGGAAAGATAATGAGCCAAACCATCTTGAGGACAGCGAGATGAACACAAGGTCCTTTCTTCATGAAGACAGTGAGCTGAAGCTACTCACCAGCAGGTGTGAGACAACCTCTGTGCAGTCGCTGCCTCAATCAGTTTGACTTCTTCAGTCTCAACTTAAAGCGGAAAGGCTTGCTTCAGCTCAGCTCCGACTTGAAGTTAATGATGTAATGAAGATGTCAGGGGACTGCCTTGCGCACTATGGTGCCATACAGCTAGGGATGAAGCATCAATCGTTGACACAACTGAGGTCTCATCAGCTTGTTCGGCTGCTTGCGGGGCCCGACCTTGCCAGGTCTATTGCCTTCTGAAGTGCTCTCAGTTTTGTATATTCTTTTCTCGGTACGTTTATATGCACTGGTGGCGACCTTTGATGCCCAGTGTACATAATCCGCGATCATGCTGCACTTTATTATCACCGGGAGCGAACTTTGATTCCAAGTGGATGTAATATGTCGTAATTTCTTTATTGTATAGTCTAGGTTTCTTCTTTGGTCGGTATGCTATAATTTAGGCTGGAAGGTTCAGTGGATCTCAGTGTTGTCGGTCTTCAGGCCGGCCCGTTACTCATATGGGCCAAAACGTGGGCCTATAATCATCTTCTGCCATTAGCAGGTCTAAACCTATATTTACTATAGTGACACTGGGCCTCCTATGGGTCGTAGAAACAATGGGCCTTCTATGGTCCGTAGAAATAATGGGCCTTCTACGGGCCGTATCATCAATGGGCCTTATACGGGCTGTATGATCGATTGGCCAAACATGGGCCAAAAATAGACCGCATTATGGCCGTAAACGGGCTAGAGTTGGAGTCGTCCGTTCATGGGCCGACCATAATGGGCCGTCGTTAATAGGCCGTATTTGATGACGCTATGAAAATGGCCCAACGTATTAACAGGCCACAAACGGGCCGAATGTAACCACAGGCTGAATTTGGCCCACAAGCAGAAAATGGCAGTAACGGGCCGTAAGTAACCGAATGCTGGAAGTGATCCCAAGAATAAATGGGCCCTGAGAAGGCCGAAAGATAACATGGGCTGCAAACGGCCCAATGGATTAATGGGCTGTTAATGGGTATAAAGTGACACACTGTTCATTACGGGCCAGTTTCACCATGGGCCGTTAATGGGCCAAGAGTTACAAAGGGCCTCATATGGGATGAAAGACGTCATGGGCCATACATGGGCCAGAACTTAAAATGGGCTGGAATCATATTGGATGGCCCAGATGATGCTACTGGGCCTAATCCGGATAGGTCGTAACGGGCCCTGGGTTAGCGGGCTGTAAATGGGCAATATGCGAACATGCTGTTGACAGGCTTTCCTTTGGCCGGCCCGCCACCTTTTGACCCTGTCAAACAGGCCGGTCTTTTCACGGGAATGTGCCTCTATTCGGCCGTGCCACGTGTCGACGTATGATAGGCACCTTCGGTCCAATGAGTGGATGACATCTGTCCCAACGGTGGGCCGACACGTGTTTCCTCCAGCCAATGATGATTTTACACATGGAAAATCCCCATTGGTCGGGGCTGTTAGCGGGTTATCGGATCCAAAACCGGACCTGATAGCTTAACGGCGTTCCGTTACAGTGGATGCCACGTGTCGGTCACCCTTGACGAAAGAACTTCTGTGACGCGCGATTTATCGTCATGGAAGTGGACACTTCCGTGATGATAATTTTGGTAATTTCATGGAACAGTTCTATGACAACATAGGTATGACTATCTTGATTCTGTCATAAAATCATCATGGATGTACATGCATGACAAAAATGCGACCCACTGTGACAAACACGTATCATCACAGAAGTGTATTTTTTTGTAGTGTCCGTGACGGAGGAAGCCATCCACTTACCCTGAGAGGCGGCCATGGTCGGAGGAGTTGTTGGGGGGGAGAAAAGCTTGTAACTTGGGCGCTGGAGCTCGAGGGTGGGGAGGCAGAGAAAGAATGAGGCGTGGGATGGAAGAATTGGATTCTATCCACTTATATGGACTGCGAATATCAAGCGTCCCCCTCCCTCGAGCCTTAAAACTCGCCTATTCCCAAGGGGTCGTGCGAACAACACGGTTAGATTACCAAAACTCGTATTGATGAGAATCCCGCAATAAGGGGACACGATCTCTGCTTTGACAAGACGTGTCAATAGGAGTTGCGTATTGAAACGCGAGGTGGGAGGCCCAAAAACGGTTCGAAATGATAGCAGAGATAAGCATGACGTTTCGCTGGAAAAAACTATCGATGGGTATATCTTATTTTAAGTATTATGCCTTTATGGTTGGAGGGTTAACCTGTTAAACAGATACGGACATAGTTCTTGTTGATCAACTACTTTAAAGTATTCGGAGGAGGAACCCGCCTTGCAATGCCAAAGACAATCTACGCGCCGAACACATCATCATTGAAGCCTGGTTCAGGGGCTACTAAGGGAGTCCTGGATGAGGGGGTCCTCGGGCGTCCGGGCTATGCAACATGGGACGGACTAATGGGCCGCGAAGATACAAGATAGAAGACTTTCCCCCATGTCCGGATGGGACTCTCCTTTGCGTGGATGGCAAGCTTGGCATTTGGATATGAAGATTCCTTTCTCTGTAAACCGACTTTGTACAACCCTAGGCCCCTCCGCTGTCTATATAAACCGGAGGGTTTAGTCCGTAGTGGCAATCATAATCATACAAGCTAGACATATAGGGTTTAGCTATTACGATCTCGTGGTAGATCAACTCTTGTAACCCCTATACTTATCAAAGTCAATCAAGCATGACGTAGGGTTTTACCTCCATCAATAGGGCGCAAAGCTAGGTAAACATTGTGTCCTTGGCCTCCTATTACCCTCAATCCTTAGACCCACAGTTCAGGACCCCCTACCCGGGATCTGCCGGTTTTGACACCGACACTTGCACACTTTCTTAGCATCTTTAGGATCGAAAAAACCTTCTAGTTGCATCATATACAACTTTTCTTTAAGAAATCCATTAAGGAATGCAGTTTTGAAGTCCATTTGCCATATTTCATAATCATAAAATGTGGCAATTTCTAACATGATTCGGACGGACTTAAGCATCGCTATGCGTGAGAAAGTCTCATCGTAGTCAACTCCTTGAAATTGTTGAAAACCTTTTGTGACAAGTCAAGCTTTGTAGACAATAACATTACCATCAGAGTTAGTCTTCTTCTTGAAGATCCATTTATTTTCTATGGCTTGCCGATCATCGGCCAAGTCCACCAAAGTCCACACTTTGTTCTCATACATGGATCCTATCTCAGATTTCATGGCCTCAAGCCATATGTTGGAATCTGGGCTCATCATAGCTTCTTCATAGTTTGTAGGTTCTCCATGGTCTAGTAGGATGACTTCTAGGACAGGATTACCATACCACTCTGGTGCGGAACGTTCTCTGTTAGACCTACGAGGTCCAGTAGTAACTTGCTTTGAAGTTTCATGATCATCATCATTAGCTTCCTCTCTAGTTGTTATAGGCATCATGGGAATGGATTTCTCTGATGTGCTACTTTCCAATTCGAGAGAAGGTACGATTACCTCATCAAGTTCTACTTTCCTCCCACTCACTTATTTCGAGAGAAGCTCCTTCTCTAGAAAAGGTTCCATTCTTTGCAACAAAGATCTTGCCTTCGGATATGTGGTAGAAGGCGTACCCAATTGTTTCCTTAGGCTATCCTATGAAGACGCACTTCTCTGATTTGGGTTCGAGCTTATCAGGCTAAAGCCTTTTGACATAAGTGTCGCAACCCCATACTTTAAGAAACGACAACTTAGGTTTCTTGCCAAACCACGGTTTATACGGTGTCATCTCAACAGATTTAGACGGTGCCCTATTTAACATGAATGGTGCTATATCTAATGCATAACCCCAAAATGACAGTGGTAAATCGGTAAGAGACATCATAGAACACACCATATCTAATAAAGTACGGTTACGACGTTCGGACACACCATTACGCTGTGGTGTTCTAGGTGGAGTGAGTTGTGAAACTATTCCACATTGTTTCAAATGAAGGCCAAACTCATAACTCAAATATTCGTCTCCGCGATCAGACAGTAGAAACTTTATTTTCTTGTTACGATGATTCTCCACTTCACTCTGAAATTATTTGAACTTTTCAAATTTTCAGACTTGTGTTTTATTAAGTAGATATACCCATATCTGCTAAAATCATCTGTGAAGGTGAGAAAATAATGATACCCACCGCGTGCTTCAATACTTATCGGACCACATACATCGGTATGTATTATTTCCAATAAGTCATTAGCTCGCTCCATTATTCCGGAGAACAGAGTTTTAGTCATCTTGCCAATGAGGCATGGTTCGCAAGTATCAAATGATCCATAATCAAGTGGTTCCAAAAGACCATCCGGAGTTTCTTCATGCGCTTTAGACCAATATGACCTAAACGGCAGTGCCACAAGTATGTTGCACTATCATTATCAACTTTGCATCTTTTGGCATCAATATTATGAATATGTGTATCACTACGATCGAGATTCAATAAACCATTTATATTGGGTGTATGACCGTAGAAGGTTTTATTCATGTAAACGGAACAACAATTCTTCTCTGAATTAAATGAATAACCGTATCACAATAAACACAATCTAATCTTGTTCATGCTCAACGCAAACACCAGATAATATTTATTTAGGTCCAACAATAATCCCAAAGGAAGAGGGAGTGTGCGATGATGATCTAATCAACCTTGGAATCACTTCCAACACACATCGCCACCTCGTCCTTAACTAGTTTCTGTTCATTTTGCAACTCCTGTTTCGAGTTACTAATCTTAGCAACTAAAACAATATCAAATACCCAGGGGCTACTATGAACACTAGTAAATTACAGATCAATAACATGTATATCAAATATACCATTGTTCACTTTGCCATCCTTCTTATCCGCCAAGTATTTGGGGCAGTTCCGCTTCCAGTGACTAGTCCCTTTGAAGTAGAAGCACTCAGTTTCAAGATTTGGTCCAGCTTTGGGCTTCTTCCCAGGAGTGAAAATTTTCTTGCCATTCTTATTGAAGTTCCCTTTCTTTCCCATGCCCTTTTTTGAAACTAGTGATCTTGTTAACCATCAACACTTGATGCTCTTTCTTGATATCTACCTTTGCCGATTTTAGCATCGCGAAGAGCTCAGGAATCGTTTTCGTAATCCCTTGCATATTATAGTTCATCATGAAGTTCTAGTAGTTGGGTGATAGTGACTAGAGAACTCCGTCAATCACTATCTTATCTGGAAGATTAACCCCCACTTGATTCAAGCGATTGTAGTACCCAGACATTCTAAGTACATGCTCACTGGCTGAGCTACTCTCCTCCATCTTATAGGCAAAGTAGAGGTCTCACACCTCTCGACACGGGCATGCGTGTGAAATATCAATTTCAGCTCTTGGAACATCTCATATGCTCCGTGGCGTTCAAATCATTTTTGAAGTCTCGGTTCTAAGCCGTAAAGCATGGTGCACTAAACTATTAAGTAGTCATCATACGGAGCTTGCCAGACGTTCATAACGTTTGCATTTGCTCCTGCAATAGGTCTGTCACCTAATGGTGCATCATAATTCTTCTATGCAGCAATGAGGATAATCCTCAGATCACGGACCCAGTCCGCATCATTGCTACTATCATCTTTGAACTTATTTTTCTCTAGGAACATATAAAAAATAAGGGAGCTATATCGCGAGCTATTGATCTATGATAACCCACAAGTATAGGGGATCATTTGTAGCCTTTTTCAATAAATAAGAGTGTCGAACCCAACGAGGAGCTAAAGGTAGAACAAATATTCCCTCAAGTTCTATCGACCATCGATACAACTCTATGCACGCTTGACGTTTGCTTTACCGGAAACAAGTATGAAACTAGAAGTACTTTGTAGGTGTGATAGGATAGGTTTGCAAGATAATAAAGAGCACGTAAAAAATCTAGGGGCTATTTAGATAAAGGCACAACTAAGTTAGTTTTAGTAGAGAGCTTTTGTCAACAAGAAAGTTATTTGTCCCTAGGCAATCGATAACAAGTACCGGTAATCATTCTTGTAATATATGAGGGAGAGGCATGAGCTAACATACTTTCTCTACTTGGATCCTATGCACTAATGATTGGAACTTTAGCAAGCATCCGAAACTACTAAATATCATTAAGGTCGTGAAACCCAACCATAGCATTAAGTATCAAGTCCTCTTTATTCCCATATGTCATACCCCACCTACTCGGGTTTAAGTTTCTGTCACTCTCGCAACCCACCACAAGCGAACCATGAGCAGATTGCAACACCCTACAGTGGGGGCCCCTCACGTTTGCACGATAATGGAGGGAACCGTAGGACAGCACCATAAATAAAATATACAATCATGCCAACCAAGATCACGATTAACCCACAGGACAAAACGGATCTACTCAAACATCATAGGATAACCATAGATCCTTGGGAAATAATATATGGAGTTGAGCACCATGTTTAAGTAGAGAATACAACGGGGAGAAGAGGTGTTACACTGTTGGATAGAGGGGGAGAGAGTTGGTGTTGACGGTAGCAAGATTGTTGATGTAGATCGCCGTCCTGATCATTGCCCCGGTGGCACTCCGGTGCCACCGGAAGCTAGGGGGAGAGAGCCCCCTCCTTCTTCTTCTTCCTTGGCCTCCCTCTAGATGGGAGGAGAGTTTCCCCTCTGGTCCTTGGTCTCCATGGTCGTGGAGGGGCAGGAGCCCCTCTCAGATTGGATCACCCTCTCTGTTCTCTTCTGTTTAGCGTCTCCCAGATCTGGCCGAAAACTGTTTCCTATATTCCAGTAGATCCGTGACAGCGATTGCGCTGATATTTTAACACGATTTTTTTGGATATAAGCTTCCTTGCGCCCGAAGTAGAGGTCCAACCAATGTACGAGGTGGGCACAACCCACCACCGCGCGCCAGGGGCCTCTGGCGCGCCCTGGTGTCTTGTGGGCTGTGTGGGCCTCCGTTCGCGGTGATTCCAACTCCCAAAAATCACATATATTCTAAGATAATTCCCGTAAAATTGTATTGCATTTGGACTTGTTTGATATGGATACTTTGCGATACAAAAAACATGCAGAAAACAGGAAGTGGCACTGGGCACTGGATCAATAGGTTAGTCCAATAAATCATATAAAAAGTTGCCAAAAGTATGTAAAAGTTGTATAATATTGGCATGAAACAATCAAAAATTATAGATACGACGGAGACGTATCAGCATCCCCAAGCTTAATAAAAAAGATTATTTTTGATGTGGAATGCTACCTAACATAAACTTGATCATATATCTAATCATGGCATGAATATTAAGACATAAGTGATTCAAAGCAATAGTCTATAATTTGACATAAAGACATAAATACTCAGGCATCCCAACAAACAATCATGTCTTTCAAAATATCAATGCTAAAGAACGTTATCCCTACAAAATCATATAGTCTTGTCATGCTCTGTCTTCTTAACACAAAGTATTTATCATGCACAACCCCGATGACAAGCCGAGCAATTGGTTCATACTTTTTAACGCACTTCATCTTTTTCAACCCTCAAGCAATACATGAGCGCAAGCCATGGATATAGCACTATAGATGGAATTGAGTATGATGATAGGGTTAAATATAGAGAAGACAAAAAAGTAAGAAAGTCTCACATCGATGCGGCTAACCAACGTGCTATGGAGATGCCCATCCATTGATATCAACGTGAGGAGTAGGGATTGCCATGCAACGAATGCACTAAGAGCTATAAGTGTATGAAAGCTCAATATGAAAACTAAGTGGGTGTGCATCTAATCCTATAATGAAATATTCCCACTAGTATATAAAAGTGACAACATAGGAGACTCTCCAAATGAAAAACATGGTGCTACATTGAAGCACAAGTGTGGTAAAGGATACTAACAATGCACCTTCTCTCTTTGTTTATTTTTTCTTTTTCTTTTTCTTTTTCTTTTTCTTTTTTTCTTCTTTCTTTTTCATTCTTTTTCTTTTTTTCTCTCTCATTGTCCGGAGTCTCACCCTGACTTGTGGGGGAATCATAGTCTCCATCATCCTTTCCTCACTGGGGCACTACTCTAAAAATGAATAATGATGATCATCACACTTCTATTTACTTATAACTCAAAAGAAAATAAAAATTAAAACTCGATACCTATGAAAAAGTATGACTCTATATGAATGCCTCTGGCATGTACCGGGATGTGCAATGATCTAGCGTAACATGTATGAAAAAGGATGTACGGTGGCTGAGCCACAAACACTATGTCAGCTATATGATCATGCGAAGCAATATGATAATGAATGCTCAAGTCATCAAATGGAAGCGGTGGAAGTTGCATGGCAATATATCTTGGAATGGCCAAGGAAAAGTCATAATAGGTAGGTATGGTGGCTGTTTTGAGGAAGGTATAATAAGGCTTATGTGTGATAGAGCGTATCATATCACGGTGTTTGGATGCACCTTGTCGGATTTTAGATTCCGGCAAAACCCTCAAGGTTCGAACACTGGGGTGCACGCGAAGAGCTCTCCCTCACCGATCATGCCCTCACACACTTCGCAATCTCTAGGCTAGGCACACAAAATCAAAACACGCGGGTCACGAGATTTATACTAGTTCGGGCCACCGTTGTGGTGTAATACCCTACTCTAGTGTGGTGGTGGTGGATTGCCCCTTGGGCTGATGATGAACAGTACAAGGAGAAGAACAACCTCCTAAGGAGAGGTGTCCTTGTGCTTGGTGGGTGTGAGGCTAAGGATGGAATGGCCCTGATCCAAGATTAGGTCGATCCCCTAGCTATGGTCGTGGCTAGTCCTATTTATAGAGGCCCTGGTCCTCTCCCCAAATATTGAGTGGGAAGGGAGCCAACAACGGACGATTTGAAAGATGACAGCTAGTACAGCTTATCCTGACAAAAGTAGTCTTCGCGCGGCCAAAGGCTCTGGTGGTAACGCCGTCATGGCCTCCACGGTGACCTCCGTACTGCCGTCCTACTGGTCTTGGTCTCGTTGCACCGATATGGAAACCTTTGCTTGACGCCTCGGTACTCTTCGTCTACGCTTGCCTCCTTAGCATCAAAGAGGAAACATGGACACTGTGCGCGCTGGCACCCGCCTGGTGCCCGCCAGATCTCGATCGTCATGGCTCATGTCATTGGAACCTTGCGAGGTTTGCATGGCCTTGATCCCTCCGCTCTTTGCAAGCCAGCCTGGTGAGGCCGCTCCTGAGGAGGTTTTGTGTCGTCCGCCTCGTGAGGCTTGGCCCCTCGCGAGGGTATTGAATGCTTATTGGTGAAGATGGGCCGTATGGGCCCGCTTGCAGAGCCACGCCATGGGCCGCAGGTAGGCAAGTCTGGGGACCCCCGTTCCCAAAACGCCGACAGTAGCCCTCAGGCCCAAGGCGCGCTCGGGCTTGGCTTCGTGGCGAAGCCAAAGGGAAAGTGTGGAGCGCCGCAGGCCCCAATAGCTTGCAGCCTTGGTCCACGCGTGGCGATTGATTGGACGTGGGCGTCTCTGCTTCCCCACGTGGCCTCGGCAACTGCCTGATTTGACGAGTCCCTGCTGCATGCAAGGAAAAACCATCATTACCTATGATCGTGGGGGGTGCTGGTTGGCTTTCTTCTGCTATAAATGGGGAGGGGGGCAGAGCCCCCGTCGCCCATCCCTTCCCATTCCGCTCGCTTCTCCCCCTTTTCTCCATCGCCAGATGCGACGCCATTAGCGCCGTCGAAGAGGTTCTCCGCCGCGGAGAAGGGGAAGGCCCCTCGCGAGGGGCCCGGCTCTTCGGTGCCCTAACATGGACGTGGCCGTCCCCGCAAACACACTGCGACCCCCGCCGCGACCCCGTGCAGCCGTGGCGGTGCCGCTTCGTGTGGCAGGGGTCGCTCCGGTCGTGACTATCCTGTTGATGAAGGGAGACATGCCGTGGTCGCGCTGCCTCCCAGGCTGCCCTTCCACTCGACGGAGGTGCTACCGGAGTTCGTCGTCTGGTCGGAGAACCTGGCCGGCAACTGGCTTCAGCTCCCGCGCTTCTTCATCGACGAGCTGCCAGCCTCAGGTCCAGGCGGGCTCTGGCTACAAGAGGATGGCTGCTGCAGCAGGGCTTCCTGGGTCGCGGTTGAGGTCTCCGTCGCGGGCAACATAGCCCTGGCCCGCGGCGGGCAGACATTTGCCCCTGCGCGCAGCCTGGGCAGGCGGTGCACCCTCCATTTCAAGTAAGACGCTGATGCGACCCTCTATGTGAGGGTGTTTGGGGAAGATGGTCGCCGCGCCGGGTGCTGCCCTGAGGTCAACGACGGCGAGGAGGTGCTCGGTCTTGGCGATGGTCGTGAGGAGGATGAGGGCGAACCCGCCCTTGGGGCCGACCACGTCTTGTCCAACTACGACGGCTCTTCCTCCAGCGACAGCTCCAGCAGCGGCAGTTACGACCAGCCGCCGCACCCGCTTTGAAGGCGGCAGTGGGACGTCTCGTCGCCGCGCCTCCGTGAAGTGCGAGGAGGGGTCTGGCTGAGCTCGGGACGGCGCCAAGAGCCCTCCCTCGCGGATCGCTGTAGGGGCATGCGCCGCTTTTGTTTCGTTCTTCCTTGCCTTCATGTATTAAGGAAGAAGCCAGTATGGGCCTCGAGCGGCGTGCAACGAACTATGATTTCTTAAGTATTATGCTATGTTTATCGTTCTTGTGCTGTGTCGCAATATCGTCGTTTTATGTAGAGATAACTTAGCTTGGCTTGCTCGGAGAAGTCTCCTCCTCACGAGGCGCTTACTTCCTGGTGCCTGTCGAGGCCTCCTTGGCCTAGTAGGCGCTTAGGAACTGCAAAAAATTCATTAAGAGGCTTATCATTCACCTGAGCCTTGGTCACAGGCGCCGCTGGCCCTGACCCAGCGCTTCGTATCGTGGTACCCGAGGGCCACGGATTAGGAGAGGTGCAACAACTTGTGGGCTCGAACGAGGGTGCCTTGCGAAAAGCAGACAAAAGGCAGAAAAGGAAAAAAATTCTCATGAGGGCACCTGTCCAGCCCCCTCGCGAGGAATGCGAGAGAGGGCACATGCTAGACTAAAGACGGAAACAGAGGTAGAAGGCGACGGAACCAAATCAGCAAAGAACACCAGAAGCAAACTTCAATTAAAAGAGGGGCAAGCCAACTTCGGAAAGCAAATGAAAAGCCGCGTCCGGCACCTAGTCTAGTCTTCATGTGTTCTCACCAGCGCAGAGCTAAGTGCTTCCACTAAGACGTGGGAGGGAGCCCCCGAGGCCCGAGGGCGACACTCCTGAGATTCCGAGGCGTGTACAGCCCCACTCATTATTACATGAGAGTGTCACGGGCGGAGACCTTCACAGGCACGAGGCCTTGCTTCACAGGCGCTGGGCCTTGCTTCTTGGGTAGAACTTCCGGAGGTGCTGGATGTTCCAGGCATTCTGGATGGGTACCACGTCCTGTGTCTCCAGGCGCGCCGCGCCAGGCCTGGAGACATGGACGACTTTGAACGGGCCCTCCCACATGGGTGAGAGCTTATGCATCCCTTCCCTGGAGAGCACCCGCCTCAGGATGAGGTCATCCACCTCGAGCGTCCTGGAGCGGACGCTGCGACAGTGGTACCACCGCAGCGCCTGCTGGTATCTTGCCGCTCGTAGTGCAGCTTCGCGGCGACGTTTCTCCCCTAGCACGAGGTACATCCCCCGCCTGGCGTCCTGCTTCGTTTCATCGAACGCCAGGATCCATGCGGAGCGATGTCTGACCTCGTGAGGGAGGACTGCTTCTACTCCGTAGACGAGGAAGAACGGGGTCTCGCCCATCGGCTTGGTGGAGGTGGTGCGGATGGACCATAGCATGGACTGCAGCTCATCGTGCCAGCCCCTGCCGTAGGCCTCGAGCTTCTTCTTGAAGGTCCTAGTCTTGAGGCCTCTCAGGACCTGCGCGTTGGCACGTTCGGCCTGACCATTGCTTCGGGGGTGCGCCACCGAAGCGTAGCAGATCTGCGTTCCAAGGTTAGCACATTATGTTTTGAAGAGATTACTGGTGAATTGTGAACCATTATCGGTGATGATGCGGTTGGGGACCCCAAAACGACTCATGAGACCCTTGATGAACTTGACCGCTAAGCCAGCTGGGATGGTGGGGACGGCTTCCAGCTCCGCCCACTTAGTGAAGTTGTCGATGGCGACATAGAGGTATCGATAGTCCCCAGGCGCCCGAGGGAACGGGCCCAGGATATCCAGTCCCCGGACTGCGAATGGCCACGAGAGTGGAATGATCTAGAGGCCCCGAGCTGGCTGATGGATCTTCTTGGCATGGAATTGGCAGGCCTCACAAGACATCACCATCTCAGCTGCGTCGTTGAGCGCAATAGGCCAGTAGAATCCGCTATAGAATGCCTTCCTGACGAGGGTTCGTGACGACGAGTGGTGCCCGCAGTCCCTGCCATCTATGTCGGCTAGCAGCTCCTTCCCCTGTTCCCTAGAGATGCAATGCAGTGAAACGTCATTTGGCCGCTTCCTGTATAACTCACCGTCCTGGATGCATTATGCCGTGGCTTGCCGGGCCACACGCTCCGCGCCCTCCTCCTTCTCTGGCAGCGTCCCTTGCATCAGGTATTCCTTGAATTCCATGGTCCAACATCGCTCCTGGGGCTCCAGCGCGAAGAGCAGATGCGCTCCCGAAGTTGGGCCACAGGCTGGGGCTCCCGTGGCAGGTGGCTGAGGGACCTCCTCCTGAGGATGTGCTGTCCTTGAAAGCGGTGGTGTCACCGATGGCTTGAAGATCCACTCCTCGAAGACACCAGGCTCTTGGGGCTGTCACTTGGATGCCCTTCTGGCGATCTCGTCGGCTTCCTTGTTGGTTCCCCGTGGCACATGCTGCAACTCCAGGCCCAGGAACTGCTTCTCCATCTTGCGTACCTCCGCGAGGTATGCCTCCATGTGTTTGTCCTTCGGCTTGTATACCTTGTTGGAGAAGTTGATGAGGAGCTGCGAGTCACCCCTGATGGTGAGACGCTTCACCCCCAGTGCCGCCGCAGCTTTCAGGCCAGCTATGAGGCCTTCGTACTCTGCAATGTTGTTGAAGAACTTCTCGTCCTGCTAGAAGCAGAGCTGCATGGCGTAGTAGAGCTTGTCCTGAGTGGGTGAGATGAGCAGCGCTCCAGCCCCCGCGCCTTGGCGCGCGAAGGCACCATCGAAATACATGACCTAGCCGTCGGGCGCCTCATCACGGCTCCCTTGATGACCCTGGTGGTGCTGAACTCCAACTGGAATGCCTGCAGCTCGATGTTCCACTCAGCGACCCTCCCGGCAGAGTTGGGGCTCCTGAGCACCCTCTCCAGTGGGTAGACTGAGACGACTATGATGGGGTGGCCTTGAAAGTAGTGCCGCAGCTTTCGCGAGGACACCAGGAACGCAAGAAGGAGCTTATGAGGCATGGGGTACCGTGCCCTTGCATCCCGCAACACCGTGCTGACGAAGTATACCGGGTGCTCGACGAGGGTAGGCGCGCTGATGAGGCTTGCACCTTCCGGGAGTTGGGGTGCCTTCTGAGTTGGTGGAGCCCCCAACACTTGATCGCTTGTTGGGACCTTTGCGGGTTCGGGGGCGTCGTTCTGCTGAGCTTGATCCTCTGCTGCTGCTGTTGCGGCGCTTGTGGCACGCTCCTGGCCTTGCGCCGTCTCTACTGGGAGCGTAGCTCGACGCGATCTGGCCTTGGCTTGGTGTTCTTCCCGAACCGCCACTAGAGCCGCGCTGGCGGAGTAGGGAGTGGCGGCAAGGTAAAGCACTAGGGGCTCGAGAGGTCGCGTCTCCACCATCACTGGAGGGCTGGTCATGTATCTCTTGAGGTCTTGAAATGCTCGGTCGGCCTTCGGGGTCCACTCGAATGGGCCCTTCTTCTTCATCGGCTTGAAGAAGTGTAGGGCGCGCTCTCCTAGCTTGGAAATAAAGCGTCCCAACATAGTCACCCGTCCAGCAAGCATCTGTATTTCCTTGAGGGTTTGCGGTGGACTCATGTCTTCACTAGCCTTGACCTTCTCTGGGTTGGCCTCGATCCCCCTGTGGGACATGAGGAAGCCCAGCAGCTTACCGGAAGGGATGCCAAACACGCACTTCTCCGGGTTGAGTCGCAGGTCCACCTGGCGGAGGCTTTCAAAGGTGTCCTCCAAGTCTTGGATCAAGGTCCTTGCCTCCCGAGACTTCACCATGATGTCTTCGACGTAGGCTTCAGCGTTTCTCCCAAGCTGCCGACCCAAGGCGATGTGCATGAGCCGCTGGAAGGTTGCACCTGTGTTGTGTACCCAAAAGGCATGCAAGTGTAGCAGTACACCCCACACGGGGTCAGGAAGGCCGTCTTCTCCACATCTTCTACCACCATATTTTATCTGGTGATATCCTAAGAACACATCCAAGAAGCATAGCAAGTCGCACTCGGTAGTGGAGTCGACAATCTGGTCGATGCATGGAAGCGGGAACGGGTCTTGGTGGCAGGCCTTGTTGAGGTTGGTGAAGTCGACGCACATCCGCTCCTTCCCGCCTTTCTTGGGGACGACGACGGGGTTTGCCAGCCACTCGGGGTACTGAACCTCGCGAATGACACCTGTAGCCTCCAACTTGCGGGTTTCTTGGACGATGAAAGCTTGCTTCTCTGTGGACTGCCGCCTCACCTTCTGCTTCACGGGGCATACATTGGGGCACACCTTCATGTGGTGCTCTATCACCCCTCTTGGGACCCCCACTAGCTGATCGGGCTCCCAAGCGAACACTTCCTTGTTTGCGCACAAGAATTTCACCAGTGCCTCCTCCTGACCAGGCTCGAGGTTGGCACCTATGGTAAAGGTTTCCCCCGAGGACCCGTCCTCCTCGACTGGCACTTGCTTAGTTTCTGCCTTGTCCTAAGTGAAAAACTGCTTCTTTTTGGTTGGTGCGGCTCCCTTCGCCTTGGAGGTATCCGCGTTGGCGGGCTGCGCTGTTGTGGTGGTCTTGAGGGCGAGCTTGAGCGTCATCAAGGCTTCCTTGGTGTCCCCAACTACTGTGAGGAAACTCTTGCTCCCGAGCATCTTCATGAGATTGTAAGCCAGATGGGTCACCACCATGAACCGAGCCAGGGCCGGGTACCCGAGGATGGTGTTGTACGGGAGGCCGATGTGGGTCATGTCGAAGTTGATGAGCTTGGTGCGGTAGTTGTCGCGTGTGCCAAAGGTCACGGGGAGGCGGATCTACCCCAGGGGGCGGGCGGAGCCTCCACCAACCCCTGAGAAAACCTTGCTAGGGCGGAGCCGCTTGAGCGGTACGTGAAGAAGGCTGAAGGCCTCAACAGAGAGCACGCTGAGGCCGGCGCCGCCGTCGATGAGCGTCTTGGTGACGGACACGTGGCAGATGGTGGGCGTGCAAAGCATTGGGAGCGCACCCGAGCCGACGATGGAGGTGGGATGATCCCCTGAGTCGAAGGTGAGGTCGGCCTCGGGCGTGGCCCAGCCCGGCGAAGCCCCCGGGCGCTTGGAAGTGGCGCCGATCTGGCGAAAGAACGGCTTGACGTGACGATCCGAGGGTGGTGCTTGTGAGCCGCCGAGGAGGGCCGCAACCGCATGGTGCGCCGGCGCTGCGTAGCGCGCGGTGAAGAGGCCGCGCAACTCCTCCCAAGATGCCACCATGGATCCGGGGAGGTTGAGCAGCCAGGCGCGTGGTGCGCCAGTGAGGGCCATGGGGAGCCAGTTGGCCATGACCTTGTCGTCACCCCCGGCCTTAAGGACGGCCTTCTCATACGCCAGCAGGAAAGCCGACGGGTCCGCCACGCCGTCGTAGCACGGCGGCATCTCCTGCTTGAACTTGGGTGGCCATTGCACCAGCCACAAGGCGTGAGGAAGGGCCCGCAGCCCCCGAGCACCACCGTGGGCACCCGTAGATCTAGCCGGAAGGGCGGCGCCAGCCATGGAGAAAGGGCGCGAACCAACAGAAGGAAAACTCCGGTGCACCCCTACCTGGTGTGCCAAATGTCGGATTTCGGGTTCCGGCATAACCCTAAAGGTTCGAACACTAGGGTGCGCGCGAAGATCCCTCCCTCATCGATCACGCCCTCACACACTTCGCGATCTATAGGCTAGGCACACAAACTCACAACACACGGGACACGAGATTTATACTGGTTCGGGCCACCGTTGTGGTGTAATACCCTACTCCAGTGTGGTGGTGGTGGATTACCTCTTGGGCTGATGATGAATAGTACAAGGTGAAGAACAACCTCATGAGGAGAGGTGTCCTTGTGCTTGGTGGGTGTGAGGCTAAGGATGGAATGGCCCCGATCCAAGATCAGGTCGATCCCCTAGCTATGGTGGTGGCTAGTCCTATTTATAGAGGCCTTGGTCCTCTCCCCAAATATTGAACGGGAAGGGAGCCAACAACGGCCGATTTAAAGGGGACATCTAGTATAGCTTATCCTGACAAAAGTAGTCTTCGCCTACCAAAGGCTCTGGTGGTGACGCCGTCTTGGGCTCCACGGTGACCTTTGTCCTGCCGTCCTGCTGGTCTTGGTCTCGTTGCACCGATATGGAAACCTTTGCTTGACGCCTCGGTACTCTTCGTCTGCGCTTGCCTCCTTAGAACCAAAGAGGAAACAAGGACACTGTGCGCGCTGGCACCCACCTGGCGCCCGCCTGATGTCGATCGTCATGGTTCACGTCATTGGAACCTCGCGAGGTTTACCTGGCCTTGATCCCTGCGCCCCTCGCGAGCCAGCCTGGTGAGGCCGCTCCTGAGGAGGTCTTGTGTCGTCCACCTCGCGAGGCTTGGCCCCTCGCGAGGGTCTTGAATGCTTGTTGGTGAAGATGGGCCATACGGGCCTGCTTGCAGAGCCACACCATGGGCCCCAGGCAGGCAAGTCTGGGGACCCCCGTTCCCAGAACGCCGACACACCTGTGAAGTTTGCACTATGTCTCGATGTGAGAAAGGGCAATGCACAGTACCGTAGAGGCTAGCAAATTGCGGAAAGGTAAGAGTGCGTATAATCCATGGGCACACATTAGTCATAGAGAGCTCATATACTTATTGCAAAAGTTTATTAGCCCTCGAAGCAAAGTATTACTACGCATGCCCCTAGGGGGATAGATTGGTAGGAAAACACCATCGCTCATCCCCGAACGCCACTCATAAGGAAGACAATCAATAATAAATCATGCTCCAACATCATAGCATAACGAGAGACTATACGTGCATGCTTAGGGAATCACAAACCTTCGACATATTCCATCTCTATATCACAAAACTATTGCAAGGAATCAAACATATCATATTCAGTGATCCATAAGTTTTATGTAGGATTTTATGACTAACCATGCAGTTGAGCAATTCCTGTTGACTCTCTAAATAGATATAAGTGAAGCATGAGAGTTTAATTCTTTCTACAAAAGACCATGCTCTAATAAATATAAGTCAAGCTAAAGAGCATTCTTCAAATAACAGTTTTCTATCTGAAGAGAAACATGCAATCCAAACTTCAAATGATATAAGTGAAGCACATGAATTATTCTATAAAGCCACACTCAAAAGATATAAGTGAAGTGCAATGAGCATTCTATAAATAAATCATGGACAATCTCATACCAGCATGGTGCATGAAAGAAAAGTGAAAACTAAATGCAAAAGACGCTCCAAGATTTGCACATATCATATGAACGAAACGAGTCCGAAAACATACCGATACTTGTTGAAGAAAGACGGGATGCCTTCTGGGGAATCCCCAAGCTTAGATGCTTGAGTCTCCTTGAATATTTACTTGAGGTGCCTTGGGAATCCGCAATGTTGAGATCTTTCCCCTCCTCCTTCTCCTTGCATCGAGACCTCTTCGATCTTTGAACACTTCATCCACACAAAACTCAACAGAAAACTTGGTAAGATCCGTTAGTATAATAAAGCAAATCACTACTCTAAGTACTGTTATAAACCAATTCATATTTTATTTTTGCATTGTAGCTACTGTAATATAACTTTTCCATAGCTTATACTACCGATAAAAATTAATAGTTTCATCAAAACGAGCAAAACAATGCATCAAAAACCGAATCTGTCTTAAACATGATAGTCTGTAGAGATTTGAACATCCACCATACTTCTGTAACACAAAAAATTCGTAAAAATTAGGACAAAATAAACATTTTGTATAGAAAGACAGTGAAAAAAGTTTCAGAACCATTTGACGTTCTAGTAAAAAATGTATAATCGAGCACTACAGCCCAAGTTTCTGTTTTGCACCGCACAAACCAACAAGCAATGTAATCATCCTAAAGGCAAATCTTGGCACATTATTTTTATAATACAATGGAATTGTACAAGGGGATAATTATTTTTGTGAGAATGTTCATGAAAAATTCTAAATTGTTTCCATGAGCATGAACACAAGTATTCAAGGTCGACCCGCACTTCTCCAATGCATAACTTTCAATCACTTCTCTTTTGTTAAAAGGTTTTTAAGTTCCCCTCTATATTTTTTGTTTTTGAACATTATAAAAGCACTCACAAGAAATAAATGACTCTCTAAAACTTCCGTGTTGTCTCCTTGGGAGCGCTTTCTTTAAAGCCATTAAGCTAGGCATAAAGTGCTCAAGTAATGAATCCACCCGGATCCCAAGGTATATCAAAGCCAATTTAAATTAACACTGATTTGGCATTTAGTAGTGAGCACAAAGCAACATATATCAAGCAATGACGAAGTCTAACTCTCTTCCTATGCATCAGCATGTCAAAGAAGAACAATTCATGCACATCAATTAAAGGCCAATACATAGCATAAGCATATTCTTGCAATTTTATCGTGTTGGAAACATAGAGAGGTGGAGATATAGTTACTCTCTCATAATAATTGCAAGTAGGAGCAGCAAGCACATGCATATTATATTCGTTAAAATCATCATGTCTAATGGTAGAATGCAACCCATCAATATAATCCTTAACAAGAGCAAACTTCCCCGATATAGTGTAGTTGGGAGAATTCAAAAAGATAATAGGAATATCATGTGTGGGTGCAATAGCAACAATTTCTTGTTTACCATAAGTAACAATAGCAAGTTCATCTCCATAAGCATCATTCATATTGGCATCTTGGCCACAAGCATAGCAAGCATCATCAAAAAGGGATATTTCAAATGAATCAACGGGATCATAGCAATTATCATGGCATTCATCCTTCGGTAAGAACGAAGGGAAATTAAACAATGTATGAGTTGAAGAGTTACTCTCACTAGAAGGTGGGCACGGTTGATCAATCCGGTCTTCCCCAATTTGTTCTTCGCTCTCCTCATCATCTTTTTCATCCAGTGAGCTCGCAGTTTCATCAATTTCTTCTTCCATAGACTCCTGCAAAATATTAGTCTTTTCTTGGACAGCGGGGTTATTCTCAATAGAAACATCAATATCGTACTTGTATTTATAATTATCATAGCAATATTTAAGGATAGCAAGATTTTCAGGTCTATAAACTGAATCATCAAAATCTTCAAACTTTTCAAACAAAGATTCAATTTCATATGCACCCTTAAAAGCAACAAATTCTTCTATTTGTTCCACATCATAATAATCATATATACCTCTAGCATAAGAAGCCAAGGTTTCATTATCATTAAATTCACATGAATAGGGAAGGTGTGGAACCTCAATCTTAGAGCAACAAATATAATCATATCTCAAGCATAGATTCCAAGCATACCATTGCAACATTTCAATTTTATCCCATAAAAGTTTTCCCTTTTGAGTCAAGCGATAATCACTAAAGTATTCGCGTTGATCCAATGTTACTCCCATTATCAAGTTGAATGGGGTTTTCTAAGGATTATCAAAGTAGTGCATAATATTTTTCACATAACGAGCATCGAGAGTTTTAGGAGGTTCCCCATCTCCATGAGTGGCAAGTACAACTAATTTTTTTGGTATTTCATGTTCCATATCCATAACTAAAGATAGAGAACAACTTAGAACAGGAAATAAAAACTACTTAGTGGTAAAGAAAACAAGCACACACGAGAATATTCGCCCCACGCTATTGCTCCCCGACAATGGCGCCAGAAAAAGGTCTTGTTAACCAACAAGTATAGGGGATCATTTGTAGCCTTTTTCGATAAATAAGAGTGTCGAACCAAACGAGGAGCTAAAGGTAGAACAAATATTCCCTCAAGTTATATTGACCACCGATACAACTCTACACACGCTTGACGTTTGCTTTACCGGAAACAAGTATGAAACTAGAATTACTTTGTAGGTGTGATAGGATAGGTTTGCAAGATAATAAAGAGTACATAAATAAAATGTAGGGGCTGTTTAGATAAATACACAACTAAGTTGGTTTTAGTAGAGAGCTTTTGTCACCAAGAAAGTTATTTGTCCCTAGGCATTCGATAACAAGTACCGGTAATCATTCTTGTAATTTTTTATGAGGGAGAGGCATGAGCTAACATACTTTCTCTGCTTGGATCATATGCACTTATGATTGGAACTCTAGTAAGCATCCGCAACTACTAAAGATCATTAAGGTCATGAAACCCAACCATAGCATTAAGTATCAAGTCCTCTTTATTCCTATACGTCATTCCCCACCTACTCGGGTTTAAGTTTCTGTCATTCTCGCAACCCACCGTAAGCAAACAATGAACGTATTGCAACACCCTACAGCGGGGGCCCCTCAATTTTGCGCGAGAACAGAGGGCACTATAGGGTAGCACCATAAATAAATATACAATCATACCAACCAAGATCATGATTAATCCACAGGACAGAACAGATCTACTCAAACATCATAGGATAACCATACAACATTGGGAAATAATACATGGAGTTGATCACCATGTTTAAGTAGATATTACAGCAGGGAGAAGAGGTGTTACACCGCTGCATAGAGGGGGAGAGAGTTGGTGTTGACGGTAGCAAGATTGTTGATGTAGATCGCCGACCCGATCATTGCCCCGGTGGCACTCCGGCACCACCGGAAGCGAGGGGGAGAGAGCCCCACTCCTTCTTATTCTTATTCCTTGGCCTCCCCCCCTAGATGGGAGGAGAGTTTTCCCTTTGGTCCTTGGTCTCGATGGCCGTGGAATGGTGGGAGCCCCTCTGAGATTGGATCTCCCTCCTATTCTCTTTTGTTTCGCATCCCCCAGATGTGGCCAAAAACCGTTTCTTATATTCCAGGAGATCCGTAACTCCGATTGCGCTAAGATTTTAACACGATTTTTTCCGGATATAAGCTTCCTTGCGGCCGAAGTAGAGGTCCAACTGATGTACGAGGTGGGCACAACCCAGCACCGTGCGCCAGGGGCCTCTGGTGCGCCCTAGTGTCTTGTGGGCTGTGTGGGTCTCCGTTCGCGGTGATTCCAACTCCCAAAAATCACATATATTCTAAGATAATTCTCCGTAAAATTTCATTGCATTTGGACTTGTTTGATATGGATACTCTGCGATACAAAAAACATGCAGAAAATAGGAACTGGCACTGGGCACTGGATCAATAGGTTAGTCCAATAAATCATATAAAAAGTTGCCAAAAGTATGTAAAAGTTGAATAATATTGGCATGAAACAATCAAAAATTATAGATACGACGGAGACGTATCAGCATCCCCAAGCTTAATAAAAAAGATTATTTTTGATGAGGAATGCTACCTAACATAAACTTGATCATATATCTAATCATCGCATGAATATTAAGACATAAGTGATTCAAAGCAATAGTCTATAATTTGACATAAAGACATAAATACTCAGGCATCCCAACAAACAATCATGTCTTTCAAAATATCAATGCTAAAGAACGTTATCCCTACAAAATGATATAGTCTTGTCATGCTCTGTCTTCTTAACACAAAGTATTTATCATGCACAACCCCGATGACAAGCCTAGCAATTGGTTCATACTTTTTAACGCACTTCATCTTTTTCAACCCTCACGCAATACATGAGCGCAAGCCATGGATATAGCACTATAGATGGAATTGAGTATGATGATAGGGTTAAATATAGAGAAGACAAAAAGTAAGAAAGTCTCACATCGATGCGGCTAACCAACGGGCTATGGAGATGCCCATCAATTGATATCAACGTGAGGAGTAGGGATTGCCATGCAACGAATGCACTAAGAGCTATAAGTGTATGAAAGCTCAATATGAAAACTAAGTGGGTGTGCATCTAATCCTATAATGAAATATTCCCACTAGTATATAAAAGTGACAACATAGGAGACTCTCCAAATGAAAAACATGGTGCTACTTTGAAGCACAAGTGTGGTAAAGGATACTAACAATGCACCTTCTCTCTTTGTTTATTTTTTCTTTTTCTTTTTCTTTTTCTTTTTTTCTTCTTTATTTTTCTTTCTTTTTCTTTTTTTCTCTCTCATTGTCCGGAGTCTCACCCTGACTTGTGGGGGAATCATAGTCTCCATCATCCTTTCCTCACTGGGGCACTACTCTAAAAATGAATAATGATGATCATCACACTTCTATTTACTTATAACTCAAAAGAAAATAAAAATTAAAACTCGATACCTATGAAAAAGTATGACTCTATATGAATGCCTCTGGCACGTACCAGGATGTGCAATGATCTAGCATAACATGTATGAAAAAAGATGAACGGTGGCTGAGCCACAAACACTATGTCAGCTATATGATCATGTGAAGCAATATGATAATGAATGCTCAAGTCATCAAATGGAAGCGGTGGAAGTTGCATAGCAATATATCTTGGAATGGCCAAGGAAAAGTCATAATAGGTAGGTATGGTGGCTATTTTGAGGAAGGTATAATAAGGCTTATGTGTGATAGAGCATATCATATCACGGTGTTTGGATGCACCTTGTCGGATTTCAGATTCCGGCAAAACCCTCAAGGTTTGAACACTGGGGTGCACGCGAAGAGCTCTCCCTCACCGATCATGCCCTCACACACTTCGCAATCTCTAGGCTAGGCACACAAACTCAAAACACGTGGGTCACGAGATTTATACTGGTTCGGGCCACCGTTGTGGTGTAATACCCTACTCTAGTGTGGTGGTGGTGGATTGCCTCTTGGGCTGATGATGAACAGTACAAGGAGAAGAACAACCTCCTGAGGAGAGGTGTCCTTGTGCTTGGTGGGTGTGAGGCTAAGGATGGAATGGCCCTGATCCAAGATTAGGTCGATCCCCTAGCTATGGTCGTGGCTAGTCCTATTTATAGAGGCCCTGGTCCTCTCCCCAAATATTGAGTGGGAAGGGAGCCAACAACGGACGATTTGAAAGATGACAGCTAGTACAGCTTATCCTGACAAAAGTAGTCTTCGCGCGGCCAAAGGCTCTGGTGGTAACGCCGTCATGGCCTCCACGGTGACCTCCGTACTGCCGTCCTACTGGTCTTGGTCTCGTTGCACCGATATGGAAACCTTTGCTTGACGCCTCGGTACTCTTCGTCTACGCTTGCCTCCTTAGCATCAAAGAGGAAACATGGACACTGTGCGCGCTGGCACCCGCCTGGCGCCCGCCAGATCTCGATCGTCATGGCTCACGTCATTGGAACCTTGCGAGGTTTGCATTGCCTTGATCCCTCCGCTCTTTGCAAGCCAGCCTGGTGAGGCCGCTCCTAAGGAGGCTTTGTGTCGTCCGCCTCGCGAGGCTTGGCCCCTCGCGAGGGTCTTGAATGCTTATTGGTGAAGATGGGCCGTATGGGCCCGCTTGCAGCGCCACACCATGGGCCGCAGGCAGGCAAGTCTGGGGACCCCCGTTCCCAGAACGCCGACAGTAGCCCTCAGGCCCAAGGCGCGCTCGGGCTTGGCTTCGAGGCGAAGCCAAAGGGAAAGTGTGGAGCGCCGCAGGCCCCAATAGCTTGCAGCCTTGGTCCACGCGTGGTGATTGATTGGACGTGAGCGTCTCCGCTTCCCCACGTGGCCTCGGCAACTGCTTGATTTGACGAGTCCCTGCTGCATGCAAGGAAAAACCATCATTACCTATGATCGCGGGGGGTGCTGGTTGGCTTTCTTCTGCTATAAATGGGGAGGGGGGCAGAGCCCCCGTCGCCCATCCCTTCCCATTCCGCTCGCTTCTTCCCCTTTTCTCCATCGCCAGTTGCGACGCCATTAGCGCCGTTGAAGAGGTTCTCCGCCGCGGAGAAGGGGAAGGCCCCTCACGAGGGGCCTGGCTCTCCGGTGCCCTAACGTGGACGTGGCCGTCCCCGCAAACACACTGCGACCCCTGCCGCGACCCCGCGCAGCCGTGGCGGTGCCGCTTCGCGTGGCAAGGGTCGCTCCGGTCGTGGCTGTCCCGTTGATGAAGGGAGACATGCCGTGGTCGCGCTGCCTCCCAGGCCGTGCTTCCACTCGACGGAGGTGCTACTGGAGTTCGTCGTCTGGTCAGAGAACCTGGCCGGCAACTGGCTTCAGCTCCCGCGCTTCTTCGTCGGGCTCCTCAGGTCTGATAGAACGTAGAGTCTATCAGACCCGATCACCACGTGGTGTCTCAACACGATGAATTGTCGCAATGGTGCATACTCAGGGAGAACACTTATACCTTGAAATTTAGTGAAGGGATCATCTTATAATGCTACCCCCGTACTAAGCAAAATAAGATGCATAAAAGATAAACATCACATGCAGTCAAAAAATGTGACATGATATGGCCATCCTCATCTCGAGCTTTTGATCTCCATCTCCAGAGCATCGTGATGATATCCATCGTCGCCGGCATGACAGCTTGATCTCCATCGTTGTGTCATGGTCGTCTCACCAACTATTGCTTCTACAACTATTGCTAACTCAGCGGTAAAGTAAAGAAATTACACGGAGTTTGCATTTCATACAATAAAGAGACAACCATAAGGCTCCTGTCAGTTGCCTGATAACTTACAAAACATGATCATCTCATACAATAACATATATCACATCATGTCTTGACCATATCACATCACAACATACCCTGCAAAAACAAGTTAGACGTCCTCTACTTTGTTGTTGCAAGTTTTACGTGGCTGCTATGGGCTTCTAGCAAGAACCGTTCTTACCTATGCACAAAACCACAATTGTGTTTCGTCAAGTTTGTTGTTTTAACCTTCTTCAAGGATCGGCCATAGTAAAATTCGATTCAACTAAAGTAGGATAAATAGACACCCGCCAGCCACATTTATGCAAAACTAGTTGCATGTCAGTCGGTGGAACCGGTCTCATGTGCGTGGACATGTAAGGTTGGTCTGGGCTGCTTCATCCAACAATACCGCCGAATCAAAATAAGACGTTTGTGGTAAGAAGTATGACTATCACTGCCCACAACATTTTTGTTCTACTCATGCATATCATCTCCGCATAGACCTGGCTCATGATGCCACTGTTGGGAAACGTAGCATGCAATTTCAAAAAAAAATCCTACTCTCATGCAACATCTATCTAGGAGATGCATAGCAATGAGAGGGGGAGAGTGTGTCTATGTACCCTTGTAGACCAAAAGAGAAAACGTTTGACAATGCGGTTGATGTAGTCGAACTTCTTCTCGTTCCGACCGATCAAGTACCGAACGTACGACACCTTTGAGTTCTGCACACCTTTAGCTCGGTGACGTCGCTCGCCTTCTTGATCCAGCAAGATGTCGATGTAGCAAATGAGTTCCATCAGCACGACGGCATGGTGACGGTGATGGTGAAGTGATCCTAGTAGGGCTTCGCCTAAGCACCGCGAAAATATGACCGAGGGTGTAAACTGTGGAGGGGGGCGCCGCACACAGCTAGGCAATTGTCTTGTCTATGCTAGGCACCCCTCCTCATATATATAGGTGGGAGGGAGGGAGGAGCAGCCATAGGAGGTGCCCATGTAGGAGGAATCCTACTTGGAGTCCCTCCCAAGCCGCGCGCGCCCCCTGCCATATATAACCGAGGGGGAAGGAAGGAGGGGGAGGGGGAAGGAATTGGAATCCTAATCCACACTTTCCTTGCCCTCCCCTCTTTCCTTCTCCTCCTCATAGGGCTGGCCTCTGTAGGGGCTCACCAGGGCTGGTGTGTTCCCTCACTTGGCCCTTAAGGCCCATATCTTTGCCGGGGGTGCCCGAAACTCCTTTTCGGTGACCTGATAAATACCCGGTACCCTCTGAAACACTTTCGATGTCTGAATACCATTGTCCTATATATAAATCTTTACCTCTCAACCATTTCGAGACTCCTCGTCATGTCCGTGATCTCATCAGGGACTCCGAACAAAATTCGTTCACCAAATCACACAACTCATATAATACTATATTGTCAGTGAACATTAAGCGTGCGGACCCTACAGGTTTGAGAACTATGTAGACATGACCGAGACACCTCTCCGGTCAATAACCAATAGCCGAACCTAGATGCTCATATTGGCTCCTACATATTCTATGAAGATCTTTATCGGTCGAACCATTATGACAACATACGTAATTCCCTTTGTCCATCGATATGTTACTTGCCCGAGATTCGATCATCGGTATCTTCATACCTAGTTCAATCTCGTTACCGGCAAGTCTCTTTACTCGTTCCGTAATACATCACCTCATGACTAACTCCTTAGTCGTTTGCTTACAAGCTTATGATGTGTATTACCAAGGGGGCCCAGAGATACATCACTGATACTTGGAGTGACAAATCCTAATCTTGATCTATGCCAACTCCAAAAACACCTTCGGAGATACCTTTAGAGCATCTTTATGATCACCCAATTATGTCATGACATTTGATAGCACACAACGCATTCCTCTGATATCTAGGAGTTGCATAATCTCATAGTCGAAGGAATATGTATTTGACATGAAGAAAGCAATAGCAATAAAACTGAACGATCATTATGCTAAGCTAACGGATGAGTCTTGTCCATCACATCATTCTCCTAATGATGTGATCCCATTATCAAATGACAACTCATGTCCATGGTTAGGAAACCTTAACCATCTTTGATCAATGAGCTAGTCTAGTAGAGGATCACTAGGGACACGGTGTTTGTTCATGTATTCACACATGTATTTAGGTTTCCAATCAATATAATTCTAACATGAATAATAAAAATTTATCATGAATAAGGAAATATAAAATAACAACTTTATTATTGCCTCTAAGGCATATTTCCTTCATAAACCCAAATCTGAAGAAGAGGGCTATTTTATTTCTCACTCCTGAAGATATGAAAGAGGCAAAGAAATGTATGAAGGAAAAATGTATTAAAGCTGAAGATGTTACAAATTTACCACCTATCGAGGAAATACATGGTCTTGACACACCACCACAGGTGGTGGACGTAAATTCTCTTTTAAAATTTGATGAAGGTGACATTCCTGTTGGGGAACATAGTATTTCAAAAAAATTCCAACGATCACGCAAGATCTATCTAGGAGATGCATAGCAATGAGAGTGGAGAGTGTGTCTACATACCCTCATAGACCGAAAGCGGAAGCGTTGAGTAATGCGGTTGATGTAGTCGAACGTCTCCGCGATTCAACCGATCAAGTACCGAACGCACGGCACCTCCACGATCTACACACGTTCAGCTTGGTGATGTCCGTCGAACTCTTGATCCAGCTGATGCCAAGGGAGAGTTTCGTCAGCATGATGGCGTGTTGACGGTGATGCTGAAGTTATCGATGCAGGGCTTCACCTAAGCACTACGACAATATGACCGAGGTGGAAAACTATGGAGGGTGGCACCGCACACGGCTAAGAAATCAACTTGTGTGTCTATGGGGTGCCCCCTCCCCCATATATAAAGGAGGGGAGGAGGGGGCCGGCCGGCCTCAAGGGGCACGCCCCAAGGTGGGGAATCCTACTCCTACTAGGAGTAAGTTCCCCCCTTTCCTAGTCCAACAAGGAGGGGAAGGAAGGAGGTAGGGGAGAGAAGGAAGGAGGGGGGCGCCGCCCCCACCCCTTGTCCAATTCGGACTGGGGGGACGCGTGCCACCTCCTGGCCGGGCCTCTCTCCTCTAAGGCCCATGGTGGCCCATTAACTTCCCGGGGGGTTCCGGTAACCCTCCGGCACTCCGGTTTTATCCGAAACCATCCGGAATGCTTCCGGCGTCCGAATAACATGGTCCAATATATCAATCTTTATGTCTCGACCATTTCGAGACTCCTCATCATGTCCGTGATCTCATCCGGGACTCCAAACAACCATGGGTACATCAAATCACATAAACTCATAATACAAATCGTCATCGAACGTTAAGCGTGCGGACCCTACAGGTTCGAGAACTATGTAGACATGACCGAGACACATCTCCGGTCAATAACCAATAGCGGAACCTGGATCTCATATTGGTTCCTACATATTCTACGAAGATCTTTATCGGTCAAACCGCATAACAACATACGTTGTTCCCTTTGTCATCGGTAGGTTACTTGCCCAAGATTCGACCGTTGGTATCATCATACCTAGTTCAATATCATTACCGACAAGTCTCTTTACTCGTTCCGTAATGCATCATCCCGCAACTAACTCATTAGTCACATTGCTTGCAAGGATTATAGTGATGTGCATTACCAAGAGGGCCTAGAGATACCTCTCCAACAATCGGAGTTACAAATCCTAATCTCGATCTATGCCAACTCAACAAACACCATCAGAGACACCTGTAGAGCATCTTTATAATCACCCAGTTACGTTGTGACCTTTGATAGCACACAAGGTGTTCCTCCGGTATTCGGGAGTTGCATAATCTCATAGTCATAGGAACATGTATAAGTCATGAAGAAAGCAATAACAATAAACTAAACGATCGTAGTGCTAAGCTAACAGATGGGTCATGTCCATCACATCATTCTCTAATGATGTGATCCCATTCATCAAATGACAACACATGTATATGGCTAGGAAACTTAACCATCTTTGATTAATGAGCTAGTCAAGTAGAGGCATACCAGGGACACTCTATTTGTCTATGTATTCACACATGTACTAAGTTTCCGGTTAATACAATTCTAGCATGAATGATAAACATTTATCATGATATAAGGAAATATAAAGAATGACTTTATTATTGCCTCTAGGGCATATTTCCTTCAGTCTCCCACTTGCACTAGAGTCAATAATCTAGATTACACAGTAATGATTCTAACACCCATGGAGTCTTGGTGCTGATCATGTTTTGCTCGTGAGAGAGGCTTAGTCAATGGGTCTGCAACATTCAGATCCGTATGTATCTTGCAAATCTCTATGTCTCCCTCCTTGACTTGATCGCGGATGGAATTGAAGCGTCTCTTGATGTGCTTGGTTCTCTTGTGAAATCTGGATTCCTTTGCCAAGGCAATTGCACTAGTATTGTCACAAAAGATTTTCATTGGACCCGATGCACTAGGTATTACAGCTAGATCGGATATGAAATCCTTCATCCAGACTCCTTCATTTGCTGCTTCTGAAGCAGCTATGTATTCCGCTTCACACATAGATCCCGCCACGATGTTGTTTAGAACTGCACCAGCTGACAGCTCCACCATTCAATAAAAATACGTATCCGGTTTGTGACTTAGAGTCATCCGGATCAGTGTCAAATCTTGCATAGACGTAACGGTTTATGACAAGCTCTTTGTCACCCCCATAAACGAGAAACATATCCTTAGTCTTTTTCAGGTATTTCAGGATGTTCTTGACCGTTGTCCAGTGATCCACTCCTGGATTACTTTGGTAGCTCCCTGCTAAACTAATAGCAAGGCACACATTAGGTCTGGTACAAAACATTTCATGCATGATAGAACCCATTGCTGAGGCATAGGGAATGACTTTCATTTTCTCTCGATCTTCTATAGTGGTCGGGATTGAGTCTGACTCAACTTCACACCTTGTAACACAGGCAAGAACCATTTCTTTGCTTGATCCATTTTGAACTTCTTCAAAGCTATATCAAGGTATGTGCTTTATGAAAGTCCAATTAAGCGTCTTGATCTATCTCTATAGATCTTGATGACCAATATATAAGAAGCTTCACCGAGGTCTTTCATTGAATTTTTTTTATTCAAGTATCCTTTTATGCTATTCAGAAATTCAGTATCATTTCCAATTAACAATATGTCATTCACATATAATATTAGGAATGCTACAGAGCTCCCACTATTTTCTTGTAAATACAGGCTTCTCCAAAAATCTGTATAAAACCATATGCTTTGATCACACTATCAAAGCGTATATTCCAACTTCGAGATGCTTGCACCATTCCATAAATGGATCGCTGGAGTTTGCACACTTTGTTAGCACCTTTTGGATCGACAAAAACCATCCGATTGCATCATATACAACTCTTCTTTAAGATATCCATTAAGGAATGCGGTTTTGACATCCATTTACCAAATTTCATAATCATAAAATGTGTTAATTGCTAACATGATTCGGACGGACTTAAGTATCGCTACGGGTGAGAAGGTCTCATCGTAGTCAACTCCTTGAACTTGTCGAAAACCTTTCGCAACAAGTCAAGTTTTGTAGACAGTAACATTACCGTCAGCGTCAGTCTTCTTCTTGAAGAATCATTTATTCTCTATGGCTTGCCGATCATCGGGAAAGTCAACCAAAGTCCACACTTTGTTCTCATACATGGATCCCATCTCAGATTTCATGGCCTCAAGCCATTTTGCGGAATCTGGGCTCATCATCGCTTCCTCATAGTTCGTAGGTTCATCATGGTCAAGTAACATGACTTCCAGAAAAGGATTACCATACCACTCGGGTGCAGATCTTACTCAGGTTGACCTATGAGGTTCGGTAGTAACTTGATTAGAAGTTTCATGATCATCAGCATTAGCTTCCTCACTAATTGGTGTAGGAATCACTAGAACTAATTTCTGTGATGAACTACTTTCCAATAAGGGAAAGGTACAGTTACCTCATCAAGTTCTACTTTCCTCCCACTCACTTCTCTCGAGAGAAACTCCTTCTCTAGAAAGGATCCATTCTTAGCAACAAATATCTTGCCTTCAGATCTATGATAGAAGTTGTACCCAACAGTCTCCTTTGGGTATCCTATGAAGACACATTTCTCCGATTTGGGTTCGAGCTTATCAGGTTGAAGCTTTTTCACATAAGCATCGCAGCCCCAAACTTTAAGAAATAACAACTTGGGTTTTTTGCCAAACCACAGTTCATATGGTGTCATCTCAACGGATTTCGATGGTGCCCTATTTAACGTGAATGCAGCCGTCTCTAAAGCATAACCCCAAAATGATAGCAGTAAATCAGTAAGAGACATCATATATCGCACCATATCTAATAAAGTGCGGTTACGACATTCAGACACACCATTACGTTGTGGTGTTCCATGTGGCGTGAGTTGCGAAACTATTCCACATTGTTTCTAATGAAGACCAAACTCATAACTCAAATATTCACCTCCACGATCAGATCATAGAAACTTAATTTTCTTGTTACGATGATTTTCCACTTCACTGTGGAATTCTTTGAACTTTTCAAATGTTTCAGACTTATGTTTCATCAAGTAGATATACCCATATCTGCTGAAATCATCTGTGAAGGTCAGAAAATAACGATATCCGCCATGAGCATCAACACTCATCGGACCGCATACATCAGTATGTATTATTTCCAATAAGTATGTTGCTCATTCCATTGTTCCGGAGAACGGAGTCTTAGTCATCTTGCCCATGAGGTATGGTTCGCAAGCATCAAGTGATTCATGATCAAGTGATTCCAAAAGCCCATCATCATGGAGTTTCTTCATGCTCTTTACACCCATATGACCTAAACGACAGTGCCACAAATAAGTTGCACTATCATTATTAAACTTATATCTTTGGCTTCAATACTATGAATATGTGTATCACTACTATCGAGATTCAATAAAAATAGACCACTTATTAAGGGTGCATGACCACAAAAGATATTACTCATATACATAGAAAAACCATTATTCTCTGATTTAAATGAATAACCGTCTCGCATCAAACAAGATCCAGATATAATGGTCATGCTTAACGGTGGCACCAAATAACAATTATTAAGGTCTAATACTAATCCCAAGGTAGGTGTAGAGGTAGCGTGCTGACCGCGATCACATCGACTTTGGAACCATTTCCCACGCGCATTGTCACCTCGTCCTTAGCCAACCTTCGCTTAATCCGTAGCCCCTGTTTCGAGTTGCCAATATTAGCAACAGAACCAGTATCAAATACCCAGGCACTACTACGAGCATTAGTAAGGTACACATCAATAACATGTATATCAAATATACCTTTCACTTTTCCATCCTTCTTATCCGCAAAATACTTGGGGCAGTTCTGCTTCTAGTGATCAGTCCCTTTGCAGTAGAAGCACTCAGTCTTAGGCTTAGGTCCAGACTTGGGCTCCTTCACTTGAGCATCAACTTGCTTGCCGTTCTTCTTGAAGTTCCCCTTCTTCCCTTTTTCCTTCTTCTTGAAACTAGTGGTCTTGTTGACCATCAACACTTGATGCTCCTTCTTGATTTCTACCTCCGCAGCCTTTAGCATTGCGAATAGCCCTGGAATTGTCTTATCCATCCCTTGCATATTATAGTTCATCATGAAGCTTTTGTAACTTGGTGGCGTGATTGAAGAACTCTGTCAATGAGACTATCATCAGGAAGATTAACTCCCAGTTGAGTCACGTGGTTGTGGTACCCAGACATTCTGAGTATATGTTCACTGACAGAACTATTCTCCTCCATGTTGTAGCTATAGAACTTACTGGAGACTTCATATCTCTCAATTCGGGCATTTGCTTGAAATATTTACTTCAACTGCTGGAACATCTCATATGCTCGATGACGTTCAGAACATCGTTGAAATCCGGATTCTAAGCTGTAAAGCATGGCACACTGAACTATCGAGTAGTCATCAGCTTTGCTCTGCCAGATGTTCACAACATATGGTGTTGCTCCTGCAGCAGGCTTTGCACCTAGTGGTGCTTCTAGGACGCAATTCTTCTGTGCAACAATGAGGATAATCCTCAAGTTATGGACCCAGTCCATGTAGTTGCTACCATCATCTTTCAACTTAGCTTTCTCTAGGAACGCATTAAAATCTAGTGGAACAACAACACGGGCCATTTATCTACAATAACATAGACATGCAAAATACTATCAGGTACTAAGTTCGTGATAAATTAAATTTCAATTAATCATATTACTTAAGAACTCCAACTTAGATAGACATCCCTCTAGTCACCTAAATGATCACGTGATCCATATCAACTAAACCATGTCCGATCATCACGTGAGATGGAGTACTTTTCAATGGTGAACATCACTATGTTGTTCATATCTACTATATGATTCACGCTCGACCTTTCGATCTCAGTGTTCCAAGGCCATATCTGCATATGCTAGGCTCATCAAGTTTAACCTGAGTATTCTGCTTGTGCAAAACTGGCTTGCACCCATTGTATGTGAACGTAGAGCTTATCACACCCGATCATCATGTGGTGTCTCGGCACGATGAACTATAGCAACGATGGATACTCAGGGAGAACACTTATACCTTGAAATTTAGTGAGAGATCATCTTATAATGCTACCTCCGTACTAAGAAAAATAAGACGCATAAAGGATAAACATCACATGCAACCAATATAACTGATATGATATGGCCATCATCATCTTGTGCCATTGATCTCCATCTCCAAAGCACCGTCATGATGACCATCGTCACCGTCTTGACACCTTGATCTCCATCGTAGCATCGTTGCCGTATCGCCAACTATTGATTCAACGACTATCGCTGCCGCTTAGTGATAAAGTAAAGCAATTACATGGTGATTGCATTTCGTACAAAAAATCGACAACCATATGGCTCCTGCCAGTTGCCGATAACTGTGTTAGAAAACATGATCATCTCATACAACAATTTATATAATCATGTCTTGACCATATCACATCACAACATGCCCTGCAAAAACAAGTTAGACGTCCTCTACTTTTTTGTTGCAAGTTTTATGTGGCTGCTTCGGGCTTCTAGCAAGAACCATTCTTACCTGCGCATCAAAACCACAATGATTTTTCGTCAAGTGTGCTGTTTTAATCTTCAACAAGGACCGGACGTAATCACACTCGATTCAACTAAAGCTGGAGAAGCAGACACCCACTAGCCACCTGTGTGCGAAGCACGTCGGTGGAACCAGTCTCATGAACGTGGTCATGTAATGTCGGTCTGGGCGGCTTCTTCCAACAATACCGCCGGATCAAAATATGACATATTGGTAAGAAGTATGACTATTATCGCCCACAACTCTTTGTGTTCTACTCGTGCATATAACATCTACGCATAGACCTGGCACGGATGCCACTGTTGGGGAACGCAGTATTTCAAAAAAATTCCTACGATCACGCAAGATATATCTAGGAGATGCATAGCAACGAGAGGGGAGAGTGTCTCTACATACCCTCGTAGACCGAAAGCAGAAGTGTTGAGTAACACGGTTGATGTAGTCGAACGTCTTGGCGATCCAACCGATCAAGTACCGAACACATGGCACCTCCGCTATCTGCACACGTTCAGCTCGGTGATGTCCCTCGAACTCTTGATCCAGCTGAGGCCGGGGGAGAGTTTTGTCAGCACGATGGCGTGTTGATGGTGATGATGAAGTTACCGACGCAGGGCTTCGCCTAAGCACTACAACAATATGACCGAGGTGGAAAACTGTGGAGGGGAGCACCACACACGGCTAAGAAATCAACTTGTGTGTCTATGGGGTGCCCCTCCCCCGTATATAAAGGAGGGGAGGAGGGGGCCGGCCGGCCTCAAGGGGCTCGTCCCAAGGGGGGAATCCTACTCCTACTAGGAGTAGGTTCCCCTCTTTCCTAGTCCAACAAGGAGGGGAAGGAAGGAGGAAGGGGAGAGAAGGAAGGAGGGGGGCGCAGACCCCACCCCTTGTCCAATTCGTACTGGGGGGCGCACGCCACCTCCTGGGCGGCCCTCTCTCCTCTAAGGCCCATGGTGGCCCGTTAACTTCCCGGGGGGTTCCGGTAACCCTCCGGCACTCTGGTTTTATCCAAAGACATCCAGAATGCTTCCTGTGTCCGAATAACATGGTCGAATATATGAATCTTTATGTCTCAACCATTTTGAATCCTCGTCATGTCCGTGATCTCATCCAGGACTATGAATAACCTTCGGTACATCAAATCACATAACTATAATACAAATCGTCATCGAACGTTAAGCGTGCGGACCCTACGGGTTCAAGAACTATATAGCCATGACCGAGGCACATCTCCGGTCAATAACCAATAGCAGAACCTGGATGCTCATATTGGTACCTACATATTCTGAAGATAATAATGAGGTTTCTATTTCTGATGCTGAAACCCAACCTGGTAATGAACATTCACCTAGTGATAATGAAAATGAAAATGATGACGTTCATGTAGATGTTCAACCAGACATTGAAAAAGAACCAAATAATGATGTTGCGATAGAACCTACTGTTGATCTTGATAACCCATGATATGTCTCCAACGTATCTATAATTTCTTATTGTTCCATGCTATTATATTATCTATTTTGGATGTTTTATATGCATTAATATGTTATTTTATATTATTTTTGGGACAAACCTATTGACCTAGAGCCCAGTGTCAGTTTCTGTTTTTTCCTTGTTTTAGAGTTTCACAGAAAAGGGATACCAAATGGAGTCCAAATGGAATAAAATCTTCGCGATGATATTCCTTGGACCAGAAGACAACCAGAAGACATGGAGATGGGGTCAGAGGAGCCACGAGGCTACCACAAGGACGGAGGGAATGCCCCCAGCCTTGTTGTCATGGACTTAACATGGCAGATTCCTTAGCATCAGGACTTAGGTGTGGAGCCATCGCAGCTAGGTTAGCTTGAAGGGGTTAAACGGGACAAGGAACACAGAGATTTTACCTAGGTTCAACCCCTCTCAATGGGGTAAAATCCTACTCCTGCTTATGTCGTATTGCTTGCGTTTCGATTACCAGGGAGCGAATATGCTTGACCTAGCTTTCAATTGATCGTTACTTGAGTTAGCGCACTGCCGGGTCGCCCCTTTATATACAGGTGGATGCCCGACGGCTTACTGAGTCCCGGCCGGCTCACACAAACGTGATCAGCTCGGTTTCTAACTAATCTTGCCTTACAAAGTAAGTTAAACGTATGGCAGCTCATCCTTTTGGGCCTCAAGTCGCCTCCAGGTCTTGGGCCTTCAATAGGCCTGCTTCATGACCCGCCATCTTCATATCTTCTTGGACCTTATCGGGCTTCTTCATCTCCAAGCCACCAATGGCATGACCCGGCCCCTCCTGGGCGGGTCAAACCTAGTACTTATATTCCCAACATTAGGCCCCAGGTTGATTTGAACTTGTTCACATCAATCTTCACTTACTTGACTTAACAGAATCTTCCATCATCAATTCCTCATTAGTTTGCTATAACCAGCCATGACGTCACCTCACGGAACCGCAGTAACCCGCCATGACATCAGGCGCATTAACTGCACACAAAGCCCATGATATCTTAACATATCCTTATCTTAATGGACCTCCGAAAACCAAGGCGTCTTTGTAGCCACATAATCATTTTTTGGCCTCCTCGACTCCCGCACATGCCATCTATTCACTTCCTTATAAATAGGGACAGGGGGTCCTCCTTTTCACTTTTACCCTGTCCCCTCGTCTTCATTTTCCTCCTTGCGACGCCTTTGCAGACACGAGCTCCGCCGCCGCTGTCTTCCTCCAGCGTCCTCAACTCCGGCCACTGCATCAACCTGAACGAACCAGAAACCTGCGACGCGCATCCGCTGTTCATCGGCATCAATATGTATTCCTTTTCCCCATAATAGATCTGCATTAGGGTTCTGTCGTTCGTCGGTGTTCTTTGTTTTTCTTCATTTTTCTCCTTAGAACGTGTAGTTGCATCTGAACACAACACTGGAGTTGTACGGTAGCAGTTGTAGCATCCTTTTTCAATCGCAGAAAACACCTTCTCTGTACAAGAGCCCGTCTGAGCGCATGAGTTCTTTTGTTGCCGCTACCTCAGGTTTAGAATTTATTTTCTTTTCTGAACTGATGTAGATCCAAAATTATAGAACTGATCTATGGAACCTATTTGTCCATCACTTAGCAAGATTTCACTTATAGATCTGTCACACTACAATCATGCAAGTGGCTTACACGATAAGCCGTAACCCGCCATATAGCATTAGTCCCCCTTTTTAAGCCGCCAGTATATGTTCACAATCTGTATAACCCGACATCATCTTCTGGTTTAACCATGCTAACCTTTATAGCACATATTCTTCTGCATATGAATTGGCCTTGCATAATGCACTTACTTTTTGATCACTGGCCGGCTTAATAGAATAACCTTAATCCAGCAATATTTCCCTTTTTAGGCTTTCATTAACAAAAATGACCAAAACTATTACCTCATGCAACTGGGCCGCCTCTTGGGTTACCGAACAGACGCTGAACGAGCATGTTCAAGTGGGCGTCTTAGCCATGAAAAACGTCATTCATTGGAGAGTCCCAGGAAATGAGACCACCTCTGACCCAAAAGAAGGCGAAGTTATTGTTTTTACTAATCACATGCTCCGGGGGTTCACTCCACCCAGATCAAAATTCTTTCGTGATGCACTGCACTTCTTTCAACTCCACCCGCAAGATATTGGGCCCAACTCTGTTTCAAACATCTACAACTTCCAAGTCTTTTGTGAAGTATATCTTCAACAGGAGCCCACTATCGAATTGTTCAGGGAATTCTACTACCTAAACCGCCAGGCCGAGTTCACGGACGGGCCCAGCTTAGAACTAGGGGGCATTTCAATTTGAAGGTGGAAAGAAGCCACATATCCTGCTGCTGCACCTCCAAGCCATCCCAAGGACTGGAACCAGACTTGGTTCTACTACAAAGACACGCCTCCAGAAGGCGAAAATCCTCTACCAGGTTACCGCGAAAGCCGACATAGCAATGGGCATCCTCTCCCAGAGAGGATCAATATAGAAGAACGGGCCAAATATATGCCCATATTTTCAAATATCAGAGCTTTGATGGCTAATTGTCTGACTGGAGTCGGCCTGGTTCATTGCTGGGTTGCGTGGAGGATCTTGCCCTTAAGCCTCCAATCCGGCTTAATGTGTTAGTATACCGACGATGTCAAAGATCCGCTATGTTACTCTCCAATTTGCCTCAAAGATAAACAGATCAACGACATGACCAAGACTCTGCTCAACGAGAGCCTAGAGACTTGTAGCAAAGTAGGACTGAACCCCTTATGCACCCTCAACAAGCCGTCGACTGTAAGTATTTTTCGAGCAACTTTCACTAACTTATTATTTATCAATCTGCCTTCTCATTATTAATTGAACTTTCTGCAAGATGATTCCCCTTTCTGGAGCAAGAAGCTTCAGGATAAATCAGCCAAGAAGACCAGGAAAAAGACCAAGGTGACCAAGAAACCTGCCAAGAAGAAGTCAGATGAAATCGATCTATTTACCCTGGATGATGATTCGGAGGTAGAACTTGACTCCCTTGGCTCCTTCTTTGTTCACCTTATTGACATTGATTACTATCAGGATGATGCAGAAGCCAGCCATGCAGATGGTGAAGAGGTAACTATCCTTTCCTCCGACTCAGAACCTCTGCCAAGACAAAAACTTCATCAAGCGAGCTGGAAAGTAAGGTTTTCTCACCCTTTCGCTTACTTGGATCCCAACTTTCTTTTGCAGAAATAGGAGCATGAAGCTCGCCGCACAACCCAGAATAGTGGCAGGGAGATTCTATCCTCCAGTTTACCCAATGCGCCAGTCCCTCGCAAATGCCGAGCAAAGGTTTCACAGATTTCCAACTTATCTTTTCCAAAGGCGGGCCTTATTCGTCAACCCCTTAACCCTTATGATTCAAACTATCAGGGAACTTCTCACTCTTCTTCGGGCGACTCAACTGGAACTCGGATTCCTCTTTTCAAGACTGTACCTGGGTGAGAACATTAAGCTTGTTTGCTTTAACACTTACTTAATTGATATATTAATCCCATCACGTGTCGTATTTTCAGTGCTATAGCCAAGCCCAACAAGAAGCTAAAAGTTAATAAACCGGCTAAAGACCCCAAAGTTGTTGGCCCGGAGAAGCAGACAATATCTGAATCTTTGCATCAAACCTCTTAAGCAGCCATTAACGATCCGTCACCAGAAGAGCTCCATATCACCATGGACTCCATGGATGTTAACCCGGCTCATGCTAAGCCGCCCAACCCCGCTCAGCCGACTCAAGAAGATGAAGATGTAATAGTTACTAGGACGGCTTATACAGCACCAGGAAACCCCACTGTCTTATCGAAGCATAGTGTCAAGGAGGAGTTTTCAGCTATAGACAAGGGAACATGGAAGCTTGATTTGGAAAGTTATGCCCAGTTCAGTGCTCATGAGATCCATGCGGGTTATCTAAACCACCATCACACCAGCCGTGACTTTGAAGCCGGCCTGGTTAACCTTATGAAGGAGCGCTTTGAGGTAAGCACTAACAAAACCTGTCATATACGTATATACCTGTCAGCCTCCAAGTCTATTGAATATGAAAAACTTGAATATGTTGTAGACTTAGATAGCCTTGTTGATCTTGTAGCTATACCATAGCAATGTGTAACTGCTAAGTCAGAATGAGTAGTCCCCAAGGATCGGCTTAAACTGGAAGGTTAAGCCGGGACTTCAATTTGTAACGCTAAAATCGACATATATAGCCACCAAAGGCTGGCTTAAGTTGCATAGCTAAGCCGGGACTTATCACCATATTGTGAAAAAATCAAAATATGTAGCCCCCAAGGGTCAGCTTAAGCTGCATAGCTAAGCCGGGACTTATCACCATATTGTGAAACAAATCCAAATATGTAGCCCCCATGACCCGGCTGTAGTTGAAGAAACATAGCCATGTCATTAAAGATTTACCTTTAAGAAGAGCAATGTGCATTAGCCCCCAAGTACCAAGTACAATACTTGTATTATGCTTGGGACTTCAAATGAAGTGATGATAGTGTTGCTTGAATCTCTTTGCCTCGCAGGCTGAATTAAACATGAAAGAATCCCAAGTGGTGGATCTGCGGCAGAACATACAAACCCAACAATCTGAAACCTCCAAGGCAAAATCAGAACTGAAGACCACTTTGGAAAATATTGAGAAGCTGAAAAAGGATTTTCAGTGCTCAAAGAGAAAACTAGGACACTGAGAAGGCGGCTTTGTTAAAAAGAGTGGAAGATGCCGAGGCTGCTCTTAAGCCATTGGCTGATGAGTTATCTGGCTTGAAGCATCAAATCAATAATATAACAGCCGCCATCTTTGGTAAGTAATATTGTACTTCAATCCTTCGCCTCCAACATTTAACAATCATTAGCCAGTTTATCAATATTTATGCTAATGCAGGCTCCAGAATTTCCAACCTTGGCCCAGACATGCGCGTAAAGCTGAAGGCTGCATACATTCTTTTGGAGTAGTTATATACCGGCGCTCAACGAGCTATAGCCACCATCTCTCATAATAAACAACCACCTTCACTTATTAGAGAAACACTGGACAAACTGTCAGTCGTCCCCCAAAGGATTGAAGAGATAAAGCGATCATCTTCCAGAGCTGGTGCCATCACTGCCCTAAGTCGGGCTAAGGCGTGGTAGGCCGAGCTTGACCCAGAGGAATTGGCCACTGGCTGTCCAAGCTTAAAGAAGATGGGTCTCCCTTTAGTTCAGATGACTTCACCAAAATTGTAAGGGAGATGCGTCCTTTGGCAAGCAAGCTGGCGGAGGAAACCGATCTCGCCAAGTATCAAGCGGCTTATACTATTGAAAATGCAAAAGTGAAGGCGCCAGTTTATCCAGTCATGGATCTTATTCCGCCAACACGTAAGCACACTTTTGCCCCTGATATTGATCCATTCATGCTCATAGATGATGGGGCTGTATTCAAAGCCGTAACTGGCATCAACTGGACATCACCTGATTTCCAGCCAGTGGAGGAAGAAGAAGAACCGGCGCTGGATAACCCGAAAGCTTCAACTCATCAGGACCAGGGCCACCGAACCACGAGGAGGCTCTCAGACTGCCACATATAATTTGTGCGCAGAAAAAACACTTATTCTTTTGGGCCACATGACGCCTTGTAATAGGCTAGCTGAAAACAATGATCGTGTCGGCCATTTCATCTATAGTTTGAAGGATTGTGTTTGGCCAAATTTTGTGTGTCATTTCCGCTTGTACAAGTTTTCAGTGGATTATTCTTGGAAGGGATCTGATTGGCATCTTGATGAAGTGATTCCGGAGGTTTCTGCTCGATCGCCCATGGCTATTAGAAGTCCTCTAGGTTTTTTACATAAGAGTGCACAAGAAGACAACTCATCTAGGTATGAATTGGCCAAATTCAACTTCGGTAATGCTGAGGATAGGAGGTTCTCTATTCGTCATGATCAGGGTTTGAAGATCCAAGGGATGACGCGAGATCGTTCTTCTAATGCAAATTCAGCTTCCAACGATTTATCTGATGAGTTGGTTTTTGGGAGTCTTCATGCGCGTATCTCTCGGTCGGATCATCAAGTTATTGGCAAATGTTTTTCTAGATCCACTTTTACAACCTTATCATGGAACCTAATCCGAGACGCAAAGCTTGAGGAAATTCTTGATTTATGGCAAGCTGGTTATTCCAATGAAATCATACAATCGGTACTTGACATCTCTTCCCTGCCTAGTAAAGAGTTCATCTATAACAAGCTTCATATTTGTATGTTATGTGGGAGATGAGGTCATTTAGCCGTGCATTGCATTGATACGTCTTTATTAGCTAGTTTATCCTCTTCCTCTAAGCAAATTATTGAGTCATCACCCATGCATAATATTTCTTGGTGCACGTTGTGCCGGACCAAGGGTCATTCTTCTTCAATGTGCTCTTTTGATAGTAGATGTTGCAATATTTTTGGTGTGAGAGGACACATTCAATGGGATTGCCTGGCACATAGAGGATCTGCATTGAAACGTGTTGCATGGGTAAGGAAATATAGGGTTGTTAAGAACAGCCGTTCTGTTGGATCCTGGATTTCCATTAGGCGTAAATAGATTTGGTGCAAAAAATCTCGGAGTCTAGCCCCAATAAAAAAGGATAAGAAGCAAATCTGGATTGTCAAACGAAGGGAACGATCCGGTAAAACCTTTTGTCCGTTGTACCGAGAATACCCCGGACGTTTCGCCTCCTTACCAACCTATCACCACCCTCCAGATTCTCGAGACCATGATACCTCCTCTGCTTCGTCTGCCACCTTGTGCCCTTGAGCTCTCCTCCACCCCTCACCTCGAGCTTTCCTCCACTCCAAACCACGCGCCGCCATATCCAGCAGGGTCCGGAGGGGAGGCTACAGCGCAATATGGTGATCGTTGATGACCCGCCTCTGTATCACTCACATCATGCACTTGTGATGGTGGTGCTACCCCCTGGAGATCTGCAACAGAAGAAGTTCTTGCATAGGTCAGGAGAGTTCTTCGAGATGATCATGGTGCTCCTACTAGTGAGGGTGAGATCTATCCTTTCTGTGTGGGTTTATTCAGATTCAACGATAGTGTTGTTAGAGATACGATGATTAGTAGAGGGGAGCAACCTTTAGATGAGCATTCCAACTTCTATTTACTGCGCCATGATGAAGGTGCCAATATGCGTAGGCCTATGATTTAAAGAGATGTGTGGGTTATGTTGCTCGGATTTCCTCTAAACTACCAAATAGAACATTATATCATTAAGGCAGTGTCATGTTTCGGAATATGTATGTATTGGCACTGCCCAGGTCACAGGAAATCACGTGTGCTGGTTCATGTCTTGATGAATGAACTTGCTCTGGTGCCTTTTAGTCTGGTGGTTAAGAGATTTACTAATATTAGTGGGCTAGGCACTTCTTGGACCGTCCCTGTTTATGTGCTTAACGGCAGAAATCCTAGTCAGGGTCTGGTGGGTGATGAAGAGGCGCCGCCTCCATTGGGTGCTTCTCCACATCCGGAACATCTTCCTTTTCTCAATGCAATGCAACAGCAACAGCATGAGGCTCAAGTTTGGCAACTCCAGAATGCTGCAAATGCCTGGGAGGCTACTCCTCCACCACCCCCACCACAGCAAGGCTGGGGTGAGTGGCCAGTGCTTCCACATGTTCCACCATTATATCATGGTTTCAGTTATAGGAGATTCACGGGTTATGGTGGACCCTCTATGATGGATGGAATCCAGACTGCTAACTCTGGTTTTGATGATGGCTTGCGTGTTTGGAATGAGCATGTTGCAATGGTTGAAGATGTGGCAGATAGATTTGTTCAGGGAAGCTCTACTAGAGATCTTTCATTTCAGCAGATGAATGCACATGAAGTGGTTATGGAGGTACCCGACGAGGAGAATTGGCTATCCTTCATGATATGTTTTTACTGCATGGTCTACACCCCTAGACTCTGTTGGGTTTCCGAAGAAGATAGCTCGACTACGGTCTGGCATAGGTTTGCAGATGGTCTACAGAATGGTGGATCTTGTGGGTGGGGCCTGCTTCATATACTTCCCATTTTCACCATTTGAGCTGGGCACCAATGTCATCTGCTTACCTCAGGAAGCTTGGTTGATCTGGTATGATTTTGTTGCTGCTCAACTAAACAGAGTGTGTCAGCTGGTTAGTGCGGAACCCATGTCTGTGGAGACATCACTCTGGTGGAAAACTTTCCACCTCTTGTCCCACAGCTTGAGATGATGGAGCTAGACGCGGCAAATAATAAGAGGAAGCACATAATGATCGCGCCGCTGGATGTGTTAGAGGTCAGGCGTAGTGTGCGTGCAACTAGGTACCAGGGTTTTAAGCCACCTTCTCTGGCAGACAACAAACGCAGGCCCTCATGTGTCAAACCTAGGAGGACCGCGGATATCTTGGACATGCAGCAAGGCAAGAAAACTAAAGAAACATCGGCCTCCACTCATGTCCCTCGTCCCACTGCGATTGAAACTCTGCAATTTCGGGGAACAACTCAATGTGCTATTCCACAGGAGGAGCTCACCAATGAGAAGCTGCTTGCGCCTCTCAAGGGCAAGGAGAAGGACGAGGCCTAGGCCTATATTAGCCTGGTTGTTTCTGCTGCGTTGTTGCGTTTTTTATTAGGGTTGTACTGAACTTGTTTCTACTCTTTTATTTAGCTTGTTTCAAGACCTAATGGCCTCTGTTATGTGGAATATTTTGTGCTGGAATATCCGTGGTTTAAATTCTAGTTCTAAATGTGATGCACTTCGCAATAAGATTGATGAGTCCAACTGCTCAATCATATGCTTGCAAGAGACTAAGGAACTTGATTTTGATCATTCTTTTATTAGAAAATGCTGCCCGAGGAGATTTGATAAATTTGAGTTTATTCCGTCTGACGGTGCTTCAGGTGGTCTAGTTATTATATGGTGTAGCAGCCAATTTTTTGGACTGATCATTCATCAGTTTTCATTTGCGATCACAATCAAAATGACCTCGGTTCAAACAAATGAAAGTTGGCTACTTTCTAACATTTATGGGCCATGTGATGGACCAGAGAGGGTAATTTTCACTGAGTGGATGGAGATTTTAAACATGGAAGCTGAAGATCTTTGGATCTTCATGGGCGATTTCAATTTCATGCGATCTTTGGATAATAGAAACTTACTAGGTGGAAATGTGGATGATGTGATCAAGTTTAATGAGATTATCAGTCATCTTGGATTGCATGAAATTCCAATCAAAGGAAGGAGGTACACGTGGAGTAACATGCAAGAAACCCCGTTACTAGAGCAACTAGACTGGGTTTTTTCTTCTCCAGAATGGATTTTGAAATTTCCAAATACCATGGCAAAACCTCTAGCCCGACCAATCTCTGATCATGTTCCTTGTATTCTTTTAGTGGAAACATCGATCCCAAGATCTAAGCTTTTCAGGTTTGAAATTTTTTGGCCATCTCATCCTGGATTCATGGAAGTTGTGAAATCTTCCTAGCTTGCTCCCATTCAGGCCTCTTCCAATGCCACAAGAATCTCTAAAAATTTAAAGAGACTTAGATATGCTTTAAAAAATGGAGTAAGTCCATCTCTAAGTTGAAGCTGTTAATTGAAAACTGTAATAGAATTCTTCTCCAAATTGATAACCTTGAGGACATGAGACAGCTTTCCACTCCTGAAGCTAATTTCAGAAACATATTAAAAGCACATTTATTAAGACTGCTTAAATATCAAAGTGAGTATTGGAAAAAACATTGCATGTTTCGATGGGCAGTCCAAGGTGAGGAAAATACTAAATATTTTCAAGCCCGTGCAACTGAGAGATTACGAAGAAATGCCATCACAAATTTGCTTTTGACTGATGGCCGCTTGGTTGAAAATCATGATGAAAAGGTAGCAGCTTTTTATGATTGTTTTAAAAGGAAAATGGGGGTTTCTTCTCAGCCTCAATATGATTTTGAGCTCTCTAATCTCATTCAAAAATGCCATGGTATGGAGGAACTTTCAATACCTTTTACGAAAGACGAAATTGACAATGTGATCAAGATCATTCCAGCTGATCGAGCACCGGGATCAGACGGTTTCAATGGGCTTTTCCTTAAGGTGTGTTGGGATATAATCAAAGAGGATTTTTATTCTCTGTGTGAGGACTTCTGGAAAGGGACAATCAACTTACAATGTTTGAACACATCTTTAATCACACTAATACCAAAGAAACTGACACCCGAATCTGTCAATGATTATAGACCAATCTACTTGCTAAATTGTGTGCTCAAAGTTATCACAAAAACTCTATCAGAGAGGCTTCAATGTTGGATTCTCAAGGTGGTACATCGAAACCAATATGGATTCATTAAGTCTAGGGCAATTCAAGATTGTCTCGGTTGGGCATTTGAATACTTGCATCAGTGCAAACAATCGGGCATGGAAATTGTGACTCTAAAATGAGATGTTGAGAAGGCCTTCGACACGATGGAACATTCATTCATTTTGAAAATGCTAGAATGTAAGGGGCTCGATGACAGATGGTGCATGTGGATTAACCATGTAAATGAGGAGTGAGACAAGGTGACTCAGTATCCCCCTTGCTATTTGTGCTCGCGGCAGATTTAGTGCAGTCTTTAATTAATAAAGCTTCGTTGGATGGTTTAATTTCACTCCCTCTTAATCAACCTACATCGGAAGACTACCCGGTTGTACAATATGCCGATGATACATTAATCATCCTCCCAACAAATCAACATGAGATTTAAGCAATTAAGGTGATTCTTGACTCGTATGCCTGGGCAACAGGTCTGAAAATCAACTACGCTAAATCGCAATTAATGCCAATTAATGTGAATGTGCAAAAAACTTTGGATCTGGCCAATGTACTAGGATGCCAAGTTGGGGAGATGTAGTTTACCTATCTAGGTTTGCCTCTCGGTACAACGAGGCCCACTGTTAGAGATTTGATGCCATTGGTTGACATAATTGAGAGAAGATTGACAGGAACAACTATCCGGTTACGTCACTGTTATCTTTTGCCATGTGTGTTCTAAAACTTCCACTCAAGCTGATCGAGATTTTTTACCGAGTAAGAAGGCACTTTTTGTGGAGAAAAGAAGTGGACAGAGACGCCAAAACCCACTCCTTAGCCGCTTGGGATATGGTCTTCCACCCAAAGAAAAAAGGGGGTCTTGGGGTTTTAAACTTGCAAATTCAAAATAAGGCACTACTGCTCAAATACCTCCATAAATTTATCCATAAACAGGACGTTTCGTGGGTAATTCTAGTATGGAATGCCCACTATGATGATACACCCCCCATGTAAAACTAACCTGCGGTTCTTTTTGGTGGCGCGATGTTTTCTCATTCATGGATATCTACCGTGGAATCACCACATGTATTCCTACTGCGGGGGATATGATCCTGCTTTGGAAATATGTTTGGATTGACGAAAGACCGTTGATGGACACTCACGAACATCTATTCTCGTTTGCCAAAAATGAAGATATCTCATTGGCGCAGTACTACAACAACAATGACCACGTGGACAACTTCCTCCTGCCTCTATCAATGGAAGCTAGAGCTGAGCTGGACGGTTTGCAAGAGATCATGGAAGGGATCAACTTGGAGGCTATGGGGACTGATGAATGGATTCTATGCTAGGGCGATACTGATTTTAAACCGAAGAAGTTTTATAACTTCATGTTCAGAAATATATTGGCTCCACAATGCATCACCTCCGTTTGGAAAACAAAGTGTATCATGAGACATAAAGTGTTTGCATGGTTAATTTTACATGACAGGGTCAACACAAGGGATATGCTCCTCAGAAGACATTTTAACATTGGGGAAGACCACAATTGTCCGGTGTGTAACATGGAGGTTTTGGAAACAAATGCCCATCTATTGTATGAGTGTCCATTTGCTGTAAAGTGTTGGGATATTGTGGGCATTGATTGGGACAATCAGCTAGACATGCAACACAAGTATGAGAGAGCTAGAGCAAGCTGGCATGGACCTCTGTTCAAAGAGATAACCATATTGAATTCCTGGAATATTTTGAAACAACACAACAGAGTGGTGTTTGATGGGGAGGCGGCCACCCATGCTGAGTGGCTAAGGAAGCTCAAGGAAGATTTTGTGATCTTAGGTTACATGATCAACCCTCAAAATTAAACTTTTTAGAAGGTTTTAGCATTTCTTTGTCTGTCTGATTCTCCTATTTTACATAGGCTAGTTGGGTGTTCTCTATATCCTTGTAAAAAGCCATGTAAAACAACCATTTCCCTAATGTTAACCATAGGTTAACATTTAAATAAAATCAACAGTAGGAATCTCTCCTGCTATTTTCATTGGTCAAAAAACAATGATCTGCCATGCTATCATGCATGTTTACCTGCATAACACTTTAAACCACCAATTTGATGTTGGAAGATCTACTGTTTATCCTCATAACATTATCAAGCATGTGTCGGTGGGAAACAACATCTATGGGGTCACTGGGATCCCTTCTACGGTTGGTGGGCACGGGGTTGTGCGAAGAGCGGGTCTGGAGGTCAGCACACAAATCGTTTACCCAGGTTTGGACCACGGAGACGCGTAAAACCCTAGTCCTGCTTTGACATGTATTGAGGTGTTCTTGTGTTCTTGAACTAGCTGCAGTGGCTCTCTAGTCCAAAAGATCAGAATCCCTCTCCAGTCCGCCTCGGGCCTCCTTTTATAGACAAAAATGGGTTACCACAGTGGCACACAGGAGGTGGAAAGCTATACAGGGGTTGAGTCTATCCCCTGGCATTGTCGGATAAACGCATTTAATGCGCTGCCGACGTGCCCCTCTTACATTATTGGGGACGACAAAGAAGATCGTCCCAGCTGTCGTTGCCTCGCCTGGTTCCGATGCGTGTCCAAGATGACGAGGCATTGTAGCGCCACGTTGGCTGTCCGCTGGGCTGGCGCGGTGGTGGAGCCTTCACGAAGATCTGCATGCCACCACGTAGGTGCTTACTGAGTTGGTGTAGAGGCCGCGTGCTACCACGCAGATGCCTACTCAGCTGGTCGAGCTGGCAGCTGTATGGGAGCGGCGGTGGAGTCTTGGCGGACGTGGGCACCGCGGCGGCCTCACGGGCGTTCTCGGCAAGGGTCTTGCCGAGGGCCCGACAAGGTTATCGTTGCGGCACCGCGGTCGTCCCCGGCAAGGGTCTTGCCGGGGGTCTCGTGGACCTCCTCGGCAAGGATCTCGCCAAGGGTCGTCGTCTTCTGGTTTCCATCTGATCTTGTGTGTCTATGATCTCTACAAAGATCTGCATGCCACCAAAGAGGCACCTCCCGAGCCTTGGTTCCAATATGGCATAGGAACTCCTTACGCTCAAGGGTGGCGCACTCTGCTGGTGCCAGGCAAGTTGCCCCGGCAAGTATCTTACCGAGGCCGCAGAAGCCACCCCGACAAGAGTCTTGCCGGGGGAGTCCACCTCGCCCTCTTACTCTCTTTGCGTCTCTGGTCTTGGCGTTGCTTTGGCATCCCTCCCCTGCCCTGCTTAGTGTGGCCGTGGGCGCGGCTCTGACTGCCCGTGCACAAGTAAAGGGGTGCAAAAGGAGAGCCCCTACTTTTGTACACCGACAGGAGCCCCCGGGCCTGGGCCACACATAAGCGCGAGCGTTGTTGGGCTAGGCCCAGAACGGTGCATGGACAAGTGGGGCGGATTTTTACTGCAGTAATTTCCCGTCCGCTACGCCTCCCGACAACCCGCGTTGAACGCACGACGTGGAGGGTCATGCATGACGTGGGGGTCGTGCGTGGGGCGGTTTCCGCATGCATGCGTCACATCGTGGTAAAGAGGGGGCTCGCGCCTTCCCCATAAAAAGAGGAAAACACAGAGGTGCGGCTCATTTACTGAATGGGCTCGGGTCGTGGTCTTCAAGGCACCCGCGCCCCAGGACCACGGGGTGGAGAATAGCCGCCTCATCTGTCCCTTCGGTTTCTGATCGCCCGCCACGTGTCCCCCATGCTTTGAAGGTGGTAGGCGGTGGGTGCGGGCCTTGAATGGCGAAGTGGGGAAACAGGCCACTGCTGATTGGGGTAGTGGGTCGGCGTTGATTCCCTACGGCCCTGATGGTTGGATTGGCTGAGTGGGGCGGCCGAGTCCTGACCCCGCACCATTATAAGAAGGGGGAGGGTGATGGCCTCCCACAATGTTTCGTCATCCCTCTCCTTCCACCTCGACTCTACTCTTTCATCTGTCATGGTGAGAGGGGGTGCCGGTCCTTCGACGGTGGCGGCGAGGGTCTCTGCTCGACAACGCGTTCCTTCTTCCAAAGAGCCCGTGGTGGCAGAGCCGGCCACGAGAGGAAGAGGGAGGGGAAGAGGCCGAGGCCGGTGTGGCGTTCGAGGAAGAGGGGGACGGGGCGGCGCACCGGCCCTGCCTCCGCCAGCGATGCCTCCTCTGATGGAGGGCCACGTCGGGGACCAGCCTCGCGAGTTCTTCATCATGCTGCGTCGAGCACCGTGCCGTCGCCTTCGCCTTCCCATGCCATTTGCACGGGAGATGGAGTTCGATCTGCCCCAAACCCTGAGGCTGCACATGAGGGGTTGCAGGAACAGCGGCACGTGGGTCGACGTCGACTTCCCCGCCCATCAGGTCATGTATCTTCGTCGCGGATGGAAGACCTTCGCTCGCATCCATAGCCTGACGACGGGGCTTGTTATCTATTTCAAATTAATGGAGAATGGCCTGCTCTCCATAAAGGTCTTTGGAGACTCTGGGACTCGCCTAAAGTGTTGCGTGGAGAGCTCCTCCAACGATGAAGACTCCTCCTCAAGCGGGAGTGATGAGGAGGATAGCGAGAGCGGCGACGAGAGTGTCGAGCGGGGGCACGTCGACCTTGTCTCCGACTGAACGCGTCACCCCTCCCTTCGCCGTGTGCTCTGCCAAGGGCCTTCCTCGTCAAGCTCTCCATCGGCATGTTCCCTGTCCCTTCCTTTTTGCCTTTACCTGCCGCACCTGGGAGGAAAGGGGCAAAACGGGGATCATGGGGCACTTATCTTTTGTAGTTTGTAAGCCTACGGGCACTTGTTAGATTTCAAAAATTGTAATCCCCTTTCCCATGTACCCATTCTGTATGAATTGTACTTGTTCACAACGTATGAATGAAAGGAAGGGTGTTGCCGGGTTTTGTTTGCGCATGGGCGAGGGCCACACCGAGGAACGCGTCCTTGTTATCTTAAGATAAACATGGTCTCCCGGCAACAGGTCCTTGCCGTCCTCCTGCTCTACGGCCCGACTACGCTCATGCTCTTGGTGGAGATAGCGCCCGAGTAGGATTAGGCCTTTCGCTCACCCTTTCCCCACCGCACTACAACCAAGTTCCGGCCCAAAGTAGAGTTTTCGGGCACGGAATGGAGGGGGCAAGATGGTACGAGAGCGAGCGAAGCCTTATACGTTCAAGGTTCACACGGGCGCACGGAGTGGGGGAGAAAAACTTATCTAACGTTGCAGCCCCCGACAACCTTGACCTACCGTGGTTGGATCCTCGTGTCCGCAGCCCCCGGCAACCTTGGTTTGCCGGGGCCGGAGTGCCGGCCCGTTCTTTCTCCTCCCAATAGCTCAGTAGAAATGTCCATGTACCCTGTGAACCAAAAAGGACAGAAAGGAAAAGAATGACGCACACTCGACCTCTATGCTAGGGGTTAGCCGCCGCTAAGCACTATCAACCCTAACCGAGGGAGAGACTCAACCTAGCATGCATGCTATAACTTAGAGCGCTAGCGCTTCATTTATTTATGCTCAGGGTCTGCACCTGGCTTTGTACAAAGGGTTACATGCCTTGCCGGCAAGGCTTGTACAAAAGGTGGTTTGCCGGGAGGGCCCGACAACCGCGCCTTATGGGTAGAACTTGCGAAGATGTTCGATGTTCCAGGAGTTGCTCACTGGAACGCCATCTTCGGTCTCCAGGCGGACTGCGCCAGGCCTGGTGACTCGTATTACCCGATAAGGGCCTTCGCACTTCGGCGTCAACTTGTTGGAACTCTTGGCCGACTGAACGTGCCGAAGAACAAGGTCGCCTTCCTCAATGCTTCGGGCATGAACCTTGCGTCTATGGTAGCGGCGCAAGGCTTGCTGGTAGCTCGCTGATCGTATAGCCGCCCAAAGACAATCTTCCTCAACGAGCATCGCGTCATCCTGCCGTAACTGCTCTTGCTCAAGCTCATCGTAAGCGAGCACTCGAGGTGACCCGTACGTGAGTTCCATGGGGAGAACTACTTCTGCCCTGTAAATGAGGGAGAAGGGTGTCTGACCGGTGGCTCGATTTGGCGTCGTCCTGATCGACCAAAGAACCGTCGGCAATTCATCAATCCAGCATCTTCCGCACCTACGCAGCCTATCCAAGGTCCTTGTCTGGAGGCCTCGCAACACTTCAGCATTTGCCCTTTCAGCCTGGCCGTTGCTACATGGATGCGCAACAGAAGCAAAACAGACCTTGCTGCCGAGGTCCTGGATGTACTGCATGAAGGCGTGGCTCGTGAACTATGTGCCATTGTCGGTGATGATCCTGTTTGGCACACCGAAATGGCAGACTAGCCCCTTGAAGAATTTGACGGCTGATTGTGCTGTCACTTTTCTCACTGTCTCCACCTCCGGCCACTTTGTGAACTTGTCGATCGCAACGTACAAGTACTCAATGCCCCCGACGGCACAGGGAAAGGGGCCCAGTATGTTGAGCCCCCAGACTGACAATGTCCAGGAGAGAGGGATTGTTTGGAGCGCTTGAGCTGGTTGATGAAGCTTCTTTGAATGGAACCGACACGCTTCACACTTGGTTACTAGTGCCGTTGCATCCTGGACGGCGGTGGGCCAGAAGAAACCTTGCCGGAACACCTTGCCGGCATGGGCCCTTGACCCTATGTGGGAGCCGCATATGCCTCTGTGTATCTCTGCCAACAACCCCAGTCCTTCCTCTCGGGGAATGCACTTCAATTTCACACCGTTTGGTCTTTTTCTGTACAGGACATCGTCGACGAACTGATACATGGCAGACCTACGGGCTACTTTCTCTGCTTCTTCCTGCTCCTCAGGGACTTCGCTTGTTTGGAGGAATCAGATGGTATGTTGTGCCCATGCCGGAGCCCGAGGCTCCATGGCAAGGACTAGAGGCACTTCCTCGGCCATGGGAGCAGCTGTCTCTACATCTAGGGCTTGACGCCTCGCCAGAGCCGGTTGCCCCACTGTTGGCTTAGTGCCCACGGAAACATCTTCGCCGACGGCTCGTGGGAGATCGGTGGGAAAGTACTTGCCGAGGCCTGATTTCCTTCGCTTGTTCTGCTCTATTGATGGTTCAACGGATGGTTGAGTCAGCCGAAGCACAGAAGTACCTGGTTCCACAGGTAGTTTCAAGGCAGCGCGCTTCGACGGGTAGTCGGCGATGCCGTTCTCCACTCGGGGAATATGCTCCGCCTGTATACCATCAAAGCGCTCCTCCAGCTTCCTCACCTCATCCACGTAGGACTCCATCAACGGGATTTTATAATCTTTGTTGACTTGTCTGAAAACAAGCTGCGAATCACCCCGACAATTAGCTTCTTGATCCCGAGGTCTGCCGCAATCCTGAGACCGGCAAGCAACCCCTCATATTCAGAAGTGTTGTTTGTGGACATCTCCCTGGGAAAGTGCATCTGGATTACATAGTTGAGGTGCTCTCCGGTGGGTGTGACGAGCAGCACACCAGCACCGGCGCCATGCTGTGAGAAAGCCCCGTCAAAGTGCATAATCCAGTTGCGACTTGCCTCCTTGCCGAGGAGGGTGGTCTCCTGGATCTCTTCTTCTGGCGTCGAGGTCCACTCGGCAATGAACTCTGCCAAGACTCTGCTTTGGATTGTTGAAGTACTTTCAAACTTCAAACAAAAGCTTGATAGCTCCACAGCGCACTCCACAATCCTCCCGGTTGCATCTGCATTATGCAATATCCGTTGCAACGGGAGGCGGGTGACGACGGTGATCTTGTGTGCCTGGAAGTAATGATGCAACTTCCTCGAGGCCATAAGGAGGCCGAAGAGCAATTTCTACACGCCGGAGTACCTTGACCTAGCCCCCTGCAAGAGGGAGCTGACAAAGTAAACCGGGTGCTGCATCATTTTCCTCTTCGGCAGCACTTCGTCTGGTTGCGGAGGCCCTCCCCCGCCAGCGTCGGACCCTGCCGAGGGCCTTGCCTCTTCGTCGACCTCCCTCTGCGCCACTAGCGCGACACTGACCACTTGGTTCGTTGCCGCCAGGTATAGCAGCAACGGTTCTTGGCGTTTGCGCGCAACCAGTATCGGTGTAGAAGAGACGTATTTCTTCAAATCCTGCAGTGCTGCTTCGGCCTCTGGGGTCCACCTTTTTCAAGATTTTGAAAAAGGGAAGGGCGCGCTCGGCAGACCTGGAGATGAATCTGCTCATGGCGGCAATGCACCCAGTGAGCCAACGCACGTCCTTCATCCGCTTGGGTGCCCTAATCTGCTCGATCGCCTTGATCTTGTCTGGATTTGCCTCGATCCCACGCTGTGACACAAAGAACCCGAGAAGTTTGCCAGACGGAACGCCGAAGACACACTTCTCAGGGTTCAACTTGAGGTTGATCTTGCGTAGATTCCCAAACGTATCTTCCAGATCTTGTACAAGCGTTGCCTTGTCTTTCGTTTTGACCACTATGTCATCCATATAAGCTTCCATATTTCTATGTAACTGGGGCTCAAAACCAATCTGGACCGCCCTTGCAAATGTCGAGCCAGCACTCTTCAACCAGAAAGGCATCCGTAAAAAGCAACACGTGCCACATGGGGTGATGAACATTGTCTTCTCTTCGTCTTCTTTCGCCATGAAGATTTGGTGGTACCCCGAGTAGGCTTCAAGGAATGATAGCAGGTCACACCTGGCCGTGGAGTCAACAATCTGGTCACTGCGCGTCAATGGGAAAGGGTCCTTGTGACAAGCCTTATTGATATCTGTGTAGTCAATACACAGCCTCCACTTCCCATTCGCCTTGCGCACTACTACCGGATTGGCCAACCACGTGAGATGGAGTACTCCTCTCACCAAACCTACCGCTTCCAACTTCCTAATCTCTTCCGTGATGAACTCCTGCCATTCCAAAGCTTGCTTCCTAACCTTCTGCTTGACAGGTCGCGCATGAGGATAGACAGCAAGATGGTGCTCAATCACCTCCCTGGGAACGCCAGGGATGTCGGATGCTTGCCACGCAAACACATCGACATTCGCCCGCAGGAAGGTGACAAGCGCGCTTTCCTATTTGCTGTCCAGGGTGGAGCTTATGCTAAAAGCCCCTCCCGTGCCATCCTCCTCGATGGACACCCTCTTGGTCTCTGGTGGCGCAACTCTGGATTTCTTTATCTTGCCGGTGGAGCTCTCTAGCACGTCCTCGACGGGAGCACAACACTCCGAAGAGGTGCGCTTGAAGGAGTGGGTGCGAGAGCTCTTGCCGGTCTTCTTCCCTGCCGGGGCTACAACGGCAGGAGCGAGTGCCTTGGCGGCAGTCACTGCAACTGCTTCCCGGTAGACTTGGTCAGCGCAGATTAGTGCATCCTTCTTGTCGAAGGGGACAGTGATGATGGTCATTGGCCCCGGCATCTTCAACGTGTTGTAGGCGTAATGCGACGCCGCCATAAACTTGGCCACTGCTGGGCGACCGAGAATTCCGTTGTGGGGCAAGGGGATCTCGGCTACATCGAAAACAATCCTCTCCGTCTTGTAGTTTAACTCGCCTCCAAACGTCACGGGCAACGTGACCTTACCCTTCGGCTAGCTCCTCCCCGGGTTTACCCCTTGAAACGTGCCCGTCTCTTCGAACCTTCTTGGCGTGAGACCGACGCCAAAAATTCATATAAATACAGAAACCTCTAGAAAATAACCTAGATCGGGAGTTCTGCCGCTAGAAGCCTCCGTAGCCACCGAAAACCAATCTAGACCCATTCCGACACCCTGCTAGAGGGGGGAATCCCTCTCCGGTGGCCATCGTCATCATCCCGGCGCTCTCCATGACGAGGAGGGAGTAGTTCACCCTCGGGGTTGAGGGTATGTACCAGTAGCTATATGTTTGATCTCTCTCTCTCTCTCTCGTGTTCTCGAGTCAGCATGATCTTGATGTATCGCGAGCTTTGCTATTATATTTGGATCTTATGATGTTTCTACCCTTCTACTCTCTTGTAATGGATTGAGTTTTCCCTTTGAAGTTATCATATCGGATTGAGTCTTTAAGGATTTGAGAACACTTGATGTATGTCTTGCACGTGCTTATCTGTGGTGATAATGGGTTATCATGTGATCCACTTGATGTCTGTTTTGGTGATCAACTTGCGTGTTCTGTGACCTCATGAATTTATGCATAGGGGTTGGCAGACGTTTTCGTCTTGACTCTCCGATAGAAACTTTGGGGCACTCTTTGAAGTTCTTTGTGTTGGTTGAATAGATGAATCTGAGATTGTGTTATGCATATCGTATAATCATACCCACGGATACTTGAGGTGACATTGGAGTATCTAGGTGACATTAGGGTTTTGGTTGATTTGTGTCTTAAGGTGTTATTCTAGTACGAACTCTTGAATAGATCGATCAGAAAGAATAACTTTGAGGTGGTTTCGTACCCTACCATAATCTCTTCGTTTGCTCTCCGATGTTAGTGACTTTGGAGTGACTCTTTGTTGCATGTTGAGGGATAGTTATATGATCCATGTATGTTATTATTGTTGAGAGAACTTGCATTAGTGAAAGTATGAACCCTAGGCCTTGTTTCCTAGCATTACAATACCATTTTCGCTCACTTTTATCATTAGTTACCTTGCTGTTTTTATATTTGCAGATTATAAAAACCTATATCTATCATCCATATTGCACTTGTATCACCATCTCTTCGCCGAACTAGTGCACCTATACAATTTGCCATTGTATTGGGTGTGTTGGGGACACAAGAGACTCTTTCTTATTTGGTTGCAGGGTTGTTTGAGAGAGACCATCTTCATCCTATGCCTCCCACTGATTGATAAACCTTAGGTCATCCACTTGAGGGAAATTTGCTACTGTCCTACAAACCTTTGCACTTGGAGGCCCAACAACGTCTACAAGAAGAAGGTTGTGTAGTAGACATCAGGCTATTTTCTGGCGCCGTTGCCGGGGAGGTGCGTTCTTGATGGTATATCTTTAGATCTTGCAATCGAATCTTTTTGTTTCTTGTTTTATCACTAGTTTATTTTATAAAAGAAAAAATGGAATTGAGTTTGCCTCATACGCTTCATCTTTTTAATATCTTTCGTGAGAATGATGGAAAGGAAAATTGTGCTCAAGTGCTAGAAGAAGAAGTCTCTAAAATTTTTGGCACTAAATCTTTGAATGATGAGCTGTAACATCCCAACTTTTCAATTTGGAATGTTATACAATAGATCATCATTGCATATCATATTGCATTTTGGTTGATCCAGAAATTTCACACAACTCAAGGACCCTCGGAGAGAGTTGGGGATTTCGATATTTTCATATTTGAGTTCTCTCAAATTTTGAAAATAGGATCGTTTGATTTTATTTATTTTATCTTCAATTATTTCTATTGTCAAAAGTTGAGAGAGGGAATAAAATGGGTTTCCAAAAACAAAGAAATATTGAGGATTTAATAATAAAATCAAATAAGATTTTATTTTGGTTTTATTTGCTATTTTATTTGAATTTAGGAAAAATGCGTGTTTTTCAAAATTGCATTTAGGCTCCAAATAAATGTTCATCCTGTGCGGCTTGATTTTAGAAACCGGGGAAATTTTATTTCGGTATTTTTGGAGTCCGTTTAGTATTACTTTTGTTTTTTCTGAGTGTAATTATTTTAAAAAAACGCGAACCGACCTACGGGCCGTATCCGGCCAGGACTCCGCCTGGCCGAGGCTTTATATAGCGAGCCACCCGGGCCGCCTCAGCCCAAAGCCGCCGCCCAACCCTAAGCCTAGCCGCGCCGCCGCCCCGCCGCGGACACGCCGCCGCCGCCCCGCTGCCGACGAGGTCGAAACGCCGCCGCCCGCCGTTTTTTTAAAAAACCGTTGGTTTTCACCGGTTTATTTTCTGTTTTTTTAGATTTGTTTCTTTAGATAGATCGGTTTTTTTCTCGATTTAGTTAATTAGCGAGCGTTCGCTTGTTCATTCGTTTTAGGGAACGCGTTCTTCGTTTAGATCTAGATAACGAACGTTCGTTTGTTAATCCGTTCGTCGTTTTTCTTTTTCACGGATTAAATCCGCGATTTTTTTGATCGCGATTTCGGATCCGATTTTCGTTTTAGTATAACTTTTTGCTCATTTATCAGAATCAGGCGATTCAAGCGCCTGGAGTTTCGTCTCGAAACCCTCTTTCCATTTAACCAACTCAAACAAGTTTTTCCTCTATAAAATTAGACCTAGATCCAGATTAGTAAACGAAGCTTGTTTCTTTTGCCGTTTGTCTTTCGTTGCTTTGTTCGATTTGATTCTTTTTGCCAACCGGAGTTCTTAAGATGAACTTTCTGGTTAGACCTTTTATTTGAGGTTTACCTGTGCATTAGTTGAGTACTTATTGTATGCTTGTTTCTTTGCGATAGAGTACCCGGAGTGCGTCACTTGCTACTTCAAATCGCTACGTTTTACGGATCATCAGCAAGGCAAGTAACACTTTGATCATACTTCCTATTACCCAGTTTTTATTGCATTAGATCAACCCTCACACATTGCATGATTAGGATCTAATTAAATTGTGGGTTTGTGAAGTAGATGAGGTAGTACCTATTACCTGTTATTGACAAACCTTTGGGAGTTACTTCTACGTTTGCTTATTATGCCATGCTATGCTAGTAGATGTGGATTGGGTGAGTGTATCCATGACAGATGTGAGATTGTTAATTTAATGGTTTATCTAAGGTGGCAACTTAAATACACATGTGGGTGGATTGAGGCACCTGGGTATTCCAGCGATTGCTTGTTTTCTTTTGGACCGCCACCCAGGCTCAAAGGGATCATGAGATTATTCATACTAGAAACTTCCATGTGCAGCCACAAGCTACTATGGGCTCTAGCATAGTTGATTAAGTTGTGTGAACTCTTACAGTGGTAGACTAGAAGATGTAGGGGAAAGTAGGTGTAACGGTCTACCCAATCGTAAGGTGCTAGCGCTTCTGAAAGACTATGTCTCGGTCATCCGTTTCTCAAACACCTTGTAGTGCGAGAATCCCAACGGAGGAGATCGAGTCTTATGGGGAAAAGTGCAAACCTCTACAGAGTGTATAAACTAATCATGGTTAGCCGTGTCCCCGGTTATGGACAACTTGAGCATCTAGTACTTGGATTATCATGTGAATCTCATCATGTTACTCTAATTAATTTTGTTGGGTTTTTAATGATGATGTTTAATTGGGATTGAGAGGGTGTCTACACTCTCAATGTTTAACAACCACCATGATAGTTAACTAAAAAGTTATTCCTTTGTAGTAGGGAAAAATTGGGTTTACGCAAAATTGTAGCCATAGAGCTTTCCACCATCCAAATATGCATGTAGTATAGTTTTATTTCTTTCATTGCTCTCTATGTGTTACATTGCCAGCATATTCCATGTGCTGACCCGTTTCGGGCTCCAACGTTCATGTTGCAGACTTTTCAGACGACAAGTAAGGTGCTTTTAGGTCGTGGTTCTGTACTCAGTGATGCCGTTGGAGTTGATGGACTCACTTATCTTCCAAGCCTTCCGCTGCTATCGTTATTAAATGGCCTTAAGCGATATTTATTTTAATAAGTTCTCTTTTGAGACACTTGATGTATTAAGTGTGTGATTGCTACTCTACTATAAATCCTTCAAGTACTGTGTGGTGTCAGCATTACTGATCCAGGGATGACACCGGAGCACAGATATTGGACCGTTTGAGGTCTGGTCGCTACAAGATGGTACCAGAGCACACGCTGACTGTAGGACACGACCACTAAGCTAAAGCCCTAGATCACTACTCTCTTCTCATTCTGACTCCTCATCTTATCTACTCTTTTAGGATGGCGGATGCAAGGAACAAGTTCGCACAACCGGATGAAGATACACCCTTTGGACGTCACTTGAAGGAAGTCACTAGATATCTGAACATAGGAGTACCAAGCTTCACCGGAACCTACAACGCCACTTTACCTGAAGAGGAGCACTGGATGATTCAAGTTCAAGTTCTAGGAAGGACGTTCATGCCAGTCACTGAGCCCATAGAGTTTTCCTTTGATGCACCAACCTGGAGTCTAGGAAAGAGCATGGCAGCTCACATCGCCATGGGACGCATTGGAGAAGTTTACCTCAATGATCTCAAGGATACTATCTACCAGATTTGTGGGCGCCGAGATGAGCATTGGGAGATGGTCAGCACCAGGAAGGATAGATCAATTGCAGATTTTATCCAGGAGTTAAACCAGCACATTCGATGTCAGGCGAACCAGATGTGCGCCAACATGATAGATCCGAAGAAGGCGAGGACAAGAATCAAGGAACTGGAGGAAGAACTCAAGGCTACACGTGAAGATTATGAAGAGGAAATCGAAGTATTAGTGGATAAGAATGCCGACCTAACAATGAAGATCGGAATATTTATGGGAGGCCCTACACCAGTAGAAGAAGACGAAGAACCCAAGGAGATTCACCCAGAAGACTACATCATCATCGACGACATCGACTCGGATCCAGATGATAGCGATGATGACTATGTTGATGAAGCAGGAGCAGATATCATGGAGTTTGCAACCGAAGAATATTTCTAGTAGACCACCCCATCAGTAGTAGTAGTCCACCATGTAAATATAGTAGTCCGAGCACTTTTGCGATAGTTAGATCGATTGTATGCCCTTGTTTGATTGGATGAAGTGAATTGCTTGCTTTTGCCTCATGTGCATATGGGTAGTGTTTTCTCTTTAGACCCCTCTCTATTCTTAAATCTCATCTTTTCAAAACCCTCATATGCCACCGAGACGTGACCCCGGATTTACCTTCCTGCCGGAGCTCACTCAGTTGATCCAGCAGCAGAACACATTGATGCAGTTGCTAGTCCAGAATCAGAATTAGGGGAACAACAACATCAACCCACCACCACCACCACCTGTTGATCACTTAGCCCGTTTTCTTAGGCTGAATCCGCCGGTGTTTTCCAGTAGCACCGAGCCGATAGTAGCAGATGATTGGCTCCGCAAGACAGCAAGGGAGTTGACCACGACAGGATGCATAAATGCGGAAAAGGTGAAGTTTGCCGCACATCAGCTTGACGGACCCGCAGTATCATGGTGGGAGAATTTCACCGCCACTTTCCCTATCGACACTATCACATGGGACCAGTTCCAGCAGGCTTTTCGTATTGCCCATGTTTCAGCAGGAGCTACGGCCATGAAGAAGCGTGAGTTTCGCAACTTGCGCCAAGGAGGACGGACAGTTGGCCAGTATGTGGAGGACTTTAGTAAGCTAGCACGTTATGCCCCAGATGACGTTGCTACGGATGCAGCTAAGCAGGAGAAGTTTCTGGAAGGACTGAATGATGATTTGAGCATGCAGTTGATGGTAGCAACCTTCAAAAACTACCAGGAGTTGGTAGATCATGCTCTTATGATTGAAGGGAAGCAGCAGCAGATTAAGAACCGCAAGAGGAAGTATGGACAAGGGAAGTATAATTCAGGAGCTCAGTAGAAGCCACGTTTTACCCCTAGACTGGGAGGTCATTTTCAGCATACCCATGGAGGAGGTAGCTCGCACAATCAAAATGGCCCCAAGAATGGTAATGGGAATAGAGGAAGCAACAGCCAGAACCATACCAACCCATTAACCCCAGCCAAGAGAGACCTGATCCAAGTCACTTGCTTTAAGTGCCAGAAGACCGGACATTATGCCAATGAATGTCCAGAATCTCAGAATGGAAATGGCAATGGAAGCTCTGGGAAGAAGCCGAACCCTTTAAATAGGGGACAGGTGAACCACGTTAACGTGGAGGTGGTTGAAGAGCAGCCGGATGTAGTAATCGGTAAGTTTTTGGTTAAGTCTTTTACTGCACTCGTTCTTTTTGATACTGGTGCATCGCATTCATACATATCAAGGGGATTTCTGGATAAGTATAACCTGCCCACCAAAGTTCTTAGAACCCCTATGTGAGTAAGCTCACCAGGAGCGGAGTATATGGCCAGCCAAGGATGTTTTCAAGTGCCATTGAGTATAGGTAGGCATGTGTTTCCCTCGGCTTTAATCATTTTGGAATCACAAGGTTTGGATGTAATTCTGGGTATGGATTGGCTGTCGATGTATGGAGGAAACATCGATTGCGCTAGTAAGTCGATTTTGCTTACCACCCCAGAAGGAAGAAGGATCAAGTATGTATCCCGGCATGTGCCGAAGAGGACTTAAATAAATTCGTTAACATGAGTTGTGCAAGAGGAAGTACCAGTGGTAAAGGATTTCTCTGATGTATTTCCAGAGGAGTTTCCAGGCATGCCACCGGATAGAGATATTGAGTTTTTGATTGAGCTTTTGCCAGGCACAGGGCCAATATCTAAGAGACCATATAGGATGCCCGCAAAGGATTTGGAAGAGATTAAGAAGCAGATTAAGGAGTTACTGGATAAAGGATATATCCGCCCAAGTTCTTCGCCTTGGGGATCGCCAGTACTTCTAGTGGAGAAGAAGGATGGATCGTTAAGGATGGTTGTTGATTATCGAGGATTGAATGAAGTAACCATCAAGAACAAGTACCCACTACCGATGATAAATGATCTGTTTAATCGATTGCAAGGAGCTAAGGTATTTTCCAAGATCGATCTACGATTAGGATACCATCAGTTGAAGATTCGAGGATAGGATATACCTAAGACGGCTTTTACCACCAGGTATGGACTGTACGAGTATACCATTATGTCATTTGGACTGACTAACGCACCTGCATATTTTATGAACATGATGAACAAAGTGTTTATGGACTTTTTGGATAAGTTCGTCGTAGTGTTCATTGACGATATCCTGGTTTACTCGAAGAATGAAGAGGAGCATAAGGAGCATTTGCGTTTGGTACTTGGTAAGCTCAGGGAACATCAGTTATATGCCAAGTTTAGCAAATGTGAATTTTGGTTGAAGGAAGTTGGATTTCTCGGACACGTAATATCCGGAGAAGGTATAGCAGTAGATCCCACCAAGGTTGACACTGTGACAAATTGGGAAGCACCAACAACAATTGGAGAGATCCGGAGTTTTCTTGGACTTGCAGGATACTACCGGAGATTCATTGAAAATTTCTTGAAGATTGCGAAGCCTATGATGGAGTTGTTGAAGAAGGATACCAAGTTCATATGGACTGAGGAATGTGAGGCCAGTTTCCAGGAGTTTAAGAAACGTCTGGTTACATCACCAGTGTTGATTCTGCCAGATCAGACCAAGGATTATGAGGTGTATTGCGACGCTTCACGTCGAGGACTTGGAGCAATGCTTATGCAGGAAGGAAGAGTTGTTTCATATGCCTCACGATAGCTTAAGTCTCATGAGTTGAATTATGTTACACATGATTTGGAGTTAGCAGCCTTAGTGCATGCATTGAAGACTTTGGGACATTTTCTCATTGGAAACCATTGTGAAGTGTACACGGATCACAAGAGTTTAAAGTACATTTTCACGTAGAAGGAGTTGAATATCAGGCATAGGAGATGGTTGGAGCTCAACAAGGATTATGCTATGAGATTGCATTACCATCCCAGAAAGGCTAACATAGTAGTTGACGCGTTGAACCGTAAAAGCCATGTCAACACTCTAATGACGGGAGAAGTACCGAAAGAGTTAGCCGATGATCTTCGTGAGCTATGTTTGGAGATAGTTCCGAGAGGCTATGTAGCAGCATTGGAGATTCAGTCTACTTTCATGGATAAGATGAGAGAATCTCAAAGGACAGACAAGGAGATTGCTTCTATTAAGGAGAAAATGAGCAAAGGAAAAGCTAAAGGATTTTGTGAGGATGAGCACGATACCTTATGGTTTGAAGACCGGGTTTATGTGCCTAATGACCCGGAGATCAGGAAGTTAATTCTGCAAGAGGCCCATGATTCACCACATTCGATTCACCCAGGAAATACCAAGATGTATTTGGATTTGAAGGATACTTTCTGGTGGACCGGAATGAAGAAGGATATTGCGGAGTATGTAGCAGTTTGTGATGTATGTCAGAGAGTAAAGGCAGAGCATCAGAAGCGAGCGGGATTGCTACAGCCATTGCCGATACCCGAATGGAAGTGGGATAAGTTAGGCATGGATTTTATCATAGGATTGCCCAGAACTCGTTCAGGCTATGACTCGATTTGGGTTGTAGTTGATCGTTTGACAAAGGTAGCTCATTTCATTCCAATGAAGACTACTTACACTAGTGCCAAGTTGGCAAAAATATACATGACCAGGATCGTATGTCTGCATGGAGTTCCAAGGAGCATTGTATCAGATAGAGGAACCCAATTTACCTCAAAGTTCTGGAATCAGTTGCATGAAACTTTGGGTACCAGGCTAGAGTTCAGTACAACTTTCCATCCGCAGACAGATGGACAGACCGAGAGAGTCAATCAGATTTTGGAGGATATGCTGAGAGCTTGTGCGCTAGATTATGGATCTAGTTGGGACGAGAATTTGCCATATGCAGAGTTCTCTTATAACAGCAATTATCAATCCAGTTTGAAGATGGCCCATTTCGAAGCCTTGTACAGAAGGAGGTGCAGGACCCCATTGTCGTGGGATGAAGTTGGAGACCGTCAGTTGTTTGGACCGGATTTCATTAAGGAGTCTGAACAGAAAGTGAAATTGATTTGCGATAGGCTCAAGGTAGCCCTGTCCAGGTAGAAGAGCTATGCAGATTCTAAATGCAAGGAGACAGTTTATGAAGTCGGAGACCGAGTTTATCTTCGAGTATCTCAACTTCGAGGAGTTAAGCGCTTTGGAGTTAAGGGAAAGTTACCGCCATGTTTTGTAGGACCATACAAGGTTTTGGAGTGTATGGGAGAAGTAGCTTATAAGTTGGAATTGCCCAAAGGATTGTCAGGAGTTCACGACGTGTTCCACGTTTCATAGTTGAAGAGGTGCCACACAGAGTTGGCTGATATACCGCTGAGAGATACAGTGCCGCTGGAAGCGATTCAGTTGGATAGTGATTTGACCTACGAGGAGAAACCAGTTAAGATACTTGAGTATGCCAGCCGAGTCACCCGCAGCAAGGTTACCAAGTTTTTCAAAGTTAAGTGGAGCCACCACACCGAGGATGAAGCCACCTGGGAACGAGAGGAAGAATTACTGAAAGACCACCCTCACCTATTTTCTAGCCAACCCGAATCTCGAGGGCGAGATTCATCTTAAGGGGGGTAGGTTTGTAACATCCCAAATTTTCAATTTGGAATGTTATACAATAGATAATCATTGTATATCATATTTTATTGCATTTTGGTTGATCCAGAAATTTTACGCAAGTCAAGGACCCTCGGAGAGAGTTGAGGATTTCGATATTCATATTTGAGTTCTCTCAAATTTTGAAAATAGGATGATTTGATTTTATTTATTTTATGTTCAATTATTTCTATTGTCAAAACTTGAGAGAGGGAATAAAATGACTTTCCTAAAATAAAGAAATATTGAGGATTTAATAATAAAATCAAATAACATTTTATTTTGGTTTTATTTTCTATTTTATTTGAATTTAGAAAAATGCGCGTTTTTCAAAATTGCATTTAGGCCCCAAATAAATGTTCATCCTATGCGGCCTGATTTTAGAAGCTGGGGAAAATTTATTTCGGGATTTTTGGTGTCCGTTTAGTATTCCTTTTGGTTTTTTCTTAGCGTAATTATTTTTAAAAAAAACGTGAATCGACCTACGGGCCGTATCCGGCCAGGACTTCGCCTGGCCGAGGCTTTATATAGCGAGCCACTCGGGCCCCCTCAGCCCAAAGCCGCCGCCCAACCCTAACCCTAGCCGCGCCGCCGCCGCCTGCGCTGCCGCTGGAGCCCCGCTGCCGACGAGGTCGAACCGCCGCCGCCCGCCGGTTTTTTTAGAAAACCATTGGTTTTCACCGGTTTTTTTCGGTTTTTTTAGATTCTTTTTTTAGATAGATCTTTTTTTCTCGGTTTAGTTAATTAGCGAGCGTTCGATCGTTCGTTCGTTTTAGCGAACGCGTTCTTCGTTTAGATCCATATAACGAACGTTCATTCGTTAATGTGTTGGTCGTTTTTCTTTTTCTCGGATTAAACCGCGATTTTTCTGATCGCGATTTCGGATCCGATTTTCGTTTCAGTATAACTTTTCGCTCGTTTACCGGAATCAGACAATTCAAGCGCCTGGATTTTCGTCTTGAAACCCTCTTTCCGTTTAACCAACTCAAACAAGTTTTTGCCTCTGTAAAGTTTTACCTAGATCCAGATTAGTAAACAAAGCTTGTTTCTTTTGCCGTTTGTCTTTCGTTGCTTCGTTCGATTTGATTCTTTTTGTCAACCGGAGTTCTTAAGATGAACTTTCTGGTTAGACCTTTTATTTGAGTTTTACCTGTGCATTAGTTGAGTACTTATTGTATGCTTGTTTGTTTGCGATAGAGTACCCGGAGTGCGCTGCTTGCTACTTCGAATTGCTAGGTTTTGCGGATCATCAGCAAGGCAAGTAACACTTTGATCATACTTCCTATTACCAGTTTTTATTGCATTAGATCAACCCTCACACATTGCATGATTAGGATCTAATTAAATTGTGGGTTTGGGAAGTAGATGAGGTAGTACCTATTACCTGTTATTGTCAAACCTTCGAGAGTTACTTCTACGTTTGCTTATTATGCCATGCTATGCTAGTAGACGTGGATTGGGTGAGTGTATCCATGACAGATGTGAGATTGTTAATTTAATGGTTTATCTAAGGTGGCAATTTAAATACACATCTGGGTGGATTGAGGCACCTGAGTATTCCAGCGAGTGCCTATTTTCTTTTGGACCGTCACCCAAGCTCAAAGGGATCATGAGATTATTCATACTAGAAACTTCCATGTGTCTACACTCTCAATGTTTAACAACCACCATGATAGTTAAATAAAAAGTTATTCCTTTGCAGTAGGGAAAAATTGTCTTTATGCAAAATTGTAGCCATATAGCTTTCCACCAGCCAAATATGCATGTAGTATAGTTTTATTTCTTTCATTGCTCTCTATGTGTTACATTGCCAGCATATTCCATGTGCTGACCCGTTTCGGGCTGCAACGTTCATGTTGTAGACTTTTTAGACGACGAGTAAGGTGCTTTTAGGTCGTGGTTCTATACTCAGTGATGCCGTTGGAGTTGATGGACTCACTTCTCTTCCAAGACTTCCGTTGTTATCGTTATTAGATGGCCTTAAGCCATATTTATTGTAATAAGTTCTCTTTTGAGACACTCGATGTATTAAGTGTGTGATTGCTACTCTGCTATAAATCCTTCAAGTATTGTGTGGTGTCAGCGTTACTGATCCAGGGATGACACCTGAGCACAGAGATTGGACCGTTTGAGGTCTGGTCGCTACATGAGCATGATTGCAATGTTGTTAGTATGAACTCCTTGAATATCTATAGTACTAATGATGATTGCACTAGTCATGATGAAAATGTCTCTTATAAGCATGTCAACTTTTGTGGAGTGCATAGAGTTTGCAAGTACACACCAAATAGGGAAGATAGATTTTGCAAGAGGCATAAGTATTTAGAATCCAAATGGTTGCAATAGAGGCTAGATGTTTGTGCTGAAAATTTAAAATTTCTTCGCCATACTTGTAAACTTTGCAATGAACATGGTCATTTAAATCTCCAATGCAAATAATTTCATGATCGTATTGTGTCCAAAAATTATGATGATTTGATTTCCCTTGCACATCATAATGAAGTTAGTTTGCTTTTGGGTTATGAAGAAATGAAACGTATAACTAAGCATATTCCAGAATATAACCTTGAGAAATTCCTCGATATTGATCTAGAAGAAATTTCTATGTATTGTGCGGTGAATTGCATTGAAAATCCTTATATTGACAATTACATAAAGCAAAGAAAACAAATAGAGGATGAATAGAATAGTAATGAAAGGGAATAGGCTTCCCAATATCCTCCTATTATTTCTTATGATGAATCAGGTAACGAGGAGGAGCCTTCTATTCAACCAATCTCATCAATAAGGAGCTCCAAAAAGAGGATTGAACCCACACATAATGTGAAGAAGAAAAAGAAAATACGGAGAAGTAAAGGTGAAAAGATATCCCTCCCAAATGATGTTGCCCCTATTACTCATTGTGATGATGATAATTGCTATACTATTGGTGCTATCCATACTATTAATGATGAGAGTGATTATGCTTATGATATGAAAAGGCCCAAGCTTGGGGATGCTATGTTTGATGAGAATGACATGTTTGAGAATGTATTTTCTGCAATTAATGTTTGTCCCAAGCTTGGGCATGCTACGTTTGATGAAGATGATATTTTTAGTCTCCCAAGTTTTGATGAGCAAATTTATTATGATGATAGCATGCCTCCTATTTATGATGGTTATATTGATGAAAGTGGGTTTGGAAGAGTGTCAACTTTAGGAAGTAATGATCCCACTATTTTGGAGGATGTTGAATCTTATTGTGATAAATGTGAAAGTGGATTTGGAGAGGTCATGACTTTATTTAGTGATAATTCCACCATCTTGGAAGAGGTTTCAATCGATTATGATGAGAACAAAGTTGCTACCTATGATGATTATTGTGGTGACAATTATGCTATCAAAAGTAGTGATGATTATATTAAAAAAATTCATGATTATGATTACCCTTTTCTAGAATATTACTCTTTTAATGTGGAAAAAATTTGTAGTATTCGAGTTTCTTATGATACTCCCACAATTCCGAATGAGAAGAATCTTGCCTATGTGGAGAGTAGTAAATTTTCTATGCTTGGAGATCATGAAAAGAATGCCTTATGTGATGGTTATATTGTTGAATTTATTCATGATGCTACTGAAATTTATTATGAGGGAGGAATATATGCTTGTAGGAGTTGCAATAATATCAAGTTTCCTCTCTGTGTGCTTAAAGTTTTGAAGTTTTGCTTGCTTTACCTTCCTATGCAAGTTGATTCTTGTTCCCATAAATTGTTTGCTCACAAAATCCCTATGCATAGGAAGTGGGTTAGTCTTAAATGTGCTTGTTATATTCTTCATGATGCTCTCTTTATGTTCCAATTCTTATCTTTTATGTGAGCATCATTGAAATCATCATGCCTAGCTACGAGCGTTAAACGTTAGCGCTTGTTGGGAGGCAACCCAATTTTTTATTTTTGTTCTTTGCTTTTTGTTCCGGTTTAGTAATAAATAATTCATCTAGCCTCTGTTTAGATGTGGTTTTATGTTTTAATTAGTGTTTGTGCCAAGTAGAACCTTTGGGAAGACTTGGGGGAAGTCTTTGCGATCTTGCTGTAAAAAACAGAAACTTTAGCGCTCACGAGATTAGCTACCATTGTTTACTGGAGAGTGCTATTAAGTTGATTCTTTTTGCAGATGATTAATAGACAAATTCCTCAGGACCAATTTATTTGAGAATTTTATGTGTTCCAGAAGTATACGACTGATACAGATTACTACAGACTTTTTTGTTTTTTGACAGATTCTGTTTTCTATGTGTTGTTTGCTTATTTTGATGAATCTACGAGTAGTATCAGAGGGTATGAACCATAGAGAAGTTGGAATACAGTAGATATTACACCAATATGAATTTAGAATGAGTTCACAACAGTACCTAAGTGGTGATTTATTTTCTTATACTAACAGAGCTTACGAGATTTCTGTTAAGTTTTGTGTTGTGATGTTTTAAAGTTTTGGGTAAAGATTCGATGGACTATGGAATAAGGAGTGGCAAGAGCCTAATCTTGGGGATTCCCAAGGCACCCCAAGGTAATATTCAAGGACAACCAAGATCCTAAGCTTGGTGATGCCTCTGAAGGCATCCCCTCTTTCGTCTTCGTTCCTCGGTAACTTTACTTGGAGCTATATTTTTATTCACCACATGATATGTGTTTTGCTTGGAGCATCATTTTTTTTCTTGCTGTTTGAATGAAATACCAAGATCTGAAATTCTTAAATGTTAGAGAGTCTTCACATAGTTTCATAATTATTCGAATACTCATTGATCTCCACTTATATCTTTTGGAGTAGTTTGTTGTTTGCTCTAGTGCTTCACTTATATCTTTTTAGAGCACAATAGTGGTTTTATTTTGAAGAAATAGATGAACTCTCATGCTTCACTTATATTATTTTGAGAGTCTTTAGAACAGCATGGTAATTTGCTTTGGTTATGAAACTAGTCCTAATATGATAGGCATCCAAGAGGGATATAATAAAAACTTTCATATAAAGTTCTTTGAATACTATGAGAAGTTTGATACTTGATGATTGTTCTGAGATACGAAGATGGTAATATTAGAGTCGTGCTAGTTGAGTAATTGTGAATTTTTGAAATACTTGTGATGAGGTTTGCAAGTCCTGTAGCATGCACGTATGGTAACCGTTGTGTGACAAATTTAAAGCATGAGGTGTTTCTTTGATTGCCTTCCATATGAGTGGCGGTCGGGGACAAGCGATGGTTTTTCCTACCAATATATCCCCCTAGGAGCATGCGCGTAATGCTTGGTTTTTCATGACTTGTAGGTTTTTGCAATAAGTATGTGAGTTCTTTATGACTAACATTGAGTCCATGGATTATTCGCATTCTCACCTTTCCATCATTGCTAGCCTCTTCGGTACTGTGCATTGCCCGTTCTCACCTTGAGAGTTGGTGCAAACTTCGCTGGTGCATCCAAACCCCGTGATATGATATGCTCTGTCACACACAAACCTCCTTATATCTTCCTCAAAACAGCCACCATACCTACCTATTATGGCATTTCCATAGCCATTCCGAGATATATTGCCATGCAACTTTCCACCGTTCCGTTCATCATGACACACATCATCATTGTCATATTGCCTTGCATGATCATGTAGTTGACATCGTATTTGTGGCAAGGCCACCATGCATAATTTATCATACATGTCACTCTTGATTCATTGCCCATCTCAGTACACCGCCGGAGGCATTCATATAGAGTCATACTTTGTTCTAGTATCGAGTTGTAATCTTTGAGTTGTAAATAAATATAAGTGTGATGATCATCCTTAATAGACCATTGTCCCCCCCCAAAGAAAGGACAAATAAAAAAAGGCCAAATAAAAAAGGGACAATTCTACTATCCCTTTTTTCCACACTTGTGCTTCGAAGTAGCACCATGATCTTCATGATAGAGAGTCTCTTGTTTTGTCACTTTCATATACTAGTGGGAATTTTTCATTATAGAACTTTGCTTGTATATTCCAACGATGAGCTTCCTCAAATGCCCTAGGTCTTCGTGAGAAAGCAAGTTGGATGCACACCCACATAGTTTCTTTTGTTGAGTTTTCATACATTTATAGCTCTAGTGCATCCGTTGCCTGGCAATCCCTACTCCTTGCATTGACATCAATTGATGGGCATCTCCCTAGCTCATTGATTAGCCATGTCGATGTGAGACTTTCTCCTTTTTTGTCTTCTCCACATAACCCCCATCATCATATTCTATTCCACCCATAGTGCTATATCCATGGGTCACGCTCATGTATTGCATGGAAGTTGAAAAAAGTTTTAGATTACTAATGTGTGAAACAATTGCTTGGCTTGTCATCGGGGTTGTGCATGATGAGAGCATTCTTGTGTGACGAAAATGGAGCATGACCAAACTATATGATTTTGTAGGGATGAACATTCTTTTGCCATGTTATTTTGGGAAGACATAATTGCTTAGTTAGTATGCTTGAAGTATTATTGTTTTTATGTGAATATTAAACTTTTGTTTTGAATCATACGGATCTGAACATTCATGCCACAATAAAGAAATTATATGGATAAATATGTTAGGTAGCATTCCACATCAAAAATTCTGTTTTTATCATTACCTACTAGAGGACGAGCAGGAATTAAGCTTGGGGATGCTTGATACGTCTCCAACGTATCTATAAATTTTTTATTGTTCCATGCTATTATGTTATGAACCTTGGATGTTTTATATGCATTTATATGCTATTTTATATGATTTTTTGGACTAACCTATTAACCTAGAGCCTAGTGCCAGTTTCTGTATTCTCCTTGTTTTTGAGTTCTACACAAAAGGAATACCAAACGGAGTCCAATTGACGTGCCAATTTTTGACAATTTTTTATGGACCAAAAGAAGACCTCGGAGTAAAAGAGTTGCGCTAGAAGAGTCCCGAGGCATCCACGAGGGTGGGGGGAGCGCCCACCCCCCCCCCCCAGGCGTGTGGGCCTACCTCGTGGACGAGTCGGGAACCTTCTTGACGTGAGACCGATGCCAAAAATTCCTATAAATACATAAACCTCCATAAAATAACCTAGATCGGGAGTTCTGCCGCCAGAAGCCTCCGTAGCCACCGAAAACTAATCTAGACCCGTTCCGGCACCCTCCCGGAGGGGGGAATCCCTCTCCGATGGCCATATTCATCATCCTGGCTCTCTCCATGACAAGGAGGGAGTAGTTCACCCTCGGGGCTGATGGTATGTACCAGTAGCTATGTGTTTGACCTCTCTCTCTCTCTCTTGTGTTATTGAGTCGGCACGATCTTGATGTATCACAAGCTTTGCTATTTTATTTGGATCTTATGATGTTTCTCCCCCTATACTCTCTTGTAATGGATTGAGTTTTCCATTTGAAGTGATCTTATCGGATTGAATCTTTAAGGATTTGAGAACACTTGATGTATGTCTTGCACGTGCTTATCTGTGGTGATAATGGGATATCATGTGATCCACTTGATGTATGTTTTGGTGATCAACTTGCGAGTTCCGTGACCTCGTGAACTTATGCATAGGGGTTGGCACACGTTTTCGTCTTGACTCTCCGGTAGAAACTTTGGGGCACTCTTTGAAGTTCTTTGTGTTGGTTGAATAGATGAATCTGAGATTGTGTGACGCATGTCGTATAATCATACCCATGGATACTTGAGGTGACATTGGAGTATCTAGGTGAAATTAGGGTTTTGTTTGATTTGTGTCTTAAGGTGTTATTCTAGTACGAACTCTTGAATAGATCGATCCGGAAGAATAACTTTGAGGTGGTTTCGTACCCTACCATAATCTCTTCGTTTGCTCTCCGCTATTAGTGACTTTGGAGTGACTCTTTGTTGCATGTTGAGGGATAGTTATATGATCCAAGTATGTTATTATTGTTGAGAGAACTTGCACTAGTGAAAGTATGAACCCTAGGCCTTGTTTCCTAGCATTACAATACCGTTTTCGCTCACTTTTATCATTAGTTACCTTGCTGTTTTATATTTTCAGATTATAAAAACCTATATCTATCATCCATATTGCACTTGTATCACCATCTCTTCGACGAACCAGTGCACATACACAATTTACCATTCTATTGGGTGTGTTGGGGACACAGGAGACTCTTTCTTATTTGGTTGCAGGGTTGTTTGAGAGAGACCATCTTCATCCTACGCCTCCCACGGATTGATAAACCTTAGGTCATCCACTTGAGGAACGTTATCACAAGCGGTGGGTCCATGGGTCGGATGATGCTACGGAAACGTTATCACAAGCGCCGTCACATCGGAGCAACAACCGCGGTGGCTGGCGTGGAGGAGAGTGCATCGTGGCCTCAGCGCCCCCGATCCTTCCACCACTGGCATGCGGCAGCTTGACGGAGCGCCGACCAGAAGGCCCCGCCGGTCGTGGCTCATCTCTATTGGCAACACCGACGAGGCTTCGGATGGTAGCTCTCCACTCATCGAGTTTCTCCGCAGCAGGAGGAAAATCGAGGAGTAACTTGGCGCGTGCCAAAGCATCCGTTGGCGTGGGTGGTGCCGAAAGTTGCGTGGACCGTGATGCGCTACGACTTCTAACCATGTTAGAAGGAGCTCTATCATGGCCTGGTAGCTGTACGTCGTTTTTGCCAGCACTTCGGCGCGCGTGCTGGCCTTCTATGTCCCCGAATGATCCACATGACTCTTCCCACGACGGTGCCCAGGGTCGCCAGCGTGGCAACTCTGCTCGTTGATAAACCACAAGTATAGGGGATCGCAACAGCTTTCGAGGGTAGAGTATTCAACCCAAATTTATTGATTCGACACAAGGGGAGCCAAAGAATATTCTCAAGTATTAGCAGCTGAGTTGTCAATTCAACCACACCTGGAAACTTAGTATCTGCATCAAAGTGTTTAGTAGCAAATTAATATGATAGTGATGGTAACGGTAACAAAAGAGTAATGAAAGCAAAGTAATATTTTTGGTACTATGTAGTGATTGTAACAATAGCAACGGGAAAGTAAATAAGCGTAAACCAGTATATGTAAAGCTCGTAGGCATCGGATCAGTGATGGATAATTATGCCGGATGTGGTTCATCATGTAACAGTCATAACATAGGGTGACACAGAACTAGCTCCAATTCGTCAATGTAATGTAGGCATGTATTCCGAATATAGTCATATGTGCTTATGGAAAAGAAATTGCATGACATCTTTTGTCCTACCCTCCCATGGCAGCGGGGTCCTAATGGAAACAAAGGGATATTAAGGCCTCCTTTTAATAGAGAACCGGAACAAAGCATTAGCACATACTGAATACATGAACTCCTCAAACTACGGTCATCACCGGTAAGTATCCTGATTATTGTCACTTTGGGGTTAACGGATCATAACACATAATAGGTGACTATAGACTTGCAAGATAGGATCAAGAACTCTCATATATTGATGAAAACATAATAGGTTTAGATATGAAATCATGGCACTCAGGCCCTAGTGACAAGCATTAAACATAGCAAAGTCATAGCAACATCAATCTCAGAACATTGTGGATACTAGGGATCAAACCCTAACAAAACTAACTCGATTACATGATAAATCTCATCCAACCCATCACCGTCCAGCAAGCCTACGATGAAATTACTCACGCACGGCGGTGAGCATCATGAAATTGGTGATGGCGGATGGTTGATGATGACGATGGTGACGAATCCCCCTCTCTGGAGCCCCAAACGGACTCCAGATCAGCCCTCCCAAGAGGTTTTAGGGCTTGGCGGCGGCTCCATATCGTAAAACGCGATGATTTCTTCTGTCCTATTTTTCTCTCCCCAAAAGCAGTTATATAGAGTTGTAGTTGGAGTCGGGAGGTCTCCAGGGGGCCCACGAGGTAGGGGGGCGCGCCCTAGGGGGGGCGTGCCCCCCACCCTCGTGGCGAGGGTGTGGGCCCCCTGGTCTTCACCTTTGGCGAGGATTTTTTATTATTTATTGTAAGATATTTTGTGGAGTTTCAGGTCATTCCGAGAACTTTTGTTTTCTGCACATAAAACAACATCATGGCAATTCTGTTGAAAACAGGTTAGAGTCCAAAACAAGGGCAAAAGTGTTTGGAAAAGTAGATATGACGGAGATGTATCAACTCCCCCAAGCTTAAACCCTTGCTTGTCCTCAAGCAATTCAGTTGACAGACTGAAAGAAATAAAGAAAAACTTTTACAAACTCTGTTTGCTCTTGTTGTTGTAAATATGTCAAGCTAGCATTCAAGTTTTCAGCAAAGATTATAACTAACCATATTTGCAATAATTCTCAGGTCTCATTATTACCCATATCAATAGCATGATCAACTAGCAAGCCATAATAATAAATCTTGGATCACAACACTTTCTCAAAACAATCATAATATGATATAACAAGATGGTATCTCGCTAGCCCTTTCTGAGACCGCAAAACATAAATGCAGAGCACCTTTAAAGACCAAGGACTGACTAGACATTGTAATTCATGGTAAAAGAGATCCAATCATAGTCACACCCAATGTAAACTAACAATAATGAATGCAAATGACAACGATGCTCTCCAACTGGTGCTTTTTAATAAGAGGATGATGACTCATTATAAAAGTAAATAGATAGGCCCTTCGTAGAGGGAAGCAGGGATTTGTAGAGGTGCCAGAGCTCAGTTTTGAAATAGAGGTGAATAATATTTTGAGCGGTATACTTTCATTGTCATCATAACAACCAAGAGATGGCGATATCTTCCATGCTACACACATTATAAGCGGCTCCCAAACAGAATGGTAAAGTTTATACTCCCCCTCCACCAACAAACATCAATCCATGGCTTGCTCGAAACAACGAGTGCCTCCAACATACATGAGGTCCCAAGGGGAGTTTTGTTTGGCAATTATTTTGATTTAGTTTGCATAAAGCATGGGACTGGGCATCCCGGTGACCAGCCATTTTCTTGTGAGTGAGGAGCGGAGTCCACTCCTCTTGAGAATAACCCGCCTAGCATCGAAGATACAGACAACCCTAGTTGATACATGAGCTATTCGAGCATACAAAATAGGATGATTATTTGAAGGTTTAGAGTTTGGCACATACAAATTTACTTGGAACGGCAGGTAGATACCGCATATAGGAAGGTATAGTGGACTCATGTGGAATAACTTTGGGGTTTAAGGAGTTTGGGTACACAACCAGTATTCCCGCTTAGTACAGGTGCATCAGAAACCTTCCTAGTTTCTCCTATAGTGATAGTATCAATAAACCCCTCCACATCATCATGATGTGGTTCTTCTGTCTTGCCCCCAAAAGGGACTAAACAAATCCAACAGAAATCATAAAGTGACATCTCCTTATGCTCATCATATAAATGGAACTCCACCGTAGGTCGTGAGTTCCTAGAATGAAAATGAAACTTTTGCACAAAGGTATTTGTGAGTAAGAGATACTGATCGCATTGGTCGTGGAGGAAAGCGGTGAGGCCTGCATTATGAGCCAATTCATGAAAATCTTCATAAATCCCGGCTGCTCTCAAGAAATCCTCGGAAGGCCATTCACACGCCCAAACCTCCGTGGTGCGCGGCAAATTATACTTAGGCTTCGGTGCCTTTTCCTTCGAGCTTTGGCTCGATGAGCCCCTCAATAATCTCCTCATCATTTTCTGAAAAATTCTGAAATTTTTAGTAACTTCAAAATAAAAGTAAACCAAACTCAATAATATTGATAGCAACCACTCCTACAAGTGCCTAGGGTCTATATCATGCATCAAAACTACTTTTGACCATATAAATTTGACATGCAAGCTGAAGAACAGGGTCACCTAAGCAGCAAAAATTTGCAATGAATAAAGCACTAGAACAAAACCTAGTTGGACCAATGGAGGAGTCACATACCAAGGAACAATCTCCCCAAGCAGTTTGGTGAGAGGTGCTTTGAGCAAGGAGATCGAAAATGGCAGCAAAGAGGGCTGGAACTCGTGCTTGAGTTGGTTTTTCGTGTTTGTGGGAGGAAGAAGAAGAGGATGGGTCCAGGAATAAGTGGAGGAGGGCCACCGTGGGCCCACGAGGCAGGGGGCGCGCCCTCCACCCTCGTGGCAAGGTGGTTGGCCCCCCTGGTGTGTTCTTTGTTCCATAAATCCTCAAATATTCTAGAAAAAATCATATTTAATTTTTAGGGCATTTGGAGAACTTTTATTTTCGAGGTATTTTTATATTGCATGGATAATCAGATAACAGACAGAAAAATATTTCTTTTTACTTTATTTCAACTAAATAACAGAAAGTATAGAGAGGGTACAGAAGGTTGTGCTTCTAGTTTCATCCATCCCATGCTCATCAAAAGTAATCCACTAACAAGGTTGATCAAGTCTTGTTAACAAACTCATTCCGATTAACATGAAACCAGAGAAATTTCAAATAACACTAGGTTACCTCAATGGGGATATGCACATCCCCAATAATAAGTATATCATATTTCTTCTTGACAGTAGGAAGAGGAAATTCAAAACCTCCAAATATAATCGATGGAATTTTTCCGATAGAATTGATACTATGAACTTGAGGTTGTTTCCTCGGAAAATGTACCATATGCTCATTACCATTAACATGAAAAGTGACATTGCCTTTGTTGCAATCAATAACATCCCCTGCAGTATTAAGAAAAGGTCTTCCAAAAATAATAGACATACTATCGTCCTCGGGAATATCAAGAATAACAAAGTCCGTTAAAATAGTAACGTTTGCAACCACAATAGGTATGTCCTCAAAAATATCGATAGGTATAGCAGTTGATTTATCAGCCATTTGCAAAGATATTTCAATAGGTGTCAACTTATTAATGTCAAGTCAATGATATAAAGAGAGAGGCATAACACTAACACCGGCTCCAAGATCACATAAAGCAGTTTTAACATAGTTTCTTTTAATGGAGCATGGTATAGTAGGTACTCCTGGATCTCCAAGTTTCTTTGGTATTCCACCCATAAAAGTATAATTAGCAAGCATGGTGGAAATTTCAGCTTCTGGTATCTTTCTTTTATTTGTAACAATATCTTTCATGTACATAGCATAAGGATTCATTTTGAGCATATCAGTCAATCGCATACGCAAAAAGATAGGTCTAATCATTTCAGCAAAGCGCTCAAAATCCTCGTAATCCTTTTTCTTGGATGGTTTGGGAGGAAAAGGCATGGATTTCTGAACCCAAGGTTCTCTTTCTTTACCATGTTTCCTAGAAACAAAGTCTTTCTTATCATAACATTGATTGTTTGATTGTGGGTTATCAAGATCAACAGCAGGTTCAATTTCTACATCATTATCATTACTAGGTTGAGCATCATTATGAACATCATCATTAACATTTTCATTAGGTTCATGTTCATTGCCAGATTGTGTTTCAGCATCAGACATAGATATATCATTTGGATTATCAGGTGGTTCAGCAATAGGTTCACTAGAAGTTTGCACAGTTCTATCATTTTTCTTTTTCTTCTTTTTAGAAGAACTAGGTGCATCAATTTTATTTCTCTGAGAATCTTGCTCAATTCTCTTAGGGTGGCCTTCAGGATACAAAGATTCCTGAGTCATTCTACCAGTTCTAGTAGCCACTTTAACAGCATAATTATTTTTCTTACTATTCATCTCATTGAGCAATTCCTTTTGAGCTTTAAGTACTTGTTCTACTTGAGTGGTAACCATAGAAGCATGTTTGCTAACAAGTTTAAGTTCACCTCTAATATTAGCCATATAATCACCCAAGTATTTAATCATATCAGCATCTTGTTTTAATTGTCTACCAAAATAAGCATCAAAGTCTTCTTGCATAAACATAAAATTATCAAACTCATCCAAGCATTGGCTAGCAATTTTAGTAGGAGGGATTTCAGCTTTATCATATCTATAGAGAGAATTTACCTTTACTACCTGTGTCGGGTTATCGAGGTCAGGAGGTTCTTCAATAAATAAAGGATTAAGATCATATGTTTCTTCGACATGCGGTAAATTAAGACCATGTATTTCTTCAATAGGAGGTAAATTCTTAACATCTTCAGCTTTAATACCTTTTTATTTCATAGATTTCTTTGCCTCTTGCATATCTTCGGGACTGAGAAATAGAACACCTCTCTTCTTCGGAGTTGGTTTAGGAATAGGATCATTAATTGGAGCAGGAGCTGGCTCAGGAGGTGCCCAATTATTTTCATTTGTCAACATATTATTCAATAGGATTTCAGCTTCATCCGGTGTTCTTTCCCTGAAAAGAGAACCATGACAACTATCCAGGTAATCTCTGGAAGCATTGGTTAGTCCATTGTAAAAAATATCAAGTATTTCATTTTTCTTAAGAGGATGATCAGGCAAAGCATTAAGTAACTTGAGAAGCCTCCCCCAAGCTTGTGGGAGACTCTCTTCTTTAATTTGCACAAAGTTGTATATTTCCTTTAAAGCAGCTTGTTTCTTATGAGCAGGGAAATATTTAGCAGAGAAGTAATAGATCATATCCTGGGGAATACGCACACAACCAGGATCAAGAGAATTAAACCATATCTTAGCATCACCCTTTAATGAGAACGGAAATATTTTAAGGATAAAAAAGTAGCAAGATCTCTGATCATTAGTGAACAAGGTGGCTATATCATTTAATTTAGTAAGATGTGCCACAACAGTTTCAGATTCATAGCCATGAAAAGGATCAGATTCAACCAAAGTAATTAAATCAGGATCAACAGAGAATTCATAATCCTTATCAGTAACACAGATAGGTGAAGTAGCAAAAGCAGGGTCAGGTCTCATCCTAGCATTTAGAGATTTCTCATTCCATTTAGCTAATAACCTTTTGAGTTCATATCTATCTTTGCAAGCTAAAATAGCTAAAGAAGCTTCTTGATCAAATAAATAACCCTCAGGAATAACAAGTGATTCTTCATCATCACTTTCATCATCATAATCAGATTCAATATTTTCAATCTCTCTAGCCCTAGCAAGTCGTTCCTCGAGAAAATCACTAAGTGGCATAGTAGTATCAAGCATAGATGTAGTTTCATCATAAGTATCATGTATAGCAGAAGTAGCATCATCAATAACATGCGACATATCAGAAGGAATAGCAGAAGCAGGTTTAGGTGTCACAAGCTTACTCATAACAGAAGGTGAATCAAGTGCAGAGCTAGATGGCAGTTCCTTACCTCCCCTCGTAGTTGAGGGATAAATTGTTGTCTTAGCGTCTTTAAAATTCTTCATAGTGTCCAGCAGATATAAATCCCAAGTGACTCAAAGAATAGAGCTATGCTCCCCGGCAACGACGCCAGAAATTAGTCTTGATAACCCACAAGTATAGGGGATCGCAACAGCTTTCGAGGGAAGAGTATTCAACCCAAATTTATTGATTCGACACAAGGGGGGGCAAAGAATATTCTCAAGTATTAGCAGCTGAGTTGTCAATTCAACCACACCTGGAAACTTAGTATCTGCAGCAAAGTGTTTAGTTGCAAAGTAATATGATAGTGATGGTAACAGTAACAAAAGAGTAATGAAAGCAAAGTGTTTAGTATTATGTAGTGATTATAACAATAGCAATGGGAAAGTAAATAAGCGTAAACCAGTATATGGAAAGCTCGTAGGCATCGGATCAGTGATGGATAATTATGTCGGATGTGGTTCATCATGTAACAGTCATAACATAGGGTGACACAGAACTAGCTCCAATTCGTCAATGTAATGTAGGCATGTATTCCAAATATAGTCATACGTGCTTATGGAAAAGAACTTGCATGACATTTTTTGTCCTGCCCTCCCATGGCAGCGGGGTCCTAATGGAAACTAAGGGATATTAAGGCCTCCTTTTAATAGAGAACCGGAACAAAGCATTAGCAAATGTGAATACATGAACTCCTCAAACTACGGTCATCACCGGTAAGTATCCCAATTATTGTCACTTCAGGGTTAATGGATCATAACACATAATAGGTGACTATAGACTTGCAAGATAGGATCAAGAACTCTCATATATTGATGAAAACATAATAGGTTCAGATCTGAAATCATGGCACTCGGGCCCTAGTGACAAGCATTAAACATAGCAAAGTCATAGCAACATCAATCTCAAAACATAGTGGATACTAGGGATCAAACCCTAACAAAACTAACTCGATTACATGATAAATCTCATCCAACCCATCATCGTACAGCAAGCCTACGATGGAATTACTCACGCACAACGGTGAGCATCATGAAATTGGTGATGGAGGATGGTTGATGATGACGACGGCGACGAATCCCCCTCTCTGGAGCCCCGAACGGACTCCCGATCAGCCCTCCCGAGAGGTTTTAGGGCTTGACGGCGGCTCTGTATCATTAAACGCGATGATTTCTTCTCTCCTATTTTTTTCTCCCCGAAAGCAGTTATATAGAGTTGGAGTTGGAGTCGGGAGGTCTCCAGGGGGCCCACGAGGTAGGGGGGCGCGGCCCCCACCCTCGTGGCAAGGGTGTGGGCCCCCTGGTCTTCATCTTTGGCGAGGATTTTTTATTATTTATTGTAAGATATTCCGTGGAGTTTCAGGTCATTCCGAGAACTTTTGTTTTCTGCACATAAAACAACATCATGGCAATTTTGCTGAAAACAGCGTTAGTCCGGGTTAGTTCCATTCAAATCATACAAGTTAGAGTCCAAAACAAGGGCAAAAGTGTTTGGAAAAGTAGATAGGACGGAGACGTATCACTCGTCGCGCACAACCTGGGAAGAGCGCGTCGGGGGCGCCGGCGTAGGTTCCTTGGAAGTCACCGCACCGCCCGTGGGTGGTACGATGCCGCCCCTGGAGGGCCCCGCGCAGCCTGTGGGGGTCCTGGCTCCGTCTTTGTACTTGGTGGTGTTTGGCCCGTCATCTTGCGCATGAACGACGCCGCTCACCAGGCTTTTGCTGCCAGAGCGGTGCGGGTGTTCGTGAGCCGCGCCTCGGCTTCCGTCCGCGACCGCCCCACCACTCGCCCGCACTGGTATGGGTCGTTCGGCCCCCGATGAGCCGATCGCCGTGATCATCTTCTTCTCGGGAGCCATGGCGATGAAGAAATGCTAAACTAACTGCTAGACCGGATTCTCAAGACTGTGCACCCCCTACCTGGCGCGCCAGAGATGTCGGTGGGAAACGACACCTATGGGGTCATCGGGATCCCTTCTACGGTTGGCGGGCACGGGGTTGTGCGAAGAGCGGGTCTGGCAGTCAGCACACAAATCGTTTACCCAGGTTCGGGCCGCAGTGACGCATAAAACCGTAGTCCTGCTTTGACGTGTATTGAGGTGTTCTTGTCTTCTTGAACTAGCTGTAGTGGCTCTCTAGTCCAAAAGATCTGAATCCCTCTCCAGTCCTCCTCGGGCCTCCTTTTATAGACAAAAAGGGGTTGCCACAGTGGCACACAGGAGGTGGAAAGGTATACAGGGGCTGAGTCTATCCCCTGGCATCATCGGACAAACACATTTAATGCGCTGCCGATGTGCCCCTCTTGCTTTATTGGGGACAACAAAGAAGCTCGTCCCAGCTGTCGTCGCCTCACCTGGTTCCGACGCGCGTCCAAGATGACGAGGCGTTATAGCGCCACGTTGCCTGGCCGCTGGGCTGGCGCGGTGGTGGAGCCTTCACGAAAATCTGCATGCCACCACGCAGGTGCTTACTAAGTTGGTGTAGAGGCCGCGTGCTGCCACGCAGATGCCTGCTCAGCTGGTCGAGCTGATAGCTGTATGGGAGCAGCGATGGAGTCTTGGCGGACGTCGGCACGACTACGGCCTCGCGGGCGTCCTCGACAAGGGTCTTGCCGAGGGCCTGGCAAGGGTCTCGCTGCGGCACCGCGGTCGTCCCCGACAAGGGTCTTGCCGGGGGTCTCGTGGACCTCCTCGGCAAGGATCTCGCCAAGGGTCGTCATCTTCTGGTTTCCATCTGATCTTGTGTGTCTATGATCTCTACAAAGATCTGCATGCCACCACGGAGGCGCCTCCCGAGCCTTGGTTCCAATATGGCGTAGGATCTTGTTGAGGCCGCGGAAGCCACCCCGGCAAGAGTCTTGCCAGGGGATTCCACCTCACCCTCTTGCTCTCTTTGCGTCTCTGGTCTAGGCGTTGCTTCGGCATCCCTCCCCTGCCCTGCTTAGAGTGGCCGTGGGCGCGACTCTGACTGCCCCTACTTTTGTACACCGACAACATGTATGTCATGTTATTATATTCCCTGCACACAAGTATATGACATGTGCCCTGGCGGTTTACACTAGGGCGGGTCATGATGTCCCATATAAATTTTTTTGGTGACTATATAGTCCATAACCAGGGCGGGTTATCAAACCTCGCATACTCATGTAACAAGTAAAAACATACCTGTGAAACTAGTTTACACTACCAGCTTACATCGCCATTGCCAGTGAGGGTGTCAACCCAAAAGACCTGGTTCATACTGTCGGCTTACATTGCCATACCCCAGCGAAGGTGACAGCCCAAGTATTCATAAGCGCATAATTCCAAGTACACAATCAAATTATACTGGCGACTTAATCTCCAAAGCCAGAACATGTTATCAAAACCAAAAAATATGCTCAAATATGAGTCATACAGATTAAGACTACATGGCCTAAATCATTTTAAACCATATGTCAACATGGTACAAGGATATGAACCCAAACAATGTTTAGAAAATAATAAATCAGAAAAACAAGGCTTTTATAGGCTACCAAGCCTCAATTTCAAGTGCTATTCATGGGCCACACAGCCACTAAGTTAATCCTTCATTTAAACCTATAAGTCGGGCCTCACATGACCAACCACCATTTTAACTTTGACAAGTTCAGGGTCTTTATAAGATTGGCTGTCAAGAGTACGTCAGGTCATTCCAGGATTACTTAGGCGGAGTGGCAGACATACATGGCAGGATAACCCGGAATTTTGGTGAATACACCTGGCGTCCAAGCCTATCAAAAGGGTAAATATAGCTATGTTCATTAAATAGGAAGCCCCCAAGTGACCTATAATAAGCCATCAAGGTAGGTTATCTATGTTTGAACTGCATATTGTAGCAAGTTCTCTTTGGTAACCTTTTAACTTAGGCAGACAACCCCAAGTCACTTGCAACAGGGCATATAAGCCGGATCAAAAAAGGGTAGTCATAGCTATCCTCAATGAGTAGGAAGCCCCCAAGTAATTTGTAACAAGGCGCGCAAGCTAGATCAAGAGGGTAGTCACAGCTATACTCAATGAGCAGGAAGCCCCCAAGTGATCTTATGAATTGACAATAAAGACTCAGATACTCAGAAATGAAACGACAAAGGCCCTGAATTATCAGGGATGCTGGTTTTATTATACTGATCATAATATATACATTGATGAAAATATGTACAACACAAGAACCGGTGGCTCAAGTGTAATAAGGCGGAAGATGAGCAATGTTCCACGGCCGGCGGGTCTCCTCCAACGCCGTGCGTGAGTCCTTGTGGTCTCGAACATCAATGAGGTAGTATGACCCGTTGTTCAGATTTTTGCTGACCACAAAAGGCTCTTCCCAAGGCAGGGATAATTAATGCATATCTGTTTGACCCTGGATGAGACGGAGCACCAAGTCACCTTCTTGAAACGTCCGTGTTTTAACCCGGCGACTATGATAATGACGCAGATCTTGTTGGTAGATTGCTGAACGAGCCGCGGCAAGGTCACGCTCCTCATCTAGGAGGTCAAGATTGTCCTGACGTGCCCTTTCATTATCAGCTTCAACATAAGCCACCACGCGGGGCGAGTGATGATGGATATCACTAGGAAGAACTGCCTCTACTCCGTAAACCATGAAGAAAGGCGTATAACCCGTGGATCTGTTGGGGGCAGTATTTATACTCCAAAGAACTAACGCTAACTCCTCAACCCAACAACCCAGCGTCCTCTGCAAAGGGACCATAAGCTGGGGCTTTTATGCCTCTCAAGATCTCTTGATTAGCTCTTTCCGCTTGACCATTGGACTAGGGGTGAGCCACTGATGAAACATCAAGACGAATATGCTCTTGTTGACAAAATTCTTTCATAGCACCCTTGGACATATTAGTACCATTATCAGTTATGATGCCGTGAGGGTAGCCAAAACGGAAAATCACCTTTTTGATGAATTGAACCGTGTTGCTATGTCACACTTGCTGACCGGCTCTGCCTCAACCCATTTTGTAAACTTGTCAACCACCACCAAAAGGTGGGTCTTTTTGTCCTTGGATCTCTTGAAAGGTCCAACCATATCCAGCCCCCAGACCGCAAACGGCCAAGTGATTGGAATCATCCTCAATTCTTGAGCTGGCACATGAGCTCGTCTAAAAAAATTTGATAACCGTTGCACTTGCTAACCAGATCCTCTACATCAGCATGAGCTGTCAGCCAATAAAACCCATTATGAAAAGCCTTAGCTCCAAGAGACTTAGAGCCGACATGATGGCCACAATCTCCTTCATGAATCTCTCATAGAATCTCATGGCCCTCTACAGGAGAAATGCAATGCTGAAACGCCCCTGTGACACTGCATTGGTGTAACTTGCCATTGACAATAGTCATTGACTTAGACCACCGGGTTATATGCCTGGCCAAAGTCTCATCCTCAGGTAACTCACCCCGGGTCATATAAGCCAAGTATGGAACTATCCAATCTGGAATAGCATGGAGAGCCACCACCAACTGTGCCTTCGGGTCAAGGATAGCAAGATCTTCCTCCGTAGGCAATTTAGCTGAAGGGTTATCAAGAATATCAAGAAAAACATTAGGTGGTACCGGCTTACGCTGAGATCCCAGCCAGCTTAAAGCATCATCCGCCTCATTTTTCCTGCAATCAACATGTTCCACTTGATAACCCTTGAAGTGACCAGCAATAGCATCAACCGCCCAGTGATAAGCCGCCATGAGTGGGTCTTTGGAATACCAAGTTCCCGAGGCTTGCTGGGCCACCAGATCTGAATCACTAAAGCACCTTACCCGGCTTAAGTTCATTTCCTTGGCCATCCGATGACCATGGAGTAAAGCCTCATAGTCAGCTGCATTGTTAGTACAAAGAAACATCAACCTTAATACATAACAAAACTTATCACCTCGCGGGGACGTTAAAATAACTCAATCCCCCGAACCTTAAAATTGCCTGGATCCATCAAAATGATTCGTCCATATGTGTTATCTGGCTTTTCCTGAGGCATCTGCAGCTCTGTCCAGTCATTGCTAAATTCCACAAGTGCTTGAGACTTAATGGTTCTCCGAGGCATATACTTCAAACCATGGGGTCCAAGTTCAATGGCCCACTTGTCCACCCGGCCTATAACTTCTCTAGTTTGAATAATATCCCCTAAGGGAGAAAAACTAACCACAGTGATGGGATGACCAAGGAAATATTGCTTTAACTTACGACTAGCCATGAACACTCCATAAACCAGCTTCTGCTAATGTGGGTATCTTTGGTTAGATTAAATTAATACCTCACTGACAGAGTAAACTGGCCTTTGAACCGGATGCTCCTTGCCTGACTCCTTCCTTTCCACAACAACTGCTACACCGACGGCTCTGCTATTAGCAGCCACATATAATAGCAAAGGCTCCTTATCAATGGGAGCTGCAAGAACCGGTGGCTCAGCCAACTGCTTCTTTAGCGCCTCAAATGCCTGATTGGCAGCATCACTCCAGACAAAGTGATCTTTATTATTCATCACCTGGTATAAAGGGATAGCCTTTTCTCCTAAACGGCTTATAAACCGGCTCAAAGCCGCAATAAGACCCGCCAAACGCTGGACGTCATTGATACATTGATGTCTACTACGCAACCTTCTTCTTGTAGACTCATCTTGGGCCTCCAAGCACAAAGTTTTGTACGACAGTAGCAAATTTCCCTCAAGTGGATGACCTAAGGTTTGTCAATCTGTGGGAGGCGTAGGATGAAGATGGTCTCTCTCAAAAAACCCTGCAACCAAATAACAAAGAGTCTCTTGTGTCCCCAACACACCCAATAAAATGGTAAATTGTATAGGTGCACTAGTTCGGAGAAGAGATGGTGATACAAGTGCAATATGGATGGTAGATATAGGTTTTTGTAATCTTAAAATATAAAAACAGCAAGGTAGCAAGTGGTAAAAGTGAGCGAAAACGATATTGCAATTCTTAGAAAGGCCTAGGGTTCATACTTTCACTAGTGCAAGTTCTCTCAACAATGATATCATAATTAGATCGTATAACAATCCCTCAATGTGCAACAAAGAGTCACTCCAAAGTCACTAATAGCGTAGAACAAACGAAGAGATTATTGTAGGGTATGAAACCACCTCAAAGTTATTCTTTCTAATCGATCTATTGGGCTATTCCTATAAGTGTCACAAACAGCCCAAGAGTTGGTACTAAAATAATACCTTAAGACACACATCAACCAAAACCCCAATGTCACCTAGACACTCCAATGTCACCACAAGTATCCGCGGGTTTGATTATATGATATGCATCACACAATCTCAGATTCATCTATTCAAACCAACACAAAGAACTTCAAAGAGTGCCCCAAATTTTCTACCGGAGAGTCAAGACGAAAACATGTGCCAACCACTATGCATGAGTTCACAAGGTCACCGAACCCGCAAGTTGATCACCAAAACAGACATCAAGTAGATCATGTGAATATCCCATTGTCACCACAGATAAGCAAATGCAAGACATACATCAAGTGTTCTCAAATCTTTAAAGACTCAATCCGATAAGATAACTTCAAAGGGAAAACTCAATCCATTACAAGAAGGTAGAGGGGAGGGGGACATCCTAAGATCCAACTATAATAGCAAAGCTCGCGGTACATCAAGATCGTGCCAAATCAAGAACACGAGAGAGAGATAGAGAGAGAGATTACACACATAGCTATTGGTACATACCCTCAGCCCCGAGGATGAACTACTCCCTCCTCGTCATGGAGAGCATCGGGATGTTGAAGAAGGCCACCAGTGATGATTCCCCCTCTGGTAGGGTGCCAGAACAGGGTCCTGATTGGTTTTTGGTGGCTACAGAGGCTTGCGGTGGCAGAACTCTCCATCTAGGTTCTGTTCTGGAGGTTTGGGGATATATAAGAGGTGTTGGCGTCGAGAACAAGTCATGGGGGTCCATGATGGGCCCACAAGGTCAAAGGGCGTGCCCTAGGGGGTGGGGGTGCCCTTCACCCTTCTAGAGGCCACGAGACTCCTCTGGTGCATCTCCGGTACTCTGTGGGCTTCTTTTAGTCCAAAAACAATCGTCATAAAGTTTCAGGTCATTTGGACTCCGTTTGATATTCCTTTTCTGTAAAACTCAAAACAAGGAAAAAAACAGAAACTGGCACTGGGCTCTAGGTTAATAGGCTAGTCCCAAAAATCATATAAAATAGCATATAAATGCATATAAAACATCCAAGATTGATAATATAATAGCATGGAACACTCAAAAATTATAGATACGTCAGAGACGTATCATACATGCTGGCTTAGCCAAAGAAGTGATGGCTTTGATTTTCTCCGGGTTAACTTCAATGCCTCTCTCAAAAACCAAAAAACACAACAACTTGCCAGCTGGTACGCCGAAGATGCACTTGGTTGGGTTAAGCATCATATTGTAGACCAGAGGTTGTCAAAGATCTCCTTCAAATCATCTAACATGGTCTCCTTCTTCCTAGATTTCACAACAATATCATCCACATAAGCATGAACATTACGTCCAATCTAGTCGTGGAGGCAATTCTGAACACAACGATGATAAGTCGCCTGGGCACTCTTGAGCCCAAAAGGCATAGACACGTAGCAGAAGGCTCCAAAAGGAGTGATGAAAGATGTTTTCTCCTGGTCCTTAATTGACATCTTGATCTGATGATAACCAGAATAAGCATCCAAAAAACCTCAATGCTCACAACCCGTCATAGCATCAATAATCTGATCAATACGGGGGAGAGAAAAAGGATCGGCTGGATAGGCTTTGTTAAGGTCTGTGTAATCCACACACATGCACCAAGTGCCATTCTTCTTAAGTACCAGCACTGGGTTAGCTAACCACTCAGGATGAAAAACTTCAATAATAAACCCAACCGCTATGAGCCAGGCCACCTCTTCACTAATGGCTTTGTGCCTCTCTTCATTAAAACGACAAAGGAATTGCTTGACCGGTTTAAACTTTGGATCAACATTGAGAGTGTGCTCAACGAGTTCCCTCGGTACACCTGGCATGTCTGAAGGCTTCCATGCAAAGATGTCCCCGTTCTCACGGACGAACTCGATGAGCGCTCTTTCCTATTTTGGATCCATATGGGCACTGACACTGAACTATTTGGATGAGTCGCCAGGAACAAAATAAATCTGCTTAGTATCATCAGCCGACTTAAATTTTAACAAAGGGTCCTGTTCTATGGTTGGCTTCTTCAAGGGGGTCATATCTGCTAGGTAAACATTATCTTTGTAGAACTTCAACTCCTCTGTTGCACAAACAGACTCAGCATAAGCAGCATCGCCCTCTTCACACTCCAAAGCTATCTTCCTGTCGCCATGCATCGTGATGGTCCCCTTACGACCCAGCATTTTAAGCTGCAGATAAACATAACAAGGTCGTGCCATAAACTTAGCATAAGTCGGCCGTCCAAACAAAGCATGATAAGGGCTCTTGATCTTGACCACTTCAAAAGTCAATGTTTCATCCCTCTAGTGATGCTCATTGCCAAAAACCACCTCCAAGGCTATCTTACCCACCGGATATGCCGACTTACCGGGCACCACCCCATGAAAAATAGTAGAAGACAGCTTAAGGTCCTTATCAGTCAAATTCATACGGTGAAAAGTATCATAATAAAGGATATTGATGCTGCTACCTCTGTCCGTAAGCACCTTTGTGAATTTGTATCCTCCGACCTGAGGCACAACAACCAAAGCCAGCTGACCCGGATTGTCAACCCGGGGCGGGTGATCCTCATGGCTCCATACAATGGTTTGCTCTAACGATCGCAAATATCGAGGGACTGCTAGCTCAACCATGCTCACCGCTCATTTATGAATCTTCTGGTCTCGCTTGCATAAGCTCGTGGTAAATACATGATATTGACCACTATTCAACTCCTTTGGATTACTCTAATGGCCGGGCTGCTGATGTTGATTCCCTCGATTAGATTGCTGATTAAAACTAGCTCGATTGCCTTGACCCTGAAAACCAGAGTTTGAGCCGCCACCTCCAAAACCAGGCCCATGAAAGCTGGATCCTGACCCGCCATGCGGGCCTTGATTGTTCTGGAAAAAACCAGAATTTCTATACTCCCTCATGATGAAGCAATCTTTCCATAGATGACTGGCCGGCTTCTCTTGAGAGTCGTGTTTTGGGCAAGGCTGATTCATTATCGCCTCAAGGTTGAACTTTGGCCCACCAAACCGGGGCATTGATGATTTCCCCTTACAACGCTGATTGTTACTCTGTGTATTGGTATTGGCCACAAAGTCTGAACCACAGTCAGTCTGTTTACTCTTACCATTATTACCTTGACCCGCCGGATTATGATGTTGTCCCTTTGTATTGCCATTCTTCTTCCCCTTGCCAGCCTTCTCCTCATCAGACTCAGGGTCCTTGGTGTTATCAGAGTCAGCGTATTTGATAAGAGCCTCCATGAGCTCTCCCGTATCATTGCAGTGGCGCTTAAGCCGCCCAAGCTTCTATTTGAGGGGAAGGAACCGACAATTTTTCTCCAAAATTAGGATGGCTGAACCGGCGTTGATGCTATTCGATCAATGGATAATAGCCGAAATCCAGCGCACCCAATAGGCGGTTGAGTCGCCCTCATCCTGGATACAAGTGTCTAAGTCAAGAATCGACAGAGGTTGCTGGCATGTGCCCTTGAAATTCTGAATAAAGCGTGTCTTCAATTCAGTCCACGATCTGATGGAGTGAGGGGCAGCCCCTGTAACCAGGTGTGAGCTGGCCCATTCAACATCATGGTGAAATACTTAGCGCACATAACATCATTTACGTCCAACATCTCCATGGCTAGCTCATAGCTCTCAATCCAAGCCTCTGGGAGTTGATCTGCTGTGTAATTGGGCACCTTGCGAGGGCCCTTAAAATCCTTGGGCATATGCTCATTATGCAAAGACAGCACTAGGCACGACACACCAAGGGTTCTGGATGTCATCCCAGCATCCATAGACACCGACAGGTTAAGCTGCAGTTGCTGATAAGCCGCCAACTGAGCTGCCAGCTCGGCCTCCCGATGGGCCCTGGCCTGATCTACCAAAACCTGAGCATGGTTATCTACATGTGGCGGGTCACGCCCACGAGGCTGGTTACGACGCCGCTCACTGCTTGAAACCGTCGGCGACTCAATATGAAGGCTATAACTCCGACTGGGTGTGGAGTTGAATGAATTCGATCACGGCTGTATGAGTAAGAGCCGCCTGCTGAGCTACCGCTGTTTGAAGGAGCTTGCCTGCCCTTCATATCTCCATTGCTGCAGGAGACTCGCTTCCACGGGAAGAGCTGCCAACAGCGATGCCGCAACGATCATGTTGTCCAAGCGGTTAGAATAATGACCCGGCGGCATTGGCACTTGATGAGGTGGGGTTAAATTTAAATGAGGCGGGTGTGCAACACGTGGTTGAGCCGTCGTCTCGGTCACGGGTGTTTCGACAGCCCGGTTCATCTCGAGCGGATTACTTGGCTCAGCCCCAGGTGTCTTGACAAGATTCCTCGCATCATACTCTAAAGGTAAATGAGTCTGGTGCCTCCTTAGTATAACGGCGTTTCATGCATTTTGATCCAAGCTTAACCAGAAATGTTCCGCTTGAATCCGTTGTGATGCAGCGTCTACGGTGGCTCATTCTGTAGCCATCCTAGCATTCTCAGCATTAAGCTCCTCCTTGGCCTGAGCTATCTCATCTCGTAGTTTCACGACATCCACCTTATGATGTGCCTAAGTCTCCGGGGTCACCTCTGTAGCTAAGAAGGTTTCCAAAGCATCCAGGAGCTCGGATAAGACTTGAGCCGGCGGGTGCACAGAGCCACTCGCTCCGGCTGTCGCCGCAGCTGTTGAGCTGGAAGTCATAGCCACAGTAGTTGAGGAATTGAGCACCGGTTGTGTGCCGACCATGAAGATCGCAACCCTGTTCGGCGACTCATAAGGGTCCGGAATATTGTTGCCATCGGAATAGCCCGAATTCCCACTGTCTTGCAATTGATACATCGAATTGGTCTCCCCAGTTGAAGACTCGTGATCGGAGTAGATGGCCATCTCTCCATCGGATAAAGATCCTTCCTCAAGATCCACCCCGTGGATAAAACCAACAAAGGCGTGTTTCACGGCAGCTTGAACCTTGGTGGGTCGTGCACGCCGAGCCATCTCGATGATGTCGGTGCAGGTGTCCGGCTCAGGCTCCGACTCACAGATCTTGCCAATGAAGACGTGGATTCCGCCAAAGGGGACCCGGTACCGGCCCCAGCCAGCATTGTCGATGTAGAGTTTGCCGCAGCGGCTCTTGGTTATCCAGCCAACGGCATACCCCTTGATCCCTGTGAAGTTGCCCTTCAAGAACTCGAAACCACCATGGGCTGGCCCCATGGTGGGCACCAACTGTAGTGGACTTAACACGACAGATGCCCTAGCAAAAGGAGCTAGGTGTGGAGCCATCGCAGCTGGGTTAGCTTAAAGGGTTAAATGAGACAAGGAACACAGAGAGTTTACCCAGGTTTGGCCCCTCTCAACGAGGTAAAATCCTACTCCAGCTTATGTTGTAATGCTTGGGTTTCTATTACCAGGAACGAATATGCTTGACCTAGCTTTCGATTGATCATTACTTGAGTTAACCTGCCGCCAGGTCACCCCTTTATATACAGGTGGATGCCCAGTGGCTTACAGAGTCCTGGCCATTTCACACAAACGTGACTGGCTCGGTTTCTAACTAATCTTGCCTTACAAAATATGTTAAACGTATGGCGGCTCATCCTTTTGGGCCTCAAGTCGCCTCCAGGTCTTGGGCCTTCAATAGGCCTGCTTCATGAACCGCCATCTTCATATCTTCTTGGACCTTATCGGGCTTCTTCATCTCCAAGCCGCCAATGGCATGAGCTGGCCCCTCCTAGGCGGGTCATACCCAGTAGTTATATCCCCAACACTTGTGGGCCCCTCGTGCACTTCCTGACCTAGTTTCTTCGCCTATATATTGCCATATATCCCCAAACCAACCAGGGGAGCCATGAAAACACTTTTCCACCACCGCAACCTTCTGTACCCATGAGATCCCATCTAGGGGCTTTTACTGGCATCCTGCCAGAGGGGGATTCGATCACGGAGGGCTTCTACACCAACTCTATTGCCCTTCTGATGAAGCGTGAGTAGTTTACCTCAGACCTACGGGTCCACAGCTAGTAGCTAGATGGCTTCTTATCTCTCTTTGATTCTCAATACCATGGTGTCCTCGATGTTCTTGGAGATCTATTCGATGTAATACTTTTTTGCGTTGTGTTTGCCGAGATCCGATGAATTGTGGATTTATGATCAACTTATCTATGAATATTATTTGAATCTTCTCTGAATTCTTTTATGCATGATTTGATATCTTTATAATTCTCTTCAAACTATTGTTTTGGTTTGGCCAACTAGATTGGTTTTCCTTGCAATGGGAGAAGTGCTTAGCTTTGGGTTCAATCTTGCGGTGTCCTTTCCCAGAGATAGCAGGGGCAGCAAGGCACGTATTGTATTGTTGACATCGAGGATAAAAAGATGGGGTTTTCATCATATTGCTTGAGTTAATTCCTCTACATCATGTCATCTTGCTTAATGCATTACTCCATTCTTTATGAACTTAATACTGTAGATGTATGATGGATAGCGGTTGATGTGTGGAGTAATAGTAGTAGATGCAGAATCGTTTCGGTCTACTTGACACGGACGTGGTTCCTATATTCATGATCATTGCCTTAGATATCGTCTTAAATTTGTGCTTTTCTATCAATTGCTTGGCAGTAATTTGTTCACCCATCATATTATTTGCTATCATGAGAGTAGCCTCTAGTGAAACCTATGCCCCCCGGGTCTATTTCCATCATACAAGTTCTATTTACCATCATATTAGTTTCCAATCTACTATTTTGCAATCTTTTACTTTCTGATCTATAAACCAAAAATACCAAAAATATTTACTTTACAGTTTATCTATATCTATCAGATCTCACTTTGCAAGTAACCATGAAGGGATTGACAACCCCTTTATCGTGTTGGGTGCAAGTTGTTGTTTGTTTGTGCAGGTATTCGGTGACTTGTGCACTGTCTCCTATTGGATTGATACATTGGTTCTCAAAACTGAGGGAAATACTTACTCTACATTGCTGCATCACCCTTTCCTGTTCAAGGAAAAAAACAACGCAAGCTCAAGAAGTAGCAGGAAGAATTTCTGGCGCCGTTGCCAGGGAGATCTCCGCCAAGTCAAGACATACCAAGTACCCATCATAAACTCTCATCTCTTGCATTACATTATTCGCCATTTGCCTCTCATTTTTCTCTCCCCCACTTCTAAAATGATTTTCAAAAAGTTTTGCCTTTTCTTTGCCCCTCACCTGTTCGTCTTCTTCGCTTGCTTCTTGTGTGCTCGTGTGTTGGATTGCTTGCTTTGTCACGATGGCTCAAGAAAATACCAAATTGTGTGACTTTTCCAACACCAATAATAATGTTTTTATTAGTACTCCGATTGCTCCCACTACTAATGCGGAATCTTGTGAAATTAATGCTGCTTTGCTGAATCTTGTTATGAAAGATCAATTCTCCGGCCTTCCAAGTGAAGATGTCGCATCCCATCTTAATAATTTCATTGATTTGTGTGATATGCAAAAAATATGTGGATAATGATATTGTAAAATTGAAGCTATTTCCGTTCATGTTTCGAGATCGTGCTAAAACTTGGTTTTCATCTTGCCTAAAAATAGTATGGATTCATGCAATAAGTGTAAACATGCTTTTATTTCCAACTACTTTCCTCCTGCTAAGATCATCTCCCTTAGGAATGATATTATGAATTTTAAGAAACTTGATCATGAACATGTTGCACAATCTTGGGAGATGATGAAATTGATGATATGAAATTTCCCTACTCATAGTTTGAATTTGTGGATCATTATACAAAAAAATTATGCCGGATTGAATTTTGCTTCTAGAAATCTTTTAGATTCGGCCGCAGGAGGTACTTTTATGGAAATTAATTTAGGAGAAGCTACTAAACTCCTAGATAATATTATGGTTAACTATTCTCAATGACATACCGAAAGATCTTCCACTAATAAAAAAGTGCATGCGGTTGAAGAGATTAATGTTTTGAGTGGAAAGATGGATGAGCTTATGAAATTGTTTGCTAGCAAGAGTGCTTCTATTGATCCTAATGATATGCCTTTTTCTACTTTGATTGAAAATAATAATGAATCTATTGATGTGAATTTTGTTGGTAGGAACAATTTTGGTAACAACGCGTATAGAGGTAATTTTAATCCTAGGCCATTTCCTAGTAATTCCTCTAATAATTATGGTAATTCCTACAACAATTCTTATGGAAATTATAATAAGATGCCATCTGATTTTGAGAATAGTGTTAAAGAATTTAAGAGTTCGCATAAGAATTTCAATGCTTTGATTGAAGAAAAATTACTTAATATTGATGGTTTGGCTAGGAACATGGATAGAATTTCTCTTTATGTTGATTCTTTGAAACTTAGATCTATTCCACCCAAGCATGATATCAATGAGTCTCTCAAAGCTATGAGAATTTCCATTGATGAGTGCAAAGAAGGAACCGCTAAGATGCGTGCTAAAAAAGATTGGTTTGTAAAAACGCGTTCTTCTAGTTTCGTGAAAATATTGATGAAGATCTTAAAGTGATTGATGTGTGATATGTCCATTTTGCATCATGTTTTTATATCGATATTTATTGCATTATGGGCTGTTATTAGACATTATGTCACAATACTTATGCTTATTCTCTCTTATTTTACAAGGTTTACATGAAGAGGGAGAATGCCGGCAGCTGGGATTCTGGGTTGGAAAAGGAGCAAATATTAGAGACCTATTCTGCACAGCTCCAAAATTCCTGAAACTTCAATGAAGTTATTCCAGAATATATAAAAAATATTGAGCGAAGAAAGATCCATAGGGGGGCCACACCCTGGCCATGAGGGTGGGGACGCGCCCTACCCACTGGGCACGCCCCCTGCCTCGTGGGCCCCCTGTTGGCCCTTTGATTCCCATCTTCTGCTATATGAGGTCTTTCGTCCGAGAAAAAATCATAAGTAAGCTCACGGGACGAAACTCCGCCGCCACGAGGCGGAACCTTGGTGGAACCAATCTAGGGCTCCGGCAGAGCTGTTCTGCCGGGGAAACTACCCTCCGGGAGGGGGAAATCATCACCATCGTCATCACCAACGACCCTCTCATCGGGAGGGGGTCAATCTCCATAAAAATCTTCACCAGCACCATCTCATCTCAAACCCTATCTAATCTCTTGTATCCAATCTTTGTATCCAAAACTCAGATTGGTACCTGTGGGTTGCTGGTAGTGTTGATTACTCCTTGTAGTTGATGCTAGTTGTTTTACTTGGTGGAAGATCATATGTTCAGATCCATTATACATATTAATAACCCTATCTTTATGAACATGAATATGCTTTGTGAGTAGTTACATTTGTTCCTGAGGACATGGGAGAAGTCTTGCTATTAGTAATCATGTGAATTTGGTATTCGTTTGATATTTTGATGAGATGTATGTTGTCATCCCTCTAGTGGTGTCATGTGAACGTCGACTACATGACACTTCACTATTGTTTGGGCCTAGAGGGAGGCATTTGGAAGTAATAAGTAGATGATCGGTTGCTAGAGTGGTAGAAGCTTAAACCCTGGTTTATGCGTTGCTTCGTAAGGGGCTGATTTGGATCCATATGTTTCATGCTATGGGTAGGTTTACCTTAATACTTCTGTTGTAGTTGTGGATGCTTGCAATGGGTGTTAACCATAAGTGGGATGCTTGTCCAAGTAAGGACAGCACCCAAGCACCGGTCCACCCACATATCAGATTATCAAAGTACCGAACGTGAATCATATGAACGTGATGAAAACTAGCTTGACAATAATTCCCATGTGTCCTCGGGAGCGCTTTCCTTCATATAAGAGTTTGTCCAGGCTTGTCCTTTGCTACAAAAAGAATTGGGCCATCTTGCTGCACCTTATTTACTTTTACTACTTGCTACTTGTTACAGATGACCTTATCACAAAACTATCTGTTACTGATAATTTCAGTGCTTCCAGAGAATACCTTACTGAAAACTGCTTATCATTTCCTTATGCTCCTCGTTGGGTTCGACACTCTTACTTAGTGAGAAGCTATGATAGATCCCCTACACTTGTGGGTCATCAGGACTCTTTTCTGGCGCCGTTGCCGGGGAGTGATGCGCCTTTGGTAGGTGGAACTTGGTAAGGAAAAATTTATATAGTTTGCTGAAATTTACTGTCAATTGTTACTATGGAACATAATCCTTTGAGGGGCTTGTTCAGGGTATCTTCACCCCGACCAGTAGAGCAAAGAGTTGCTCCTAAACCTACTGAACCTACTGAAAATGTTTACTTTGAAATTCCTTCGTGTATGATAGAGAAACTGCTAGCTAATCCTTTTGCGGGAGAAGGAACATTACATCCCGATTTACACTTAATCTATGTGGATGAAGTTTGCGGATTATTTAAGCTTGCAGGTATGCCCGATGATGTTATCAAGAAGAAGGTCTTCCCTTTATATTTGAAGGGAGATGCATTGACATGGTATAGGCTATGTGATGATATGGTATCATGGGACTATAAGCGATTGAAATTTGAATTTCACCAGAAGTTTTATCCTATGCATCTTGTTCATCATGATCGTAATTATATATATAATTTTTGTCCTTGCGAAGGAGAAAGCATCGCTCAAGCTTGGGGGAGGCTTAAGTCAATGTTATATTCATGCCCCAATCATGAGCTCTCAAGAGAAATGATTATTCAAAAAAATTTATGCTCGGCTTTTATAACACCCACAATGCGGCTATATCTCCCACGTGTTGGGGCACGACTTAGAGGCATAGACGCATGGTAGGTCTGTCGCAAGTGGGGTAATTTTTACACATCCCATGTACTGTATAAGAAAGGGATAAAGAGTCGGCTTACAATCGCCACTTCACACAATACATAAATAGACATACATCATCCAGAATACAATCAAGGTCCGACTATGGAACCAAAATAAAGAAAGACAACCCCAAATGCTAGATCCCCGATCGTCCCAACTGGGCTCCTCTACTTATCATCCAGAAAAGAAACATAGTAACGGCCCGAATCCTCGTCGAACTCCCACTTGAGTTCGGTAGCGTCCCCTGCACTGGCATCATCGGCACGTGCATCTGTTTGGAAGTATCTGTGAGTCACGGGGACTCATCAATCTCACACCCGTGAGATCAAGACTATTTATGCTTATCGATAGGAAAGGGGTAGTGAGGTGGAGCTGCAGCAAAGCACTAAGCATCTATGGTGGCTAACTTACGCAAATGAGAGAGAGAAGAGAAGCAAAGCACGGTCGAGAAGCTAATAGTGATCAAGAAGTGATCCTGAAGCTACTTACGTTCAAGCATAACACGAGACCGTGTTCTCTTCCCGGACTGCCCCGAAAAGAGACCATCACGGCTACACACGCGGTTGATTCATTTTAATTAAGTTAAGTGTCAAGTTCTCTACAACTGGACATTAACAAATTCCCATCTGCCCATACCCGCGAGCACGGCTTTCGAAAATTCAAAACCCTACAAGGGTGTCCCAACTTAGCCCATCACAAGCTCTCATGGTCAATGAAGGATATTCCTTCTCCCAGGAAGACCCGATCATACTCGGAATCCCGGTTACAAGACATTTCGACAATGGTAAAACAAGACCAACAAAGCCTCCCGATGTGCCGACAAATCCCGATAGGAGTCGCACGTATCTCGTTCTCAGGGCACACCAGATGTGCCAGACGTCAGGTTGGCATAGACCCTGGTTGCCCAGGGGGCGCCGGACATCGCCTAGTTTGGACCAACACTGAGAGGAGCATTGGCCCAGGGGTTTAAAATAAAGATGACCCTTGACTCCGCGGAACCCAAGGGAAAAAGGCTTAGGTGGCAAATGGTAAAACCAAGGTTGGGCCTTGCTGGAGGAGTTTTACTCAAGGCGAACTATCAAGGGGTTCCCATAACACCCAACTGCATAAGCAACGCAAAATCAAGGAACATAACACCGGTATGACGGAGACTAGGGCGGCAAGACTGGAACAAAACACCAGGCATAACGCCGAGCCTTCCACCCATTACCAAGTGTATAGATGAATTAAAGTAAATAAGGGATAATAATGATATCCCAACAATATCCATGTTACAACATGGAACAAACTTCATCTTCACCTGCAACTAGCAACGCTATAAGAGGGGCTGAGCAAAGCGGTAATGTAACATCCCAAATTGTCAATTTGGAATGTTATACAATAGATCATCACTGCATATCATATTTATTTGCATTTTGGGTTGATCCTAGAAATTCTACGCAACTCAAGGACCCTCGGAGAGAGTTGGGGATTTCGTTATTTTCATATTTGAGTTTTCTCAAATTTTGAAAATAGGATCATTTGATTTTATTTATTTTATCTTCAATTATTTCTATTACAAAAATATGAGAGAGGGAATAAAATGACTTTCCCAAAATAAAAAATATTGAGGATTTAATAAAAAAATCAAATAAGGTTTTATTCTGGAGTTTTTCTTGGTTTTATTTGAATTTAGGAAAAATTGCATTTAGGGCCAAGAAAATGTTCATCCGGTTCTAAATATTTTATTTAGTCGGTGAAAATTTGTTTTGGCAATTTTAGATTTTTATTTATTTTTTCCAGAATTTTTCTTAGTTTCGGCGAAATTGTTTAAAAAAAACCCCCGCGCCCGACTGGGCCAAAGGCCCAGCCGAGCCAGGCCGGCCCGCTAGGCCATCGCCTCCCCTCGCCGAGCTTCCGCCGGACTCGGGGAGACCGAGCCGGGCACGCCTCCGCCGCCGACCCCCTCCCAAAGCAAGGTCGCCCCCTCTCTTAAATAGCCACCCCGGGGCCCCCTGGGAGCCCCGAGTCGCCACCCGCCGCCGCCCATGCAGCCCCGCCGCACGCCGCTGCTGTCGCCGCCCTACCGCCGCTGCTGCCCACCGGAAGCCCCGCCGGAGCCCCGTCGGACCGATCCGAGGTAGCCGCCCGGTTTTCTGAGAAAAAACGATTTGTTTTTTAGAAAACCCTAGTTTTCGTTTTTTTAAATAGATCGGTTTTTTTGGTTTATTTATTTAGCGAGCGTTCGCTCGTCCATTCGTTTTAATGAACGCGTTCATCATTTAGTTCAAGAAAACAAACTAACGTTCGTTATTCTGTTCGTTGTTTTTCTTTTTCTCGGATTATTCCGCGATTATTTCTGATCGCGATTTCTGATCCGATTCTCGTTCTAGTTTAACTTTTCGCTTGTTTATCGGAATCAAGCGATTCAAGTGCCTGGAGTTCCATCTCGAAACCCTCTTTCCTTTTAACCAACTCAAACAAGTTTTGCCTCAGTAAAATTTGACCTAGATTCGGATTAGTAAATGGAGCTTGTTTCATTTGTCGTTTGTCTTTCGTTGCCTCGTTTGATTTGATTCTTTTTGCCAACCGGAGTTCTTAAGTTGAAATATCTGGTTAGATCTCTTATTCGAGTTTTACCTGTGCATTAGATGAGTACCTATTGTATGCTTGTTTGTTTGCGATAGAGTACCCAGAGTGCGCCGCTTGCTACTTCGAATCGCTAGGTTTCACGGATCATCACCAAGGCAAGAAACACTTTGATCATACCTCCTATTACCCAGTTTTATTGCATTAGATCAATCCTCACACCATTGCATGATTAGGATCTAATTAAATTGTGGGTTTGGGAAGTAGATGAGGTAGTACCTATTACCTGTTTATTATCAAACCTTTGGGAGTTACTTCTATGTTTACTTATTATGCCATGCTGTGCTAGTAGACGTGGATCGGGTGAGTGTATCCATGACAGATGTGAGATTGTTAAATTAATGGTTTATCTAAGGTGGCAACTTAAACACACATCTGGGTGGATTGAGGCACCTGGGTATTCCAGCGATTTCCTGTTTTTCTTTTGGACCGCCACCCAGGCTCAAAGGGATCATGAGATTATTCATACTAGAAACTTCCGTGTGTAGCCACAAGCTACTATGGGCTCTAGCATAGTTGACTAAGTTGTGCGAACTCTTACAGTGGTAGACTAGCAGATGTAGGGGATGTAGGTTGGTATGGTCTACCCGTTCATAAGGTGCAAGCGCTTGTGAAAGACTATGTCTCGGTCATCCATTTCTCAAACATCATGTAGTACGAGAATCCCAACGGTGGAGATCGAGTCTTGTGGGGAAAAGTGCGCAAACCTCTGCAGAGTGTATAAACTAATCATGGTTAGTCGTGTCCCCGATTATGGATATCTTGAGTATCTAGTACATGGATTATCATGTGAATCTCATCATGTTACTCTAAATTAAATTTGTTGGGTTTTAATGATGATGCTTAATTGGGATTGAGAGGGTGTCTACACTCTCAATGTTTAACAACTACCATGATAGTTAATTAAAATTTATTCCTTTGTAGTAGGGAAAAATTGGCTTTACGCAAAACTGTAACCATAGAGCTTTCCACCAGCCAAATATGCATGTAGTATAGCCTTATTCTTTCATTGCTCTCTATGTGTTACATTGCCAGCATATTCCATGTGCTGACCCGTTTCGGGCTGCAACGTTCATGTTGCAAACTTTTCAGACAACAAGTAAGGTGCCTTTAGGTTGTTGTTCTATACTCAGTGATGCCACTGGAGTTGATGGACTCACTTATCTTCCAAGCCTTCCGATGTTATCGTTATTAGATGACCTTAAGCCATATTTATTGTAATAAGTTCTCTTTTGAGACACTCGATGTAATAAGTGTGTGATTGCTACTCTGTTATAAATCCTTCAAGTACTGTGTGGTGTCAGCATTACTGATCCAGGGATGACACCGGGGCACAGAGACTGGACCGTTTGAGGTCTGGTCGCTACAAGATGGTATCAGAGCACACACTGACTGTAGGACACGACCACTAAGCTAAAGCCCTATATCACTACTCGCTCTTCTCATTCTGACTCCTCATCTTTTCTACTCTTTTAGGATGGCGGATGCAAGGAACAAGTTCACACAGCCGGATGAAGATACACCCTTTGGACGTCACCTGAAGGAAGTCACTAAGTACCTGAACATCGGAGTACCAAGCTTCACCGGAACCTACAACGCCACTTTACCTGAAGATGAGCGCTGGATGATTCAAGTTCAAGTTCCAGGAAGGACGTTCATGCCAGTCACCGAGCCCATAAAGTTTTCCTTTGATGCACCAACGTGGAGTCTAGGAAGGAGCATGGCAGCTCACATCGCCATGGGACGCATTGGAGAAGTTTACCGCAATGATCTCAAGGATACTATCTACCAGATTTGTGGGCGCCGAGACGAGCACTAGGAGATGATCAGCACCAAGAAGGATAGATCAATTGCAGCTTTTATCCGGGAGTAAAACCAGCACATTTGACATCAGGAGAACCAGATGTGCGCCGACATGATAGATCTGAAGATGGCAAGAACAAGAATCAAGGAACTGGAGGAAGAACTCAAGGCTACGCGTGAAGATTGTGAAGAGGAAATCGAAGTACTAGTGGAGAAGAATGACGACTTGATTAAGAAGATCGGAATATTTATGGGAGGCCCTACACCAGTAGAAGAAGACGAAGAACCCAAGGAGATTCGCCGTGAATACTACATCATCATCGACGACACCGACTCGGATCCAGATGATAGTGATGATGACTATGTTGATGAAGCTGGAGCAGATATCATGAAGTCTGCAACCGAAGAATATTTCTAGTAGACCACCCCAACAGTAGTAGTAGTCCACCATGTAAATATAGTAGTCTGAGCACTTTTGCGATAGTTAGATCAATTGTATGCCCTTGTTTGATTGACTGAATGAAGTGAATTGTTTGCTTTTTCCTCATGTGCATATGGGTAGTGTTTTCTCTCTAGACCCTTCTATTCTTAATCTCATCTTTTCTAAACCCTCAGATGCCTCCAATACGTGACCCCGGATTTACCTTCCCACCGGAGCTCACTCAGTTGATCCGGCAGCAGAACACATTGATGCAGTTGCTAGTCCAGAATCAAAATCAGGGGAACAACAACAACAACAACCCACCACCACTACCACCGGTTGATCACTTAGCCCGTTTTCTTAGGCTGAATCCGCCGGTGTTCTCTAGTAGCACCAAGCCGATAGTAGCAGATGATTGGCTCCGCAAGACAGCTAGGGAATTGACCACGACAGGATGCACAGATGCGGAAAAGGTGAAGTTTGCCGCACATCAGCTTGAAGGACCCGCAGCATCATGGTGGGAGAATTTCACAGCCACTTTCCCTATCGACACTGTCACATGGGACCAGTTTCAGCAAGCTTTCCGTACTGCCCATGTTTTAGCAGGAGCTATGGCCATGAAGAAGCGTGAGTTTCACAACTTGCGCGAAGGAGGACGGATAGTTGGCTAGTATGTGGAGGAATTTAGTAAGTTAGCACGTTATGCCCCAGATGACGTTGCTACAGATGCAGCTAAACATGAGAAGTTTCTGGAAGGACTGAATGATGAGTTGAGCATGCAGTTGATGGTAGCAACCTTCAACAACTACCAGGAGTTGGTAGATCGTGCTCTTATGATTGAAGGGAAGCAACAGCAGATTGAGAACCGCAAGAGGAAGCATGGACAAGGGAAGTACAATTCTGGAGCTTAGCAGAAGCCACGTTTTACCCCTAGACTAGGAGGACATTTTCAGCATACCCATGGAGGAGGTAGCTCGCATAACCATAATGGCCCCAAGAATGGTAATGGGAATGGATGAAGCAACAGCAGAACCGTACCAATCCATCAACCTCAGCCAAGAGGGACCTGAGCCAAGTCACTTGCTTTAAGTGCCAGAAGACCAGACATTACGCCAATGAATGTCATGAATCCCAGAATGGAAATGGCAATGGAAGCTCTGAGAAGAAGCCAAATGTTAACGTGGAGGAGGTTGAAGAGCAGCCGGATGCAGTAATCGGTAAGTTTTTGGTTAAGTCATTTACTGCACTCGTTCTTTTTGATACTGGTGCATCGCATTCATACATCTCAAGGGGATTTTTGGATAAGTATAAACTGCCAACCCAAGCCCTTAGGTCACCCATGTTAGTAACCTCGCCTAGAGCAGAGTATATGGCTAGTCTATGGTGCGATCGGTTACCATTAAGGATTGGTAACTATGTGTTTCCCCCGGACCTAATAGTATTGGAATCCCAAGGATTGGATGTGATATTAGGCATGGATTGGTTATCGAAGTATGAAGAGAATATTGAATGCGCTAGTAAGTCAATTTTGCTTACAATGCCAGAAGGAAGAAGGATCAAGTATGTATCCCGGCATGTGCCAAGAGGACTCAAGTAAATTCCTTAACATGAGTTGTGCAGGAGGAAGTACCAGTAGTAAAGGATTTCCCTGATGTATTTCCAGAGGAGTTGCCAGGCATGCCACCGGATAGAGATATTGAGTTTTTGATTGAGCTTTTGCCAGGCACAGGGCCAATATCAAAGAGACCATATAGGATGCCCACAAAGGATTTGGAAGAGATTAAGAAGCAGATTAAAGATTTATTGGATAAGGGTTATATTCGCCCAAGTTCTTCACCTTGGAGATTGCCGGTACTTCTAGTGGAGAAGAAGGATGGATCATTAAGGATGGTTGTTGATTATCGAGGATTGAATGAAGTAACCATCAAGAACAAGTACCCACTACCAATGATCAATGATCTGTTTGATCGATTGCAAGGAGCTAAGGTATTTTCCAAGATCGATCTGTGATCAGGATACCATCAGCTGAAGATTCGAGAATGGGATATACCTAAGACAGCATTTACCACCAGGTATGGGCTGTATGAGTATACCGTTATGTCATTTGGTCTGACTAACGCACCTGCATATTTTATGAACATGATGAACAAAGTGTTTATGGAGTTTTTGGATAAGTTCGTCATAGTGTTCATTGATGATATCCTAGTTTACTCAAAGAATGAAGAGGAGCATAAGGAGCATTTGCGTTTGGTACTTGGAAAGCTCAGAGAACATCAGTTATACGCCAAGTTTAGCAAAGGTGAGTTTTGGTTGAAGGAAGTTGGATTCCTCGGACACGTTATATCTGGAGAAGGTATAGCAGTAGATCCCACCAAGGTTGACACTGTGACAAATTGGGAAGCCCCAACAACAGTTGGAGAGATCCGAGTTTTCTTGGACTCGTAGGATACTACCGGAGATTCATTGAAAATTTCTCAAAGATTGCGAAGCCTATGACGGAATTGTTGAAGAAAGATACCAAGTTCAAATGGACTGAAGAATGTGAGGCTAGTTTCTAGGAGTTGAAGAAACGTTTGGTTACATCACCAGTGTTGATTTTGCCAGATCAGGCCAAGGATTATGAGGTGTATTACGACGCTTCATGTCGAGGACTTGGAGCAGTGCTTATGCAGGAAGGAAGAGTTGTTTCATATGCCTCACGATAGCTTAAGCCTCATGAGTTGAATTATGCCACGCATGATTTGGAGTTAGCAGCCGTAGTGCATGCGTTGAAGACTAGGAGACATTTTCTCATTGGAAACCATTGTGAGGTGTACACGGATCACAAGAGTTTGAAGTACATCTTCACGCAGAAGGAGTTAAATCTCAGGCAAAGGAGATGGTTGGAGCTCATAAAGGATTATGATATGAGATTGCATTATCACCCTGGAAAGGCTAACGTAGTACCTGACACATTGAGTCGTAAAAGTCATGTCAACACCTTAATGACAGGAGGTTTACCAAGAGAGTTAGCCGAGAATCTTCGTGAGCTATGCTTGGAGATAGTTCCGAGAGGCTATGTAGCAGCATTGGAGATTCAGTCTACTTTGATGGATAAGATCAGAGAATCCCAGAATACTGACAAGGAGATTTCTTCTATTAAGGAGAAAATGAGCAAAGGAAAAGCTAAAGGATTTCGTGAGGATGAGCACGATACCCTATGGTTTGAAGGCCGTGTTTATGTGCCCAATGACCCAGAGATCAGGAAGTTGATTCTGCAAGAGGCCCATGATTCACCATATTCGGTTCACCCAGGAAATACCAAGATGTATCTAGATTTGAAGGATATTTTTTGGTGGACCGGAATGAAGAAGGATATTGCGGAGTATGTAGCAGTTTGTGATGTATGTTAGAGAGTAAAGGCAGAGCATCAAAAGCCAGCCGGATTGCTACAGCCATTGCCAATACCCGAATGGAAATGGGATAAGCTAGGCATGGATTTTATTACAGGTTTGCCCAGAACTCGTTCAGGCTATGACTCGATTTGGGTAGTAGTCGATCGTTTGATAAAGGTAGCTCATTTCATCCTAGTGAAGACTACCTATACTAGTGCCAAGTTGGCAAAGATATACATGACCAGGATCGTATGTCTGCATGGAGTTCCAAGGAGCATTGTATCAGATAGAGGAACCCAGTTTACCTCAAAGTTCTGGAATCAGTTGCACGAAACTTTGGGTACCAGGCTAGAACTCAGTACAGCTTTCCATCCGCAGACAGATGGACAGACCGAGAGAGTCAATCAGATTTTGGAGGATATGCTGAGAGCTTGTGCGCTAGATTATGGATCTAGTTGGGACGACAATTTTCCATATGCAGAGTTCTCTTACAACAACATTTATAAATCCAGTTTGAAGATGGCCCCTTTCGAAGCCTTGTACGGAAGGAGGTGCAAGACCCCACTGTCATGGGACGAAGTTGGAGACCGACAGTTGTTTGGACCGGATCTGATTAAGGAGTCTGAACAGAAGGTGAAATTGATTCGCGATAGGCTCAAGGTGGCCTAGTCCAGGCAGAAGAGCTACGTAGATTCTAAACACAAGGAGACAGTTTACGAAGTCGGAGACCGAGTTTATCTTTGAGTATCTCCACTTCGAGGAGTTAAGCGCTTTGGAGTTAAGGGAAAGTTAGCACCACATTTTGTAGGACCATACAAGGTTTTGGAGCGTATGGGGGAAGTAGCTTATAAGTTGGAATTGCCCAAAGGATTGTCAGGAGTTCACGACATGTTCCACGTTTCCCAGTTAAAGAAGTGCCACGCGGAGATGGCTGATATACCGCTGAGAGATACAGTGCCGCTGGAAGCGATTCAGTTGGACAGTGATTTGACCTATGAGGAGAAACCAATTAAGATTCTTGAGTATGCCAGCCGAGTAACCCGTAGCAAGTTTATCAAGTTTTGCAAAGTTCATTGGAGCCACCACACGGAGGATGAAGCCACCTGGGAGCGAGAGGAAGATTTGCTGAAGGACCACCCTCACCTATTTTCTAGCCAACCCGAATCTCGAGGGCGAGATTCATCTTAAGGGGGGTAGGTTTGTAACATCCCAAATTTTCAATTTGGAATGTTATACAATAGATCATCACTTCATATAATATTTATTTGCATTTTGGGTTGATCCTAGAAATTCTACGCAACTCAAGGACCCTCGGAGAGAGTTGGGGATTTCATTATTTTCATATTTGAGTTTTCTCAAATTTTGAAAATAGAATCATTTGATTTTATTTATTTTATCTTCAATTATTTCTATTATAAAAATATGAGAGAGGAAATAAAATGACTTTCCCAAAGTAAAGAAATATTGAGGATTTAGGTTTTATTCTGGAGTTTTTCGTGGTTTTATTTGAATTTAGGAAAAATTGCACGTTTTCAAAAATTGCATTTAGGGCCAAGAAAATGTTCATCCTGTTCTAAATATTTTATTTAGATGGTGAAAATTTGTTTTGGCAATTTTAGTTTTTTATTTATTTTTTCTAGAATTTTTCTTAGTTTCGGCGAATTGTTTAACAAAAAACCCGCGCCCTACTGGCCAAAGGCCTAGCCGAGCCAGGCCGGCCCGCCAGGCCACCGCCTCCCTCGCCGAGCTGCCGCCGGACTCGGGGAGACCGAGCCGGGTACGCCACCGTCGCCGACCCCCTCCCCAAGCAAGGCCGCCCCCTCTCTTAAATAGCCACCCCGGGGCCCCCTGGGAGCCCCGAGTCGCCACCCGCCGCCGCCCATGCAGCCCCGCCGCCCCGCCGCACGCCGCCGCCGCTGCTGCCCACCGAAAGCCCCGCCGGAGCCCCGTCGGACCGAGCCGAGGTAGCCGCCCCGCTACCCGGTTTTCTAAGAAAAATCAATTTGGTTTTTTAGAAAACCCTAGTTTTCATTTTTAAAATAGATCGGTTTTTTCCGGTTTATTTATTTAGCGAGCGTTTGCTCGTCTGTTCGTTTTAACGAACGTGTTCATCATTTAGTTCCAGAAAACGAACGTTCGTTCGTTATTTCTGTTCGTCGTTTTTCTTATTCTCAGATTATTCCTCGATTATTTCTGATCGCGATTTCTGATCCGATTCTCATTCTAGTTTAACTTTTCGCTCGTTTATCGGAATCAGGTGATTCAAGCGCCTGGAGTTTTGTCTCGAAACCCTCTTTCCGTTTAACCAAGTTAAACAAGTTTTTCCTCATTAAAATTTGACCTAGATTCAGATTAGTAAACGGAGCTTGTTTCGTTTTTGCCGTTTTTCTTTCATTACCTCGTTTGATTTGATTCTTTTTGCCAATCGGAGTTCTTAAGTTGAACAATCTAGTTAGATCTCTTATTCGAGTTTTACATGTGCATTAGATGAGTACTTATTGTATGCTTGTTTGTTTGCGATAGAGTACCCGGAGTGCGCCGATTGCTACTTCGAATCGCTAGGTTTCAGGGATCATCAGCAAGGCAAGTAACACTTTGATCATACCTCCTATTACTCAGTTTTATTGCATTAGATCAACCCTCACACCATTGCATGATTAGGATCTAATTAAATTGTGGGTTCGGGAAGTAGATGAGGTAGTACATGTTACCTGTTTATTATCAAACCTTTGGGAGTTACTTCTACGTTTACTTATTATGCCATGCTATGCTAGTAGACGTGGATTGGGTGAGTGTATCCATGACAAATGTGAGATTGTTAAATTAATGGTTTATCTAAGGTGGCAACTTAAACACCCGGGTATTCTAGCGATTTCCTGTTTTTCTTTTGGACCGCCACCCAGGCTCAAAGGGATCATGAGATTATTCATACTAGAAACTTCCGTGTGTAGCCACAAGCTACTATGGGCTCTAGCATAGTTGACTAAGTTGTGCGAACTCTTACAGTGGTAGACTAGCAGATGTAGGGGATGTAGGTTGGTATGGTCTACCCGTTCATAAGGTGCAAGCGCTTGTGAAAGACTATGTCTCGGTCATCCATTTCTCAAACATCATGTAGTACGAGAATCCCAACGGTGGAGATCGAGTCTTGTGGGGAAAAGTGCGCAAACCTCTGCAGAGTGTATAAACTAATCATGGTTAGTCGTGTCCCCGATTATGGATATCTTGAGTATCTAGTACATGGATTATCATGTGAATCTCATCATGTTACTCTAAATTAAATTTGTTGGGTTTTAATGATGATGCTTAATTGGGATTGAGAGGGTGTCTACACTCTCGATGTTTAACAACTACCATGATAGTTAATTAAAATTTATTCCTTTGTAGTAGGGAAAAATTGGCTTTACGCAAAACTGTAACCATAGAGCTTTCCACCAGCCAAATATGCATGTAGTATAGCCTTATTCTTTCATTGCTCTCTATGTGTTACATTGCCAGCATATTCCATGTGCTGACCCGTTTCGGGCTGCAACGTTCATGTTGCAAACTTTTCAGACAACAAGTAAGGTGCCTTTAGGTTGTTGTTCTATACTCAGTGATGCCACTGGAGTTGATGGACTCACTTATCTTCCAAGCCTTCCGATGTTATCGTTATTAGATGACCTTAAGCCATATTTATTGTAATAAGTTCTCTTTTGAGACACTCGATGTAATAAGTGTGTGATTGCTACTCTGTTATAAATCCTTCAAGTACTGTGTGGTGTCAGCATTACTGATCCAGGGATGACACCGGGGCACAGAGACTGGACCGTTTGAGGTCTGGTCGCTACAAGATGGTATCAGAGCACACACTGACTGTAGGACACGACCACTAAGCTAAAGCCCTATATCACTACTCGCTCTTCTCATTCTGACTCCTCATCTTTTCTACTCTTTTAGGATGGCGGATGCAAGGAACAAGTTCACACAGCCGGATGAAGATACACCCTTTGGACGTCACCTGAAGGAAGTCACTAAGTACCTGAACATCGGAGTACCAAGCTTCACCGGAACCTACAACGCCACTTTACCTGAAGATGAGCGCTGGATGATTCAAGTTCAAGTTCCAGGAAGGACGTTCATGCCAGTCACCGAGCCCATAAAGTTTTCCTTTGATGCACCAACGTGGAGTCTAGGAAGGAGCATGGCAGCTCACATCGCCATGGGACGCATTGGAGAAGTTTACCGCAATGATCTCAAGGATACTATCTACCAGATTTGTGGGCGCCGAGACGAGCACTAGGAGATGATCAGCACCAAGAAGGATAGATCAATTGCAGCTTTTATCCGGGAGTTAAACCAGCACATTCGACATCAGGAGAACCAGATGTGCGCCGACATGATAGATCTGAAGATGGCAAGAACAAGAATCAAGGAACTGGAGGAAGAACTCAAGGCTACGCGTGAAGATTGTGAAGAGGAAATCGAAGTACTAGTGGAGAAGAATGACGACTTGATTAAGAAGATCGGAATATTTATGGGAGGCCCTACACCAGTAGAAGAAGACGAAGAACCCAAGGAGATTCGCCGTGAATACTACATCATCATCGACGACACCGACTCAGATCCAGATGATAGTGATGATGACTATGTTGATGAAGCTGGAGCAGATATCATGAAGTCTGCAACCGAAGAATATTTCTAGTAGACCACCCCAACAGTAGTAGTAGTCCACCATGTAAATATAGTAGTCTGAGCACTTTTGCGATAGTTAGATCAATTGTATGCCCTTGTTTGATTGACTGAATGAAGTGAATTGTTTGCTTTTGCCTCATGTGCATATGGGTAGTGTTTTCTCTCTAGACCCTTCTATTCTTAATCTCATCTTTTCTAAACCCTCAGATGCCTCCAATACGTGACCCCGGATTTACCTTCCCACCGGAGCTCACTCAGTTGATCCGGCAGCAGAACACATTGATGCAGTTGCTAGTCCAGAATCAAAATCAGGGGAACAACAACAACAACAACCCACCACCACTACCACCTGTTGATCACTTAGCACGTTTTCTTAGGCTGAATCCGCCGGTGTTCTCTAGTAGCACCAAGCCGATAGTAGCAGATGATTGGCTCCGCAAGACAGCTAGGGAATTGACCACGACAGGATGCACAGATGCGGAAAAGGTGAAGTTTGCCGCACATCAGCTTGAAGGACCCGCAGCATCATGGTGGGAGAATTTCACAGCCACTTTCCCTATCGACACTGTCACATGGGACCAGTTTCAGCAAGCTTTCCGTACTGCCCATGTTTTAGCAGGAGCTATGGCCATGAAGAAGCGTGAGTTTCACAACTTGCGCGAAGGAGGACGGATAGTTGGCCAGTATGTGGAGGACTTTAGTAAGTTAGCACGTTATGCCCCAAATGACGTTGCTACAGATGCAGCTAAACATGAGAAGTTTCTGGAAGGACTGAATGATGAGTTGAGCATGCAGTTGATGGTAGCAACCTTCAACAACTACCAGGAGTTGGTAGATCGTGCTCTTATGATTGAAGGGAAGCAACAGCAGATTGAGAACCGCAAGAGGAAGCATGGACAAGGGAAGTACAATTCTGGAGCTTAGCAGAAGCCACGTTTTACCCCTAGACTAGGAGGACATTTTCAGCATACCCATGGAGGAGGTAGCTCGCATAACCATAATGGCCCCAAGAATGGTAATGGGAATGGATGAAGCAACAGTCAGAACCGTACCAATCCATCAACCTCAGCCAAGAGGGACCTGAGCCAAGTCACTTGCTTTAAGTGCCAGAAGACCGGACATTACGCCAATGAATGTCATGAATCCCAGAATGGAAATGGCAATGGAAGCTCTGAGAAGAAGCCAAATGTTAACGTGGAGGAGGTTGAAGAGCAGCCGGATGCAGTAATCGGTAAGTTTTTGGTTAAGTCATTTACTGCACTCGTTCTTTTTGATACTGGTGCATCGCATTCATACATCTCAAGGGGATTTTTGGATAAGTATAAACTGCCAACCCAAGCCCTTAGGTCACCCATGTTAGTAACCTCGCCTAGAGCAGAGTATATGGCTAGTCTATGGTGCGATCGGTTACCATTAAGGATTGGTAACTATGTGTTTCCCCCGGACCTAATAGTATTGGAATCCCAAGGATTGGATGTGATATTAGGCATGGATTGGTTATCGAAGTATGAAGAGAATATTGAATGCGCTAGTAAGTCAATTTTGCTTACAATGCCAGAAGGAAGAAGGATCAAGTATGTATCCCGGCATGTGCCAAGAGGACTCAAGTAAATTCCTTAACATGAGTTGTGCAGGAGGAAGTACCAGTAGTAAAGGATTTCCCTGATGTATTTCCAGAGGAGTTGCCAGGCATGCCACCGGATAGAGATATTGAGTTTTTGATTGAGCTTTTGCCAGGCACAGGGCCAATATCAAAGAGACCATATAGGATGCCCACAAAGGATTTGGAAGAGATTAAGAAGCAGATTAAAGATTTATTGGATAAGGGTTATATTCGCCCAAGTTCTTCACCTTGGAGATTGCCGGTACTTCTAGTGGAGAAGAAGGATGGATCATTAAGGATGGTTGTTGATTATCGAGGATTGAATGAAGTAACCATCAAGAACAAGTACCCACTACCAATGATCAATGATCTGTTTGATCGATTGCAAGGAGCTAAGGTATTTTCCAAGATCGATCTGTGATCAGGATACCATCAGCTGAAGATTCGAGAATGGGATATACCTAAGACAGCATTTACCACCAAGTATGGGCTGTATGAGTATACCGTTATGTCATTTGGTCTGACTAACGCACCTGCATATTTTATGAACATGATGAACAAAGTGTTTATGGAGTTTTTGGATAAGTTCGTCATAGTGTTCATTGATGATATCCTAGTTTACTCAAAGAATGAAGAGGAGCATAAGGAGCATTTGCGTTTGGTACTTGGAAAGCTCAGAGAACATCAGTTATACGCCAAGTTTAGCAAAGGTGAGTTTTGGTTGAAGGAAGTTGGATTCCTCGGACACGTTATATCTGGAGAAGGTATAGCAGTAGATCCCACCAAGGTTGACACTGTGACAAATTGGGAAGCCCCAACAACAGTTGGAGAGATCCGAGTTTTCTTGGACTCGTAGGATACTACCGGAGATTCATTGAAAATTTCTCAAAGATTGCGAAGCCTATGACGGAATTGTTGAAGAAAGATACCAAGTTCAAATGGACTGAAGAATGTGAGGCTAGTTTCTAGGAGTTGAAGAAACGTTTGGTTACATCACCAGTGTTGATTTTGCCAGATCAGGCCAAGGATTATGAGGTGTATTGCGACGCTTCATGTCGAGGACTTGGAGCAGTGCTTATGCAGGAAGGAAGAGTTGTTTCATATGCCTCACGATAGCTTAAGCCTCATGAGTTGAATTATGCCACGCATGATTTGGAGTTAGCAGCCGTAGTGCATGCGTTGAAGACTAGGAGACATTTTCTCATTGGAAACCATTGTGAGGTGTACACGGATCACAAGAGTTTGAAGTACATCTTCACGCAGAAGGAGTTAAATCTCAGGCAAAGGAGATGGTTGGAGCTCATAAAGGATTATGATATGAGATTGCATTATCACCCTGGAAAGGCTAACGTAGTACCTGACACATTGAGTCGTAAAAGTCATGTCAACACCTTAATGACAGGAGGTTTACCAAGAGAGTTAGCCGAGAATCTTCGTGAGCTATGCTTGGAGATAGTTCCGAGAGGCTATGTAGCAGCATTGGAGATTCAGTCTACTTTGATGGATAAGATCAGAGAATCCCAGAATACTGACAAGGAGATTTCTTCTATTAAGGAGAAAATGAGCAAAGGAAAAGCTAAAGGATTTCGTGAGGATGAGCACGATACCCTATGGTTTGAAGGCCGTGTTTATGTGCCCAATGACCCAGAGATCAGGAAGTTGATTCTGCAAGAGGCCCATGATTCACCATATTCGGTTCACCCAGGAAATACCAAGATGTATCTAGATTTGAAGGATATTTTTTGGTGGACCGGAATGAAGAAGGATATTGCGGAGTATGTAGCAGTTTGTGATGTATGTTAGAGAGTAAAGGCAGAGCATCAAAAGCCAGCCGGATTGCTACAGCCATTGCCAATACCCGAATGGAAATGGGATAAGCTAGGCATGGATTTTATTACAGGTTTTCCCAGAACTCGTTCAGGCTATGACTCGATTTGGGTAGTAGTCGATCGTTTGATAAAGGTAGCTCATTTCATCCTAGTGAAGACTACCTATACTAGTGCCAAGTTGGCAAAGATATACATGACCAGGATCGTATGTCTGCATGGAGTTCCAAGGAGCATTGTATCAGATAGAGGAACCCAGTTTACCTCAAAGTTCTGGAATCAGTTGCACGAAACTTTGGGTACCAGGCTAGAACTCAGTACAGCTTTCCATCCGCAGACAGATGGACAGACCGAGAGAGTCAATCAGATTTTGGAGGATATGCTGAGAGCTTGTGCGCTAGATTATGGATCTAGTTGGGACGACAATTTTCCATATGCAGAGTTCTCTTACAACAACATTTATCAATCCAGTTTGAAGATGGCCCCTTTCGAAGCCTTGTATGGAAGGAGGTGCAAGACCCCACTGTCATGGGACGAAGTTGGAGACCGACAGTTGTTTGGACCGGATCTGATTAAGGAGTCTGAACAGAAGGTGAAATTGATTCGCGATAGGCTCAAGGTGGCCTAGTCCAGGCAGAAGAGCTACGTAGATTCTAAACACAAGGAGACAGTTTACGAAGTCGGAGACCGAGTTTATCTTTGAGTATCTCCACTTCGAGGAGTTAAGCGCTTTGGAGTTAAGGGAAAGTTAGCACCACATTTTGTAGGACCATACAAGGTTTTGGAGCGTATGGGGGAAGTAGCTTATAAGTTGGAATTGCCCAAAGGATTGTCAGGAGTTCACGACATGTTCCACGTTTCCCAGTTAAAGAAGTGCCACGCGGAGATGGCTGATATACCGCTGAGAGATACAGTGCCGCTGGAAGCGATTCAGTTGGACAGTGATTTGACCTATGAGGAGAAACCAATTAAGATTCTTGAGTATGCCAGCCGAGTAACCCGTAGCAAGTTTATCAAGTTTTGCAAAGTTCATTGGAGCCACCACACGGAGGATGAAGCCACCTGGGAGCGAGAGGAAGATTTGCTGAAGGACCACCCTCACCTATTTTCTAGCCAACCCGAATCTCGAGGGCGAGATTCATCTTAAGGGGGGTAGGTTTGTAACATCCCAAATTTTCAATTTGGAATGTTATACAATAGATCATCACTTCATATAATATTTATTTGCATTTTGGGTTGATCCTAGAAATTCTACGCAACTCAAGGACCCTCGGAGAGAGTTGGGGATTTCATTATTTTCATATTTGAGTTTTCTCAAATTTTGAAAATAGAATCATTTGATTTTATTTATTTTATCTTCAATTATTTCTATTATAAAAATATGAGAGAGGAAATAAAATGACTTTCCCAAAGTAAAGAAATATTGAGGATTTAGGTTTTATTCTGGAGTTTTTCGTGGTTTTATTTGAATTTAGGAAAAATTGCACGTTTTCAAAAATTGCATTTTGGGCCAAGAAAATGTTCATCCTGTTCTAAATATTTTATTTAGATGGTGAAAATTTGTTTTGGCAATTTTAGTTTTTTATTTATTTTTTCTAGAATTTTTCTTAGTTTCGGCGAATTGTTTAACAAAAAACCCGCGCCCTACTGGCCAAAGGCCTAGCCGAGCCAGGCCGGCCCGCCAGGCCACCGCCTCCCTCGCCGAGCTGCCGCCGGACTCGGGGAGACCGAGCCGGGTACACCACCGTCGCCGACCCCCTCCCCAAGCAAGGCCGCCCCCTCTCTTAAATAGCCACCCCGGGGCCCCCTGGGAGCCCCGAGTCGCCACCCGCCGCCGCCCATGCAGCCCCGCCGCCCCGCCGCACGCCGCCGCCGCTGCTGCCCACCGAAAGCCCCGCCGGAGCCCCGTCGGACCGAGCCGAGGTAGCCGCCCCGCTACCCGGTTTTCTAAGAAAAATCGATTTGGTTTTTTAGAAAACCCTAGTTTTCGTTTTTAAAATAGGTCGGTTTTTTCCGGTTTATTTATTTAGCGAGCGTTTGCTCGTCTGTTTGTTTTAACGAACGCGTTCATCGTTTAGTTCCAGAAAACGAACGTTCGTTCGTTATTTCTGTTCGTCGTTTTTCTTATTCTCAGATTATTCCTCGATTATTTCTGATCGCGATTTCTGATCCGATTCTCATTCTAGTTTAACTTTTCGCTCGTTTATCGGAATCAGGTGATTCAAGCGCCTGGAGTTTCGTCTCGAAACCCTCTTTCCGTTTAACCAAGTTAAACAAGTTTTGCCTCATTAAAATTTGACCTAGATTCCGATTAGTAAACGGAGCTTGTTTCGTTTGCCGTTTTTCTTTCATTACCTCGTTTGATTTGATTCTTTTTGCCAATCGGAGTTCTTAAGTTGAACAATCTAGTTAGATCTCTTATTCGAGTTTTACATGTGCATTAGATGAGTACTTATTGTATGCTTGTTTGTTTGCGATAGAGTACCCGGAGTGCGCCGCTTGCATTAGATCAACAAGGCAAGTAACACTTTGACCATACCTCCTATTACTCAGTTTTATTGCATTAGATCAACCCTCACACCATTGCATGATTAGGATCTAATTAAATTGTGGGTTCGGGAAGTAGATGAGGTAGTACATGTTACCTGTTTATTATCAAACCTTTGGGAGTTACTTCTACGTTTACTTATTATGCCATGCTATGCTAGTAGACGTGGATTGGGTGAGTGTATCCATGACAAATGTGAGATTGTTAAATTAATGGTTTATCTAAGGTGGCAACTTAAACACCCGGGTATTCTAGCGATTGCCTATTTTTCTTTTGGATCGCCACCCAGGCTCAAAGGGATCATGAGATTATTCATACTAGAAACTTCTGTTTGTAGCCACAAGCTACTATGGGCTCTAGCATAGTTGACTAAGTTGTGCGAACTCTTACAGTGGTAGACTAACAGATGTAGGGGATGTAGCTTGGTACGATCTACGCGTTCGTAAGGTGCAAGCGCTTCTGAAAGACTATGTCTTGGTCATCCGTTTCTCAAACGTCATGTAGTGCGAGAATCCCAACGGAGGAGATCGAGTCTTGTGGGGAAAAGTGCGCAAACCTCTGCAGAGTGTATAAACTAATCATGGTTAGCCGTGTCCCCGGTTATGGACATCTTGAGTATCTAGTACTTGGATTATCATGTGAATCTCATCATGTTACTCTAAATTAAATTTATTGGGTTTTAATGATGATGCTTAATTGGGATTGAGAGGGTGTCTACACTCTCGATGTTTAACAACTACCATGATAGTTAATTAAAATTTATTCCTTTGCAGTAGGGAAAAATTGGCTTTATGCAAAACTGTAACCATTGAGCTTTCCACCAGCCAAATATGCATGTAGTATAGCCTTATTCTTTCATTGCTCTCTATGTGTTACATTGCCAGCATATTCCATGTGCTGACCCATTTCGGGCTGCAACGTTCATGTTGCAGACTTTTCAGACGACGAGTAAGGTGCCTTTAGGTCGTGGTTCTATACTCAATGATGCCGTTGGAGTTGATGGACTCACTTATCTTCCAAGCCTTCCACTGTTATCGTTATTAGATGGCCTTAAGCCATATTTTATTGCAATAAGTTCTCTTTTGAGACACTCGATGTAATAAGTGTGTGATTGCTACTCTGTTATAAATCCTTCGAGTACTGTGTGGTGTCAGCATTACTGATCCAGGGATGACACCGGAGCACAGAGATTGGACCGTTTGAGCTCTGGTCCCTACATGTAACATAGCCAAACAACGGTTTGCTAGGAAAGGTGGGTTAGTGGCTTGACATGGCAATGTGGGAGGCATGATATAGCAAGTGGTAGGTATCGCGGCATAGCAAAAGAGCGAACAACTATCAAGCAAAAATAGAAGTGATTTCGAGGGTATGGTCATCTTGCTTGCATAGTTCTTAGAGTTGACGAAAGCTTGTTCATCGTTAGCATACTCAACAGGTTCCTCGATCACGTACTCGTCTCCCGGCTCTACCCAAAGCAAGAACACAAGCAAAGGAACAACAATCAACCACAGTGCAATGCACAATCAACATGATGCAAAACATGCCATGATATGCAAGACATGATATGCGATGCATATGCATGCTTCGGAAGGAAAAGAATGATCAAGGCATCAACATGGCAAACCAAGGGTGCCGCTGGAAAGATGAGATGATTTCGGTCGAAATCGATATAAAGATCAACGGAAACGGATGCACGGTGGCAGGAGGCGCGGGTGCGCGCGGGGACGTACGGGCCCGCGTTGGCGGCGGCGGAGGTGGGCAGCGCGGTGCCACGTGGCGTCGTGTGACTGGCTTCGGGCGGTGGGACAGGCGTGTCCGGCGGGAGTGGACACGTCCGGCGGCGGAGAGGACGAAAATTAGGGTTTCGGGAGCCGGAAATTGGACGGGGTGCACATATTTATAGCTAGGAGGAGGTAGGAGTGTCCAAACGAGGTGTAGTTTTCGCCCACGCGATCGTGATCCGACGGCGGAGGACATGGAAGAGGTTTGGATGGGTTATTGGGCCGTTTTGGAGGGGTGTTGGGCTGCAACACACAAGAGGCCTTTTCGGTTACCCGGTTAACCGTTGGAGTATCAAACGGACTCCAAATGACACGAAATTTGACAGGCGATCTACCAGTGGTGTATGAAGGCCACTTGGCAATTCTCGGTCCATTCCGAGAACGTTTAACACCCGCTCACGAAAAGAGACAAGAGGGGGACACCAGTGCACGTAGGAGTGTCGGATTGCAAAACGGACACCGGGGAAAATGCTCGGATGCATGAGACGAACACGAATGCAAATGCAATGCACATGATGACATGATATGAAATGCATGACATGAAAAAAATGCAAAGCACAGAGAAAAACTCAACCACGAAGGGAATCTCATAACTTAACGCTGGAAATGGCAGAGTCGGAGTTACAATTATGGCAAGTTACATTCGGGGTGTTACAACACTCCACCACTACGAAAGGATCTCGTCCCGACATCTAGGACTAAAAGAACTCCGGATATTTGGAATGGAGGTGGTCCTCGCGTTCCCAAGTGGCTTCTTGGTCGGAATGGTGTGACCACTTCACTTTCAGGAATTTGATAGACTTGTTGCGAGTCTTTGATACATCTCCGACGTATCTACTTTTCCAAACACTTTTGTCCTTGTTTTGGACTCTAACTTGTATGATTTGAATGGAACTAACCCGGACTGATGTTGTTTTCAGCAGAATTGCCATGATGTTATTTTATGTGCAGAAAACAAAAGTTCTCGGAATGACCTGAAACTCCACGGAATATCTTACAATAAATAATAAAAAATCCTCGCCAAAGATGAAGACCAGGGGGCCCAACCCTTGCCATGAGGGTGGGGGGGCGCCCCCCCCCTAGGGCGCGCCCCTACCTCGTGGGCCCCCTGGAGACCCCCCGACTCCAACACCAACTCTATATAACTGCTTTCGGGGAGAAAAAAATAGGAGAGAAGAAATCATCGCGTTTTACGATACGGAGCCGCCGCCAAGCCCTAAAACCTCTCGGGAGGGCTGATCTGGATTCCGTTCGGGGCTCCGGAGAGGGGGATTCGTCGCCGTCGTCATCATCAACCATCGTCCATCACCAATTTTATGATTCTCACCACCGTGCGTGAGTAATTCCATCGTAGGCTTGCTGGACGGTGATGGGTTGGATGAGATTCACCATGTAATCCAGTTAGTTTTGTTAGGGTTTGATCCCTAGTATCCACTATGTTCTGAGATTGATGTTGCTATGACTTTGCTATGCTTAATGCTTGTCACTAGGGCCCGAGTGCCATGATTTCAGATCTGAACCTATTATGTTTTCATCAATATATGATAGTTCTAGATCCTATCTTGCAAGTCTATAGTCACCTATTATGTGTTATGATCCGTTAACCCCGAAGTGACAATAATCGGGATACTTACCGGTGATGACCGTAGTTTGAGGAGTTCATGTATTCACTATGTGCCAATGCTTTGTTCCGGTTCTCTATTAAGAGGAGGCCTTAATATCCCTTAGTTTCCATTAGGACCCCGCTGCCACAAGAGGGTAGGACAAAATATGTCATTCAAGTTCTTTTCCATAAGCACGTATAACTATATTCAGAATACATGCCTACATTACATTGACGAATTGGAGCTAGTTCTGTGTCACCCTATGTTATGATTGTTACATGATGAACCACATCCGGCATAATTATCCATCATTGATCTGATGCCTACAAGCTTTGCATATACTGGTTTACGCTTATTTACTTTCCCATTGCTATTGTTACAATCACTACATAATACCAAAAATATTACTTTGCTTTCATTGCTCTTTTGTTACCGTTACCATCACTATCATATTACTTTGCTACTAAACACTTTGCTGCAGATACTAAGTTTCCAGGTGTGGTTGAATTGACAACTCAGCTGCTAATACTTGAGAATATTCTTTGGCTCCCCTTGTGTCGAATCAATAATTTGGGTTGAATACTCTACCCTCGAAAGCTGTTGTGATCCCCTATACTTGTGGGTTATCAAGACTAATTTCTGGCACCATTGCCGGGGAGCATAGCTCTATTCTTTGAGTCACTTGGGATTTATGTCTGCTGGACACTATGAAGAATTTGAAAGACGCTAATTCAACAATTTATCCCTCAACTACGAGGGGAGGTAAGGAACTGCCATCTAGCTCTGCACTTGATTCACCTTCTGTTATGAGTAAGCTTGTGACACCTAAACCTGCTTCTGCTATTCCTTCTGATATGTCGCATGTTATTGATGATGCTACTTCTCCTATACATGATACTTATGATGAAACTACCTCTATGCCTGATACTACTATGCCACTTAGTGATTTTCTCGAGGAACGACTTGCTAGGGCTAGAGAGATTGAAAATATTGAATCTGATTGTGAAGATGGAAGTGATGATGAAGAATCACTTGTTATTCCTGAGGGTTATTTATTTGATCACGAAGCTTCTTTAGCTATTTTAGCTTGCAAGGATAGATATGAACTCAAAAGGTTATTAGCTAAATGGAATAAGCAATCTCTAAATGCTAGGATGAGACATGACCCTGCTTTTGATACTTCACCTATCTGTGTTACTGATAAGGATTATGAATTCTCTGTTGATCCTGATATAATTACTTTGGTTGAATCTGATCCTTTTCATGGCTATGAATCTGAAACTGTTGTGGCACATCTTACTAAATTAAATGATATAGCTACCCTATTCACTAATGATGAGAGATCTCACTACTTTTATATCCTTAAAATATTTCCGTTCTCATTAAAGGGTGATGCTAAGATATGGCTTAATTCTCTTGATCCTGGTTGTGTGCGTAGTCCCCAGGATATGATTTATTACTTCTCTGCTAAATATTTCCCTGCTCATAAGAAACAAGCTGCTTTAAAGGAAATATATAACTTTGTGCAAATTAAAGAAGAGAGTCTCCCACAAGCTTGGGGGAGGCTTCTCAAGTTACTTAATGCTTTGCCTGATCATCCTCTTAAGAAAAATGAAAGACTTGATATCTTTTACAATGGACTAACCGATGCTTCCAGAGATTACCTGGATAGTTGTGCTGGTTCTCTTTTCAGGGAAAGAACACCGGATGAAGCTGAAATCTTATTGAATAATATGTTGACAAATGAAAATAATTGGGCACCTCCTGAGCCAGCTCCAGCTCCAATTAATGATCCTAATCCTAAACCAACTCCGAAGAAGAGGGGTATTCTATTTCTCAGTCCTAAAGATATGCAAGAGGCAAAGAAATCTATGAAAGAAAAAGGTATTAAAGCTGAAGATGTTAAGAATTTACCTCCTATTGAAGAAATACATGGTCTTAATTTACCGCCTGCCGAAGAAACATATGATCTTAATCCTTTATTTATTGAAGAACCTCCAGACCCCGATAACCCGACACAGGTAGTAAAGGTAAATTCTCTCTATAGATATGATAAAACTGAAATCCCTCCTGCTAAAACTGCTAGTGAATGCTTGGATGAGTTTGATAATTTTATGTTTAAGCAAGAAGACTTCAATGCTTATTTTGGTAGACAATTAAAACAAGATGCCGATATGATTAAATACTTTGGTGATTATATGGCTAATTTTAGAGGTGAACTTAAACTAGTTAGCAAACATGCTTCTATGGTTACCACTCAAGTGGAACAAGTACTTAAAGCTCAAAAAGAATTGCTCAATGAGATGAATTGTAAGAAAAATGATTATGCTTTTAAAGTGGCTACTAGAACTGGTAGAATGACTCAGGAACCTTTGTATCCTGAAGGCCACCCTAAGAGAATTGAACAAGATTCTTAGAGAAATAAAATTGATGCACCTAGTTCTTCTAAAAGGAATAAAAAGAAATATGATAGAACTGTGCAAACTTCTAGTGAACCTATTGCTGAACCACCTGATAATCCAAATGATATATATTTATGTCTGATGCTGAAACACAATCTGGTAATGAACATGAACCTAATGAAAATGTTAATGATGATGTTCATAATGATGTTCAACCTAGTAATGATCTTGATAACCCACAATCAAAGAATCAATGTTATGATAAGAAAGACTTTGTTGCTAGGAAACATGGTAATGAAAGAGAGCCCTAGGTTCAAAAACCCATGCCTTTTCCTCCCAAACCATCCAAGAAAAAGGATGATGAGAATTTTGAGCGCTTTGCTGAAATGATTAGGCCTATATTTTTGCGTATGCGATTGACTGATATGCTTAAAACCAATCCTTATGCTAAGTACATGAAAGATATTATTACAAATAAAAGAAAGATACCAGAAGCTGAAATTTTCCACCATGCTTGCTAATTATACTTTTAAGGGTGGAATACCAAAGAAACTTGGAGATCCAGGAGCACCTACTATACCATGCTCCATTAAAAGAAACTATGTTAAAACTGCTTTATGTGATCTTGGAGCCGGTGTTAGTGTTATGTCTCTCTCTTTATATCGTAGACTTGACTTGAATAAGTTGACACCTACTGAAATATCAATTGCTATACCTATCGGTATTTGTGAGGACATGCCTGTTGTGGTTGCAAACGTTACTATTTCAATGGACTTTGTTATTCTTGATATTCCCGAGGACGATAGTATGTCTATTATTCTTGGAAGACCTTTTCTTAATACTACAGGGGCTGTTATTGATTGCAACAAAGGCAATGTCACTTTTCATGTTAATGGTAATGAGCATACGATACGTTTTCCAACGAAACAACCTCAAGTTCATAGTATCAATTCTATCGGAAAAATTCCATCGATTATATTTGGAGGTTTTGAATTTCCTCTTCCTACTGTCAAGAAGAAATATGATATACTTATTATTGGGGATGTGCATATCCCCGTTGAGGTAACCTAGTGTTATTCGAAATTTCTCCGGTTTCATGTTAATCGGAATGAGTTTGTTAACAAGACTTGATCAACCTTGTTAGTGGATTCCTTTTGACGAGCATGAGATGGATGAAACTAGAAGCACAACCTTCTATACCCTCTCTATACTTTCTGTTATTTAGTTTAAATAAAATAAAAATAAATAATTTTCTGTCTGTTATCTGATTATCCATGCAATATAAAAATACCTCGAAAATAAAAGTTCTCCAAATGCCCTGAAAATTAAATATGATTTTTATAGAATATTTGAGGATTTATGGAACAAAGAACACACCAGGGGGGCAATCACCTTGCCACGAGGGTGGAGGGCGCGCCCACCCCCCTAGGGCGCCCCCCTGCCTCGTGGGCCCACGGTGGCCCTCCTCCACTTATTCTTTCACACACGCACTCCTTCTTGCTCCCCCAAACACGAAAAACGAGCTCAAACCCGAGCCCAAGCTCGTTTTGCTGCCATTTTCGATCTCCTTGCTCAAAGCACCTCTCACAAAACTGCTTGGGGAGATTGTTCCTTGGTATGTGACTCCTCCATTGGTCTAATTAGTTTTTGTTCTAGTGCTTTATTCATTGCAAATTTTTGCTACTTAGGTGACCCTGTTCTTGAGCTTGCATGTCAAATTTATATGGTCAAAAGTAGTTTTGATGCATGATATAGGCCCTAGGCACTTGTAGGAGTGGTTGCTATCAATATTATTGAGTTTGGTTTACATTTATTTTGAAGTTACTAAAAATTTTCAGAATTTTTCAGAGGAAGAAATATGCTTAGGAAAATGTTCCAAGGTGGTTCTTCAAGGAAGCAAGGACCCAGGCTTGCAATGTGTGATGCTGACGAAGAGCCACCAAGAGACGCTCCAGTGCGTCCTTGTGAGTGGCCTTCTAAAAATTTTATGGATCAAGCGGGAATTAAAGAAGAATTTAACGCATATGTGCGTAATGCCGGTCTTGAGGACTTTGAGGCAGACAAATGCCCCCAGTAACATGATCTCACAAGCTCTTTTGTGAGGAGGTTTGAGTATTCATCTTCGCGTAATTCTCCTTCAGTCATGTTTGATCTTTATAACAAATCTTATACCATGGACTTAGAGGATTTCACTTTTGCTTGCAAACTTCCACAATGGGGTAGTGTTAGGGATCCCCCTAAATCTGAATTTAGAAACTTTCTTGCTAGTATAACTGTAGGGGAATCTAGAGATATAACGCAAGCTACCATAGGGAGCATTCACTTTCCTGCTATACATTATTTTGCTCTCTTCATAGTAGGTGCATAAATGCTAAGGATGAAGCATGTCACATGTGTTTCCCTGACCTTAGCATTCTCAGGAGTGCTGTGTCAGGAGACCAATCTTATCATATGGGAGCCATTGTAGCTCGTAGGTTACATCATAATAGACATAATGGAGATTTATTTGGAGGAATTTATGCAACCCGCTTAGCTAAATTTCTTGAGATAGACGTTCGTGAGGGAGACATGGATTTGCCTCCTGCTTATTTAGATTTTGATTCTATGGTTTCCCACCATTTTGTTGAGAGGAACGAATCACCTCTACAGTACCGACTAATCTTTGACAGACGTCGTGATGTCCATATTACTCTCCCTGCTCCTGCTTTCTTTGATTATTAGGCAAGAGGAGGATATACTATTACCAGAGAGGAGGCAGATGAGTACGAGAGGAGAGCGGAGGCCGCTCGTCGCCACAATGTAGCTCAGGAGGCGATAGCTGCTGCATCACAGTACGACCCCAACAACTATTATTATGGATATCAGCCAGGCTAGCCGTGGCCATAGACCAACTTAGGCCAAAAGCCTAAGCTTGGGGGAGTACGTATTTCTCACCGACATTACATTTATGTTCACACACACTCATTGCTAGATGTCGGTGCTCATACTTTTTCATTGTATCATCCATGCTAGTTTATTTCCTTTTATGCTTTCTTCTTGTGTGTTTAATAAACCTTAAGAAAAAACCCAAAAAAATTAGTTGTAGCTTGTAATTAATTTACTTTCCATGCTAGTAGTAGTAATTAAAAAGAAAACCCAAAAATATTTCCTGTTCTTCTTTTGCTTGTTGGGAGCTTTCCCGTGTAAATAGTTTTATTTCTTTTCTTTTCTTTAGGGGTCAGTAGGAGAAGACCATGATTAAATTGTTGAAGTGGCTCTTATATGCTTTATTGTTGATTTAACCAAGAGCCCATATTGCTTTGTCTTCTCCTGTTTATTGAATGCTCGCAGATTCCAGCTTAGTCCAATGCACTTGCACTCTTATTATTATTCACATCGTTCGATCGTGCAAGTGAAAGGCAAGTATGATGATATATGATGGACTGACTGAGATGAGAAAAGCTGGTACGAACTTGACCTCTTTTGTTTTTGTAAATATGATGAGTTCATCTTTCTTGATTCAGCTTGTTATGAATAAACATGTTTGCAATGACAATTAGAGATCATAGTTGCTTCTGCCATGCTTGATTAGCTATGAGTTATAATGGTTTACCTTGCGTGCCAACATGCTATTAAAATGGTTATGACGTGGTATGATAGGGTGGTATCCTCCTCTGAATGATTTAAGTGACTTGACTTGGCACATGTTCACGCATGTAGTCAAAACAAATCAACATAGCCTTTACGATATTTATGTTCATGGTGGATTATATCCTACTCATGCTTGCATCCAATGTTTATTAATTTTAATGCATGTACATGGTTGTTGTCGCTCTCTCGTTGGTCGCTTCCCAGTCTTTTGCTAGCCTTCACCTGTACTAACCGGGAATACTGCTTGTGCATCCAATCCCTTAAACCCCAAAGTTAATCGAGATGAGTCGAATATACCTTCCTATATGCGGTATCTACCTGCCGTTCCAAGTAAATTTGTATGTGCCAAACTTTAAAACTTCAAATAATCATCCTGTTTTGTATGCTCGAATATCTCATGTATCAACTAGGGTTGTCTGTATCTTCCATGTTAGGCGGGTTATTCTCAAGAGGAGTGGACTCCGCTCCTCACTCACAAGATAAATGGCTAGTCACCGGGATGCCCAGTCCCATGCTTTATGCAAACTAAATCAAAATAATTGCAAACAAAACTCCCCCTAGGACCTGATGTATGTTGAAGGCACTCGTTGTTTCGAGCAAGCCATGGATTGATGTTTGTTGGTGGAGGGGGAGTATAAACTTTACCATTCTGTTTGGGAACCGCCTATAATGTGTGTAGCATGGAAGATATCGCCATCTCTTGGTTGTTATGTTGACAATGAAAGTATACCGCTCAAAATATTATTCAACTCTATTTCAAAACCGAGCTCTGGCACCTCTACAAATCCCTGCTTCCATCTACGAAGGGCCTATCTATTTACTTTTATGTTGAGTCATCACCCTCTTATTAAAAAGCACCAGTTGGAGAGCACCACTGTCATTTGCATTCATTACTGTTAATTTATATTGGGTGTGAATATGATTGGATCTCTTTTACCATGAATTACAATGTCTAGTCAGTCCTTGATCTTTAAAGGTGCTCTGCATTTATGTTTTGTTGTCTCAGAAAGGGCTAGCGAGATACCATCTTGTTATATCATATTATGATTGTTTTGAGAAAGTGTTGTCATCCGAGATTTATTATTATGACTTGCTAGTTGATTATGTTATTGATATGGGTAATCATGAGACCTGAGAATTATTGCAAATATGGTTAGTTATAATCTTTGCTGAAAACTTGAATGCTAGCTTGACATATTTACAACAACACGAGCAAATAGAGTTTGTAAAAGCTTTTTCTTTATTTCTTTCAGTTTGTCAACTGAATAGCTTGAGGACAAGCAAGGGTTTAAGCTTGGGGGAGTTGATACGTCTCCGACGTATCTACTTTTCCAAACACTTTTGCCCTTGTTTTGGACTCTAACTTGTATGATTTGAATGGAACTAACCCGGACTCACGCTGTTTTCAGCAGAATTGCCATGATGTTGTTTTATGTGCAGAAAACAAAAGTTCTCGGAATGACCTGAAACTCCACGAAATATCTTACAATAAATAATAAAAAATCCTCACCAAAGATGAAGACCAGGGGGCCCACACCCTTGCCACGAGGGTGGGGGCGCCCCCCTACCTCGTGGGCCCCCTGGAGACCCCCCGACTCCAACTCCAACTCTATATAACTGCTTTCGGGGAGAAAAAAATAGAAGAGAGGAAATCATTGTGTTTTACAATACGGAGCCGCCGCCAAGCCCTAAAACCTCTCGGGAAGGCTGATGTGGAGTCCGTTCAGGGCTCCGAAGAGGGGGATTCGTCGCCGTCGTCATCATCAACCATCCTCCATCACCAATTTCATGATGCTCACCACCGTGCGTGAGTAATTCCATCGTAGGCTTGCTGGACGGTGATAGGTTGGATGAGATTGACCATGTAATCGAGTTAGTTTTGTTAGGGTTTGATCCCTAGTATCCACTATGTTCTGAGATTGATGTTGCTATGACTTTGCTATGCTTAATGCTTGTCACTAGGGCCCGAGTGCCATGATTTCAGATCTGAACCTATTATGTTTTCATCAATATATGAGAGTTCTAGATCCTATCTTGCAAGTCGATAGTCACCTATTATGTGTTATGATCCGTTAACCCCGAAGTGACAATAATCGGGATACTTACCGGTGATGACCGTAGTTTGAAGAGTTCATGTATTCACTATGTGTTAATGCTTTGTTCCGGTTCTCTATTAAAAGAGGCCTTAATATCCCTTAGTTTCCATTAGGACCCCGCTGCCACGGGAGGGTAGGACAAAAGATGTCATGCAATTTCTTTTCCATAAGCACGTATGACTATATTCGGAATACATGCCTACATTACATTGACGAATTGGAGCTAGTTCTGTGTCACCCTATGTTATGATTGTTACATGATGAACCACATCCGGCATAATTATCCATCATTGATCCGATGCCTATGAGCTTTCCATATACTGGTTTACGCTTATTTACTTTCTCGTTGCTATTGTTACAATCACTACATAATACCAAAAATATTACTTTGCTTTCATTGCTCTTTTGTTACTTTTACCATCACTATCATATTACTTTGCTACTAAACACTTTGCTGCAAATACTAAGTTTCTAGGTGTGGTTGAATTGACAACTCAGCTGCTAATACTTGAGAATATTATTTGGCTCCCCTTGTGTCGAATCAATAATTTGGGTTGAATACTCTACCCTCGAAAGTTGTTGCGATCCCCTATACTTGTGGGTTATCAGTCTTGCACTCAGTTTCTTCAAGAATAGCAACGGGATGCTCATGATAAGATAGGTCTTCTTGGAGATCAATCTCTTCGAAGTTGATGGTGCGCTCAGGAGTCTTGAAGCACTTGCGAAGCTGTGACATGTGAAACACGTCATGCACATTTGCGAAGTTGGACGGAAGCTCAAGTTGATAGGCGAGGTCGCCTATTTTTCCAATGATCTTGAAAGGACCCACATATCTAGGGGCAAGCTTCCCTTTGATACCAAAGCGACGAGTGCCTTTCATTGGAGAGACGCGGAGGTAGACATGGTCTCCGATCTGGAAAGCCAAGTCATGGTGCTTGCTATCATAGTAACTCTTCTGGCGCGATTGCGCGGCTTTGAGATTGTCACGGATGACTTTGCACATTTCTTCAGCCTTTGTGATTAAGTCATTGCCAAGAAGTTGGCGTTCACCAGTCTCTGACCAATTAAGAGGAGTACGGCACTTTCTGCCATAGAGAATCTCGAATGGGGCCTTGCCCGAACTCGCTTTGAAGCTGTTGTTGTAGGAGAACTCGGCATATGGAAGACAATCTTCCCACTTCATACCGAAGGAAATTACACAAGCCCTAAGCATATCCTCAAAGATTTGATTGGCTCGCTCGACTTGGCCACTAGTTTGAGGATGGAAGGTTGTGCTGAAGCGAATGTTGGTGCCCATGGCCTTCTGAAAGGAGTCCCAGAACTTAGAAGTGAAGATGCTTCCATGATATGAAGATATCAATTGCGGAATGCCGTGCAAGGAGACAATCCTGGAGGTGTGTATAGCTCTGCCAGCTGAGCTGCTGTGATAGATTCTTTGATTGGAAGGAAATGAGCCACTTTAGTAAGCTTGTCGATGACAATGAAGATAGCATCATTTCCATGCTTGGACTTGGGAAATCCAGTCATGAAGTCCATCTCGATATGGTCAAACTTCCATTCTGGAATGGCAAGAGGTTGGAGGAGACCATCTGGTCATTGGTGTTCTGCTTTCACCCTTCTGCAGACATCACATTCATTCACGAATTGAGCAATTTCTCGCTTCATTCGAGTCCACCAATACGACTGCTTGAGGTCATGGTACATCTTTGTACTGCCAGGATGAATGGATAGAAGGGAATTGTGAGCCTCGTTCATAATGACTTTCCTTAGATCACCTTTAGGAACCACACTTCGATCCTCGAAGAATAGAGTGTCTTTGTCATCAATACGATAGCACTTGTATTTGGGTTGGCTCTTGGCAATCTCATTTTTCACCTTCTTCACCATGGCATCAAGAATTTGTTCCTCACGAATTTGATCTTCCAAAGTAGGAGAAACTTGGAGATTGTCAAGAAAGCCTTGAGGAACAACATGGAGATTCAGTTTGCGGAAAGCTTCACAAAGGTCCGGTTGGAAGGGCTTTAGAATTAAGCTGTTGCAGTAAGCCTTCCTGCTCAAAGCATCTGCAATGACATTGGCCTTGCCTGGAGTATATTTATAACACCCACAATGCGGCTATATCTCCCACGTGTCGGGGCACGACTTAGAGGCATAGCCGCATGGTAGGTCTGTCGCAAGAGGTGTAATCTTTACACATCCCATGTACTGTATAAGAAAGGGATAAACAGTCGGCTTACAATCGTCACTTCACACAATACATAAATAGACATACATCATCCAGAATACAATCAAGGTCCGACTATGGAACCAAAATAAAGAAAGACAACCCCAAATGCTAGATCCCCGATCGTCCCAACTGGGCTCCTCTACTGATCATCCGGAAAAGAAACATAGTAACGGCCCGAATCCTCGTCGAACTCCCACTTGAGTTCGGTAGCGTCCCTTGCACTGGCATCATCGGCACCTGCATCTGTTTGGAAGTATCTGTGAGTCACGGGGATTCAGCAATCTCACACCCGTGAGAGCAAGACTATTTAAGCTTATGGGTAGGAAAGGGGTAGTGAGGTGGAGCTGCAGCAAAGCACTAAGCATATATGGTGGCTAACTTACGCAAATGAGAGTGAGAAGAGAAGCAAAGCTCGGTCGAGAAGCTAATAGTGATCAAGAAGTGATCCTGAAGCTACTTACATTCAAGCATAACACGAGACCGTGTTCTCTTCCCGGACTCCGCCAAAGAGAGACCATCAAGGCTACACACGCGGTTGATTCATTTTTATTAAGTTAAGTGTCAAGTTTTCTACAACCGGATATTAACAAATTCCCATCTGCCGATAACCGCGGGCACGGCTTTCGAAAGTTCAAAACCCTGCGGGGGTGTCCCAACTTAGCCCAGCTTTCTCTCAATAATCGCTCCATGCTCGATACTTCTTGTACTGGATATTTTATGATGAAGACCATTGAATTCAAATGGGATTTATTGGAAAGAATTAAACGCAACTCTGAAGATTGGGACCTCGACGAAGGTAAGGAGACAGGTATAACACCTAAGTTTGATTGTGTTAAATCTTTTGTGGATACCGATGCATTTCATGAATTTAGCACTAAATATGGACTTGACTCTGAGATAGTAGCTTCCTTTTGTGAATCATTTGATACTCATGTTGATCTCCCTAAGGAGAAGTGGTTCAAATATAATCCTCCCATTGAACTAAAAGTAGTTGCACCTATTAAAGTTGAAGAAAAGACTATCACTTATAATGATCCTGTTGTTCCTACTGCTTATGTTGAGAAACCACCTTTGCCTGTTAGAATAAAGGATCATGCTAAAGTTTCAACTGTAGTCAACAAGAGTAATATTAAGACACCCAAACCCCCTGAACAAATGAAAGTTGAACCTAATATTGCTATGGTGAAAGATCTCTTGGCTGATAATATTGATGGGCATTTACTTCTGTGATGAGACTGCTGGAATTTCTAGACCTGACACGAAAAATAAACATAAACCTGTTGTAGGCATGCCTGTTATATCTGTTAAAATAGGAGATCATTGCTATAATGGCTTATGTGATATGGGTGCTAGTGCAAGTGCAATACCTCATTCCTTATACAAAGAAATTATGCATGATATTGCACCTGCTGAGATAGAAGATATCGATGTTACCATTAAGCTTGCCAATAGAGATACTATTTCACCAATTGGGATTGTTAGAGATGTTGAAGTCTTGAGTGGGAAGGTTAAATATCCTGCTTATTTTCTTGTGCTTAGTTCCCCACAAGATAGCTTTTGTCCCATTATATTTGGTAGACCCTTCTTGAATATTGTTAATGCTAAGATAGACTGCGATAAGGATATTGTTTCTGTTGGTTTAGGGGATATGTCTCATGAGTTTAATTTTGCTAAGTTTCGTAGACAACCCCGTGATGAGGAATTGCATAGTAAAGATGAAATTATTGGTATTGCTTCTATTGTCGTGCCTCCTACTGATCCTTTAGAACAATATTAGCTAGACCATGAAAATGATATGTTCATGAATGAAAGAAGGTAAATAGATGAAGTATTCTTTAAACAGGGACCTATTCTAAAACACAACTTGCCTGTTGAAATCCTAGGGGATCCTCCTCCACCCAAGGGTGATCCCGTGTTTGTGCTTAAACCTTTACCTGATACTCTTAAATATGCTTATCTTGATGAAAAGAAGATATATCCTGTTATTATTAGTGCTAACCTTTCAGAGAAAGAGGAAGAAAAATTATTGAAAACTCTGAAGAAGCACCGCGCTGCTATTGGATATACTCTTGATGATCTTAAAGGCATTAGTCCCACTCCATGTCAACACAAAATAAATTTGGTGAAAGACGCCAAACCAGTTATTGATCACCAACGACGGCTAAATCCTAAGATGAAAGAAGTGATAAGAAAGGAAATATTAAAGCTCCTTGAGGCAGGTATAATTTATCCCGTTGCTTATAGTCAGTGGGTAAGTCATGTCCATTGTGTCCCTAAGAAGGGAGGTATTACTGTAGTTCCTAATGATAAAGATGAATTGATCCCGCAAAGAATTATTACAGGATATAGAATGGTAATTGATTTCCGCAAATTAAATAAAGCTACTAAAAAGGATCATTACCCTTTGCCTTTCATTGATCAAATGCTAGAAAGATTATCCAAACATACACATTTTTTCTTTCTAGATGGTTACTCTGGCTTCTCTCAAATACCTGTGTCAGTTGATGATCAAGCAAAGACCACTTTTACTTGCCCTTTCGGTACTTTTTCTTATAGACACATGCCTTTTGGTTTATGTAATGCACCTACTACCTTTTAAAGATGCATGATGGCTATATTCTCTGACTTTTGTGAGAAGATTTAAGAGGTTTTCATGGACGATTTCTCCGTTTATGGATCCTCTTTTGTAACATCCCAAATTTTCAATTTGGAATGTTATACACTAGATCATCATTGCCTATCATATTTATTGCATTTTGGTTGATCCTAGAAAATTCTACGCAACTCAAGGACCCTCGGAGAGAGCTGGGGATTTCGTTATTTTCATATTTGAGTTTTTCTCAAATTTTGAAAATAGGATCATTTGATTTTATTTATTTTATCTTCAATTATTTCTATCACAAAAATATGAGAGAGGGAATAAAATGACTTTCCCCAAATAAAGAAATATTGAGGATTTAATAAAAAATCAAATAAGATTTTATTTTGGTTTTATTTGCTATTTTATTTGAATTTAGGAAAAATGCGCGGTTTTCAAAATTGCATTTAGGCCCCAAATAAATGTTCTTCCTCTGCGACTTGATTATAGAAGCCGGGGAAAATTTATTTCGGGATTTTTGGAATCTGTTTAGTATTCCTTTTGTTTTTTTCTAAGCATAATTATTAAAAAAGAGTCCGAACCGACTCTGGGCCGTAACCGGCCAGGACTCCGCCTGGCCGGGCCCTTTATATAGCGCCGCCGATGCCCGAGGCCAGCCCAGTCGCGCCCCGCCCCCAAAACCCTAACCCTAGGCCGCCGCCGCCGCCTCGCCGCCCGCGCCGCCGCCGGAGGTAGCTTTTCTCGCCGCCGGTTTTTTTAGAAAACTGATCGGTTTTCCGTCGGTTTTGTTCGGTTTTTTTAGCTTCGTTTTTATAAATAGATCAGTTTTCCGGTTTATTTAATTAGCGAACGTTCACCTGTTCGTTCGTTTTAACGAACGTTCGTCGTTTTTCTTTTTCTCGGATTAAATCCGCGATTTTTCTGATCGCGATTCCTGATCCGATTTTTGTTTTAGTCTAACTTTTCGCTCGTTTATCGGAATCAGGCGATTCAAGCGCCTGGAGTTTCGTTTGCCGGAGTTCTTAAGTTGAACTTTCTGGTTAGATCTCTTATTTGAGTTTTACCTGTGCATTAGTTGAGTACCTATTGTATGCTTGTTTGTTTGCGATAGAGTACCCGGAGTGCGCCGCTTGCTACTTCGAATCGCTAGGTTTTGCGGATCATCCGCAAGGCAAGTAACACTTTGATCATACCTCCTACTACCCAGTTTTATTGCATTAGATCAATCCTCACACATTGCATGATTAGGATCTAATTAAATTGTGGGTTGGGAAGTAGATGAGGTAGTACCTATTACCTGTTATTAACAAACCTTTGGGAGTTACTTCTACGTTGCTTATTATGCCATGCTATGCTAGTAGACATGGATTGGGTGAGTGTATCCATGACAGATGTGAGATTGTTAATTAATGGTTTATTTAAGGTGGCAACCTAAACACACATCTGGGTGGATTGAGGCACCTGGGTATTCCAGTGACTGCCTGTTTTCTTTTGGACCGCCACCCAGGCTCAAAGGGATCATGAGATTGTTCATGCTAGAAACTTCCTTGTGCAGCCACAAGCTACTATGGGCTCTAGCATAGTTGAGTAGGTTGTGCGACCTCTTACAGTGGTAGACTAGCAAATGTAGGGGAAAGTAGGTGTAAAGGTCTACCCAATCGTAAGGTGCTAGCGCTTCTGAAAGACTATGTCTCGGTCATCCGTTTCTCAAACATCATGTAGTGCGAGAAATCAAACGGAGGCGATCGAGTCTTGTGGGGAAAAGTGCGCAAACCTCTGCAGAGTGTATAAACTAATCATGGTTAGCCGTGTCCCTGGTTATGGACATCTTGAGTATCTAGTACTTGGATTATCATGTGAATCTCATCATGTTACAATAAAGTTAATTGTTGGGTTTTGTTTAATGATGATACTTAATTGGGATTGAGAATGCTGTCAACCATTCTCAATGTTTAACAACTACCATGATAGTTAAATAAAATTTATTCCTTTGAAGTAGGAAAAATTGGCTTTATGCAAAATTGTGACCATAGAGCTTTCCACCAGCCAAAAATGCATATAGTATAGCTTTATTCTTTCATTACTCTCTATGTGTTACATTGCCAGCATATTCCATGTGCTGACCCGTTTCGGGCTGCAATGTTAATGTTGCAGACTTTTCAGACGACGATTGAGGTGCCTTTAGGTCATGGTTCTATACTCAGTGATGCCGTTGGAGTTGATGGACTCACTTATCTTAAAAGCCTTCCACTGTTATCGTTATTAGATGGCCTTAAGCCATAGTTATTGCAATAAGCTCTCTTTTGAGGCACTCGATGTAATAAGTGTGTGATTGCTACTCTGTTATAAATCCTTCAAGTACTGTGTGGTGTCAGCATTACAGATCCAGGGATGACACATGAGCACAGGGATTGGACCGTTTGAGGTCTGGTCGCTACATCTTTTGATGATTGCTTGAGCAACCTTGATCAAGTTTTGTAGAGATGTGAAGAAACTAATCTTGTCTTGAACTGGGAGAAGTGCCACTTTATGATTAATGAAGGTATTGTCTTGGGGCATAAAATTTCTACGTTGGGAGTTACTTCTACGTTGCTTATTACACTACTAGGAAAAGGGCTACTAATGGCGCACCAGTTTCGCCCACTAATGGCGCACTGCTGGTGCGCCATTAGTATCACGCCACTAGTATTTCTTACTAATGGCGCACCACCGGTGCGCCATTAGTATCTGGTATACTAATGGCGCACCAAGCAGTGCGCCATTAGTATAGAACACCATGCGCCATTAGTATGCCTCCCAAGGGGCCATATTTAACCATGTGCTTTGGCATACTAATGGCGCACTGTTGGGTGATGCGCCATTAGTGTGATTATAGCAGTGCGCCATTAGTGTCTTGTGTGGTGCGCCACTAGTATGAATATTAGGGATTTTTTTCATTTCTGATATTTTCACAGGTTAAAAAATATTAGAGATAACATACAACACAGATCTGCATAGCTTACATACAGGGGGCCATATGTAAAGATGTTACCTGCGTCCACCAGATCATATCCAACACACAAGTTTCATCATATACACATACATAGCCAACACATAGTTCCATCGTTACATATTACAAAAGTTTCACAATGTTCATTCAACACCGTTATCCATCAATTCACGAAAGTTTCACATTGATACAAAATAAAAACACAAATGGAAAAGAAGCACTCCATCCATGCAAGCTTCCATGAATTAAATCAAATCTGCAAAATGATAAACAAGAAGTTAGAAGAAGAAGAAGAAGAAGAAGAAGAGAAGAAGAAGAAGAAGAAGACTAGAAGAAGAATAAGAAGAAGAATAAGAAGAAGACTATAATCTTACTATGTAAACTTGATCATTTTGTGCTAATATAAATAATTTTGGAGCTAACCTATAGGAAACTAAGCATATAAGCTCTAAGTTAGCATATTAGAGCCAACTTAAGTAAAATGAAGCTAACCTATGTCATTTTGGATAAGAAGAAGAAGAAGACTATAAGCTTATTATGTAAACTTGATCATTTTGTGCTAACATAAGTAATTTTGGAGCTAACCTATAGGAAACTAAGCATATAAGCTCTAAGTTAGCATATTAGAGCCAACTTAGGTAAAATGAAGCTAACCTATGTCATTTTGGATACGAAGAAGAATAAGAAGAAGACTATAAGCTTATTATGTAAACTTGATCATTTTGTGCTAACATAAGTAATTTTGGAGCTAACCTATAGGAAACTAAGCATATAAGCTCTAAGTTAGCATATTAGAGCCAACTTAGGTAAAATGAAGCTAACCTATGTCATTTTGGATAAGAAGAAGAATAAGAAGAAGACTATAAGCTTATTATGTAAACTTGATCATTTTGTGCTAACATAAGTAATTTTGGAGCTAACCTATAGGAAACTAAGCATATTAGAGATAAATAGGTAACTAAGTATATATATATCATTTTGGAGATCTGACATACCTGACATAGTTCAGTTCTCATTGTTCTTCTCCTTCTCCTTCCTCAGCCTGATGCGTCAAGAGCGGCGAGGCGGTGGAGGCAGTGGAGGCAACTATGGGATGTAGTCTTCTACCACAATTGGCTTGGTCATGTCGCCCAGCTGTGGGATCGCCGGCGCCACCACCGGTGCGTGGTAATTGTTAGGCACCACTACCATCGCGAGGCCACCCTCAGCCACCACCATCTCTAGCCCATGGTCAGCCACCACCATCTCTTGCCCATGGCCAGCCACCACCATCTCTTGCCCATGGTCAGCCACCACCATCTCTTGCACCTGGTCAGCCACCACCATCTCTTGCCCTTGGTCAGCCACCACCAGCGCTAGGTCATCCTCAGCCTGATGCCCATCGTCATCCTGCAGCTCCTCATCCCCACTATGGTCCTCTTCTCCCCCACTCCAGTCTGGATCATCCTTCTTGTTGTCTTCGCTGCTGCCAGAATCGCTGCTACTTTCGCTAAGGCTAGAATCGTTGTTGCTTTTGCTACAGCCATAATCGCTGCTGCTTTGGCTGTAGCCAGTGTCGCTGCTGCTGCTCCCATTGCCTGTCCAAATGCAACAATGACCGGTAACAATCGATGTGAGACAAAGTGAAATATGGAGGAATAAGAAGAGGCAGAACGCACTGGCATCTTCGTCTTCAGCGTAGCGCATGCGACACATAGTCTTGTTGAAAACTTTCACGATGAGCATTGTGGCGTTATTGTCGTACCTCAAGAGAAGAAAGTACCCGGTCCGCAGGTCGTAGGCACTGTAGAACTTCTCCCAGCCATGGCACAGGTACATGTGGCCCTCCTCGATCACCAACTCCACGTCCCACAACCTGCGAACCCCGCTGCCAGCCTGTCGGAGGTTCACATTATCTGGCAGACTTCACCCAGCATCTTCATAAAAGCGTCAGGCAGCCTCTGCAATTTGGGACAAGGAGTGATGTAGCAAACAACAGAGTTATCATAATGAGATGGGTGAAGGGGAGATCTCTCATTTTATATACCTGCCTTGTGGCTGATACTGAAGAAGAAAGTATGATAGTGAAGAACTCGAAAGCATCCAACTCGTACTCCGGTGAGGCAGAGCGGCGGTGGCTGCTTCCCCCCATCTCTGATAAGCAGCAGAAGAGACCAATTAGTACCCTTACAACATTATAGCAGCATAAATTTTGAGCAGAAGATAATCAACATTAGTCGCAAGTACCCCATATGTCCTATTTTTAGCAAAGTCATGCTAAAATTCACGGAAAATTTCAGCATGACCTTTGCTGAAAATAGGACATATGGAGCACCCGAATTTGCCGGAACGGAAGTTAATCGACATTCTGGCAAACTCAAGGGCCTCTCAGGGTACCTGCAAATTCATCACGACACAATGGTCGGAGACAAAACCCAACAACTTTACAAGTCTTTCACAGATTTGTTTGCAAGTTCTGATATGTAATAAAGATGAGCCTCAAGATACAACACATCAAGCATGGAAAACTAGTCAAACGTTTGAGATATCGAGTTTCAAGACATTATACTGCAATTCACTCATAAAGCCATGATTAAATGTGCATAACTACCACTGAGAAAATAATAGGTCTCATCTTCTCATGCATAAACTGCATATCCAGAAGGCACATAGCTAGAAAGGGTGAAAATTACATGGACATTAACCTGTCTAGTTTTTCATTATGGGATTGCTAAACATCACACATAACAGTACCACCCAAACTTTGAGCTGGCATAGAGAGAGCAATGCCATTTTTTGCAACATCAAAACTGAAAAATCAATACACTTTCTAGCATAAGACTAATCTTTTCACCAATGAGCCAAGAGAAAAAGGAATTAGCCTGCTGTTCTCAGACCTGGATTCTAGATGAATTCTATAAGCAAGTGAATCCAGGAATAAAATCATGTATTCTTTACCTTTGACTACCAAGGTCGAGACTTGCCACAACAAAGGGAGGAGTAGGTCTGGTCAAAAGGAGACACGATGCCCGGATGAAGAACAAACCCACGACACGATGGCCAATCGACCCTGCGAAATGAGGTGAACAGAGCAGCAGCAGCAGCAAGTCAGCAAGATTTCTACAAGTAGGCAACCTGGGATGATCAAAGAGAAGACTAGCAATTAGTCTGAAACTTTTATGCACAGGGAAGACTACCCTTAGTTATGTGGGGCTTCTAGGCACATCACTGAGTTTGTTCTAGCAAGCGACAGTTTTATGTGAGCTATATGTGGTTCATAGCTGAATGTGATCATACTTCAAACTTTTAACTATATGGGTGGGAAATCTGATGGTTGAACAGCGATTGACTTTGGCAAAAATCAGCGGCTAGTTGAATTCCTTAATTTTAGAATTGAAGCTAATCTCTCGGCTAACCGAATTGCTTACTGCTACTGTAGATGAAAGATTGCAGCAAGAGAGCAAGCAAGCAACTCAGCACAAAACAGATGCAACCTAACTAGTCTCATGGCAAGTACTTAGTACCAAGCAGCAACAACAAATAGGCACGGCGCAGGGTACAAATTACTACAACAAATTTCCATGAACTGTACTGTCAGCAAAAAACCCTGCTAGAATTACAACAACTACAATGAACCTATTTCAAAAAGATGGAAAATGAACACATAAAAAGAACACTACATATACTCATCTATTTTCCTCAGTTTTCTTTAAAAAAGGGACCAAAAAATGGACAAACATGAACTGCAGCTACTGATATGGTCTACTACCAAACATAAACTGCAGAAAAAAGAAAAAGGAGAGGGAAGTGGTTAGGGTTCAAACCCAATACATTAGGTGTACCTAATGCACATTGAGTACTCATTATTCATGTTTGCTAGGCACTACTCCCACAATTTTTTGAACCTAATTTGACCTAAATTCGAGAGGGATTTGACCTAAACCTAGCAAAAGAGAGAAGAAGAGGGCATGGCCGGGAGGGAGGAGAGGAGGAGGAGAGGACAAGAGAGGTAGAGGGAGGAGGGATACCTGACCACGATGAGGTGGTGGCCGGAGCGGAGACGGCGGAGGGCGGAGACGACGAGCTTGGGGGAGGTGGGGATAGACGGCGGGGAGGTCGCGGGCCTCCTCTCCTGGTGGACGTGGGGCCTCCTCTCCTGGTGGATGTGGGGCGGCTCCGAGGCGAGGGAGGCGGCGCTCGGGGGGGAGGCGGGGCTCGGGGGGAGGCGGTGGGGGCGCGTGGGCGCGCGGCTGCGGCGAGGTTAGGTCGAGTGGGGGATCTGGCGAGGGAGGGAGAGAGGCCAGAGGGGAATAGGTGGAGTGGGGGGAGGGTTAGCAATGGCGGACCTCCCCATAGTGCGCCATAAGTACGATGACAGCAATGGCGCACCACCCTCTGGTGTGCCATTAGTAGTTTTTTTCTGATAGCAATGGCGCACCCTCCTCTGGTGCGCCAATAGGAACTTTTTTTCTGACAGCAATGGCGCACCCTCCTCTGGTGCGCCATTAGTAACTTTTTTTCATTATTTCCTGTTGCATCTAATAATTTGTTTTTTATCAAATTTGTTATTTTCATGAGGACTAGAACAGAAGATATCCTCAAATATCATCAATTTTTTTGAAAATATCATCAAAGTTGTTTTTTTATTTTTAATTGAAAATATCATCAAATTTGTTATTTGAAGATATCATCAAATTTCTTATTTGAAAATATCATCAAATTTGTTATTTAAAAATATCTTCAAAAAGTGGGGGAGGGTGCGGGTGTCGGCGGCGGCGGTGGAGCGGGCCGGGGGAAGGTGCGGGGTGTCGGCGACGGCGGTGGAGCGGGGGAGGGTGCGGTGGGTCATCGGCGGCGGTGGAGCGGGGGAGGGTGCGGTGGGTCGTCGGTGGCGGTGGAGCGGGGGAGGGTGCGGGCCGGGGGTCGGCGGCGGCGGTGGAGCGGGGGAGGGTGCAGGGGTGCTCGGCGGCGAGGGGGATCTCGCGAGGGGGATAGCTATCAAGAGGGAGGGGGATCGAGATCGAGTGTCCTCATGAATATTCAATATTTTTTCATATGGAATATGAAAAAATATCATCAAATTTGAAAAAATATTCATGAATTCAAAAAGTGCCCATGAAATTTAAAAATATTCATGATATCAAAAAGTAAAAAAAAAAGTGCCCATGAAGTTTAAACAAGTAATGGCGCACTATGCAACGGTGCGTCATTAGTAGTTTTGCAAAAAAGTAAAAAAAATACAGTAGTGGCGCACTCTATGGCTGGTGCGCCATTAGTAGTTCTAACTACTAATGGCGCACTCTGCCCCGATGCGCCATTAGTATGTTTGAAAAAATGAAAAAAAACATTTTGTTACTAGTGGCGCACCATGTGCCTGGTGCGCCATTAGTGTCTTCAACACTAATGGCGCATCTCCACATGGTGCGCCATTAGTATATAGTAGTGGCGCACCACTTCTCCGGTGCGCCATTAGTGTTAATTCCATCTATAGCCCTTTTCCTAGTAGTGTTATGCCATGCTATGCTAGTAGACGTGGATTGGGTGAGTGTATCCATGACAGATGTGAGATTGTTAATTAATGGTTTATTTAAGGTGGCAACCTAAACACACATCTGGGTGGATTGAGGCACCTGGGTATTCCAGCAATTGCCTGTTTTCTTTTGGACCACCACCCAGGCTCAAAGGGATCATGAGCTTGTTCGTGCTAGAAAATTCCGTGTGCAGCCACAAGCTACTATGGGCTCTAGCATAGTTGAGTAGGTTGTGCGACCTCTTATGGTGGTAGACTAGCAGATGTAGGGGAAAGTAGGTGTAACGGTCTACCCGATCGTCAGGTGCTAGCGATTCTGGAAGACTATGTCTCGGTCATCCATTTCTCAAACATCATGTAGTGCGAGAAATCAAACGGAGGCGATCGAGTCTTGTGGGGAAAAGTGCGCAAACCTCTGCAGAGTGTATAAACTAATCATGGTTAGCCGTGTACCCGGTTATGGACATCTTGAGTATCTAGTACTTGGATTATCATGTGAATCTCATCATGTTACAAGAAAGTTAATTGTTGGGTTTTGTTTAATGATGATACTTAATTGGGATTGAGAATGCTGTCAACCATTCTCAATGTTTAACAACTACCATGATAGTTAAATAAAATTTATTCCTTTGAAGTAGGGAAAAATTGGCTTTATGCAAAACTGTGACCATAGAGCTTTCCATCAGCCAAATATGCATATAGTATAGCTTTATTCTTTCATTACTCTCTATGTGTTACATTGCCAGCATATTCCATGTGCTGACCCATTTCGGGCTGCAACGTTAATGTTGCAGACTTTTCAGATGACAATTGAGGTGCCTTTAGGTCGTGGTTCTATACTCAGTGATGCCGTTGGAGTTGATGGACTCACTTATCTTCCAAGCCTTCCGCTATTATCGTTATTAGATGGCCTTAAGCCATAGTTATTGCAATAAGCTCTCTTTTGAGGCACTCGATGTAATAAGTGTGTGATTGCTACTCTGTTATAAATCCTTCAAGTACTGTGTGGTGTCAGCATTACTGATCCAGGGATGACACCTGAGCACAGAGATTGGACCGTTTGAGGTCTGGTCGCTACAAGATGGTATCAGAGCACACACTGACTGTAGGACACGACCACTAAGCTAAAAGACCTAGATCACTACTCACTCTCTTCTCTTTCTGACTTCTCATCTTTTCTACTCTTTTATGATGGCGGACGCAAGGAACAAGTTCACGCAACCGGATAAAGATATACCCTTTGGACGTCACTTGAAGGAAGTCACTAGATACCTGAACATAGAAGTACCAAGCTTCACCGGAACCTACAACGCCACTCTACCTGAAGAGGAGCGCTGGATGATTCAAGTTCAAGTTCCAGGAAGGACGTTCATGCCAGTCACTGAGCCCATAGAGTTTTCTTTTGATGCACCAACTTGGAGTCTAGGAAAGAGCATGCCAGCTCACATCGCCATGGGATGCATTGGAGAAGTTTACCGCAATGATCTCAAGGATACTATCTACCAGGTTTGTGGGCGCCGAGATGAGCACTGGGAGATGATCAGCACCAGGAAGGATAGATCAGTTGCAGCTTTTATCCAGGAGTTAAACCAACACATTCGACGTCAGGAGAACCATATGTGCGCCGACATGATAGATCTGAAGAAGGCGAGGACAAGAATCAAGAAACTGGAGGAAGAACTCAAGGCTACGCGTGAAGAGTATGAAGAGGAAATCAAAGTACTAGTGGATAAGAATGCCAACCTAACCATGAAGATTGGAATATTTATGGGAGGCCCTACACCAGTAGAAGAAGATGAAGAACCCAAGGAGATTCGCCCAGAAGACTACATCATCATCGACTACACTGACTCGGATCCAGATGATAGCGATGATGACTATGTTGATGAAGCTGGAGCAGATATCATGGAGTCTGCAACCGAAGAATATTTCTAGTAGACCACCACAATAGTAGTAGTAGTCCACCATGTAAATATAGTAGTTCGAGCACTTTTGCGATAGTTAGATCGATTGTATGCCCTTGTTTGATTGATTGAATGAACTGAATTGTTTTCTTTTGTCTCATGTGCATATGGGTAGTGTTTTCTCTTTAGACCCCCTCTATTCTTAAATCTCATCTTTTCTAAGCCCTCAGATGCCTCCGAGACGTGACCCCGGATTTACCTTCCCACCGGAGCTCACTCAGTTGATCCAGCAATAGAACACATTGATGCAGTTGCTAGTCCAAAATCAGAATCAGGGGAACAACAACAAGAACCCACAACCACCACCACATGTTGGTCACTTAGCCCATTTTCTTAGGCTGAATCCGCCGGTGTTCTCTAGTAGCACCGAGCCGATAGTAGCAGATGATTGGCTTCGCAAGACAGCTAGAGAATTGACCACATCAGGATGCACAAATACGGAAAAGGTGAAGTTTGCCGCACATCAGCTGGAAGGACCCGCAGCATCATGGTGGGAGAATTTTATAGCCACTTTCCCTATCGACACTGTCACGTGGGACCAATTCCAGCAGGCTTTTCGTACTGCCCATATTTCAGTAGGAGCTATGGCCATGAAGAAGCGAGAGTTTCGCAACTTGCGCCAAGGAGGACGGACAGTTGGCCAGTATGTGGAGGACTTTAGTAAGTTAGCACGTTATGCCCCAGATGACGTTTCTACGGATGCAGCTAAGTAGGAGAAGTTTCTAGAAGGACTGAATGATGAGTTGAGCATGCAGTTGATGGTAGCAACCTTCAACAACTACCAGGAGTTGGTAGATCGTGCTCTTATGATTGAAGGGAAGCAGCAGCAGATTGAGAATCGCAAGAGGAAGTATGGACAAGGGAAGTACAATTCAGGAGCTCAGCAAAAGCCACGTTTTACCCCTAGACCGGGAGGACATTTTCAGCATACCCATGGAGGAGGTAGCTCGTAAAACCACAATGGCACCAAGAATGGTAATGGGAATGGAGGAAGCAACGGCCAGAACCGCACCAACCCATGAACCCCAGCCAAGAGAGACCTTAGCCAAGTCACTTGTTTCAAGTGCCAGAAGACCGGACATTATGCCAACGAATGTCCTAAATCACAGAATGGTAATGGCAATGGAAGCTCTGGGAAGAAGCCAAACCCTTTCAACAGGGGACAGGTGAACAACGTTAACGTGGAGGAGGTTGAAGAGCAGTCGGATGCAGTAATCGGTAAGTTTTTGGTTAAGCCATTTACTGCACTCGTTCTTTTTGATACTGGTGCATTGTATTCATACATATCAAGGGGATTCGTGGATAAGTATAACCTGCCCACCAAAGTTCTTAGAACACCAATGTTAGTAAGCTCACCAGGAGCGGAGTACATGGCTAGCCAAGGATGTTTTCAAGTGCCATTGAGTATAGGTAGGCATGTGTTTCCCGCGGATTTAATCATTTTGCAATCACAAGGTTTGGATGTAATTCTGGGTATGGATTTGCTGTCGATGTATGGAGGAAACATCGATTGCGCCAGTAAGTCAATTTTGCTCACCACCCTAGAAGGAAGAAGGATCAAGTATGTATCCCGGCATGTGCCAAAGAGGAATCAGGTAAATTTTTTAATAGGAGTTGTGCAGGAGGAAGTACCAGTGGTGAAGGATTTCCCGAATGTATTTCCAGAAGAATTGCCAGGCATGCCACCGGATAGAGATATTGAGTTTTTGATTGAGCTTTTGCCAGGCACAGGGCCAATATCAAAGAGACCATATAGGATGCCCGCAAAGGATTTGGTGGAGATTAAGAAGCAGATTAAGGAGTTACTGGATAAAGGATATATTCGCCCAAGTTCTTCGCCTTGGGGATGTCCAGTACTTCTAGTGGAAAAGAAAGATGGATCGCTAAGGATGGTTGTTGATTATCGAGGATTGAATGAAGTAACCATCAAGAACAAGTACCCACTACCGATGATCAATGATCTGTTTGATCGATTGCAAGGAGCTAAGGTATTTTCCAAGATCGATCTGCGATCAGGATACCACTAGTTTAAGATTCGAGAACAGGATATACCTAAGACGGCTTTTACCACCAGGTATGGGCTGTACGAGTATACGATTATGTCATTTGGCCTGACTAATGCACCTGCATATTTTATGAACATGATGAACAAGGTGTTTATGGAGTTTCTGGATAAGTTCGTTGTAGTGTTCATCGATGATATCCTGGTATACTCAAAGAACGAAGAGGAGCATAAGGAGCATTTGCGTTTGGTACTTGGTAAGCTCAGAGAACATCAGTTATATGCCAAGTTTAGCAAATGTGAGTTTTGGTTGAAGGAAGTTGGATTTCTCGGACACATTATATCGGGAGAAGGTATAGCAGTAGATCCCACTAAGGTTGATACCGTGACAAATTGGGAATCCCAACAATAGTTGGGGAGATCCGGAGTTTTTTTGGACTTGCAGGATACTACAGGAGATTCATTGAGAATTTCTCAAAGATTGCGAAGCCTATGACGGAGTTTTTGAAGAAAGATACGAAGTTCATATGGACTGAGAAATGTGAGGCTAGTTTCCAGGAGTTGAAGAAACGTTTGGTTACATCACCTGTGTTGATTTTGCCAGATCAGACCAAGTATTATGAGGTGTATTGCGACGCTTCACGTCGAGGACTTGGAACAATGCTTATGCAAGAAGGAAGAGTTGTTTCATATGCCTCACGACAGCTTAAGCCTCATGAGTTAAATTATGCTACGCATGATTTGGAGTTAGCAACTGTAGTGCATGCATTGAAAAACCTGGAGACACTTTCTCATTGGAAACAATTGTGAGGTGTACACGGATTACAAGAGTTTGAAGTATATTTTCACGCAGAAGGAGTTGAATCTCAGGCAAAGAAGATGGTTGGAGCTCATCAAGGATTATGATATGAGATTGCATTACCACGCCGGAAAGGCTAACGTAGTAGCTGACGCGTTGAGCCGTAAAAGTCATGTCAACACCTTAATGACGAGAGATTTACCAAGGGAGTTAGTTGAGAATCTTCGTGAGCTATGTTTGGAGATAGTTCCGAGAGGCTATGTAGCAGCATTGGAGATTCAGTCTACTTTGATGGATAAGATCAGAGAAGCCTAGAAGACCGACAAAGAGATTGCTTCTATTAAGGAGAAAATGAGCAAAGGAAAAGCTAAGGGATTTCGTGAGGATGAGCACGATACCTTATGGTTTGAAGACCGTGTTTATGTGTCTATCAAAGATCAGGAAGTTAATTCTGCAAGAGGCCCATGATTCGCCATATTTGATTCACCCAGGAAATACCAAGATGTATTTGGATTTGAAGGACACTTTCTGGTGGACCGGAATGAAGAAGGATATTGCGGAGTATGTAGCAGTTTGTGATGTATGTCAGAGAGTAAAGGCAGAGCATCAGAAGCCAGCAGGATTGCTACAGCCATTGCCGATACCCGAATGGAAGTGGGATAAGTTAGGCATGGATTTTATTACAGGATTGCCTAGAACACGTTCAGGCTATGACTCGATATGGGTTGTAGTCGATCGTTTGACAAAGGTAGCTCATTTCATTCCAGTGAAGACTACCTATACCAGTGCAAAGTTGGCAAAGATATACATGACCAGAATCGTATGTCTACATGGAGTTCCAAGGAGCATTGTATCAGATAGAGGAACCCAATTCACCTCAAAGTTCTGGAATCAGTTTCATGAAACCTTAGGTACCAGACTAGAGTTTAGTACAGCTTTCCATCCGCAGACAGATGACAGACCGAGAGAGTCAACCAGATTTTGGAGGATATGCTGATAGCTTGTGCCCTAGTTTATGGATCTAGTTGGGACGAGAATTTGCCATATGCAGAGTTCTCTTACAACAAAAGTTATCAATCCAGTTTGAGGATGGCCCCTTCCGAAGCCTTGTACGGAAGGATGTGCAGGACCCCATTGTCTTGGGATGAAGTTGGAGACCGCCAGTTGTTTGGACCGGATCTGATAAAGGAGTCTGAACAGAAAGTGAAATTGATTCATGATAGGCTCAAGGTAGCCCAGTCCAGGCAGAAGAGCTATGAAGATTCTAAACACAAGGAGACAGTTTACGAAGTCGAAGACCGAGTTTATCATCGAGTATCACCACTTCGAGGAGTTAAGTGCTTTGGAGTTAAGGGAAACTTAGCGCCACATTTTGTAGGCCCATACAAAGTTTTGGAGCATATGGGAGAAGTAGCCTATAAGTTGGAATTGCCCGAAGGACTGTCAGGAGTTCACGACGTACTCCATGTTTCCCAGTTGAAGAAGTGCCACGCAGAGATGGCTGATATACCGCTGAGAGATACAGTGCCGCTGGAAGCGATTCAGTTGGACAGTGATTTGACCTATGAGGAGGAACCAGTTAAGATTTTAGAGTATGCTAGTCGAGTCACCCGCAGCAAGGTTATCAAGTTTTGCAAAGTTCAGTGGAGCCACCACACGGAGGATGAAGCCACCTGGGAGCGAGAGGAAGAATTGCTAAAGGAACACCCTCACCTATTTTCTAGCCAACCCGAATCTCGAGGGCGAGATTCATCTTAAGGGGGGTAGGTTTGTAACATCCCAAATTTTCAATTCAGAATGTTATACACTAGATCATCATTGCATATCATATTTTATTGCATTTTGGTTGATCCTAGAAAATTCTACACAACTCAAGGACCCCCGGAGAGAGTTGGGGATTTCGTTATTTTCATATTTGAGTTTTTCTCAAATTTTGAAAATAGGATCATTTGATTTTATTTATTTTATCTTCAATTATTTCTATCACAAAAATATGAGAGAGGGAATAAAATGACTTTCCCAAAATAAAGAAATATTGAGGATTTAATAAAAAAATCAAATAAGATTTTATTTTGGTTTTTTTGCTATTTTATTTGAATTTAGGAAAAATGTGCATTTTTCAAAATTGCATTTAGGCCCCAAATAAATGTTCTTCTTGTGTGGCTTGATTTTAGAAGCCGGGGAAAATTTATTTCGGGATTTTTAGAGTCCGTTTAGTATTCCTTTTGTTTTTTCTGAGCATAATTATTTTAAAAAAAAGAGTCCGAACCGACTCTGGGCCGTAACCGGCCAGGACTCCGCCTGGCCAGGCCCTTTATATAGCGCCGCCGAGGCCCGAGGCCAGCCCAGCCGTGCCCCGCCCCCGAAACCCTAACCCTAACCCTAGGCCGCCGCGCCGCCGCCGCCGCCGGACCGCCGCCGCCGCCGCCGGATCCACCGCCGCCGGAGGTAGCTTTTCTCGCCGCCGGTTTTTTTAGAGAACCGATCGGTTTTCCTTCAGTTTTGTTCAGTTTTTTTAGCTTCATTTTTTTAAATAGATCAATTTTCTGGTTTATTTAATTAGCGAGCGTTCGCCCGTCCGTTCGTTTGAACGAACGTTCGTCGTTTTTCTTTTTCTCGGATTAAATCCGCGATTTTTCTGATCGCGATTCCTGATCCGATTTTCGTTTTAGTCTAACTTTTCGCTCGTTTATCGGAATCAGGCGACTCAAGCGCCTGGAGTTTCGTCTCGAAACCCTCTTTCCGTTTAACCAACTTAAACAAGTTTTTGCCACTGTAAAAATTATCCTAGATCTAGAATAGTAAACGAGGCATGTTTCTTTTGCCGTTTGTCTTTCGTTGCTTCGTTCGATTTGATTCTTTTTGCCAACCGGAGTTCTTAAGTTGAACTTTCTGGTTAGATCTCTTATTTGAGTTTTACCTGTGCATTAGTTGAGTACTTATTGTATGCTTGTTTGTTTGCAATAGAGTACCCGGAGTGTGCCGCTTGCTACTTCGAATCGCTAGGTTTTGCGGATCATCAGCAAGGCAAGTAACACTTTGATCATACCTCCTACTACCTAGTTTTATTGCATTAGATCAATCCTCACACATTGCATGATTAGGATCTAATTAAATTGTGGGTTGGGAAGTAGATGAGGTAGTACCTATTACCTGTTATTAACAAACCTTTGGGAGTTACTTCTACGTTGCTTATTATGCCATGCTATGCTAGTAGACATGGATTGGGTGAGTGTATCCATGACAGATGTGAGATTGTTAATTAATGGTTTATTTAAGGTGGCAACCTAAACACACATCTGGGTGGATTGAGGCACCTGGGTATTCCAGTGACTGCCTGTTTTCTTTTGGACCGCCACCCAGGCTCAAAGGGATCATGAGATTGTTCATGCTAGAAACTTCCTTGTGCAGCCACAAGCTACTATGGGCTCTAGCATAGTTGAGTAGGTTGTGCGACCTCTTACAGTGGTAGACTAGCAAATGTAGGGGAAAGTAGGTGTAAAGGTCTACCCAATCGTAAGGTGCTAGCGCTTCTGAAAGACTATGTCTCGGTCATTCGTTTCTCAAACATCATGTAGTGCGAGAAATCAAACGGAGGCGATCGAGTCTTGTGGGGAAAAGTGCGCAAACCTCTGCAGAGTGTATAAACTAATCATGGTTAGCCGTGTCCCTGGTTATGGACATCTTGAGTATCTAGTACTTGGATTATCATGTGAATCTCATCATGTTACAATAAAGTTAATTGTTGGGTTTTGTTTAATGATGATACTTAATTGGGATTGAGAATGCTGTCAACCATTCTCAATGTTTAACAACTACCATGATAGTTAAATAAAATTTATTCCTTTGAAGTAGGAAAAATTGGCTTTATGCAAAATTGTGACCATAGAGCTTTCCACCAGCCAAAAATGCATATAGTATAGCTTTATTCTTTCATTACTCTCTATGTGTTACATTGCCAGCATATTCCATGTGCTGACCCGTTTCGGGCTGCAATGTTAATGTTGCAGACTTTTCAGACGACGATTGAGGTGCCTTTAGGTCATGGTTCTATACTTAGTGATGCCGTTGGAGTTGATGGACTCACTTATCTTAAAAGCCTTCCACTGTTATCGTTATTAGATGGCCTTAAGCCATAGTTATTGCAATAAGCTCTCTTTTGAGGCACTCAATGTAATAAGTGTGTGATTGCTACTCTGTTATAAATCCTTCAAGTACTGTGTGGTGTCAGCATTACTGATCCAGGGATGACACATGAGCACAGGGATTGGACCGTTTGAGGTCTGGTCGCTACATCTTTTGATGATTGCTTGAGCAACCTTGATCAAGTTTTGTAGAGATGTGAAGAAACTAATCTTGTCTTGAACTGGGAGAAGTGCCACTTTATGATTAATGAAGGTATTGTCTTGGGGCATAAAATTTCTGAAAGACATATTGAAGTTGATAAAGCTAAGGTTGACGCTATTGAAAAGTTGCCGTGTCCCAAGGACATCAAAGGTATAAGAAGTTTCCTTGGTCATGCCGTTTTTTATAGGAGGTTCATTAAGGACTTCTCAAAAATTTATCAGCATCTGACTAACCTACTACAAAAAGATATTCCTTTTGTCTTTGATGATGACTATGTAGAAGCATTTGAAATACTTAAGAAAGCTTTGGTTTTTGCACCTATTGTTCAACCTCCTGATTGGAATTTACCATTTGAAATTTTGTGCGATGCTAGTGATTATGTTGTAGGGGTTGTTCTAGGACAAAGAGTTGATAAGAAATTAAATGTTATCAAATATGCTAGTAAAACCCTAGACAGTGCCCAAAGAAATTATGCTACTACTGAAAAAGAATTTTTAGCAGTCGTATTTGCTTGTGATAAGTTCAGACCTTATATTGTTGATTCTAAAGTAACTATTCACACTGATCATGCTGCTATTAAATATCTTATGGAAAAGAAAGATGTTAAACCTAGACTTATTAGATGGGTTCTCCTACTACAAGAATTTGATTTGCATATTATTGATAGAAAGGGAGCTGAGAACCCCGTTGCAGACAACTTGTCTAGGTTAGAGAATGTTCTTGATGACCCACTACCTATTGATGATAGCTTTCCTAATGAACAATTAAATGTCATAAATGCTTCTCATACTGCTCCATGGTATGCTGATTATGCTAATTATATTGTTGCTAAATTTATACCACCTAGTTTCACATACCAGCAAAAGAAAAGGTTCTTCTATGATTTGAGACATTACTTTTGGGATGACCCACATCTTTATAAAGAAGGAGTAGATGGTGTTATTAGACGTTGTGTACCTGAGCATGAACAGGAACAGATCCTACGCAAGTGTCACTCCGAAGCCTATGGAGGGCACCATGCTGGAGATAGAACTGCACACAAGGTATTGCAATCCGGTTTTTATTGGCCTACTCTCTTCAAGGATGCCCGTAAGTTTGTCTTGTCTTGTGATGAATGTCAAAGAATTGGTAATATTAGTAGACGTCAAGAAATTCCTATGAATTATTCACTTGTTATTGAACCATTTGATGTTTGGGGCTTTGATTATATGGGACATTTTCCTTCCTCTAATGGGTATACACATATTTTAGTTGTTGTTGATTACGTTACTAAGTGGGTAGAAGCTATTCCAACTAGTAGTGTTGATCATAACACCTCTATTAAGATGCTTAAAGAAGTTATTTTTCCGAGGTTGGGAGTCCCTAGATATTTAATGACTGATGGTGGTTCACATTTTATTCATGGTACCTTTCGTAAAATGCTTGCTAAGTATGATGGTAATCATAGAATTGCATCTCCTTATCACCTATAGTCTAGTGGCCAAGTAGAATTAATCAATAGAGAGCTTAAATTAATTTTGCAAAAGACTGTTAATAGATCTAGAAAGAATTGGTCCAAGAAACTTGATGATGCATTATGGGCTTATAGAACTGCATATAAAAATCCTATGGGTATGTCTCCGTATAAAATGGTTTATGGTAAAGCATGTCACTGACCTCTTGAATTAGAACATAAGGCATATTGGGCTATTAAAGAGCTCAACTATGACTTTAAACTTGCCGGTGAGAAGAGGTTATTTGACATTACCTCACTTGATGGAGAACCCAAGCCTATGAAAATGCCAAGCTATTTAAAGAAAAAGTTAAAAGATGGCATGACAAAAGGATACAAAAGTGTGAGTTTAATGTAGTTGATTATGTATTGCTATACAACTCTCATTTAAGATTTTTTGCAGGAAATCTTCTCTCTAAATGGGAAGGCCCTTACGTCATCGAGGAGGTCTATCGTTCTGGTGCCATAAAAATCAATAGCTTCGAAGGCACACATCTAAGGGTGGTGAACGGTCAAAGAATCAAACAGTATATCTCAGGTAATCCCATAAATGTTGAAACTAATATTGTCGAAACCGTAACCCCGGAGGAATACATAAGAGACACTTTTCGTAACGTTTCAGACTCCGAAAAGGAATAGGTACGTGGTACGGTAAGTAAACCAACTCCAAAACAGTTCTAATGGCAATTTTTCTCCGTTTTAGAATATTTAAGAAAATAGGAAAATAAGAAGCAGACCGGAAAGGACACGAGGCTTCCACGAGGGTGGAGGGCACGCCCTACCCCCCTGGGCGCGCCCCCTTCCTCGTGGGCACCTCGTGTGCTCTCCGGACTCCGTTTTCTTGCACGATACTTCTTTTGGTCGTTAAAAATTCATTATATAACCTCCCGAAGGTTTTAACCACCGTATCATGCAAATATCTCCTGTCTTTGTTTCGAGCTGTTTTTCTGACAGATCTAGGTCGCCATGTCGTCTTCAAGTTCCCCCAAGGACAAGTTCTTCAAGAAGTTCATCAAGCCCTACCTCGCGAAGGTGCTGCAACACCCTCAAACCATTGAGATGCGTGAGGGGTTGTTGCATATCCGCGATGTTGAGGGACCAAGGAGGACCGGAAGCATGGAGATAAGGCTCGAGGCAATGGAGCAACAAGTTTTCAAGTGTCAGGAGATGGTGGAGCGTGGACAGACTCCAATCACATAATGATCACGGAGTTCACCAACAACCACAAGCTGGATATCAAGGACATCAGGGAGGCCATCTCCAAGCCCAGATCTATGACCTGCAAAATCAAAATTGTGAGTATGAATATAGATTCAAGAGGATGATTTTGGCTGCAGATTGAAGGATCCCGGAGACTCGATCATCCTTCTATGATGGTGAGCCTATGCCTTGGAAGAGGGACGACAAGCCTACATCATCGATAACTCCTTCATCACCACCTCTGAGGAAGGAAACATAAACACATGGGTATGGGCACTCCCCTTGGCAACTGCCAAGCTTGGGGGAGTGCCCCGGTATCGTATCACCATCACTTCTATCTTTACCGTTTTTCTTAGTTCGATCCTTTTGATAATATCTTGATCTAGTAGAATAAAGTTTTAGTATGATCTAGTTGTGAGGTTTGCTTTATGATCTTCCTATGTAACCGAGTTCATGAGCTATATATAATAAAGATTAGTGTTGAGTCAAGGGCTTGATTATTTTGCTATGATCTTGAGGAAATAAAAAAAGAGAAAGAATAAAAAGAAATAAAGAGATCATATGGATCTTATGGAGAGTAATGACTTCACATAAAAGAGTATGATGAATAAAAGTTGTTGAGAGTTGGCAAACATAGTTTTGGTCATCGTTGCAATTAATAGGAAGTAATAAACAAAGAGAGGTTCACATATAAATACACTATCTTGGACATCTTTTATGATTGTGAGCACTCATTAAAGTATGACATGTTAAAGAGTTGACGTTGGACAAGGAAGACAACGTAATGGGTTATGTTTTCTTACATCTGAGATAAATTATATTGTCATGGACCATCCAACATGTTGAGCTTGCCTTTCCCTCTCGTGCCAGCCAATTTCTTTGCCATGAGAGTCCACCATATCTACCTATGGATTGAGTAAGATCCTTCAAGTAAGTTGTCGTCAGTGCAAGCAATAAAAATTGTTCTATAAATATGTATGACTTATTAATGTGGAGAAAATAGGATTTATAAGATCTTGTGATGTGGAAGAAATAAAAGCGATGGACTGCATAATAAAGGTCCATATCACAGGTGGCAATATAAAGTGACATTCTTTTGCATTAAGATTTTGTGCATCCAACTACAAAAGTGCATGACAACCTCTGCTTCCCTCTGCGAAGGGCCTATCTTTTAATTTTATCTTCTACCTTATATAAGAGTCATGGTGATATTCACCTTTCCTTTTTTTACATTTTATCCTTTGGCAAGCACAATGTGTTCGAAAGATCCAGATACATCTAGCTAATCGGATGTGAGTCTGCATGAGCTGTTAGTGTTGACATTACCCTTGAGGTAAAATGTTGGGAGGAAAAACTATAAGCCCCTATCTTTCTCTGTGTCCAATTAAAACTCCATACCCATAAATATTGTGTGAGTGTTAGCAATTGTGAAAGACTAAATGATAGTTGAGTATGTGGACTTGCTGAAAAGATCTTATGTTGACTCTTTCCTATGTTATGATAAATTGCAATTGCCTCAATGACTGAGATTAGAGTTTGTTAGTTTTCAATGAAGTTTATGATTCATACTTGAAATTGTGATTGAATTGTTACTTTAGCATAAGAGATCATATGACAATATATATATATATATATATTGCTATTCTAAGAATGATCATGATGCCCTCATGTCCGTATTTTATTTTTATCGTCACCTCTATCTCTAAACATGTGGACATATTTTTCAATTTCGACTTCCGCTTGAGGACAAGCGAGGTCTAAGCTTGGGGGAGTTGATACGTCCATTTTGCATCATGTTTTTATATCGATATTTATTCCATTATGGGATGTTATTACACATTATGTCACAATACTTATGCCTATTCTCTCTTATTTTACAAGGTTTACACGAAGAGGGGGAATGCCAGTAGCTGGGATTCTGCGCTAGAAAAGGAGCAAATATTAGAGACCTATTCTGCACAGCTCCAAAAGTCCTAAAACTTCATGGAATTTATTTCCAGAATACATATAAAATACTGAGAGAAGAAAGTTCCAGAGGGGGCCACACCCTGGCCATGAGGGTGGGGGCGCGCCCTACCCCCCTGGGCGCCCCCCTGTCTCGTGGGCCCCCTGGTGGCCCTCTGATGCCCATCTTCTGCTATATGAGGTCTTTCGTCCGAGAAAAAATCATAAGCAAGCTCACGGGATGAAACTCTGCCGCCATGAGGCGGAACCAATCTAGGGCTCCGACAGAGCTGTTCTGGCGGGGAAACTTCCCTCCGGGAGGGGAAATCATCACCATCGTCATCACCAACGATCCTCTCATCGGGAGGGGGTCAATCTCCATCAACATCTTCACCAGCACCATCTCATCTCAAACCCTACCTCATCTCTTGTATCCAATCTTTGTATCGAAACCTCAGATTGGTACCTGTGGGTTGCTAGTAGTGTTGATTACTCCTTGCAGTTGATGCTAGTTGGTTTACTTGGTGGAAGATCATATGTTCAGATCCATTATGAATATTAATACCCCTCTGATTATGAACATGAATATGCTTTGTGAGTAGTTATGTTTGTTCCTGAGGACATGGGAGAAGTCTTGCTATTAGTAGTCATGTGAATTTGGCATTCGTTCGATATTTTGATGAGATGTATGTTGTCATCCCTCTAGTGGTGTCATGTGAACGTCGACTACATGAAAATTCACCATTGTTTGGGCCTAGAGGGAGGCATTGGGAAGTAATAAGTAGATGATGGGTTGCTAGAGTGATAGAAGCTTAAACCCTAGTTTATGTGTTGCTTCGTAAGGGGCTTATTTGGATCCATATGTTTCATGCTGTGGTTAGGTTTACCTTAATACTTCTGTTGTAGTTGCGGATGCTTACAATGGGGGTTAATCGGGATGCTTGTCCAAGTAAGGATAGCACCCAAGCACCGGTCCACCCACATATCAGATTATCAAAGTACCGAACGCGAATCATATGAACGTGATGAAAACTAGCTTGACGATAATTCCCATGTGTCCTTGGGAGCGCTTTCCTTCATATAAGAGTTTGTCCAGGCTTGTCCTTTGCTACAAAAAGGATTGCGCCATCTTGCTCCACCTTATTTTCTTTTATTACTTGCTACTCGTTACAAATTACCTTATCACAAAACTATCTATTACCGATAATTTCAGCGCTTGCAGAGAATACCTTACTGAAAACTGCTTATCATTTCCTTCTGCTCCTCGTTGGGTTCGACACTCTTACTTATCGAAAAGCTACGATAGATCCCCTACACTTGTGGGTCATCAATGTGACTCCTATTGAATCTTTGTTTTACAATACAAATCTTGATAAAGATGGTACTGGAGATGATTTAACTTTAGTTAAAAGGCGTCCCAATGATTGAGAGTTTTTAGACCTTGATGCAAAAATTCATAAAGTTGGATTGGAGAGGTCAAAACTTTAAGTAGCAATGAACCCACTGTTTTGGATTTCAAGGAATTTAATTATGATAATTGTTCTTTAATAGATTGTATTTCCTTTTTGCAATCAATGTTGAATTCTTCTCATGCTTATAATCAAAACAAAGCTTTTACTAAACATATCGTTGATGCTATGATGCAATCTCTTGAAAAAAAGCTTGAGTTGGCAATTTCTATCCCTAGAAAACTTTATGATGAGTGGGAACCTGCTATTAATATTAAGATTAAAGATTATGAGTTCCATGCTTTGTGTGATTTGGGTGCTAGTGTTTCCATGATTCCAAAAACTTTATGTGATGTGTTAGGTTTCCATGAATTTGATGATTGTTTTTAAATTTGCATCTTGCGGATCCACTATTAAGAAACCTATTGGAAGGATTAATGATGTTCTTATTGTTGCAAATAGGAATTATGTGTCTGTAGATTTCATTGTTCTTCATATAGATTGCAATCCTACATGTCTTATTATTCTTGGTAGACCTTTCCTTAGAACGATTGGTGCATTTATTGATATGAAAGAAGGAAACATTAGATTTCAATTCCGTTAAGGAAGGGCATGCAACACTTCCCAAGAAATAAAATTAAATAGCCTTATGAATATTATGAGAGACACTTATGAATTGCATACCAAAGATGACAATACCTAGATCTATTCCTGTTTTATGCCTAGCTAAGGGCGTTAAACAATATTACTTGTTGGGAGGCAACCCAATTTTATTTTTGTTCTTGCTTTTTAGGTCCTGTTTTGCATTGAATAATTCATCTAGCCTCTGGTAAGATGTAGTTTTTATGTTTTAATTAGTGTTTGTGCCAAGTAAGACCTTTGGGATAGCTTACAGTGATAGTTGATTTGATCTTGCTGAAAAATAGAAACTTTTGCGCCCAGTGGAAGAATTGATATGACCTTATGGAATGCGATAAATTCTTAAACTTGTTTGCACAAGATTAATATACAAATTGCCTAGGTTGTCCTAATTTTTCAGAATTGTTGGAGTTACAGAAGTATTCAAGGATTACAGATTGCTACAGACTGTTCTATTTTTGACACATTCTGTTTTCTATGTGTTGTTTGCTTATTTTGATGAGTCTATTGCTAGTATCAGGGGGGTATGAACCATGGAATAGTTGGAATATAGTAGATATTACACTAATATAAATAAAGAATGAGTTCACAACTGTACCAAAAGTGGTGATTTATTTTCTTATACTAACGGAGCTTATGAGATTTTCTGTTGAGTTTTTTGTTGTGAAGTTTTCAAGTTTTGGGTAAGGATTTGATGGACTTTGGAATAAGGAGTGGAAAGATCCTAATCTTGGGTATGCCCAAGGCACCCCAAGGTAATATTCAAGGACAACCAAGAGCCTAATATTGGGGATGCCTCGGAAGGCATCCCCTCGTTCGTCTTCGTCTATCGGTAATTAACTTTACTTGAGGCTATATTTTTATTCACCACATGATATGTGTTTTTCTTGGAGCGTCTTGTATGATTTGAGTCTTTGCTTTTTAGTTAGCCACAATCATCCTTGATGTACACACCTTTTGAGAGAGACACGCATGAATCGTGATTTATTAGAATACTCTATGTGCTTCACTTATATCTTTTGAGTTAGGCAATTTTGCTCTATGTGCTTCACTTATACCTTTTAGAGCATGCGGTGGCCTTATTTTATAGAAACTGATGAACTCTCATGCTTCACTTATATTATTTTGAGAGTCTCTAAACAGCATGGTAATTTGCTTTGGTTATAAATTTAGTCCTAATATGATAGGCATCCAAGAGAGATATAATAAAAACTTTCATATGAAGTGCATTGAATAGTATGAGAAGTTTGATTCCTTATGATTATTTTGAGATATGAAGATGGTGATATTAGAGTCATGCTATTAAGTAATTGTGAATTTGAGAAATACTTGTGTTAAAGTTTGTGATTCCCGTAGCATGCACGTATGGTGAACCGTTATGTGATGAAGTCGGAGCATGATTTCTTTATTGATTGTCTTCCTTATGAGTGGCGGTCGGGGATGAGCGATGGTCTTTTCCTGCCAATCTATCCCCCTAGGAGCATGCGCATAGTACTTCGTTTCGATAACTAATAGATTTTTGCAATAAGTATGTGAGTTATTTATGACTAATGTTGAGTCCATGGATTATATGCACTCTCACCCTTCCACCATTGCTAGCCTCTCTGGTGCCGCACAACTTTCGCCGGTACCATAAACCCACCATATACCTTCCTCAAAACATCCACCATACCTACCTATTATGTCATTTCCATAGCCATCTCGAGATATATTGCCATGCAACTTTCCACTGTTCCGTTTATTATGACACGTTCCATCATTGTCATATTGCTTTGCACGATCATGAAGTTGACATCGTATTTTTGGCAAAGCCACCTTCATAATTTTTTCATACATGTCACTCTTGATTCATTGCACATCCCGGTAGACCGCTGGAGGCATTCACATAGATTCATATTTTGTTCTAAGTATCGAGTTGTAATTCTTGAGTTGTAAGTAAATAAAAGTGTGATGATTTTCGTTATTAGAGGATCGTCCCATGTGAGGAAAGGATGATGGAGACTATGATTCCCCCACAAGTCGAGATGAGACTTCGGATGAAAAAAGAGGCCAGAAAAATGAGAGAAGCCCCAAATAAAAGAATTGAGAGAAAAGAGAGAAGGGGCAATGCTACTATCCTTTTACCACACTTGTGCTTCAAAGTAGCACCATGATCTTCATGATAGAGAGTTTCCTATATTGTTAAATTCATATACTAGTGGGAATTTTTCATTATAGAGGTTGGCTTGTATATTCCAATGATGGGCTTCCTCAAATTGCCCTAGGTCTTCGTGATCAAGCAAGTTCGATGCACACCCACTTAGTTTCTTTTTGAGCTTTCATAAACTTATAGCTCTAGTGCATCCGTTGCATGGCAATCCCTACTCACTCACATTGATATCTATTGACGGGAATCTCCATACCCTGTTTATACGCCTAGTTGATGTGAGACTATCTCCTTTTTGTCTTCTCCACAACCACCATCTATTGCACCTATATTGTTATATCCATGGCTCACTCTCATGTATTGCGTGAACGTTGAAAAAGTTTGAGAACATCAATAGTATTAAACAATTGCTTGGCTTGTCATCGGCGTTGTGCATGATTTAAATATTTTGTGTGATGAAGATGGAGCATAGCCAAACTATATGATTTTGTAGGGATAAGCTTCTTTGGCCATGTTATTTTGAGAAGACGTAATTGCCTTGTTAGTATGCTTGAAGTATTATTGTTCTTATGTGAATATTAAACTTTTGTTTTGAATCATACGGATCTGAACATTCATGCCACAACAAAGAAATTATATGGATAAATATGTTAGTTAGCATTCCACATCAAAAATTCTGTTTTTATCATTTACCTAATTGAGGACGAGCAGAAATTAAGCTTGGGGATGCTTGATATGTCTCCAACGTATCTGTAATTTTTGATTGTTCCATGCTATTATATTATCTATTTTGGATGTTTTATATGCATTAATATGCTATTTTATATTATTTTTGGGACTAACCTATTAACCTAGAGCCTAGTGTCAGTTTCTGTTTTTTCCTTGTTTTAGAGTTTCGCAGAAAAGAAATACCAAATGGAGTCCAAACAGAATAAAACCTTCGCGATGATTTTTCTTGGACCAGAAGACTTGGAGACGAAGTCGGAGGAGTCATGAGGCGACCACAAGGATGGAGGGCGCGCCCCCACCCTTGTGGGCCCCCCGTGCACTTCCTGACCTAGTTTCTTTGCCTATATATTCCCATATATCCCCAAACCAACCAGGGGAGCCACGAAAACACGTTTCCACTTCCGCAACCTTCTGTACCCGTGAGATCCCATCTAGGGGCCTTTTCCGGTGTCCCATTGGAGGGGGATTCGATCACGAAGGGCTTCTACACCAACTCTATTACCCTTTCGATGAAGCATGAGTAGTTTACCTCACACCTACAGGTCCATAGCTACTAGTTAGATGGCTTCTTCTCTCTCTTTGATACTCAATACCATGTTCTCCTCGATGTTCTTGGAGATCTATTCGATGTAGTACATTTTGTGATGTGTTTGCGGAGATCCGATGAATTGTGGATTTATGATCAACTTATCTATGAATATTATTTGAATCTTCTCTGAATTCTTTTATGCATGATTTGATATCTTTGTAATTCTCTTCTAACTATCGGTTTGGTTTGGCCAACTAGATTGGTTTTTCTTGCAATGGGAGAAGTGCTTAGCTTTGGGTTCAATCTTGCGGTGTCCTTTCCCAGTGACTGTAGGGCCAGCAAGGCACGTATTATATTGTTGCCATCGAGGATAAAAAGATGGGGTTTTCATCATATTGCTTGCGTTAATTCCTCTACATCATGTCATCTTGCTTAATGTGTTACTCTATTTTTTATGAACTTAATACTCTAGATGCATGCTGGATAGCAGTCGATGTGCGGAGTAATAGTAGTAGATGCAGAATTGTTTCGGTCTACTTGACACGGACGTGATGCCTATATTCATGATCATTGCCTTAGATATCGTCATAACTTTGCGCTTTCTTTCAATTGCTCGGCAGTAATTTGTTCACCCACCGTACTATTTGCTATCATGAGAGAAGCCTCTAGTGAAACCTATGGCCCCTGGGTCTATTTTCCATCATATTAGTTTCCGATCTACTATTTTGCAATCTTTTACTTTCTGATCTATGAACCAAAAATACCAAAATATTTATTTTATCGTTTATCTATATCTATCAGATCTCACTTTGCAAGTAACCGTAAAGGGATTGACAACCCCTTTATCACGTTGGGTGCAAGTTGTTTGTTTGTGCAGGTATTCGGTGACTTGTGCGTTGTCTCCTACTGGATTGGTACCTTGGTTCTCAAAACTGAGGGAAATACTTACTCTACTTTGTTGCATCACCCTTTCCTCTTCAAGGTAAAACCAACGCAGGCTCAAGAAGTAGCAACCCACAACCTAAAAAATGTTATGATAAGAGAGACTTTGTTGTTAGCAAACATGGTAAGGAAAGAGGACCATGGGTTCAGAAACCCATGCCCTTTCCACCTAAACCATCTAAGAAAAGAGATGATTAAGAATTTGAGCGCTTTGCTGAAGTGCTTAGGCCAGTCCTTTTGCATACCCGTTTGAGTGATATTTTAAAGATGGCCCCTTATGCTAAATACATGAAACAAATTGTCACTAATAAAAGGAGAATACCTGATTTTGAAATATCCACCATGCTTGGTGATTATTATTTTAATAATGGAGTACCTAAAAAACTTGGAGATCTAGGAATACAAACTATACCATGCTCTATTAAAAGAAATTATGTCAAAACTGCTTTATGTGATTTAGGAGCTGGTGTTAGTGTTATGCCTTTTGCTACGTCTTGAGCTAGCGTTGGTTTTCCCCGAAGAGGAAGGGATGATGCAACAGAGTAGCATAAGTATTTCCCTCAGTTTTTGAGAACCAAGGTATCAATCCAGTAGGAGGCCATGCTCAAGTCCCTCGTACCTGCACAAAACGATAGCTACTCACAACCAACGCGATTAGGGGTTGTCAATCCCTTCACGGTCACTTACGAGAGTGAGATCTGATAGATATAATATTTTTGGTATTTTTCGTATAAATATGAAAAGTAAGAAGTAAAGGCAAAGTAAAAAGCAAAGAAAGATTAAAGTGATGGAGATTGATATGATGAGAATAGACCCGGGGGCCATAGGTTTCACTAGTGGCTTCTCTCAAGAGCATAAGTATTCTACGATGGGTGAACAAATTACTGTTGAGCAATTGACAGAATTGAGCATAGTTATGAGAATATCTAGGCATGATCATGTATATAGGCATCACGTCCGTGACAAGTAGACCGAAACGATTCTGCATCTACTACTATTACTCCACTCATCGACCGCTATCCAGCATGCATCTAGAGTATTAAGTTAAAAACAGAGTTACGCCTTATGCAAGATGACATGATGTAGAGAGATAAATTCATGCAATATGAAATAAACCCCATCTTGTTATCCTCGATTGCAACGATGCAATACATGCCTTGCTGCCCCTTCTGTCACTGGGAAAGGACACCGCAAGATTGAACCCAACGCTAAGCACTTCTCCCATGGAAAGAACTACCAATCTAGTTGGCCAAACCAAACGTATAATTCAAAGAGACTTGCAAAGATAACCAATCATACATAAAAGAATTCAGAGAAGATTCAAATATTATTCATAGATAGACTTGATCATAAACCCACAATTCATCGGTCTCAACAAACACACCGCAAAAACAAGATTACATCGAATAGATCTCCACGAGAGAGGGGGAGAACTTTGTATTGAGATTCAAAGAGAGAGAAGAAGCCATCTAGCTACTAACTATGGACCCGAAGGTCTGAGGTAAACTACTCACACTTCATCGGAGGGGCTATGATGATGTAGAAGCCCTCCGTGATGACGGCCCTCTTCCGGCGGAGCTCTGAAACAGGCCCCAAGATGGGATCTCGTGGATACAGAAAGTTGCGGCGGTGGAATTAGGTTTTTGGCTCATGTTCTGATCGTTTGGGGGTACGTAGGTATATATAGGAGGAAGGAGTACGTCGGTGGAGCACCGAGGGGCCCACGAGGCAGGGGGCGCGCCCTAGGGGGGCACGCCCCCCACCCTCGTGACCTCCTCTTTGACTCCTTGGAGTAGGGTCCAAGTCTCCTGGATCACGTTCGGTGAGAAAATTACGTTCCCGAAGATTTTATTCCATTTGGACTCCATTTGATATTCTGTTTCCCCGAAACACTGAAATAGGCAAAAAAACAGCAATTCTGGGCTGGGCCTCCAGTTAATAGGTTAGTCCCAGAAATAATATAAAATTGGAAAATAAAGCCCAATATAGTCCAAAACAGTAGATAATATAGCATGGAGCAATCAAAAAATATAGATACGTTGGAGACGTATCAGGTATCCCCAAGCTTAATTCCTGCTCGTCCTCGAGTAGGTAAATGATAAAAGAGAATTTTTGATGCGGAGTGCTACTTGGCATAATTTCAATGCAAATCTTCTTAATTGTGGTATGAATATTCAGATTAGAAAGATTCAAGACAAAAGTTTATATTGACATAAAAATAATAATACTTCAAGCATACTAACAAAGCAATTATGTCTTCTCAAAATAACATAGCCAAAGAAAGTTATCCCTACAAAATCATATAGTCTGGCTATGCTCTATCTTCACCACACAAAATATTTAAATCATGCACAACCCCGATGACAAGCCAAGCAATTGTTTCATACTCTAACTTTTTCAAAACTTTTTCAATCTTCACGCAATACATGAGCGTGAGCCATGGACATAGCACTATAGGTGGAATAGAATGGTGGTTGTGGAGAAGGCAAAAAGGAGAAGATAGTCTCACATCAACTAGGCGTATCAACAGGCTATGGAGATGCCCATCAATAGATATCAATGTGAGTGAGTAGGGATTGCCATGCAACGGATGCACTAGAGCTATAAGTATATGAAAGCTCAAAAGGAAACTAAGTGGGTGTGCATCCAACTTGCTTGCTCATGAAGACCTAGGGCAATTTGAGGAAGCCCATCATTAGAATATACAAGCCAAGTTCTATAATGTAAAATTCCCACTAGTATATGAAAGTGATAACATGAGAGACTCTCTACTATGAAGATCATGGTGCTACTTTGAAGCACAAGTGTGGTAAAAGGATAGTATCATTGGCCCTTCTCTCTTTTTCTCTCATTTTTTTATTTGGGCTTTTTCTCTTTTTTATGGCCTCTTTTTTTATTTGGGCTTCTTTGGCCTCTTTTATTTATATTTCATCCGGAGTCTCATCCCGACTTGTGGGGGAATCATAGTCTCCATCATCCTTTCCTCACTAGGACAATGCTCTTATAATGATGATCATCACACTTTTATTTTTCCTACAACTCAACAATTACAACTTGATACTTAGGACAAAATATGACTCTATATGAATGCATCCGGCAGTATACCGGGATATGCAATATGACAATGATGGAGTGTGTCATAATAAACGGAACGGTGGAAAGTTGCATGGCAATATATCTCGGAATGGCTATGGAAATGCCATAATAGGAAGGTATGGTGGCTGTTTTGAGGAAGGTATATGGTAGGTGTATGATACCGGCGAAAGGTGCGCGGTATTAGAGAGGCTAGCAAAGGTGGAAGGGTGAGAGTGCGTATGATCGATGGACTCAACATTAGTCATACAGAACTCATATACTTATTGCAAAAATCTAGAAGTTATAAAAGCAAAGTATTATACACATGCTCCTAGGGGGATAGATTGGTAGGAAAAGACCATCGCTCATCCCCGACCGCCACTCATAAGGAAGACAATCAATAAACAAATCATGCTCCGACTTCATCACATAACGGTTCACCATACGTGCATGCTACGGGAATCACAAACTTCAACACAAGTATTCTTTAAATTCACAACTACTCAACTAGCATGACTTTAATATTATCACCTACATATCTCAAAACAATTATCATGCTTCAATCTTTTCTTAGTATTCAACACACTCAAAAGAAAGTTTCACAAATCTTGAATACCAAGCATATTATTATTAAGCAAATTACCATGCTATTAAGAGACTCTCAAAATAATTTAAGTGAAGCATGAGAGATCAATAGTTTCTTTAAAACAAATCCACCACCGTTCTCTAAAAGATCTAAGTGAAGCACATAGAGCAAAATTATAACGCTCAAAAGATATAAGTGAAGCATATAGAGCAAAACTACTTAGCTCAAAAGATATAAGTGAAGCTCATAGAGTATTCTATCAAATTTTGATTCATGTCTGGCTCTCTCAAAAGGTGTGTACAGAAAGTATGATTGTGGCATACTAACAAACAAAGACACAAATACTACAAGACGCTCCAAGCAAAACACATATCATGTTGATGAATAAAAATATAGCTCCAAGTAAATTACCGATGGAAGTGGACGAAAGAGGGGATGCCTTCCGGGGCATCCCCAAGCTTTGACTTTTTGGTGTCCTTGGATTATCTTGGGGTGCCATGGGCATCCCCAAGCTTACTCTCTTGCCACTCCTTGTTCCATAATCCATCACAAGAATTCACCCAAAACTTGAAAACTTCACAACACAAAACTCAAAATAGAAAACTCGTGAGCCCCGTTAGCGAAAGAAAACAAAAGACCACTTCAAGGTACTGTAATGAAATCATACTTTATTTATATTGGTGTTAAACCTACTGTATTCCAACTTCTCTATGGATTATAAACTATTTTACTACCCATAGATTCATCAAAATAAACAAACAACACACGAAAAACAGAATCTGTCAAAAACAGAACAGTCTGTAGTAATATGTATCTAGCGCAAGATCTGGAACCCCAAAGATTCTAAAATAAAGTGCAGGACGTGAGGAATTTATCTATTAATCATCTGCAAAAATAATTAACTAAATAGCACACTTCAAATAAAAATGACAGCAGTTCTCGTGAGCGCTAAAGTTTCTGTTTTTTACAGCAAGTTCAACAAGACTTTCCCCAGGTCTTCCCAATGGTTCTACTTGGCACAAACACTAATTAAACACAAAAAACACAACCAAAACAGAGGATAAATAATATATTTATTACTAAACAGGAGCAAAAATCAAGGAATAAAAATAAAATTGGGTTGCCTCCCAACAAGCGCTATCGTTTAACGCCCCTAGCTAGGCATAGAAGCGAGGATAGATCTAGGTATTGCCATCTTTGGTAGGCAATCCATAAGTGGCTCTCATGATAGTTTCATATGGAAATTTTATTTTCTTTCTTGGAAAGTGTTCCATGCCCTTTTTTAATGGAAATTGAAATCTAATATTCCCTTCCTTCATATCAATAATCGCACCAACCGTTGTAAGGAAAGGTCTACCAAGAATAATAGGGCAAGAAGGATTGCAATCTATACCAAGAATATTGAAATCTACGGGCACATAATTCCTATTTGCAACAATAAGAACATTATTAATCCTTCCCATAGGTTTCTTAATAGTGGAATCTGCAAGATGCAAGTTTAGAGAGCAATCATCAAAATTACGGAAATCTAGCAAATCACACAAAGTCTTGGGAATAGTAGAGACACTAGCACCCACATCACACAAAGCATAAAACTCATGATCTTTAATTTTAATTTTAATAGTTGGTTCCCTATAATCATAGAGTTTTCTAGGGATAGAAACTTTCAACTCAAGTTTTTCTTCATAAGATTGCATCAAGGCATCAACAATATGTTCTGTAAAGGCTTTATTTCGACTATAAGCATGTGGAGAATTTAGCACGGATTGCAACAAGGAAATACAATCAATTAAAGAGCAACTTTCATAATTAAATTCCTTGAAATCCAATATAGTGGGTTTAGCAACATCTAGATTTTTATTTCTTTCAATCCCACTTTCATCAATTTCATCATTAAGATCTAAATACTCCGAATTTTTAGAACGCCTTCTAGGTAAAGTAAGATCATATTCAGTTTCATCAAGATTCATATTGCAAAACAGAGATTTAATAGGGGACACATCAATAACTTTTATATCTTCATCTTGATTTTCATAGGAATTCGTTTTAGCGGCCATCTTATTAACTAAGGTGGCTTGCATATCCGAAATTTCAGCAGTCATTTTTTCTAGACGAGCAATTTGGGATCTTATACCCTCAAATTCTTTAGACATATCATCAAGCTCTTTATTCATATAACTCATAAAGCTTTTTTGTTCCTTAAGCTCGTTTCTAAAGAAATTATTATGCTCAAATTGCAAAACCATAAACTTCCTAACGTTGTTTTCGATCTCCTCTAACCTTTTGAGGTGAAGATCACCAAATCTTGGTTGAGCCATCGCGACAAACAAGCAAACAAAGAGGCAAACAGAGAGGGAGGATAGAGAGAGAGAGAGGGCGAATAAAACGGCAAGGGTGAAGTGGGGGAGAGGAAAATGAGAGGCAAATGGCAAATAATGTAATGCGAGAGATACGGATTGTGATGGGTACTTGGTATGTTGACTTTTTGCGTAGACTCCCCGGCAACGGCGCCAGAAATCCTTCTTGCTACGTCTTGAGCTTGCGTTGGTTTTCCCCGAAGAGGAAGGGATGATGCAGTAGAGTAGCGTAAGTATTTCCCTCAGTTTTTGAGAACCAAGGTATCAATCCAGTAGGAGGCCACGCTCAAGTCCCTCGTACCTGCACAAAACGATAGCTACTCGCAACCAACGCGATTAGGGGTTGTCAATCCCTTCACGGTCACTTACGAGAGTGAGATCTGATAGATATAATATTTTTGGCATAAAGATGCAAAGTAAAAAGTAAAGGCAAAGTAAAAAGCAAAGCAAGATTAAAGTGATGGAGATTGATATGATGAGAATAGACCCGGGGGCCATAGGTTTCACTAGTGGCTTCTGTCAAGAGCATAAGTATTCTACGGTGGGTGAACAAATTACTGTTGAGCAATTGACAGAATTGAGCATAGTTATGAGAATATCTAGGCATGATCATGTATATAGGCATCATATCCGTGACAAGTAGACCGAAACGATTCTGCATCTACTACTATTACTCCACTCATCGACCGCTATCCAACATGCGTCTAGAGTATTAAGTTAAAAACAGAGTTACGCCTTATGCAAGATGACATGATGTAGAGAGATAAATTCATGCAATATGAAATAAACCCCATCTTGTTATCCTCGATGGCAACGATGCAATACGTGCCTTGCTGCCCCTTCTGTCACTGGGAAAGGACACCGCAAGATCGAACCCAAAGCTAAGCACTTCTCCCATGGCAAGAACTACCAATCTAGTTGGCCAAACCAAATGGATAATTCGAAGAGACTTGCAAAGATAACCAATCATACATAAAAGAATTTAGAGAAGATTCAAATATTATTCATAGATAGACTTGATCATAAACCCACAATTCATCGGTCTCAACAAACACACCGCAAAAAGAAGATTACATCGAATAGATCTCCACGAGAGAGGGGGAGAACTTTGTATTGAGATTCAAAGAGAGAGAAGAAGCCATCTAGCTACTAACTATGGACCCGAAGGTCTGAGGTAAACTACTCACACTTCATTGGAGGGGCTATGATGATGTAGAAGCCCTCCGTGATGACGGCCCTCTTCCGGTGGAGCTCCGGAACAGGCCCCAAGATGGGATCTCATGGATACAGAAAGTTGCGGCGATGGAATTAGGTTTTTGGCTCCTGTTCTGGTCATTTGGGGGTTCGTAGGTATATATAGGAGGAAGGAGTACGTCGATGGAGCACCGAGGGGCCCACAAGGCAGGGGGCGCGCCCCCCACCCTCGTGACCTCCTCTTTGACTCCTTGGAGTAGGGTCCAAGTCTCCTGGATCACGTTCGGTGAGAAAATCACGTTCCCGAAGATTTTATTCTGTTTCGACTCCGTTTGATATTTTGTTTCTCCGAAACACTAAAATAGGCAAAAAAAACAGCAATTCTGGGCTAGGCCTCTGGTTAATAGGTTAGTCCCAAAAATAATATAAAAGTGGAAAATAAAGCCCAATATAGTCCAAAACAGTAGATAATATAGCATGAAGCAATCAAAAATTATAGATACGTTGGAGACGTATCACCTTTCTCTTTATATAAAAGACTTGATTCGAATAAACTCACACCTACTGAGATATCAATTAAAATGGATGACAAATCAACTGCCATACCTATCAGTATCTGTTAGGCTATGCCCGTTGTTGTTGAAAATATTACTATCTTAATAGACTTTGTTGTACTTGAGATGCCCGAGCACGACAACTTGTCGATTATCCTTGGTAGACCCTTTTTGAATACTGTAGGGTTTGTTGTTGATTTCTATAAAAGCAAAGTCACTTTTCATATGAATGGCAATGAGCATACCGTGCACTTTCCGAAGAAACAATTTCAAGTGAATGGTACTAATGTTATTGAAAAATCTTCGACAATCACTATTTGAAGTTTTCAACTCCCTTTTCCTACTGCCAAAAAGAAATATGAAATACTTATTGCTGGGGATATGCATATCCCCGTTGAGGTAACTTAGTACATTACAAAAGTTCTTCCAGTTCATGTTAATCGAAAGTGATTATTAATAAGACTTGATCAACCGTATTAATGGATTATTATCGAGAGGCATGTGGTCGATGAATTTAGTAAGCATAACCTTTTATCCCCAATTTTTTTGTTTTTCTTAGTTAAATAAAATAAAATGCTATGTTTATGTTGTTTTCTCAATTTTCTGTGCAATAAAAAAAGTGGTCAAAAATAAAAGTGCTCAGAATGACCTGAAATTTTAACACGATTTTTTCTGAATATTTAAGATTTTTTGGTACAAATAACATCATGAGGGTGTGCCCCTAGTGCCCACAAGGCACCAGGGCACGCCAGCTACCCCAGGCGCGCCCTGGTGGGTAGTGGGCCCCACGTGGCCCCCCTCACTTATCCCTTCAGCCCATGTCATCACCTACCTCCAGAAAAAATTCATTCCAGCTCTCTCACTCTCGTGTTCTTGCTCTCAAACTCACGGATTTCGATCTCTTTGCTCGAACCTCCATTTCAAAAATTGTTTTGGGGGATTTAAACTTGGTATGTGACTCCTCCATTTCTCCAATTAGTTTTTGTTCTAGTGGTTTATTTTTGAATATTTAGCTACTCTTGGTGCTGTTGTAGAGCTCGCATGTTGAATTGTTAGAGTTCTAAGTAGTTTGAATGCTTAATGTAGCCTCCAGACATCCATATGAGTAGTTGCTATCAATATTGTGAAGTTTTGTTAACAAAATTTTGTAGCCCAAACTTTTCAGAATGTTGTTCATAAAAAAGGACGAGTATCTTCCAGAAGTATTCCTCCAAAAAGAGTGCCAAGGGAGTCATTGGGGAATCATCGGACAACGACCTCAACACTCCGAGAACGAGGAGGTGCAGCCGTGCAAATGGCCACATAATGCCTTCATGTACGAGGTCAGGTTCCATCAAGAGTTTTCCCAATTCATTGCCAATGTCGGGCTAACCAACTTCCTCGCGGATGAGTGTGATCAATACCACATCTTCACGAACTCCTTTGTGCAAAACTTTTACTTTCTAAATAGGCATGAACCTCCTGCGGTGTGGTTTAATTTATATGCAGAAACCCGTTAGTTACCGCTGACTGAATTTTGCGAGATATGTTTAATTCCCTCTAACGCGGAATTAAGAGAGCCTAGAGTGGCAGAGTTTGAGGACTTCCTCCACACTTTGGTAGTTGGTGAGGAAAGAGGCGTGTTGAAAGCCACCACCACTAGTTTGAAGTTTCCTTCTGTGCATTACTTTGCTCTATTCAATGCGAAGTGTTTGACTGCTAGGGAGAAGGGTGGTATACTTACTGCTCCCGGCCTCACCATTTTACGCTGTTCACTACACGAAACTAAGGGCAAAATCCATGTGGTATTTATGCCACTCACTTAGCGAGTCACTTTAATTTTCAGATATGCCACCATGACTATAGTTTGCCCCGAGATTACCTAGATCACCATGCGATGGTAGATCACTAGTTTACTGATGCTGCCGATGCTTTTAACAACATTCGTTACAACTTGGTTTTCAGTGAAAACCCATGATATTATCCTGTTGCCTGCACCTGCTTTGTTTATTTCTATTGCCACGAACAGATACATTGTCCTACCAGCAGACATTATTGCCTATCAGAACAACCAGGCAGCGGTAGAGGAGCCCCAGGGTGGGACGCTCAAGTGTCGCTGCTGCCTCAGCACTTTTACATGGGACCGGACGGCTACTACGGATGGTGATTACTAAGCTAGGCCGAAAGCCTAAGCTTGGGGGAGTACGTATTTCCATCGATACTATATTCATGTTCACACATTTCATTCCAGTCGTCGGTGTTCATACTTTTTCATTGTACTATCCATGTTAGTTTTCTTTTCTCGCTTTCTCCTTTTGTGTCCAAAAAACTTTGAGAGAACCAAAAAATATTTCTTGCTCCTTTTAAGTTTTTCTTTCTAGTTTGATTTAGTTGTAATATTAAAAGAAAAACCAAAAAGATTTCCCATTTCTTCTTTTGTTTATTGGAAGATTTCCTGTGTAAATTGTTTTTTTTCTTTCTTTAATTTGCCTCCTTCAAGAAAACGCAAAACTCCAAAAATATTTTAGTGTGTTTCTCTAAAATTCTTTTCTTTTGTTGAGTCGTACTGGGGAGAGGACCACGATGAAAATGTTGAGTGGCTCTCATATGCATTATTGTTGATCTAACAAAGAGCCCATATTATTTTGTCTTCTCCTCTAAATAAAATGTTTCAAATTCCATCTTAGTCCACGACACTCTTGCACTATTATTATTTCCATATCATTCGATCGTGCAAGTGAAAGGCAATAATGACGATATTTGATGAAGTGATTATGGCAGGGAAAAGCGGGTATGAACTCAACTTGTTTTTGTTTTTTGTAAATATGTTTAACTCGGTATCCATGATTCAATATATTATGATTGGACATGTTTGCAATGACAATTAGAGATTATAGTTACTCATGCATGTTTAAGTAGCTAGGAGTGGATAATGATTTATCTTGGGTGCCAACATGCATTAAAATGATTGTGATGTAGTATGATGATATGGTATCCTCCTCTGAATGTTTCAAGTGGCTTGACTTGGCACATGTTCACGCATTTAGTTGAATCGAAACCAACATAGCCTCCATGATATTTATGTTCATGGTGTTTATATCCTGCTCATGCTAGTATTCAATGTTGATTGTTCACAATGCATGTTCATGACCGTTTTCGCTCTCTAGCTGGTCGCTTCTCAACCTATTTGCTAGCCTTCGCCTTTACTAAGAGGGAATACTGCATGTGCATCAAAATCCTTAAATCAAAGTTATTCCAGATGAGTCCACTATATCTACCTATATGCGGTATTACCCTACCGTTCCAAGTAAATTTGCATGTGCCACCTCTAAAATTTCAAATGAACATGTGTTTTGTGTGCCTGGACTGCTCATGGAGCGATAGGGGGTGGTCAGTATCTTCCATGCTAAGCGGGTTATTCTCATGATGGGTGTTTATTCACTCGTCCTTGCACGAGAGGGGTTGGTAATAGGGATGCCCAGTCCCAAAATAAAAAATTGCAAATAATTAAACAAAACACCCCCAGGACTATTGTTGGTATGGAAGGCACCCGTGGATTCGGCTAGCCATGGCTTGTGTTTGTTGGTGGAGGGTAGTAAACTTTACTTTTATCTCTTGGTAACCGCCGCTAATTTGTTTAACATGGAAGATATTGAAAACTCTTGGTCGTAACATTGACAGAAAGGGTATACATCCCAAAATTATATTTATCTCCGATTTAAGCTTTGAGCTCTGGCACCTCTATGAATCCCTGCTTCCCCCTGCGAAGGGCCTATCTATTTATGTTTATGTTGAGTGATCTCCTTCTCAAACAAGCACCAGACCTGAGAGCACTATTGTCATCCTGATGCATTGTGTATAGTTAATATTGAATGCATGATGACTGGATATCTTCTACCATAAGTTACAATGTTTAGTCGCTGCTTGAACTTTGGGGGTGCTCTCCATTTATGTTTTGCAGTCTCAGAAAGGGCTAGCGAGATACCACTGTTGTCATATTATATCATGATTGTTTTGACAAAGTGTTGGCATTTGAGATATCTTATTATTGCTCGCTAGTTGATTATGCCATTTACATGAGTTAATATAATTTGTAAGAGTTATTGTTTGCATGGTTAGTCATGATCTTTGCTGAAAATCTGGGTAAAATTTAAGCATATATATGGAAATAAGAACAAAAGAGTTTGTAAAAGTTTTTGTTTATCACTTTCAGTTTGTCAACTGAATTGCTTGAGGACAAGAAATGGGTTAATCTTGGGGGAGTTGATACGTCTCCATCGTATCTACTTTTCCTAATGCTTTTGCTCTTGTTTTGGACTCTTTGCATGATTTGAATGAAACTAACCCGGACTGACGTTGTTTTCAGCAGAACTACCATGGTGTTGTTTCTGTGCAGAAATAAAAGTTCTCAGATTTGGATGAAACTTTTTGGAGAACTATTTTGGAATAAATAAAAATTACTGGAACCAAGACCCACGGGAGAGGGGGGCCCAGTTGTCCACAAGGGATCTTCTGTCTTCGTCATCACCAGCAATCCTCCATCACCAATTTCATGATGCTCACTGGCGGGAGTAAGTAACTCCTTCGTAGGCTTGCTGGACGGTGGTGGGTTGGATGAGATTCATCATGTAATCGAGTTAGTTTTGTTAGGGTTTTATCCCTAGTATCCACTGTCTTCTAAGATTGATGTTGCTATGACTTTGCTATGCTTAAAACTTGTCACTAGGGCCTGAGTGCCATGATTTCAGATCTGAACCGTTTATGTTTTCACCATTATATCTATGTTCGTGATCCGATCTTGCAAGTTATATGCACCTATTATGTGTTATGATCCATAAACCACAAGGTGATAATAATTGGGATACTTTCCGGTGATGACCGTAGTTTGAGGAGTTCATGTATTCAATATGTGTTAATGCTTTGTTCTGGTTCTCTATTAAAAGGAGGCCTTAATATCCCTGTGACACCCCCGATTTGACCGTACACTAATCATACACGCAAACATGTACGATCAAGATCAGGGACTCACGGGATGATATCACAACACAACTCTAGACACAAATTAAAATAATACAAGCTTTATATTACAAGCCAGGGGCCTCAAGGGCTCAAATACATAAGCTCGAAAACACAAGAGTCAGCGGAAGAAAAAATATCTAAGTACAGACATAAGTTAAACAAGTTTGCCTTAAGAAGGCTAGCACAAACTAGGATACAGATCGAAAGAGGCGCATGCCTCCTGCCTGGGATCCTCCTAAACTACTCCTGGTCGTCGCCAACGGCCTGCACGTAGTAGTAGGCACCTCAAGTGTAGTAGGAGTCGTCGTCAACGGTGGCGTCTGGCTCCTGGGCTCCAACGTCTAGTCGCAAGAATCGGGTATAGAAAGGGGAAAAAGGGGGAAGCAAAGAAATCGTGAGTACTCATCAAAAGTACTCGCAAGCAAGGAACTACACTACATATGTATGCATTGGTATCAAAAGGAAAAGGGATAGCATATGTGGACTGAACTGCAGAATGCCGGAATAAGAGGGGGATAGCTAGTCCTGTCGAAGACTACGCTTCTAGCAGCCTCCATCTTGCAGCATGTAGAAGAGAGTAGATGGTAAGTTCACCAAGTATCATCGCATAGCATAATCCTACCCGGCGATCCTCCCCTCGTCGCCTTGTGAGAGAGCGATCACCGGGTTGTATCTGGCACTTGGAAGGGTGTGTTTTATTAAGTATCCAGTTCTAGTTGTCATAAGGTCAAGGTAGAACTCCGGGTCATCCTTTTACCGAGGGACACGGCTATTCGAATAGATAAACTTCCCTGCAGGGGTGCACCACATTTCCCAACATGCTTGATCCCCTTTGGCCGGACACACTTTCATGGGTCTTGCCCGGCCTCGGAAGATCAACACGTCGCAGCCCTACCTAAGCACAATAGAGAGGTCAGCACGCTAGTCTAAATCCTATGGCGCAGGGGTCTAGGCCCAACGCCCGTTGCACACCTGTACATTGCGAACGCGGCCGGTAAGCAGACCTAGCCTCCCTAATACAAGAACAGGCGTTCCAGTCCAATCCAGTGCGCGTCGCTCAGTCACTGACGTCAAGAAGGATTCAGCTGATACCACGATGTCGAGTGCCCAAAACTGTCCCCGCGTAGTTCGTTAGTGCGTATAGGCCAGTGGCCAGACTCAAATCAAATACCAAGATCTCGTTAAGTGTGTTATTTTGAAGTAACCACAGACGCCGACCAGGGCCAGGCCCACCTCTCTCCTAGGTGGTCTCAACCTGCCCTGTTGCTCCGCCTCAAAGTAACAGTTGGGGGCCGTCGGGAACTCAGGCCCACCACTACCTGGATGTAGCCACCTGTCCTTTCAGCCCCCCCCCACATCAGAATCACTTGCGGGTACTCTACGAGCCGAGCCGACTTTAGTCACCACATGTATCATGTGTAATATGTATAGTATATACCCAAGATCACCTCCCGAGTGATCACAGCCCAATAGTATAGCATGGCAGACAAACAAGAATGTAGGGCCACTGATGGAATACTAGCATCCAATACTAGGAATTTAGGATTGCAGGTAAGGTATCAACAACTGTAGCAACAATGACAGGCTATGCAACATAATAGGATTAACCAAAAGCAGTAACAAGCTACACTACTCTAATGTAAGTAGTAGAGAGAAGAATAGGCGATATCTGGTGATCAGGGGGGCTTGCTGGTTGCTCTGGCAAGTAGGGGTCGTCAATAACGTATTCAATCGGGGCACCAGCAGCGGCGTCAGTCTCGTAGTCTACTGGAGAGAAGAGGGGGAAGAAACAATGAATACAATGCAAATAGATGAATATCGATGCATGACATGATAATGAGCATTCCTAGGTGTGCCCTAACGCGGTAGGAGGTGATACCGGCGATGGGGGGAAACATCCGGGAAAGTATCCCCAGTGTTTCGTGTTTTCAGACAGATGAACCGGAGGAGGGAAGTTGCGTGTTTGCTATGCTAGGGATGTGTGGCGGACGAACGGGCTACGTATCCAGATTCGTCTCATCGTTCTGAGCAACTTTCATGTGGAAAACATTTTCATTCGAGTTACGGTTTATTTCTATGAATTTTCAAAGATTAAACCATTTTCTGGATTTATTTATATTAACTGAAATGGAGTTATGACGTCAGCAGAGTGTCAGCATGATGTCAGCAGATCAACAAACCTTCTGACTGGTCAAACTGACCAGTGGGTCCCACTATCATTGACTAATCACTAATCAACATTAGTTAGTTTGATTAGTATATTAATTAGGTACCTAATCAGGATTAATTAAGTTATTTGATTTACTAATTAATTAATAATTATTATTTTATTTAATTTAATACTATTTTAAACATTTCTCATGGCCGGGCCCCACTGGGCAGTGGCCGATAGGGCCAAACCGGGTGCGGGTGTGCGGGTACCGGGCAGGAGCATGCAGGCGTGGTGGCCGGCTCCCGACAGGGCGCCCGGGGGGGGGGTGCCGGCGAGGCGCGAAGCGGGGCGGACCACTGTGATGCGCGGGCGGCCGCCGGAGGCCTAAGCGATGCAGAAGCAGCAGTGGAAGCGGCGACGGGGCTCGCTGGGAGTGGCGCGAGCGCGCGGCTGGGTGAGCCTGCACGCACTACGGACGCAGTGGCGGCCGACGGGAATGAGGTGGGGCGGCTGTGTGGTGGAGCAGAGCAGAGGAACGGCGGCACGGTAGTGGGGGGCGCGAGCGGTGCGGTGAGCGTAGGCCGCGGCGAGGCAGGGTTGTGCGGGGGAGGTGAGCCAGGGCGACGAGTGGCGGGTCTGCAAGCACTGCGCAGGGGGCGATGCAGGTGCGAGGGAGCTGGATGTCGCCATAAGGAAGGATGCCTCATCTCGTTGTTAAAAACAACATTACCGCCGGGGGAGCTCTGGCTGTCGACCAAACTCTCCGGCTAGGCAGTTTCGTCATGACCGCCTGTTCGGCCGCTGCACCGACGATGACTTCTCGGGTCATCAAAAACGGCCTCCATGTCGGCTCGGAATTCGCCGAGCAGATGGATCCAATGGAGCTCTCTTCCCTAAACAAACTCTTGGATCGCATCGCCACCTTGGGAGTCGCTATGGACTATGATCGGATTGGGCTTAAACCCGATCAAAGGGAGATTAACTCTCCACCGTTCACCCATCATGTTGCGGTGCTGGAGGAACAATGCGGCAATTCTTCCTCTATCTTGAGGACTAACTACATCCGAATTCCTGAGCTCTCCGAGCCGGATACCCGCTTACGGGAGGACATCACCCAAACCCTGAACCTAGAGTCAGGCAGCGGGCCAGACTCATCGGGCAACATACTGGAATCAGAACTTCCAAGATCGGAAACCCCTCGGCCCCTGGGTAGGGGTCCGGACTCAAATCCAACCACCCACCCAGACATAAACGATCTTTCCCACATCAGGCAAGAGCCCCATGAAACAGTACATTATTATTGGGCCAGATTCCTCCTTGTGTTGAACAAGGTTAAGGACTGCCGCGAGGAAGACGCAGTCTCACTTTTCTGCAATAACTGCACGGACAAGGGAATCCTTAATGCCATAAGTCACCATGACATATCACGCTTCGCTGACTTGGCATCCATAGTACGAAAGTACTGTGCGATGGAAAGTGCCTAGGAAACCGAAACGAAATTTTGGGATAATCCGGCTCCGAATATGCACCCAGACCGAGGTAAAAGGGTGCACTATCATAAGACACCCGAGTTCATTACAAAGAAACAAAAACCCTCTATAGGGCACGGAACTGTATTGGAGGGATGGCTTAACGGACCCTGCAAAATTCATAGCACAGCGGATACAATACCAACCCACAGCCTTAGAGCATGTTGTATACTCCAGCATGTGGCCAAAAGTGGTGAGGACCTTCTTATCCCAAATACCACAGAGCACCATCCCATGGATAACAATACGGTTCTAACATTCTTTGAGACCTTCGCGTCAAATAATAGGCGAAAGAGAACACTCCGCATCATTGCCAAAATCTGCCACGTAGCAGCAATAAATCCATGGAGTGACACGGCTATTACCTTCAATGCCAGTGATGAACCTAAATTCCGAACAGCCAGAGCACCAGCCGCACTGGTCCCCAGTCCAATCATGGATGGCTTTCGACTCACCAAAGTACTCATGGATGGCGGCAGCGGATTAAACCTCATCTATGAGGAAACTCTTCAAAAAATGGAAATAGAATGGAACCACATTGAGCAAAGTAGCACAACCTTCAGAGGAATCATACCCAGTCGGGAAGCACGATGCGCTGGGAAAATCACATTAGATGTGGTATTCGGTACGCCAGAGAACTATAGGTCTGAAGAAATCACATTTCAAGTGGCCCCGTTCAGCAGTGGATACCACGCCCTTTTAGGACGTGAGGCGTTCACAATCTTTCAAGCTGTACCCCATTATGGGTACATGAAGCTCAAAATGCCCGGGCCCAACGGAATCATCACTCTCGCCAGTGATCCGGACACAGCACTCCGCGCCGAAAACAAAACAGCCGCACTGGCCCTCGAGGCATTATCCGAAGCCCTCTCGGCCGAGGAATTAACCACGCTACGCTCCATGGTGGACAGGGACGACGTGATACTCGACAAGAGATCCAAGTCCACCTCTTTTAAACCAGCGGATGAAATAGTCAAATTCCAAGCCCACCCAACGGACCCTACAAAAACAGCCTCCATCGGGGCACAGTTAAACCCCGCCGTGGACGCCGCACTACGAGAATTCCTGCGCGAGAATTGGGACATATTCACCTAGCATCCCTCAGACATGCCAGGAATCCCACGCAGGCTGGCCGAGCATAGCCTCAATATCCTAAAGGGATTCAAGCCGGTCAAGCAACCTCTTCGGCGTTTCTTCGAACCTAAGAGATAGGCCATGGGAGAGGAACTAGCCAAGTTATTGGAGGCCGGATTCATCAGAGAAATAAAACACCCGGACTGGCTAGCAAACCTGGTGATGGTACCAAAGAAGGATAAATCCTGGCGCCTTTGTGTCGATTTCAAGGACCTCAATAAAGCTTGCCCAAAGGATCCCTTCCCCCTCCCCCGCATTGATCAAATTATTGATGCTACTGCAGGACACGAGTCATTGTGTTTCCTCGACGCATACTCCGGTTACCACCAAATCAAGATGGCGGAGTCCGACCAAGCCGCAACGGCATTCATCACACCATACGGTCCCTTCTGTTTCAACACAATGCCTTTTGGGCTAAAAAACGCCGGCGCAACATATCAGCGGATGATTCAGACATGTCTGGAGAAACAAATCGGCAAAACAGTAGAGGCATACGTAGATGATGTGGTCGTCAAAACTAAACACGTCGACTCTCTGACAGACGACTTGAGGCTCACATTCAACAACCTCCGAACATACGACATCAAGCTCAATCCGGAAAAATGCGTTTTCGGCGTACCAGCCGGAAAGCTCCTGGGTTTCATTGTCTCCAGTAGAGGTATTGAAGCTAATCCGGCCAAAATCCGAGCTTTGTCACAGTTGGCTACCCCAACAGATCGACCTCAAAAAAATCCAGAAATTAACTAGATGTGTGGCGGCTCTAAGTCGCTTTATCTCCCGCTTGGGAGAAAAGGCATTACCCCTTTATCGCCTCCTTCGGCGCATCGAACACTTCAAGTGGATGGACGTTGCCACAGCCAGATTGGAAGAAATAAAAGCCATATTGGCAACCAACCCAATCCTGGCCGCGCCAAACATCAGCGAACCAATGTTATTATACATCGCGGCAACTCATCAAGTTGTAAGCGCAGTTCTCATCGTCGAATGAGAAGCGGGCGGACATAAATTCCCTCTTCAAAAGCCGGTATATTATGTCTCCACTGTCCTCACTCTATGCAAATCACGGTACCCACATTATCAAAATATAGCCTATGTGGTATTCATGGCATCCCGGAAACTGCAACACTACTTTCAAGAGTGTTCGATTACAGTAGCCTCGGAGGTGCCACTCAATGATATTATAAACAACCGCAATGCCACGGGCCGGATTGCCAAATGGGCCATTGAGTTCCTCCCATTCGAGATAACATACAAACCTGGGCGAGCCATTAAATCGCAAGTATTGGCCGACTTTGTCGCCGAATGGACGGAAGCCGAACTCCCTAAAGAGTACGGCGCATACTCCAATTGGATTATGCACTTCGACGGCTCCAAAATGCTGGCTGGACTGGGGGCTGGCATCGTCCTGACGTCCCCAACCGGAGATACAGTTCAATACGTACTGCAGATACTGTACACAGACTCCAAGAATGCAGCCGAATACGAAGCCTTGTTACATGGTCTTCGGATGGCAGTTTCCATGGGCATTCAGCGCCTGGAGGTGCGGGGGGATTCGAACCTCGCAATATCCCAAATAAATGGAGATTTGATGCCAAGGATCCGAAGATGGAGGCCTACCATAACGTCGTCCTAAAGATGTTAGCTCGGTTTGAGGGGCTCGAATTTCACCATGTGGCTCGGGAGAACAATCAGGCGGCGGATATCCTCACCCGCATCGGTGCAAAACGCGATGCGCCCCCCCAACATCTTTTTAGAGAGGTTGTTTAAACCATCCGTAGTATGGGAGGGGGACACCGGCAATATTAGTCCGGACCCGGCCACAACACTCGATACCAAACACTCTGACATAATCGGAGGCTCTGCCACCGAAATAACACCTTCAGCCCACGTAATAATGGCCATCATAGCCCCGTGGACAGAAGCATTCCTGGCCTACGTAACTAGGCAGGAACGTCCGGAGGACCAAAATGAGGCACGCTGCATAGTGCGGCGATCTAAGGCCTACAAGGTCCATGAGGGAGAATTGTATAAAAAAGCACTACCGGAGTCCTTCAAAGGTGCATCTCTGAAGAGGAAGGGCGGAACCTTTTGGCAGAAATTCACGCCGGACTCGGCGGCCACCACGCCACAGCCCGGGCTCTTGTAAGCAAGGCCTTCCGTACAGGATTCTATTGGTCAACGGCCCGGGCAGATGCACAGGACTTGGTCCAACGCTGCGCCGGTTGCCAGCTTTTTGCAAATCAAAGCCACATGCCACCCACTGCCCTCCAAACAATCCCCATTACGTGGCCCTTCACGTTCTGGGGGCTTGACATGGTTGGACCCCTTAAAGGGGGAACCCACAAGAAAAAATACTTACTGGTCATGATGGATAAATTCACCAAATGGATAGAAGCCAAACCTATTAAAACGACCAAATCCGGACTAGTGATAGACTTCATATCCGGGGTTGTACACCGTTATGGCGTCCCCCACAGCATCATCACTGACAATGGCACGAACTTCACGGCCGACGAGGTAAAACTCTGGTGCTTCTGTCTATCACCCACAAACCAATGGCCAAGTTGAGCGAGCAAATGGTCTTATCATGAGCAGCATCAAACCTAGACTAGTGCGGTCCTTAAAGGAGTCTAACACTCACTGGGTAGAGGAGCTCGACTCCGTACTCTGGGGGCTGCGGAGCACGCCGAATCGTACTACCGGATATACACCCTTCTTTATGGTGTACGGCACAGAGGCAGTTCTGCCCTGCGACATAATTCATGACTCACCTCGAGTGCGGATGTATGAAGAAAGAGAAGACGAGCTCGATCGGCAGGATAGTTTGGACACCCTGGAGGAGGAGCGCGATGTGGCAAAAGCCCGTTCCGCATTCTACCAGCAACAGGCTCGTAGATACCAAAGCAGAGAAGTACGGGCCAAAACTTATAACGTTGGCGAGTTAGTTCTACGCCTGTCGGATAAGAAAAACAACAAGCTCGAGCCCAAATGGGAAGGTCCCTTCATTATTGACCAAGTTCTGACCGGTGGAGCATACCGTCTACGGGATGCATCGACTAATCGACTCGAGCCGAACCCATGGAACGCGGCCAGGCTCCGAAGATTCTATTCCTAACGCCGGACTCTATGTTTGTCTCCTTCCTCTGTCCATTTTTTGCATTATCTGTCTTGTTTTTCTTTCTTACTTTCTTTTATTCTTTCTCTAGGCCTTCAAGGGCCAACTTGGGCCTCGCTTGCACATTATAGATGCGCTAGCCGCGCTCATCATACCTGGGGGCTTCTTTCACAGAAGCTAAATTATTTATCTAGGCCTCATGCCCCGCACATGTGTTATACTTCTGCGTGTACCTTTTTTCGCCATTATATGCATCGATATGACTTAAGTTTTGGCCAAGCTGGGTTTCCTGGCTCTTGTATTTATGCCCTACGTTCCCGTTAATTTGGCTAGGGCATAAGGGGAGCACCTCTGTGATTTTTACTGCTGGGTCAGCCGGATGTGTACCTCAGACTGGGTGAAGCCGAAAGCTAGCGTTCTTAAGGGAATATTCGGTCGGTGAACAAAAGATGATTTTTATTTATTTTCCATATGTGCCCCCAGATGTTTTTTCCTGCGTTTCCTATCGTAGTCCGGACATGCACTTTAGGGCATGCGTACCTAGGGAAAGGAACACTTAACAGAACTATTCTCCCTAGAAGATGTTTCTTACTACCCATGTAATATAACATAACTAGTTGGGCACTTGTCTGTTCAAGCACTAATGACCCCTATGCCTGGTCTCCACGCATACCCCAGTTCTTATATAACTGAGCGGGTATTCGGATACACTCCGGACTATCAGGTCCTAAGGTTGAAGCGAAAAGGTCCGCCATGACAAATGATCTACAATCCGGCTAGAAGGCATTATACATGTCACTTTAATTACATTGTCATGCAGACTGACTAAATTCCTCTTCTATACCATCCAATAGGCGGTCTAGCCTACAATCCTGTTGGGAATACTTTGCGGCTAATTCTACTTGCCCATAAACTAAGCTAACGGGAATCTCTTTCCCGTCGGGCCCCACAGGTACGGCCTCGGCCATGTGATTTGGGTTAGCCTTGGTATACCACGTCTTCACCATGGCCCAGGCATCCCTGGCACCTTGACGGCAGGCTGATATCTTCCATAATTGGAAGCGTCGCCGTGCTCCCTTGAGCTTCTCGGTAAGCTCTGCAACGCCTTCTGGCAAGGAGACAGATGGCCACAAGGCCTGGGCAACACCTTGCATCACCTGCCGAACTTGTTCGTGCAGTTCTAAGAGCTCGGATAGAAGATCACCCGCAGACCCGGGCATTTCCTCCGCGGGACGACCCGTCAGCATACCTACAGACATAACACTGTTACTCGGCTTCTTCGCCGAACTCGTTCAAAAGGATTCGTTCAAGCACTTACTGAAAATGCCGCGTCGAAGCCGCTTATTCTCCTTCTCGGAGTCTGCAAGCTGGGCTTGAACGTCTTTTAGTTCCACGCTCAGCTTGGTATTGGCGTCTTGGAGATTGTTTTTCTCCCGCCTGACCTCAGTCAGCACGCGTTCGCCAGCCTGTAGCTATCGCACGACATGCTGGTCCTCCGGATTTTTTCCAGATTCATCTGCAACATCTATTGTTAGATCTACAGCCACGCCGCACATTATATGGTATCCATCATTCTTTAAAATGTTACCAGTGGGGGAATTTTTCGGTTCCTTCAATGCGGCAATAGTGGCCCGCTGTTGGGTTTTGCATTCCTCCAGCTCCTGTGACAGCCAAGTATTCTTCTCTATAAGAACCTGCACAATAAAGATGATCCTTAAATCAGTTCTGCTAACTGTTTCAAGTCTCAGGGGCTACTGATACATATAATCATCAGATTTACTTACCCATACATCCTTTACATACTGACTCGTGGCTCTGGCTAGACCATCTTGAGCAGCACGGAGGTACGCCTCTCCAGAATTGAAGGCATCAAATGCCTCTAGTGAGAAACAAGCGTCGCGGAGTACGGCACGGCGGCGCCTATGATTCATGGCACTTTCCACTTCTGAATTTGTGGCGGATAATCTATCCGCATCCTCTGTAGGAGGATTATCCTGCGCCCGCCCCATGTCGGCTTCCGCCTCTATGTCCGGTCCTGGCGCCTGACTGGTGGAAGTGTGATTAGCAAAATCGTCGGCCATATTCCAGCGAGCGTTTTTTCTGTTAAAGAAACACGGGCATCATTACATTTCTAGAAAGGCGACAACCACGGAGCGGGGCTTCTGTTATACCTTCCCTCCGGCGTCTCCGTCCTGACCGCCTTCCTTTTTGGCCTGCCCGGCCTCGGCGCCTCTTGTTGGCGAGTTACTGCGGGTTCGGCAGGGCGTCCCGAATGCCTTCCCTGTAAAAACACCATATGTATATGGCAGGTGAAGTGTCTAAAAGGGGATCCTAGTTTTTGGAGTTGGGATTTTTGGTTTTTCTTACGTGCGATGCAGGAAGCAGTCCGAGATAGTCGGCCGTAATGGCCACCATGGCATCATCGCAGCTTAGCTGATAGAACTGCCGGCCTATCAGCTCCATGAATATGACCGGATCTTCTTCGAGTCTGGAGTCGAGGGCCCGGTCAGGGTCCTCCGGTTGTGGAGAGGGGATGCTAACCTCCTTTATGGCTTTTCGCAGTTCCTGTCGCAAAATGGCAAGGTGAATACTTACGACAAAGAATACGGGAAGAATGGGAGTAAGGGGATATAACTTACCCAGCTTGGAGAATTGTACATGGAGAATCCATCCCGTGGCTTGATGCGGATGAACTCCTCTTCCTCTCCCTTGAACAATTCAGACAGAATTTTTGCTAAAGCGGCGGCATTGTGCGGACCCTTACGCCCGCAGCGGGTGGCATCATCTGCCCCGTTAAAACACCACAAGGGATGCCCACGATATTGAAGTGGTTGCACTCCCCGCATTATGCAAATCGACATAACTTCGATTACTGTCAATCCTGATTGAGCTAGTGCTTTAATCCGGTTCATCAAGTAAAGGACTTCTCCATTTTCTTCCTCCTGGGGGCTCCGTGGGCGCCAAGTTTGGCGTTTCTTCAGAGGAGCGTTGCTGAATTCAGGAAGACCCCGCCGAACAGGGTCCGGAAGGGGAACGTCCTCCATATAAAACCATTCCAAAGGCCAGTCTTCGGACGACTTCTTCGGGGTATCGGACAGGTATCCGGTTCCGGCGATGCGCCATATTTCGGCTCCGCCCACTTGATAAAGTGACCCCCTCTGTGTGCGAGGAACGAGGCAAAATAGCCTTTTCCATAGCTCGAAATGAGCCTCGCAGCCCAGGAACAACTCGCAGAGAGCAACGTAGCCGGCCATGTGTAGAATGGAGGCAGGGGTGAGATTGTGTAATTGGAGGCCATAGAACTCCAGGAGCCCGCGGAGGAATGGATGAATTGGAAATCCGAGTCCCCTTAATAAATAAGGAACAAGGCAGACCCGCTCCCCCATAGAGGGACTGGGAAAGCTCTCCGCTTGCTCCCCGCCATTGTATGTGGCAAGCCCGGCGTGAACAAGCACCATGTATGCTGGAGGGAGAAATCCCTTAGTCTGCAGCTCGATTAATCGACTGTGTGGGACTGAACACCTATCCCAATCACCGGGCTTAGGGCTACGGGGGCGGGAGGAGGAGCTGTGGAGGTCGGCCATGCTGGAATGGATCTTTCCGAAGCGCGCTCTGATGGATTCTCGCTGGGGGAAGATGGTATGGATTGGATCTGAAAATCCCCATCCTTTTAATAGACAATTTATTTATCTGGCTAGGGGGCGAATGTAAAAACGCCCTGGCGCCTCGTATTCATTCGACGCGTGGGAGATAGCCCTTATTGGGAACAGAAGCCAAGAGGTCCAAACATTTATGGGACCGGACACTGCTTCACAAACGTTCGAAATATGGAGAAGAACCCGCCTTGCAATGCTGAAGACAATACTGCGCATTGGACTCATTGTCATTGAAGCCTGGTTCGGGGGCTACCGAGGGAGTCCTGGATTAGGGGGTATCCGGACAGCCGGATTATATCCTTTGGCCGGACTGTTAGACTATGAAGATACAAGATTGAAGACTTCGTCTCGTGTCCGGATGGGACTCTACTTGGCGTGGAAGGCAACCTAGGCAATATGGATATGTATATCTCCTCCTTTATAACCGACCTTGTGTAACCCTAGCCCCCTCTGGTGTCTATATAAACCAGATGGTTTTAGTCCGTAGGACAACATACAATCATACCATAGGCTAGCTTCTAGGGTTTAGCCTCTCCGATCTCGTGGTAGAACAACTCTTCTAATAATCATATCATCAAGAATAAATCAAGCAGTACGTAGGGTTTTACCTCCATCAAGAGGGCCCGAACCTCGGTAAAACATCGTGTCCCCTGCCTCCTGTTACCATCCGCCTTAGACGCACAGTTCGGGACCCCCTACCCGAGATCCGCTGGTTTTGACACCGACAGGCGCAGCGCGGAGCCGAGTTGGCGAAGGCGAATGGTGAACGTGCGCGCGGGGTGCACAACAGGGGCATGCGGAGCGAGCGGTGAGCGCAGTTCGGTGGCGCGGGGCACGTCATTCGACAGAGGAGGAGAGGAGGAGATCGGGGCTCACGACGGGGGTAGGGATTATGGCAGCGTTCTCGAGGAGCACGGGACGACAGCTTCCGGCGAGGAGGAGTCGAGGGTGACGGGGAAGACAACGGTGGTGGCGATGTCGACGTCCGGGGCGACGGGGTAGCTCCGTCGAGGTCCTCGTGCGGGGGCGTCGGGTATCGATCCTGATCCAGGAGGGGATCGGGGGAGGCAGAGGGAACCGTGTGGGGGGAGTGGGGGTGAGGGGTGCTAGGGTTTGGTGGTGGGCAGGCCATATAGGCCAGGGGTAGTGGGTCGACCAGCTGGGCCATTCGGCCCAGTGGAGGGGGGTCTACTTCTCCTTTTGTTTAGCTTTTGTTTTTTGTTTCCTTTTCTTTTGTTTTCTTTTATTTACACATTAATTTTAGTTTAGTAAAATATGGCAATAGCCCCTAAAACAATTTCCCGCAATAACCCACTTCCATAACAAGTTTTACCCCAAATTAAAATAGCTTAGCATTTTATAAAATAACAAGGCATTTATATGATTTTTCTGCTACTGTTTAAAACATTATAGAGTATTTAAAAACTTTATTGTTTGCTTGATTTTAAATTTGAATTTGGATCAGTTCTGGACTAACGCGAGATTACCAACAGTAATCGAAGTGACATGGCATCGTTAACGTGGGATTACCGTAGCCTAATTATCCGGGCGTCACAATTCTCCTCCACTACAAGAAATCTCGTCCCGAGATTTTAAGAGGCGAAGTAAGGGAAAAGATGTGGTTACTAAATTCTAACGATTCTTCTTGGTCTTAGTTTCTCTTCTTGAAGTGGTCGATCCATTACATTCATGTCTTCATTTCTCTGCTTCAAGTCATCATGATGAAGTTGCCATCGTTCCTTCAAGATCTTCACCGTACTTATGAAAGTGTAAGAAGGGAAAACTCTATAAGGACAAATTCTAACAGGATTGAGCATCAAACGGTTAACTCAAGGGAAGAAGCATAAGTATCTCTCGAATTGAAACTTAAGAAGATATCAAGAGCAAAGTAAGAAGGTACCATGAGAAGTTTCAAGCGCGTAGGCAATCGCCGTTGCCTGAAACAGCGTGTGAAAGGGGTTCAGAGCAACGAGAATTAGTTTTGTGCCTGATATCAGAATTGACGATCTCTCGGAAGGTGGCTCATGAATTACCTATGAAACCGAGAGCAAGGGATAACTTTGTCAACGAGGTGTACAGGAGAGTCAGGTTTCGATCTTGTGGAACTGTGGGTTATGGGCCCACCATGTGGTTGAAAGTAGGAAGGTCGGTGACATCTTGCACGATCATGTAAGCAAGGCGGTCAGAGGATAGCCTATCAATTATGTTGGCAACAACATTGGTACCAAGGGCGAGGGACGAAGATAACCCTTTCCTGCTCGTTGAACGAGGAAGACTAATAGGCAAAGTTCTCGTCCATCGGCGGTTACCGGAATGTCATCAACAGTAGAAACAGGGTCTCGCTGACAGAGTTGTACACCGAGGTGTTTACATAAGCAGTGAATTATTACTGCCTAGTTTATATAGATCACAAGAAAGGTCAAACAAACCAATGTAAAGGAAAATGTGATCATCAGGTTAAACAGAACAATGGAAAGGAAAAAATGTGTTTAAACACATATTTCAGGGGTATATCCTTCCCAAGGACAAGCAGAGCATGATATCCATGATAGGATATAACGTAGAAAACCCTTTAGGAAAGGGGAGAGGAATTTCATGTCATTACCCAAACAACGGTGTTTGAATAATTGATAAAGAAAAATTAGCATTGTGCTTCAAATGTTCATATGGAAGAACGGAGTACCACAGATATGCTTCAAGATAGTATTGACATGGTCTTCAAGCGAAGGTCGGACTTTGGATACACAAAGGATCCATCAGGAACAATTTACAGAATAAGTCTTACAATTTCTTCAGGAGAGAATGGATAACCTTGTTAGAAAGGAAACTATAACAATAGGTCCTCCTGCTAGGTGTGCTAGGAATAACACCACCTTACCAGTCATATAAAGAACAATGTTATAACTCATGGAAATATATTCCAACCATCATATATGGCCGAGATCCAGATCTGATTGGTGTCAGGATACCTCAGACTCGGGATGCCTGAGAAGAAAAAGGTTCAACACAAATTGACGAGCTGGCATTTCAAAATTCTCGGGAAATGAACTATGGAAGCAAGTTCCGATACAAGAGTTCATCATTAAACCAAGAAGAGGGGGGGAGGTGGTTGATGGACTCGGCGAAAATTCATTGAGACCTCCAAAAAGATGGATTTCCTCAATCATGTGAACAAGGAGATAACATTTGTCAGATCAAATGATATAATGATGTATGCCCGAGGGAAACATACGCAAATAAACATTGATCAAAAAGTGCATAACAAAACGTGGACTAAGTAGCACGATCAATGTTAGGATGATGAGTCAATAACCAACATATGAAGAAAGAAACTATCATTCTTAACTTACAAGCAATAGGGTTGCTAGAAGTTTTGAATTCACACATCATAGTCCATTTGTCGGCATTCCGATATTAAACAACACGAGGACCAAGAAGGAATGGTGATGGTCAAAAGTAGCACTTGTATGAAGAATTATCAAGAGGTGGTGAAATTCTCACGACATTCCTGACATAAAAGATGGTAATACTCCAAGGTAAAGAAGAACAATTGCTGGATAGCAAGCAACTCAAAGTATAACACAAAACACGACCAAGTTTGTGTTGAATGGAAGGCAATAAAGTGGTCGATGATAACACAAATCATCGAGGGCAAAGGATGGTATTTCTCATCAAGAATTCGATAGATATCTTAGAAGGCCTCAAAATGTTGATGATGATCACAACACAGTTGTCGAGAGGTTTCAAGAAGATGTAGCCGATCGACGATGACATCAAGTCAACGGAATGATGAAGCGAAAAATTATTCGAACCATGAGTACGACACAAATTTGAAATCAAGCTTGTTGTTCAAGGAGAAATGATATGACGAGGAAAATCGATGTAATCTTAGCTCATCATCGAAAGTGGTGCTCCGGGAATAAGGACCAGGTAGCACAGTTAAAATCATCATGGCAATGATATAGCCAAACAGGCTAGGAATGACGTGATCGGGTACAAACTCATACGTAAAGAAGATTACTAAGAGTTGTTGAACCGTAGTGCGGGCTTGTTCGTTATCAGTGTCTTTGAGTGTTTAATAACTCAGAGCTCGTGAAAAAATTGGAATCAGTGAGAATGTAGTACTTGATGAAGAACTCATAAGAAGTTATGCAGTTTCGTGATAATCTCGAGATATCAGGGGGATAATACTCAATGACATATCAAAGTAGAAGTTGAAATGGGGTATTGCTTTGTGGAAGACAAGTGCTTAAACTTGCACAAGAAATGGTATTTAAAGGAGAACATGGTCGGAACCACGATTGCAAAGGATCAATTCACCGATACTAGAAGATATTATATCAAGGAAATAGTTATTATTACAAGAAGCTTCCATGAGAGGATCTACATTGTGTCCATGGCCATGAATGCAAAGTTCAAGGTCGACTCCCACTTCTTCAATGCCACCTTTCATTCATCTCTCATATTTCAAAAATGACATTAGTTGTTGAAAGTTTTTACCTGGTGCAATACCAGATAAGTATGAAATCTTTCAGGTTCACACGGATTAGGGAAGGCGTAGGTTCAACCCATCAGGGCATCTTAGTAACATATACCACAAACTTCGGAGTAATTAATACAAGATCAAAAGTAGAGCATGGTTCACAAAGCAGAGGATACAATTTACCAAAGGCATTATATACCCATGGAAAGGCTCACAAGGTTATTGAATATGAAGGACACTATCGGATAAAATCCGACAAAGGGTCTGGTGGTCCACAAGGGATTTGATGTGAGCATCAGTACTCAACCAGAGGAAGAAATAATATAAGAAGATCATATTATAGAAACAACAACTAACTAACTCAAAGCTCAAATGCAAAGGAATTATGAATTCCAAGACAAGGGATCAGAAGCAATGCTCTTATTAGGGATGGATAAGTTGAATAGCCTTAGGGGTACAATTGATGACAATTTGATTGGTCGAGATCCACTCACATTTAATGTGACGTCTGAGCCGGAAGGATCAATTCCAGGATCTGATTGAGGATTGCGAGCATTCGCAAAATATTGAATCAATGGACTCAAAGTGAGTGACAAAGGCTGCCAATAAGATTACTATACTTATGGGATTAACCATAATGCAAGCAAGCAATAATTTCAAGAGCAATAAGCTGCTAAGGATTTTTCGAAGATTGAATGGTATTTCGAAGACCTTAGTGAAACACATAAACAATTAGGGATTGGTGGATACTCGGTATGTGTGAGGAATTATCCGTAGGGCTGTTCATGTGGGTAAGGAACTGCAAAGCAGTAGGCACAAAGTATTCTCGGAACAATAGAGAGAATTTTCGGGGTATCTTATAATAACAAGATCCATGGGATTGAAAAGGGCAAGTGTATGTAGTTATTGATAAGGATATAACTGTGGTAGGGAATTTGCAAAGGTGGTGGGCACAAGTGTCTCGAGGGAACATTGGAGATTATCTTCAGAATCTTCTGGTGCAGCAGGCGATCATCTGTAATAAGGGGCTCTCCTGGTGGATATGATCATGAGATCCAAATGTTAGAGTTAGTAAAACCATTTTAACCCGAAAATAAGAGAGATCAGAGTCCCAGAGTATAGATGAGGAATAAAAGACCCTACTACCACCCAATGGCGACATGGGCCTGTAAGACACACAGCCATGTTAGTAAAAGTTTTGCAATGTCTAGACTCGACTTCGGCCAAGGAGTGTGGAAGGGGGATTCCTATAGACAGTCGGCTTTGATACCAACTTGTGACGCCCATGATTAGACCGTACACTAATCATACACACAAACATGTACGATCAAGATCAGGGACTCACGGGAAGATATCACAACACAACCGTAGACACAAATTAAAATAATACAAGCTTTATATTACAAGCCAGGGGCCTCGAGGGATCGAATACATAAGCTTGAAAACACAAGAGTCAGCGGAAGCAAAAATATCTGAGTACAGACATAAGTTAAACAAGTTCGCCTTAAGAAGGCTAGCACAAACTGGGATACAGATCGAAAGAGGCGCAGGCCTTCTGCCTGGGAACCTCCTAAACTACTCATGGTCGTCGTCAGCGGCCTGCACGTAGTAGTAAGCACCTCCAGTGTAGTAGGAGTCATCGTCAACGGTGGCGTCTGGCTCCTACGCTCCAACGTCTGGTCGCAACAATCGGGTATACAGAGGGGGAAAAGGGGGAAGCAAAGCAACCTGAGTACTCATCCAAAGTACTCACAAGCAAGGAACTACACTACATATGTATGCATTGGTATCAAAAGGAAAAGGGATAGCATATGTGGACTAAACTGCAGAATGCCGGAATAAGAGGGGGATAGCTAGTCCTGTCGAAGACTACGCTTCTGGCAGCCTCCATCTTGTAGCATGTAGAAGAGAGTAGATGGTAAGTTCACCAAGTATCATCGCATGGCATAATCCTACCCAGCGATCATCCCCTTGTCGCCCTGTGAGAGAGCGATCACCGGGTTGTATCTGACACTTGGAAGGGTGTGTTTTATTAAGTATCCGGTTCTAGTTGTCATAAGGTCAAGGTACAACTCCGGATCATCCTTTTACCTAGGGACATGGCTATTCGAATAGATAAACTTCCCTGCAGGGGTGCACCACATTTCCCAACACGCTTGATCCCCTTTGGCCGGACACACTTTCATGGGTCTTGCCCGGCCTCGGAAGATCAACACGTCGCAGCCCTACCTAAGCACAATAGAGAGGTCAGCACGCCGGTGTAAATCCTATGGCGCAGGGGTCTGGGCCCAACGCTCGTTGCACACCTGCACGTTGCGAACGCGGCCGGTAAGCAGATCTAGCCTCCCTAATACAAGAACAGGCGTTCTAGTCCAATCCAGTGCGCGTCACTTAGTCACTGACGTCAAGAAGGCTTCAGCTGATACCATGATGTCGAGTGCCCAAAACTGTCCCCACGTAGTTCGTTAGTGCGTACAGGCCAGTGGCCAGACTCAGATCAAATACCAAGATCTCGTTAAGTGTGTTATTTTGAAGTAACCACAGACGCCGACCAGGGCCAGGCCCACCTCTCTCCTAGGTGGTCTCAACCTGCCCTGTTGCTCCGCCTCAAAGTAACAGTTGGGGGCCGTCGGGAACTCAGGCCCACCACTACCTGGATGTAGCCACCTGTCCTTTCAGCCCCCCCCCACATCAGAATCACTTGCGGGTACTCTACGAGCCGAGCCGACTTTAGTCACCACATGTATCATGTGTAATATGTATAGTATATACCCAAGATCACCTCCCGAGTGATCACAGCCCAATAGTATAGCATGGCAGACAAACAAGAATGTAGGGCCACTGATGGAATACTAGCATCCTATACTAAGCCTTTAGGATTGCAGGTAAGGTATCAACAACTATAGCAACAATGACAGGCTATGCAACAGAATAAGATTAACCAAAAGCAGTAACATGCTACACTACTCTAATGCAAGCAGTAGAGAGAAGAATAGGCGATATCTGGTGATCAAGGGGGGAGCTTTCCTGGTTGCTCTGGCAAATAGGGGTCGTCAACAACATAGTCGATCGGGGAACCAGCAACGGCGTTAGTCTCGTAGTCTATCGGAGAGAAGAGAGGTAAGAAACAATGAATACAATGCAAACAGATGAATATCGATGCATGAAATGACAATGAGCATTGCTAGGTGAGCCCTAACGTGGTAGGAGGTGATACAGGCGAAGGGAGAAAACATCCGGGAAAGTATCCCCAGTGTTTCGTGTTTTTGGACAGATGAACCGAATGGGGGAAGTTGCATGTTTTCTATGCTACGGATGTGTGGCATACGAACAGATTGCGTCTCCAGATTCTTCTCGTTGTTCTGAGCAACTTTCATGTAGAAAACATTTTCATCTGAGTTACGGTTTATTTTCTATGAATTTTCAAAGATTAAACCATTTTCTGGATTTATTTATATTAACTGAAATGGAGTTATGATGTCAGTAGAGTGTCAGCATGACATGAGCAGGTCAAAGACCTGCTGACTGGTCAAACTGACCACTGGATCCCACTGTCATTCACTAATCAACATTAGTTAGTTTTATTAGTATATTAATTAGGTTTTAATTAGCTACCTAATCAGGATTAATTAAGTTAATTAATTGATTAATTATTATTTATTTATTTTATTTTTTTATTTTTTATTATTTTTTTAAACATTTCATAGGGGCGGGCCCCACTGGGCAGTGGCCCATAGGGCCAAACCGGGTGTGGGCGTGCGGGTACCGGGCATGGGCATGCGGGCGTGGTGGTCGGTGCATGACAGGGCGCCCAGGGGGTGCCGGCGAGGCGCGGAGCGGGGCGGGGCCACGGTGATGCGCGGGCAGCCGCCGAAGGCCGAAGCGATGCAGAAGCAGCAGTGGAAGAGGCGACGGGGCTCGCCAGGAGGGGCACGGGCGCGCGGCAAGGTGAGCCTGCGCACACTACGGACGCAGTGGAAGCCGACGGGAACGAGGTGTGCGGCTGTGTGGCGGAGCAGAGCAGAGGAACGGCGGCACGGCAGTGGGGGCGCGAGCGGTGCGGTGTGCGCGAGCCGCGGCGAGGCAGGGTAGTGCGGGGGAGGTGAGCCGGGTCGACGAGTGGCGGGGCCGCAGGCACTGCGCAGGGGGCTATGCAGGTGCGAGGGAGCTGGACGGCCCATGGGCGTGGCGCGGAGCCGAGGCGCAGGGTGCACAACAGGGGGCATGCGGAGCAAGCGGTGAGCGCAGTTCGGTGGCCCGGGGCATGGCATGCGACGGAGGAGGAGATCGGGGCTCACGGCAGGGTTAGGGATTATGGCAGCGTGCTCGAGGAGGACAGGGACGATAGCGTCCGGCCAGGAGGAGTCGAGTATGACGGGGAAGACAACGGTGGTGGCTATGTCGATGTCCGGGGTGACGGGGTAGCTCCGTCGAGGTCCTCGTGCGGCGGCGTCGGGGATCGATCCCGATCCAGGACGGCAAGGGAGGGAGAGGGAACCGTGCGGGGGGGAAGTGGGGGTGAGGGGGTGCTAGGGTTTGGTGGTGGGCAGGCCATATAGGCCAGGGGTAGTGGGTCGACCAGCTGGGCCATTCGGCCCAGTGGAGGGGGGGTCTACTTCTCCTTTTGTTTAGCTTTTGTTTTTTGTTTCCTTTTCTTTTGTTTTATTTTAGTTACACATTAATTTTAGTTTAGTAAAATATGACAATAGCCCCTAAAACAATTTCCTGGAATAACCCACTGCCATAAAAAGTTTTACCCCGAATTAAAATAGCTTAGCATTTTATAAAATAACAAGGCATTTATATGATTGTTTTGCTACTGTTTAAAACATTCTAGAGTATTTAAACCTTTTATGAAAGTGTGGTTTCTCCACCATAATTACCTATGCATTATTTGGCTCAGCCCAAACATTTTTTAGTTTTAATATTTGAAAACTTTATTGTTTGCTTGATTTTAAATTTGAATTTGGATCGGTTCTGGACTAACGCGAGATTACCAACAGTAATCGAAGTGGCGTGGCATCGTTAAGATGGGATTATCGTAGCCTAATTATCCTAGAGTCACAATCCCTTAGTTTCCTTATGGACCATGCTGCCACGAGAGGGTAAGAAAAAAATATGCCATGCAAGTTCTTTTCCATAAGCACGTATGACTAGTTACGGAATACATGCCTACATTATATTTATGAACTGGAGCTAGTTTTGTATCGCCCTAGTTTATGACTGTTATATGATGAATATCATCCAATGAAATCAACGATCCAATGCCTACGAGCTTTCCACATATTGTTCTTGCTAAGTTACTACTGTTGCTGCTATTATCACAACTGCTACAAAATTACTACTACTACTGTTACCGTTACTATTGTTGCTACTACTATTGATATCACTATCAAACTATCATACTATTGTGCTACTGATCACTTTGCTGTAGATATTAAATCTCTAGGCGCGGTTGAATTCACAACTCAACTGCTAATACTTGCAAATATTCTTTGGCTCCCCTTGTGTCGAATCTATAAATTTGGTTGAATACTCTACCATCAAAAATTGTTGCGATCCCCTATACTTGTCGGTTATCACACTTCCACCATTCATTTTCTGAGAGAGAACCACCTACTCATGTGTTCAGATGAAGAGACTCCAATCCTACCATTTGAATCTTGATTTCTAGCCTTCTCCAAGTTGCTTTACACTCAAATCCTTCTTCCACCATAGCCAAATCTGTGAAAGAGAGTTGAGTGTTGGAGAGACTATCATTTGAAGCACAAGAGCAAGGATTTCATCATATACACACCATCTATTACCTTTTGGAGAGTGGTGTCGGCGTTCTACGAACGGGGGTCCCCAGACTTGCCTGCCTGCGGCGTGGCTCAAAGGGGGGCCCAGCACGGCCCATCTTCACCAACACAGACCCAAGACCCTCGCGAGGGGCCAAGCCTCGCGGGGCGGACGACGCGGAGCTTCCTCGGGCATGGCCTCACCAGGCTGGCTCGCGAGGAGGCGGAGAGATCAAGGCGGGGAACCTCATGAGGTGCCCGTGACGCAAGCCATGATGACCAAGGGCGCCAGGCGGGCGCCAGCCCGCGTAGTGTCCTCCTTTCCTCTTTGGTGCAAAGGGGGCAAGCGTAGCCACGGAATACCGAGGCATCAGGCAAAGGATGCCATTTCGGTGCAACAAGACCAAGACCAGAAGGACTGCAAGACGGAGGTCATTGTGGAGCCCAAGACGGCGTCACCACCAGAGCTTTGTGCAGGCGAAGACTAGCTGTCCCCCTTCAAATTAGCCCGCCATTGTTGGCTCCCTTCCCGCTCGATATTTGGGAAGAGGACCAGGGCCTCTATAAATAGGACTAGCCACCCCCAGGGGAGAGGAGATCGAGACCAAGCATCGAGAGGTTGGGGGGATCGAGACCAACGATCGAGTAGAGAGGAGATTGAATCAGATCAACAATCATGAAGAAAGAGAGAGAAGGGTGACTCAACTCGTCCCAGCAGTTCATCGCCCCAGCCAAGAACAGACCCTCGCGAGGCTGTTCTTCCTTGTATTGTTCATCATCACCAGCCCAAGAGGCAATCCCCCACACCACACACTGGAGCAGGGTATTACACCACAATGGTGGCCCGAACCAGTATAAACCCTGTGTCTCTTGTGTCGTTCTTCCCATAGCTTAGATCTTAGCGAGGCGGAGGGGTGCAGGTAGGTAGGAGGTGAAATCTCTGTGCGCACCCCAGTGTTCGAACCTCAAGGGTCTGCCGGAACCCGAAATTCGACATTTGGCGCGCCAGGTAGGGGTGCACCGGAATTCGTCTTCCACCACCCCGTTCTCCTCCACCATCGCGCCCATGTCTGACGCTCGTCGGGCCCGCGCCGAGCGCCGGGCCACTCTCGCTTCCCGCGTCACCCAGACGGCTCCTGCCGGCGGGCATCCTCGCCATTCCCCGTCACCTGTCATCAACGCCGCCACCGGCCCGGCGGGGGACGATCAGCAAGCATCGTCTCAGCATCCGTCCGTGCGGCAAGACGGTCGCACCGCTACTCCCTAGCTCACCCCAGCTGGTTCTTCGTCCCGCGCGCTCCGCGCGCCCATGGAGGCTCGAGCTGCGCTCATCGCAGCAAACGAGCTCCTGCGCTACCGTCTCGTCGACGATGTCTACGAAGAATGGCTCGACCGCGTCGCTGAGCTCGTCCGCGCCGCAGGGGGCTCCCCTGCGCCGTCTGTTCCGCTGCACTGCACCCTGCCCCGCGCGGGCGACGAGGCCCCAGCGGCGCCCCGGCCGCCTCGTCCTCAAGAAGGCGCCATGGCTCCAAGGCGCGTGGCCCCTGGGCGGAACCCGCTCCGTCAGGTGCCAGCGCGGCAAGAGCAGAGCTGCCAAGAAGTCCCTCGCCCGCAAGAAGCTGCCCGGGCGCTCCCTGCTCCAGCACGTCGCGACCATGCTCCTGCTCCCGCACGTCAAGACCCCGCGCTGCTCCTAGCTGCAGCGCGTGGGGGCATGCAAGACCAAGCTCTCCATCACCCAAGGCCCCCTGTGGCCACAGCAGGCTACCATGCCTTCACCACCGAGCTATGCAGCGTCGCGTGGCCCGGCAAGTTCAAGCCAGACCTGCCTCTTCATTACGACGGCACGGCTGACCCTGCGGAGCTCCTCCAGCTCTACGAGCTAGGCATCGAAGCTGCCAACCGAGACGAGAAGGTCATGGCGAACTAGTTTCCCATGGCGCTCAAGGATGGGGCCCGCACCTGGCTCCTGAACCTGGCTCCAGGCATAATCTCCTCCTGGGACGAGATGCGCACCCGCTTCATCGCCAACTTCCAAGGTACTCGCGGCTGGCCACCCGCCGTGAGCGACATGCGCCGCATCAAGCAACAACCCGGGGAGACCCTGCAGAAGTACATCCAGCGCTTCAACAACGCACGCCTCAAGATTCCCAAGGTGACTGAGGGGGCCATCATCTCAGCCTTCTCCGACGTCGTGCGCGATGTCAAGATGAAGGAGGAGCTGGCGATGCATGAAGACCTGTGCACTTCCTTGGAGCTGTTCAACTTGACAACCAAGTGCGCCAGGGATGAGGAAGGGCGTCTCTCCCTCCTCGAGCTGCCTGCCGCAGACCCAGAAGAGAAGAAGCCCAAGGCCAAGGATGTGAAGCGCAAGGGGGCTGCCGTGCTCACGGCAGAACCAGACACCAAGCGAGGCAGAGAACAGCCCGAACCTTCCAAGGGCATTCGGTACTGTGTGTACCACTACCTCCACACCCACAACACTAATGAACGTCAAGAGCTCCGAGCCGTGCGAGAAGGAAGGATCGGCCGTCGCCCTGACCGCGGTGACCAGGGCTACGGTCGAGGAGGAGGAAGGAACGCAGGATGCTGGGAAGACCATGGCCCGCGCCAAGGGTGGCGCGATCAACCTCGCGAGGATCGCTGGCAAGACCCGCCTCGCGAGGGAGACTGGAGGGATCAGCCTCGCGAGGATCGCCCGCAAGGCAACGCAGGCCTCCCTCCGCTGCCGCCATAGCCAAGGAGAAACGAGGACCGCCACCAGGGCGAGGGGGCTGGGGGCTTCCAGGAGCCGCGCGCGATCGCCTGCATCCTGGGCGGGGCTCAAGCCCCAGCCTCTCAACGCATCTTCAAGCAGTTCACCCGCGAAGTGAATGCAGTCCTCCCCAAGCTCGAAGCCACGCGCCCTCTCAGGTGGTCGGCGTGCACCGTCATGTTCAGCTCAGCAGGTCAGCTCAAGTGTGCGGCTACAGCCGGAGTCCTCCCGATGCTTTGTTCCCCAATCATCAGCAACGTGGTGGTCACCAAGACCCTCATCGATGGCGGGGCAGGGCTCAACGTCCTATCCGTGGAAACATTCAACAATCTCCAAGTGCCCTACAGCCAGCTTCAGCCAACCAAGCCTTTCTCCGGAATCACCGATGGCTCCACGGTCCTGATTGGGCAGGTCCACCTCCCTGTCACCTTCGGGGCACGCGACAACTACCGCACCGAGCTCATCGACTTCGACGTCGCTCACATTCGCCTACCGTACAATGCCATCCTTGGGTACCCGACGCTGGCCAAGTTCATGGCCATAACTCACCACGGCTACAACGTCCTCAAGATGCCAGGAAGTGGCGGAGTCATCACGGTGCCCTGTGAAGAGAAGGACGCGGTGTGTTCCCTGGAACGAGCCTTTCAGGCCGCGTCACTGGAAGACCCGGATCGCGGAAGCAGGAGGCTTCCCGAGACCGCCCCCAAGAAGAAGAAGACATCGTCCGGCCCGGCCCCTCGGGAGGCAAGCCCCTCCGGGCCCGTGCCTACCCAGGGGGAACCTCCTTCCATCGCATAGGAAAGCGCGCCCGGCGCCCTCCTCAGGCAGGGCTCGGGGGCTCTCCCCTAGAGGGCCATCGACCTGGCTAAGGTCACGAGGGAGGCGCTTGGGCACCACATGGAGGCGTGTTTCGAAGCATGTTTCCCTCAAGAAGGAGTAAGGCAAGGAGAGCCAGACCCTCAGGAGTTCGTCAGCATGGACATTCAGGAGCTACAGGAGTCAAGAGTCATGAAAGGCGGCCGCCGCCTACCAGCAGTGGCTCCCCATCCAGGTGAGGAATGGTGGGCTGCGCGTCTGCATCGACATGCCAGGGCTCAATCGAGTCGCCTCTCTGGAGCGCCTCTGGCCCTCGCGAGTGGGGCGCTGCGGAGGTCCACCCCACAGCTACGTTCGCATGCCTTACGGCTCGCCGAACGCGGTTGCCACATACCAGCGCCTCATGAGGGGCATCACGGAGGCACAAGAGGCCAGGCGTTCCGCAGCCCTGGCGGAGATGGAGATGGTCTGCGAGGAGCCACCAGCACCTCCGGAGCCTCCCGAGGCCCCTGGGCCTAGGGGCTCGTGAGGATCGGCTTCTGCAGCCCACCGAGTCTGCTACACCAACACCCCTTCGTCCTCAACGTCATCAAGTGACATCTTTCAAGTTTTCACTTCCAGCTGGGAGCGCCCCCCAGGGCTGCATTATTCCCTGACCGCGTGGGTCCGTCCCTGCGGCGTGTATCCCTTTTATTTCATGTTGTTAGCTTACCTTGTTGGGGGCGCCCCTCGGGCTGCATGATCGCCAAGTCGCTCGGGCCTGACCCAGTGATGTCCGCCTTCCCAGCATCTATTTGAATGAATCCACTCCTTCGCGGCTAATGTGCTTGACCTAGTTGCCCGCTCAACTGACGGAACTGCTCCCAAACGGCACGACGCTTGCGCATGGGTCCGTCCCTACAACGCCGACAAACCTGAATGGCTGAGCTCTGGCCGCGGCAGCCCCGCATGGCGCCACCTCGTAAAGCCTTCAGTGCCTCATTACCCCTCGGAAGCAACCAACGGCTGACTGTCAATTGTCGTGGCAACCCCTCGTTCTTTCTCTGATGGGTCTACAGGATCTCTTAAAGGAGCTGCATCAGGCGAGGCCCTTGCGGTGTCTCCTTCACTCTCATCCGCGCGAACCGCTTGCACGTTAAAGGGGGGGTGCCTGAGAATCGCGACTCAGGGCTCCTACTAGCTCTCCAGCCCTCACCCTCTGGCCTTGTCCACGGCATCACGACCTGGCATACCAGCGACGGCTGAGACTCGCTCGAGGGCCAGGACCCAAGGACGTAGAGCAGAAAGGGGAGCAAGGGCGAGAGGGGAGGGACACGCGAGGACCTCGCCGAGCAACCTCATGCCTGCCGATGCACGGACCCGGCGACACACCAGAGAGCGACCCCTGATTCTCGAGATAAGTCACCACCCGGAAGCGCCAGCTACCGTGGCACCATCCCCGCACCTAATGCAATCCCGTGTTAGCGACGCCGCTCCCCTTTCTCACCGAACGACGGCTGCTTGAGCGCCAAAGGGGACCTCCTGAGCATCGCGACTCAGGGGCTCTTACCGGACTCTGGGTCGCTCACCTCCTGGCCTTGACCACGGCATCGCGACCTGGCATACCAGCGATGGCTGAAGCCGCCTTGGGACTGGGACCTGTCGGCGCAGAGCACCAAGCCCTCGTGAGGTTCGAAAGGGAGAACTGAGCTAAGACGGAATGAGCAACTCGCACAATTCTACGACAAGGGTTATATTAGCAAAACAGGATCACAGGCACCTTACAAGCCCCCACGGGACACGTCTTTGATTCCTCGTAGGGAACAGATCCTAAAGGGACACTAACTACGCGCGCCCCTGCAAAAGACGCCATCATCAACAGTGGGCCATCAAGCACCGGCGCCAACCCCATCCAGATCAGAGTCGGCGGCGGCCTGACGAGCCCGCCCTACTCCAGGAGCGGCGCCGGCTCGGGGGCTCGTAGCTGTCGTCGCTCGTCTTTGGAGTCGCGAAGAGCTCGCCGGAGTCGCTGGAACCTCCGACGCCTCCACCGCGTGAGGAGCCACCAAGGGAGCGGTCGGCGGGCCCAGTCCTCGCCGCAGCAGGGTCCCGGCCACCTCTCCCGGGGCAGCACTCCAGCCGGCGCCCGTTCGCATCGAAGACCTTGAAGAACATCACCGAAGCACCGTCGTACTCCAAGTGGATCGCGAAGGCGCCTCTTGTCCTGCAAACCCGGGCGATTTCGCTCCAGCCTCGAGTCATGAAGACCTCGCCCGGGGCAACGACCACGACCTCTGCCTCGGTCGTGAGGGTGCTGCAGCCGGCGTGCTGCAGCCAAAGCTCCAGGAGTTCTCCCTGCGGGATGATGGAGGCGAAGAAGGGAGGAAGGCGAATCCAAGACTGAGGAGGCATGGCGACGTGGAGCACGAACTCTCGGGAGGATCCCTCGGTGTGGACCCCAGGGGGGACGACCCACACCTTCATGACCCGTCGGCGCCGACGGCGGCACCGCCCGTGGCGATCAGCATCAGCTCCTTCAGGGCCCTCGATGTGGGCGTACAAGGGAAGCGAGAACCCCGGCGGTGCCCGCTCGCACCAAGGCCTCGACACCACCTGATGGGCCCCCTCGTCCGGGCCATGGAGGACGAGCCGTTTCTTCGGCGGGAGCGGGTCTGGTTCCTCTCGGGGAGCCTTTCCCTTCTCTGCCATCGAGAACCGGCAGATCGGAGCCATCGCAGCAAGACGGAGCAAGGCCCGGGAAGAAGGAGAAGCAAGAAGGGATGGACTGGAAGGGCGCGCGCCGTTCCGTACTTCTATCCGGCGAAGGCCAACTGCCGACATCCACAATCGCAGGTAATCATGACCCACTTTGCATGCAGGGACTTGTCCAATCCGTGGAGTTGCCGAGGCGCCATGGGGAAGTGGAGACGCCCACGTCCAATCAACCGCCACGCGGCGCCCAAGGCCGCAGGCTGTTAGGGCCCGCGGCGCTTCGCTCTTGCCCTTCCGCCTCCCTGCACGGCCAAGTCCGGGCATGCCTTGGGCTCGGGGGTTACTGTCGACGTTCTGGGAACGGGGGTCCCTAGACTTGCCTGCCTGCGGCCTGCGGCATGGCTCAAAGGGGGGCCCAGCACGGCCCATCTTCACCAACACAGACCCATGACCCTCGCAAGGGGCCAAGCCTCGCGGGGCGGACGACGCGGAGCTTCCTCAGGCACGGCCTCACCAGGCTGGCTCGCGAGGAGGCAGAGAGATCAAGGCGGGGTACCTCACGAGGTGCCCGTGACGCAAGCCATGACAACCAAGGGCGCCAGGCGGGCGCCAGCCCGCGCAGTGTCCTCCTTCCCTCTTTGGTGCAAAGGGGCAAGCGCAGCCGTGGAGTACCGAGGCATCAGGAGAAGTTTGCCATTTCGGTGCAACAAGACCAAGACCAGGAGGACTGCAAGACGGAGGTCATTGTGGAGCCCAAGACGGCGTCACCACCAGAGCTTTGTGTAGGCGAAGACTACTTTTGTCGGGATAGCTGGTACTAGCTGTCCCCCTTCAAATTAGCCCGCCATTGTTGGCTCCCTTCCCGCTCGATATTTTGGAGGAGGACCAGGGCCTCTATAAATAGGACTAGCCACCCCCAGGGGAGAGGAGATCGAGACCAAGCATCGAGAGGTTGGGGGGATCGAGACCAACGATCGAGTAGAGAGGAGATCGAATCAGATCAACAATCATGAAGAGAGAGAGAGAAGGGTGACTGAACTCCTCCCAGCAGTTCATCGCCCCAGCCAAGAACAGACCCTCGCGAGGCTGTTCTTCCTTGTATTGTTCATCATCATCAGCCCAAGAGGCAATCCACCACACCACACACTGGAGTAGGGTATTACACCACAATGGTGGCCCGAACCAGTATAAACCCTGTGTCTCTTGTGTCGTTCTTCCCATAGCTTAGATCTTAGCGAGGCGGAGGGGTGCAGGTAGGTAGGAGGCGAAATCTCCGCGCGCACCCCAGTGTTCGAACCTCAAGGGTCTGCCGGAACCCGAAATTTGACAAGTGGTGTCTCCTAGATTGGTTAGGAGTTGCTTGGGAGCCTCCGACATGATGTGGAGTTGAACCAAGGAGTTTGTAAGGGCAAGGAGATCGCCTACTTCCTAAAGATATACCCGAGTGAGGCTAGTCCTTCGTGGATGAAAGCCATGGTGGAATACAAAAGGTTGCTTCTTCGTGGATCCTTCATGGGTGGAGCCCTCCATGGACTCGCGCAACCGTTACCCTCCATGGGTTGAAGTCTCCATCAACATGGACGTACGATAGCATCACCTATCGGAACCATGCCAAAAACCATCGTGTCTCCATTGCGTTTGCTTTCTCCAAACCCCTCCTTTACTTACATATGCAATGCCTTACTTTCCGTTGCTATACTCTTAGAATTGCATGTGTAGGGTGATACTTTACTTGCTAGAATTGTTAAAATGCGCCTACAAATAAAATTGGGAAAAGGTTAGGTTTTATTTGATCAAGTAGTCTATAATCACCCCCCCCCCTCTAGACATAATTTCGATCCTACAAGTGGTATTAGAGATTTGGTCTCCATTGCATTGGTTTCAAAACCTTAGAGAGTATGGTGTCTAGTGAGGAAAACTACCACAGTAGAGGTCCATATTTTGATGGTACAAACTTTGCTAGTTGAAAGCATGTGATGAAAATGCATATTCTTGGTCATAACCCTGTCGTTTGGGCTGTTGTTCGTATTGGCATGCAAGGTGAATTCTTTGAGGATGGCAAAGAACCATATCGTGAAGCAATCGCGGAAGAACGGAACATGTTGAAATACAATGCTCAAGCTTGTGACATTCTCTTCAATGGTTTGTGCCCCGAGGAGCTCAGCAAGACAAGCCGCCTTGAGAATGCAAAGGGAGATTTGGGATACTTTTGGTTGATATGCACAAAGGTAGCGAGTCCGTCAAGGAATCCGAGTTGTATGTGCTTCAAAGTCAACTTGACAAGTTTAAGATGAAGGATGGTGAAGGAGTCACCGAAATGTACTCTAGGCTCGCTCTCATCACAAATGAGATTGATGGCTAAGGAGTGAAGAGATGACCAAAAAATTCATCATCAAGAAGATCCTTAAAGCCTTGGACGGAAAATATGATACTGTGTGCACATTCATACAAATGATTCCCAATTACAAAGATCTCAAGCCTACGGAAGTCATTGGAAGAATCGTTGCTCATGAGATGTCACTCAAGGATAAGGAGGAAATCCATTGAAAGGATCGAGAAGAGGTGTCTAGAGGGGAATTAGACCCTCAATGAGCAAAAGTAGCAGTTTTTTAAAGTCTTCAAGTTGAGGTGGAGTTTTAGCACAAGTTTAAGCATTCACAATACTTTTCAAGCAAGCATGTCAAGAGTATATGAGCAGCGCAAAGTAAAGCATGCAAGAAAGCAAAGGGATGGGATTGGAGTGTGCAAATGCAATTGGAGACACGGAGATTTTTAGCATGGTTACGGTAGGTGGAGCTATCGTACATCCAGGTTGGTCGATAATTCAACCCACGAAGAGTAACGGTTGCGCGATTCCATGAAGGGCTCCACCCACGAAGGGTCCATGAAGAAGCAACCTTGTCTATACCACCATGGCCACCGCCCACGAAGGACTTGCCTCACTTGGGTAGATCTTCATGAAGTAGGCGATCTCCTTTCCCTTACGAACTCCTTGGTTCAACTCCACAATCTTGACGGAGGCTCCCAAGTAAGACCTAATCAATCTAGGAGACACCAGTCTCCAAAAGGCAATAGATGGTGTGTTGATGATGAACTCATTGCTCTTCTGCTTCAAATGATAGTCTCCCCAACAATCAACTCTCTCACACAGATTTGGCTATGGTGGAAAGATGATTTGAGTCGAAAGCAACTTGGGAACGGCTAGAGATCAAGATTCTTGTGGTAGGATTGGAATGTCTTGGTCTCAACACATGAGTAGGCGGTTCTCTCTTAGAAAATGAATGCTGGAAGTGTAGGCATGTTCTGATGGCTCTCTATCAAATGGAGAGGATGGTGGGGGTATATATAGCCTCCACACAAAATCTAACCGTTACACACAAAAAGCCAACTCGGTCAGCTAAATGTATAAACTCGGTGAGACCGATTCAGTTCAAAATGTGAGCGTTAGGTTTTTCGGTGGGACTGACATGATCAACTCGGTGGGACTAATGTGTTTGGTTAGGGTAAAACCTCATCTCGGTTTGACCGATTACTTCAACTCGGTGAGACCAATTTTGGTAATAAGCAAACAGAGAGTTGGTCAAGAAAACTCGGTTGGGCCAAATGCATATTTTGGTGAGACTGAAATAGTTGCAATAGGCAACAGAGAGTTTGCAAGCCCATCTCGGTGAGACCAAGATCCAATCAGTGAGATCGAACTGATTAGGGTTTCTGGCAGTGGCTATGTCAAGTGAACTCAGTGGTGCCGGATGAATCAAATCGGTGAGGCCGAGTTTGACTTTAGGATTAGGACATATTTGGAATTGAGAAAGTGGTTGAGGGCTTTGGAGCATATCACTAAGCACTTTGAGCAAGTAGACCATTAAGCAACACCTCATCCCCTTTTAATAGTATTGGCTTTCCTATGGACTCAATGTGATCTTGTACCACTAAAATAGAAATGAAGAGACTTGAGCTTTTGCCAATATTTTGTCCTTAGCATCTAGAAGGGGTTCCACATCCTCTTATCCATGCCACGCCTCTACTGAACTTTCTGAAATATGCTAGATGAAAATATAAGTCCAACAAGAGATATGTTGAAATTACCAAAATCACCCAGGGAGCACTTGTGCTTTCAATCTCCCCCTTTTTGGTAATTGATGACAACATACATCAAAGCCTTAGATAAAGATATGAAGAATAACAAGTAAAGCTTTGGAAATACATGTAACATGCATAGGCAACCCCTACATGTATGTAGTCATGTAAAGATTGTATGTAAGAGCATGTGAATGCATGAGCATGTCAGAGCAAGCAATGAGTTACATGTGTCTTGGCTATATGCATCAGAGCAAATGATGTAAATATAGGAAATGTACCTCCATGTACATGAGTCCTTCTTGCAAACAATGTTTACATCAGCAAGAGATCATCTTGTACATGGATGTGATGCATATACTTACCTTGTGGTCTTGCGTTGGCTTTGGAGGAGGTGAGCTTGAGAAAACAGGGTTAGATAACACATGAACACCTACTAAACAAAGCAAGTTGACAAAACCACAAGAGTACCAAGACTGGGATGACATGTAGTGAGTGAGCACTTAGTACTCTATTTGGGTATAGACATGTCCCCAAGGGATAAATATATGCAATGAATTCCAAAGATTTTCTTCCCTTAGATATGAGCTCTTTCTCCCCTTGAATCTGACATTGGATAATGGGAGAAGATAGGGTAAGAGAAAATTAGAACAAGGCAACATAACATTTACTTAACATGTCTTTACCCTCTTAAAGACATGTGACTTCCCTCCTCTATGGTTAATAGGCATCTGGAGAAGCTAAGATGTGCTTCCTCTCTTGTGTGATAAGCTTTGATGTGCTCTCGCCCCCCCCCCCTTTGACATCAATTTCCAAGAAGGGATCTTCTGGAGCATGAGTCATATAGGTTTGGTCCTTGAGTCACATTTCAAAGCAGTCTGTAGTCTAAGATGCAAGTAGAGGAAAAGAATCATCGAGTGGAGCTGGAGAAGAAATGACAATTGCAATGGCAAAAAAAATTCTCAGTAGTGCAATCGGTAACGCCGAGTTATTTTCATCGGTGACACCGAGTTGGAGATGTCAGACATGATGCATATTGGTCAGCCTGGGTTTGTCCTTGTCGGTTGGACCGATGAAAAATCTACAATGCTGGATTGCAATTCGGTCAAGCTGATAGGCAGAAGTCGGTGAGACTGATGTCGCTTGAACTACGTTGGTATTTCCCCTAAGAGGAAGGGATGATGCAGCACAGCGGCGATAGGTATTTCCCTCAGATATGAAACCAAGGTTATCGAACCAGTAGGAGAACCAAGCAACACAACGTAAACAGCCCCTGCACACGGATGACAAATCCTCGCAACCCGACGTGTTAAAGGGGTTGTCAATCCCTTCCGGGCACGGCACCTCAAGATAGGCAACGGACGTGAGATAAAATTGTAGTAGATTGATAGATCGAACGCCAAATAAAATAAATAAGGATAAATCACAAAAAGGTTTTTTGGTTTAATAGATCTGAAAATAAATGCAAAGGAAAATAGATCGCAAAGGCAAATAATATGAGAAAGAGACCCGGGGGTCGTAGGTTTCACTAGTGGCTTCTCTCGAGAAAAATAGCAAACGGTGGGTGAACAAATTACTTCTGGGCAATTGACAAAACTTCAAATACTCATGATGATATCCAGGCAATGATCATTACATAGGCATCACGTCCAAGATTAGTAGACCGACTCCAGCCTGCATCTACTACTATCACTCCACACATCAACTGCTATCCAGCATGCATCTAGTGTATTAAGTTCATGGAGAAACAGAGTAATGCAATAAGAACACTGACCTGATGTAGACAAGATCTATCTATGTAGAGATAGACCCCATTGTTTTATCCTTAGTAGCAATGATACATACATGTTGGTTCCCTTTCTTTCACTGGGATCAAGCACCGTAAGATCGAACCCACTACACAACACCTCTTCCCATTTGATGGCAGCTGGAACTACGTCAGTATTTCCCCAGAGAGGGAGGGATGATGCAGCAAAGCGGTGGTAGGTATTTCCCTCAGTTATGAAACCAAGGTTATCGAACTACTAGGAGAACCAAGCAACACAACGTAAATAGCCCCTGCACACAAATAACAACACCTCGCAACCCAATGTGTTAAAGGGGTTGTCAATCGGGTAATGGCGCCAGAAATTGGTGTGTGATGGTAAAAAGGTTGTAATAGATTGGATAAATAGATCACAAATAAAATAAAGTTCAGCAAAGTATATTTGTATTTTTGGTTTAATAGATCTGAAAATAAAAGCAAAGGAAAAGTAGATCGCAAAGGCAAATATATGAGAAATAAGACCCGGGGGCGTAGGTTTCACTAGTGACTTCTCTCAAGAAAAATAGCAAACGGTGGTTAAACAAATTACTGTTGGGCAATTGGTAGAACTTCAAATAATTATGACGATATCTAGGCAATGATCATTACATAGGCATCACTTCCAAGATTAGTAGACGGACTCCTGCCTGCATCTACTACTATTACTCTACACATCGACCGCTATCTAGCATGCATATAGTGTATTAAGTTCATGGAAAAACATAGTAATGCAATAAGAACGATGACATGATGTAGACAAGATATGTTTATCTATATGGTGGTGGATATAGATCTCGTCTTTTATCCTTAGTAGCAACGATACACACGTGTCGGTTCCCTTTCTGTCATTGGGATCAAGCACTATAAGATCGAACCCACTACCAGGTACCTCTTCCCATTGCGAGATAAATAGATCGAGTTGGCCAGACAAAACCCAAATATTGGAGAAGAAATACGAGGCTATAAGAGATCATGCATAAAAGATATCAAAGAAACTCAAATACTTTCATGGACATAAAAACATAGATCTGATCATAAACTCGAAGTTCATTGATCCCAACAAACACACGGCAAAAGAGTTACATCATACGGATCTCCAAGAGACCATTATATTGACAATCAAGAGAGAGAGAGATGAAGCCATCTAGCTACTAACTACGGACCCGAAGGTCAACAAAGAACTACTCGCGCATCATCGGAGAGGCACCAATGGAAGTGGTGAACCCCTCCGTGATGGTGTTTAGATTGGATCTGGTGTTTCTGGACTCTGCAGCGGCTGGATGAATATTTCGTCGACTCCCCTAGGGCTTTGGGAATATTTGGTTATTTATAGAGCAAAGAGGTGGTCTGGGGCACCCAAGGTGGGCACAACCCATCGGGGGGCGCCCTGGTGGGTTGTGCCCCCCTTGGGGCACCGCCTAGGTGCAACCAGGGCCCATCTGCTTCCTTTTGTCCCATAAAAAATCATTCTAAAGTTTCGTTCCATTTGGACTCTGTTTGATATTGATTTCCTGCGATGTAAAAAACATGGAAAAACAGGAAGTGGCACTGGGCACTATGTCAATAGGTTAGTACCAAAAATGATATAAAATGATTAAAAACATCCAAGATTGATAATAAAACAACATGGAATAATCAAAACTTATAGATAAGTTGGATACATATCAGCATCCGCAAGCTTAACTCCTACTCGTCCTCGAGTAGGTAAGTGATAAAAACAGAATTTTCGAGGTGGAGTGTTGTTCATCAAGTCATATCATATTCTTTTCTTTATAGCATGGACATTTGGACTTTTATGTGATTCAAAGCAATAGTCTAGTTTTGACATAATAATGTACATACTCAAGCATATCAACAAGTAACCATGTCTTTCAAAATATCAATGCTAAAATAAGTTATCCCTAGTCCATCATGCTCAAACATTGATCCATTCATGAAACACACTCGAATATTAACTACACCCAATACTTGAGACGATCATATTGCCTCCTAGTTGGTGCTTTTTATGAGAGAAGATGGAGACTCAAATTTCAAAATAAAAATTGCATAAATTAAAAGAAGGTCCCTTCGCAGAGGGAAGTAGGGATTTGTAGAGGTGCTAGAGCTCAAAGCGAAAAGTTTGAGATAAAAACATTTTGGGAGGTGTATCCATCCCACCAATGAAAACGACTTAGAGTTCCAATACTTTCCATGCATAGATATATCATAGGTGGTTCCTAGAAAATAAAGTTTATTCCTTTTTCCACCATAACTTTCACTTTCCATGGCTAATCGTATCCACGGGTTCCCTCCATACCAACACTTTCCAAGGAATTTATTATTTGACAACATAAAGTAAATTCATTTCTTTTTGCATTTCGAGACTGGGCATCCCTAATACATTTGCCTTACTCTCGTTCAAGGACAAGTGAATAAACACTCATCTTGAGAATAACACATCTAGCATGGAAAATATTAGCCACCCCTCACCGCTCCGCGAGCGAAACAAACACACAAAAGAAAAGTTTATTTTGAAAATTAGAGATGGCACATGCAAATTTTCTTAGAACGGCAAAATAATACCGCATATAGGTAGATATAGTGGACTCATGTGGCAAAACTAGTTTAAAGGATTATGGATGCACAAGTAGAGGTCATACTTAGTGCAAAATGAAGGATAGCAAAAGATCGGGAAGCGAACAACCAAGAAACGAATAATCTCATAAGCAAGCATTAAGCATAATTAACACCGAATAATGCACCACAAGTAGGATATAATTTTCATTGCATGACTATTGACTTCCGTGCATGCATAGGGAATCACAAACCTTAACACCAATATTCTTACTAGAAAACAATTACTCATCAACATAACTCACATATCACATCATCAGATCTCAAACTATTACTAAGAATGAAGTTTATTTTGTCCAATGATCTTCATGACATTTTCTTTACTTTATCCTTCTTGGATATCTATCACTTTGGGACTAATTTTCATGTGTTGCTTTTCATAAGCTCAACCAAATATAAGTGAAGATCATGACCATAACAAATTTCTTTCTCTCAAAATAATTTAAGTGAATCAAGAGAGAATTTATCCAAAATTAACAAAGCACACCGTGCTCAAAAAGATATAAGTGAAGCGCTTAGAGCAAGTCCTAGCTCATAAAAGATTTAAGTGAAGCATAGAGAGCAATTCTAACAAGTCATGACATAATTTTGGCTCTCTCAAATAGGTGTGTCCAGCATTGATTGATAATTTAAAACACAAAATAAAACAATCAAAGACACATATCATACAAGACGCTCTAAGCAAATCACATATCATGTGACGAATAAAAATATAGTCTCGGGTAAAATACCGATCGTTGTTGGAAGAAAGCGGGGACGCCGGTCGGGGGCATCCCCAAGCTTAGTTCATTGCTCATTCTTGGATAATAGCTTGGGATGCCGGGGCATCCCCAAGCTTAGGCTCTTACATCATTCCTTCATCCATCGTAAGATAACCCAAAACTTGAAAACTTCAATCACACAAAACTCAACAAAGCCTTCGTGAGATCCGTTAGTATAAGAATAATAAACCACTACTATAAGTGTTGTATCAAACCAATTCATATTTTGTTTTTGTATTATATCTACTATATTACAACTTTTCTATGGCAAAAACTCATCAAAGAAAACCATAGAGCCATCAAAATAAGCACACAACACAAAAGAAAGCAGAATCTATCAAAACAGAACAGTCTGTAGCAATCTGACTATTTCGAGTACTTCTGTAACTCCAAAAACTCTGAAAAATTAGGATGACCTGAGGAATTTGTATATCGATCTACCACAACTGGAATGGATATTTCATCGCTCTCTAATAAAAAATGAAAAATAATTTCGTGAGCGCAAACTTTCTGTTTTTTCAGCAAGATCAAACAACTATTGCCCAAGAAGATCCTAAAGGCTTAACTTGGCACAAAAACTAATTAAAACATAAAAAACACAATAATAACAGTAGAATAATTGTGCTAACACTCAAGAACAGAAAGCAAAAAAGCAAAAATAAAATATTCATTGGGTTGCCTCCCAACAAGCGCTATAGTTTTACGCCCTTAGCTAGGCATATAGCAAGGATCTAAGTTTTGTCATCTTTGGTTCGAGATCCATAAGATGCCCTCATGATTGATTCATAAGGTGGCTTAATTATAGTTGTAGGAAAGTGTTCCATACCTTTCCTCAAAGGAAATTGGAACTTAATATTGCCTTCTTTCATATCAATCACGGCACCGATAGTGCATAAAAATGGTCTACCAAGAATAATTGGACAAGATGGATTGCAATCAATATCATGAACAATAAAATCTATGGGCACATAATTCCTATTTGCAAGAATAAGAACATCATTAATCCTTCCCATAGGCTTTTTAATAGTGGAATCCGCCAAGTGCAAATTCAAGGAACATTCTTCAAGATTGGTAAGACCAAGCACATCACATAAAGATTTCGGAATTGTGGAAACACTAGCACCCAAGTCACACAAAGCAAAACACTCATAATTTTTAATCTTGACTTTGATAGTAGGTTCCCATTCATCATACAATTTTCTAGGAATTGGAACTTCTAATTCCATTTTTTCTTCAAGAGCTTTCATCATAGCATTAACAATATGTTTAGTAAAAGCTTTATTTTGTTCATAAGCATGGGGTGAATTTATCATGGATTGCAACAAAGAAATACAATCGATCAAAGAGCAACTATCATAATTAAAGTCTTTGTAATCCAAAATAGTGGGTGCATCACTAGCTAAAGTTTTGACCTCTCCAAACCCACTTTCATCAATTTTCTCAACCAGATTTTCACCCTCCGAAATATTGGGATGCCTTATACCTAAAGTTGACTCATCTCCAGTCCCTTTTTCATCATTCTTAACTTTACTAAACAAGGAATCAACATAAGAAACACCAATCATTTTAAGATCTTCATCAATTTTATTCTCTAATGAGATTAGTTAGCGGCCATTTGATTCACTAAGGTAGCTTGTGCATCGGATATTTTTCCTAACAAACTTTCGGCAAAAGCATAATTAGATTGGAGATTGCAAACTTCTCTACTAATATCATCAAGTTGTTTTGTAATAGCATCTAGCACAACGGAGTGCTCCTTAAGTTCTTCAGTAAAATACTTATTTTGCACAAATTGTGTAGTCATATATTCCTTAGTACTTTTCTCAATTTCAAGCAAAATATTTGGGTAAGGAACATCATAATATTTTCTCTAAGACATCATGACTATGCAAACAAGGACGCACACAAAAATAGATCCGGCAAGAAAACGGCGAACGGAAAAAGAGAGGCAAATAAAACGGCAAATTTTGTGAAGTGTGGGAGAGGAAAACAAGAGGCGAATGGAAAATAATGTAAATTGCAAGGAGATGAGATTTGTGATTAGGAACCTGGTTATGTTGAAGATCCTCCCCGGCAACGGCGCCAGAAATTCTCCTTGATGGCAGCTGGAACTATGTCGGTATTTCCCTAGAGAGGGAGGGATGATGCAGCATAGCGGCGGTAGGTATTTCCCTCAGTGATGAAACCAAGGTTATCGAACGAGTAGGAGAACCAAGCAACATAACTTAAACAGCCCCAGCACACAAATAACAACACCTCACAACCCGACATGTTAAAGGGGTTGTCAATCCCTTTCAGGTAATGGCGCCGGAAATTGGTGTGTGACGGTAAAAAGGTTGTAATAGATTGGATAAACAGATCACAAATAAAATAAAGTGCAGCAAAGTATTTTTGTATTTTTTGTTTAATAGATCTGAAAATAAAATCAAGGAAAAAGTAGATCGCAAAGGCAAATATATGAGAAATAAGACTCGGGGGCCGTAGGTTTCACTAGTGGCTTCTCTCAAGAAAAATAGAAAACAGTGGGTAAACAAATTACTGTTGGGCAATGGATAGAACTTCAAATAATTATGATGATATCCAGGTAATGATCATTACATAGGCATCATGTCCAAGATTAGTAGACCGGCTCCTGCCTGCATCTACTACTATTACTCCACACATCGACCGCTATCCAGCATGCATCTAGTGTATTAATTAAGTTCATGGAAAAACGGAGTAATGCAATAAGAACGATGACATGATGTAGACAAGATCCATTTATCTATATGGAGGTAGATATAGATCTCGTCTTTTTATCCTTGGTAGCAACGATACATACGTGTCGGTTCCCTTTCTGTCACTGGGATCAAGCACCGTAAAATCGAACCCACTACCGGGCACCTCTTCCCATTGCAAGATAAATAGATCGAGATGGTCAGACAAAACCCAAATATCAGAGAAATACGAGGCTATAAGAGGTCATGCATAAAAGAGATCAAAGAAACTCAAATACTTTCATGGATATAAAAACATAGATATGATCATAAACTCGAAGTTCATCGATCCCAACAAACACACCGCAAAAGAGTTACATCATATGGATCTCCAAGGGACCATTGTATTGAGAGAGAGATGAAGCCATCTAGCTACTAACTACGGACCCGAAGGTCTACAAAGAACTACTCACGCATCATCGGAGAGGCACCAATGGAAGTGGTGAACCCCTCCATGATGGTGTTTAGATTGGATCTAGTGTTTCTGGACTTTGCGGCGGCTGGATGAAAATTTCGTCGACTCCCCTCGGGTTTTCGGAATATTTGGGTATTTATAGAGCAAAGAGGCGGTCCGGGGGGCACTCGAGGTGGGCACATCCCACCGGGGCACCAGGATCTCCTGGCGCGCCCTAGTGGTTGTGCCCCCCTCGGGGCACCCCCCGGAGCAACCAGGGCCCATCTGCTTCCTTTTGGCCCATAAAAAATCATCGTAAAGTTTCTTGCCATTTGGACTCCGTTTGATATTGATTTCCTGAGATGTAAAAAACATGGAAAAAATAAGAACTGGCACTGGGCACAATGTCAATAGGTTAGTACCAAAAAATGATATAAAATGATTATAAAATATCCAAGATTGATAATAAAACAGCATGGAACGATCAAAAATTATAGATACGTTGGACACATATCACCATTGCAAGATAAATAGATCAAGTTGTCCAAACAAAACCCGAATATCAGAGAAGAAATACAAGGCTATAAGCAATCATGCATAAAAGAGATCAAAGAAACTCAAATACTTTCATGAATATAAAAAGATAGATCTGATCATAAACTCAAAGTTCATCGATCCCAACAAACACACTGCAAAAGAGTTACATCATATGGATCTCCAAGAGACCATTGTATTGAGAATCAAGAGAGAGAGAGAGAGAGAGAGGAAGCCATCTAGCTACTAACTACGAACCCGAAGGTCTACAAAGAACTACTCACGCATCATCGTAGAGGCACCAATGGAGGTGGTGAACCCCATCCGAGATGGTGTCTAGATTGGATCTGGTGGTTCTGGACCCTGCAGCGGCTAGATCAATATTTCATCGACTCCCCTAGGGTTTCTGGAATATTGGGGTATTTATAGAGCAAAGAGGCGATCCGAGGGGAACCCAAGGTGGGCACAACCCACCAGGGCGCGTCTGGGCCTCCTGGCGTGCCCTGGTGGGTTCTGCTCTCCTTGGAGCATCCCCAGGTGCAGCCAGGTCCCATTATGTTCCTTATGGTCCATAAAAATTCTCCTTAAAGTTTCGTGGCATTTGGACTCCATTTGATATTGATTTTCTGCAGTGTAAAAAACATGGAAAAAATAGCAAACTGGCGCTTGGCATTTTGTCAATAGGTTAGTATCAAAAAATGATATAAAATGACTATAAAACATCCAAGTTTGATAATATAACAGCATGGAACAATAAAAAATTATAGATACGTTTGAGACATATCAGCATCCCCAAGCTTAACTCCTACTCATCCTCGATTAGGTAAGTGATAAAACAGAATTTTTGATGTGGAATGCTGCCTAACATGTCATATCATATTCTTTTGTTTATAGCATGGACATTTGGACTTTTATATTATTCAAAGCAATAGTCTAGTTTTGACATGATTATTTAAATACTCAAGCATATCAACAGGCAACCATGTATTTCAAAATATCAAAGCTAAAATAAGTTATCGCTAGCCCATCATGCTCAATCATTGATCCATTCATGAAGCACATTCGCATGTTAGCTACACCCAATACTCAAGTACGATCATATTGCCTCCTAGTTGGTGCTTTTATAACAGAAGATGGAGACCCAAATTCAAAATAAAAATTGCATAAAGTAAAAGATAGGCCCTTCGTGAGGGAAGTAGGGATTTGTAGGGGTGCTAGAGCTCGAAGCAAAAAACTTAGAGATAAAAACATTTTTGGAGGTGTATCCATCCCACCAATGAAAACGACTTAGAGTTCCCGATACTTTCCTTGCTTAGATATATCATAGGTTGTTTCCAAACAGAAAATAAAGTTTATTCCTTTTTCCACCATACTTTCACTTTCCATGGCTAGCCGTTTCCACCATACCAACACTTTCCAAGGAATTTATTACTTGACAACATAAAGTAAATTCATTTTTCATTTCGGGACTAGGCATCTCTAATACCTTTGCCTTACTCTCGTGCAATGACAAGTGAATAAACACTCATCGTGACAATAACACATCTAGCATGGAAAATATTAGCCACCCCTCACCGCTCCGCGAGCGAAACAAACACACAAAAGAGAAGTTTATTTTGAAAATTAGAGATGGCACATGCAAATTTGCTTAGAACGGCAAAAGAATACGACATATAGGTAGATATAGTGGACTCATGTGGCAAAACTGGTTTAAAGGTTTTTGGATGCACAAGTAGATATCATACTTAGTGCAAAATGAAGGCTAGGAAAACATTAAGAAGTGACCAACCAAGAAAAAAATAATCTCATAAGCAAGCATTAAGCATAATTAACACCGAATAATGCACCACAAGTAGGATATAATTTCATTGCATGACTACTGACTTTCGTGCTTGCATAGGGAATCACAAATCTTAACACCGATATTTTTACTAAAGCATAATTACTCATCAACATAACTCACATATCACATCATCATATCTCAAAACTATTACTAAGAATCAAGTTTATTTTGTCCAATGATCTTCATGAAAGTTTTTGTTATATCCTTCTTGGATATCTATCACTTTGGGACTAATTTTCATGTGTTGCTTTTCATAAGCTTAAACAAATATAAGTGAAGATCATGAGCATAATATTTCTTCCTTTCTCTAAAATTAATTTAAGTGAAGCAAGAGAGAATTTCTTGAAAATTTTACTAACTCTCAAATAAAACTAAGTGAAGCAAGAGAGCATTTCTTCAAAAATACTAAGCACACCGTGCTCAAAAGGATATAAGTGGAGCACTAGAGCAAGTCCATAGCTCATAAAAAATTTAAGTGAAACAAAGAGAGCAATTCTAACAAGTCATGACATAGTTTTAGCTCTCCCAAATAGGTGTGTCCAGCAAGGGATCAAGACTTAAAACACAAAATAAAAAAAGCAAAGACTCATGTCATACAAGACAATCCAATCAAAACACATAGTATGTGACGAATAAAAATATAACCTCGAGTAAAATACCGATGGTTGTTAGACCAAAGAGGGGATGCCACTCGGGGCATCCCCAAGCTTAGTTGGTTGCTCATTTTTGGATAATATCTTGGGATGCCGGGGCATCCCCAAGCTTAGGCTCTTCTACTCCTTATTCCTTCATCCATCGTAAGATAACCCAAAACTTGAAAACTTCAATCACGCAAAACTCAACAAGACCTTCGTGAGATCCGTTAGTATAAGAAAATAAATCACTACTATAAGTGTTGTATCAAACCAATTCATATTTTTATTCTTGCATTATATCTACTGTATTTTAACTTTTCTATGGCAAAAACTCATCAAAGAAAACCATAGAGCCATCAAAATAAGCACACAACGCAAAGAAAACATAATCTGTCAAAACAGAACCGTCTGTAGCAATCTGACGATTTTGAATACTTCTGTACCTCCAAAAATTCTGAAAAATTAGGATGGCCTACGAAATTTTTATATTGATCTACTGCAAGTGGAATGAGTATTTTATCGCTCACTAGTTAAAAACGAAAATTATATTCGCGAGAACAAAAGTTTCTGTTTTTTTCAGCAAGATCAAACAACTATCACCCAAGAAGATCCTAAAGGCTTTACTTGGCACAAACACTAATTAAAACATAAAAAATACAATCATAACCATAGCATAATTGTGCTAACACTCAAAAACAGGAAGCAAAAATAAAAAATAAATTATATTCATTGGGTTGCCTCCCAACAAGCGCTATAGTTTTACACCCTTAGCTAGGCATAAAGCAAGGATCTATGTTTTGTCATCCTTGTTCTTACCCTTCTTATAGGTGTTTTCATCATGGGGTTTTGTAAACACAACATAAAACATATTATCCATAGAAACCTTAGCGTTCCTAAGTTGATGTTCATCATAACCTTTTTGATTTCCTGCAACAATCCAAAAGTAATGTTGATTAACATTATTGAAAATATGTTGGATTATATCTAAAACGGGGACTTCCTTTTTAAGATTTTCATCAAAGATTTTGTTATCCTCAGGAAAATGTCTTAAAGCATAGTCACTATTGTAAAGAATTTCATCTATCACAGGTTTTTCACGATTCATACCATAAAAAACAAAGATTTCCCTAGTTTCCCATATTATGTAATCAAATTCATTCATAAGAACAAGGGTAGCCAACTTTTTAGCCCTAAGACTCTTTATAACGGGAAGATCAAAAAACAATCTTTGCAAAGTAGGATGGGTACGAATAAATTTACTTTCAAGTTTCAGAACTAGTGCTGAAATAGCATCTGCATAAGAGATAGTAGTTTTAAGTATAGGAGCATCATCAAGACTTAGATTCCCGACAGAATTGAAAAATTCCTGGATACGTTATTTTCCCATAACGTTCCCTTGCCCCAAAATAAAAGTTTTAGCATCCAGATTGCACGTACATCCAAACTTAGGAGTTAGGCCATCATCTGTTGGTGCCATACCGAAATCACTCATGATTGCAAGCAAAGGATAGATCTGACAAGAAAACAACGAACGTGAAAAAGAGGGGCAAATAAAACGGCATTTTTTGTGAATTGGGGGAGAGGAAAATGAGAGGCAAATGGCAGATAAAGTAAATTGCGAGGAGATGATATTTGTGATTAGGAACCTGGTATATGTTGAAGATCCTCCCCGGCAACTGCGCCAGAAATTCCTTTTGATGTCGCTTGAAGCTACGTCGGTATTTCCCCAAAGAGGAAGGGATGATGGAGCACAGCGGCGGTAGGTATTTCCCTCGGATATGAAACAAAGGTTATCGAACCAGTAGGATAACCAAGCAACACAATGTAAACAGCCCCTGCACACAGATAACAAATGCTCGCAACCCGACGTGTTAAAGGGGTTGTCAATCCCTTCTGGGTACTGCGCCTCAAGATAGGCAAACAGACGTGAGATAAAATTGTAGTAGATTGATAGATCTAATGCCAAATAAAATAAAAAAGGATAAATCGATGCAGGGTATTTTTGGGTTTTTTGGTTTAATAGATTTGAAAATAAATGCAAAGGAAAATAGATCGGAAAGGCAAATAATATGAGAAAGAGATCCGGGGGCCGTAGGTTTCACTAGTGGCTTTTCTCGAGAAAAATAGCAAACTGTGGGTGAACAAATTACTGTTGGGCAATTGACAAAACTTCAAATACTCATGATGATATCCAGGCAATGATCATTACATATGCATCACGTCCAAGATTACTAGACCAACTCATGCCTGCATCTACTACTATTACTCCACACATCGACCGCTATCCAGCATGCATCGATTGTATTAAGTTCATGGAGAAACGGAGTAATGCAATAATAATGACGACATGATGTAGACAATATCTATCTATGTAGAGATAGACCCCATAGTTTTATCCTTAATAGCAACGATACATACGTGTCGGTTCCCTTTATGTCACTGGGATCAAGCACCGTAAGATCGAACCCACTACAAAGCACCTCTTCCCATTGCAAGATAAATAGATCAAGTTGGCCAAAAAACCCCAAATATCAAAGAAGAAATATGAGGCTATAAGCAATCATGCAGAAAACAGATCAAAGAAACTCAAATACGTTCATGGATATAAAAAGAAAGATCTGATCATAAACTCAAAATTAATCGATCCCAAGAAACACACCGCAAAAGAGTTACATCATATGGATCTCCAAGAGACCATTGTATTGAGAATCAAGAGAGAGAGAGAGAGGAAGCCATCTAGCTACTAACTACGGACCCGAAGGTCTACAAAGAACTACTCATGCATCATCAGAGAGGCACCAATGGAGGTGGTGAACCCCATCCGAGATGGTGTCTAGATTGGATCTGGTGGTTTTGGACTCTGCAGTGGCTGGATCAATATTTTGTTGACTCCCCTAGAGTTTCTGGAATATTGGGGTATTTATAGAGCAAAGAGGCGGTCCGGGGGGCACCCGAGGTGGGCACAACCCACCAGGGAGTGCATGGGCCTCTTAGCGCGCCCTGGTGGGTTGTGGTCCCCTCGGAGCCCCTCCCCGCAGCCAGGGCCCATTATGTTCCTTCTGGTCCATAAAAATTCTCTGTAAAGTTTCATGGCCTTTGGACTCCGTTTGATATTGATTTTCTGCGACGTAAAAAACATGGAAAACAGCAACTGGCACTTGGCATTATGTCAATAGGTTAGTACCAAAAAATGATATAAATGACTATAAAATGATTATAAAACATCCAGTATTGATAATATAACAGCATGGAACAATAAAAATTATAGATACGTTGGAGTCGTATCAGAGATCGAGTCCAATACAGAGGAAAATATTTGTCATCTCAGCTCACTTTGGCACATAAGATCTCACAAAGATTTCCAGGGAACTAACTGAAGGATTTGCAATGAATTATATGCAGAAACTAACAGAGTAACGAAAATAAAAGAGATCTAGATGAAGTGAAAAGGAAACAAATAGTCTAGACACACATGCAAGAGCACAAGAAAATACTAGAGAACTTCATCTAGAAAGGGTTGGTGACATAGTCCCCTATGTTAGAGTATATTGACTGAGGAGTCAAGTGAGAACACTTGATTGCAGGTCATACTCGTTTTTTAAGCTCAAAATGGGGTTACCATTTTTCGTTTAAGCATTTTGATGTATTCACATCTTGTAGAGCTGCTTTGACCTTTGTCCTGGGGTAAAGCTTCTCTAAGATGGAATGACATACCTTGGGTGGTGGTGTTGATCTTGATCGTGTAGTTGAACTTGTGTAGGATGCTCAAGGTTGATGTAGCTCATCAATGGTTGGGATCACCATTTGTAATTTGAGTTCATCTACCTACGTCGGTTAGTCTTGCAAGGTAGAGCACTTGTGTATCCAAAGTGACAGTCATGAAATTTGATATAAACAAATTGTCAAAGGATATATTGAAAGGATTCATGCTTCCTTGACTTCAACCACCATATTGTAGAGACTTGGTGATGTAGAAATTGCTCAAGATGTGCGTGAGTTGCATTATCATGGATTTGGGATCATCCAAGTACCTACAAGGGTTATGTTGGGGATCATTGCAGAAATTAAAAAACTAGATCAATCTATGGAGAGACTAGCAATGAGAGAGAGGGGAGTGTATCTTCATACCCTTGAAGATCGTGAAACAGAAGTGTTAGAAGAACGCGGATGAAGGAGTCATACTCGCAGCGATTCAGATCGCGATTGATTCCGATCTAAGCGCCGAACAACGGCGCCTCCGCGTTCAACACACGTACATCCCGGGGACGTCTCCTCCTTCTTGATCCAGCAAGGGGGGAGGAGAAGTTGGGGAAGAGCTCCGGCAGCACGACGGCGTGGTGGTGGAGCTTGCGGTTCTCCGGCAGGGCTTCGCCAACCTCAACTACGGAGGAGGAGGTGTTGGGGAGGGAGAGGGCTGCGCCAGGGGAAGGGTGCGGCAGCCCTCCCATCTCCCCTCTATTTATAGGGGCAAGGGAGAGGGGGTCAGCCCCCTCCAGATGGATCTAGAGGGGGGCGGCGGCCAAGGAGGGTGGCTTGCCTCCCAAGCCAAGGGGGGCTCCCCCTTTAGGGTTTCCCCTAAACCCTAGGCGCATGGGCCCTAGGGGGTTCTGGTGCCTAGCCCACTTAGGGGCTGGTTCCCCTCCATATTTTGCCCATAGGGAACTCCAGGGCAGGTGGACCCTCCTGGTGGACCTCCGGAACCCCTTTGGTGGTCCCGGTACAATACCGATAAACCCCCGAACACTTCCGGCGACCAAATAAGGACTTCCCATATATAAATCTTTATCTCCGAACCATTCCAGAACTCCTCGTGAGGTCCGGGATCTCATCCGGGACTCCGAACAACATTCAGTAACCACATACTAATTCCCATAACAACTCTAGCATCACCGAACCTTAAGTGTGTAGACCCTACGTGTTCGGGAACCATGTAGACATGACCGAGACATCTCTCCGGTCAATAACCAACAGCGGGATCTGGATACCCATGTTGGCTCCCACATGTTCCACGATGATCTCATCGGATGAACCATGATTTCGAGGATTCAATCAATCTCGTATACAATTCCCTTTGTCAATCGGTACATTACTTGCCCGAGATTCAATCGTCGGTATCCCAATACCTCATTCAATATCGTTACGGCAAGTCAGTTTACTCATTCCGTAATGCATGATCCCGTGACTAACTGCTTAGACACATTGAGCTCACTATTATGATGCATTACCGAGTGGGCCCAGAGATACCTCTCCATCATACGGAGTAACAAATCCCAGTCTCGATTCGTGCCAACCCAACAGACATTTTCGGAGATACCCGTAGTGCACCTTTATAGCCACCCAGTGACATTGTGACGTTTGGCACACCCAAAGCATTCCTACAGTGTCCGGGAGTTGCACAATCTCATGGTCTAAGGAAAAGATACTTGACATTAGAAAAGCTTTAGCAGATGAACTACACGATCTTGAGCTATGCTTAGGATTGGGTCTTGTCCATCACATAATTCTCCTAATGATGTGATCCCATTATCAACAACATCCAATGTCCATGGTCAGGAAACCGTAACCATCTATTGATCAACGAGCTAGTCAACTAGAGGCTCACTAGGGACATGTTGTGGTCTATGTATTCACACATGTATTACGATTTCCGGATAACACAATTATAGCATGAACAATAGACAATTATCATGAACAAGGAAATATAATAAGAACCATTTTATTATTGCCTCTAGGGCATATTTCCAACAGTCTCCCACTTGCACTAGAGTCAATAATCTAGTTACATTGTGATGAATCGAACACCCATAGAGTTCTGGTGTTGATCATGTTTTGCTCGTGGAAGAGGTTTAGTCAATGGATCTGCGACATTCAGGTCCGTATGCACTTTACAAATATCTATGTCTCCATTTTGAACATTTTCACGAATGGAGTTGAAGCAACGCTTGATATGTCTGGTCTTCTTGTGAAACCTGGGCTCCTTGGCAAGGGCAATGGCTCTAGTGTTGTCAAAGAAGAGAGTCATCGGGCCCGATGCATTGGGAATAACTCCTAGGTCGGTAATGAACTCCTTCATCTAGATTGCTTCATGTGCTGCCTCCGAGGCTGCCATGTACTCCGCTTCACATGTAGATCCCGCCACGACGCTTTGCTTGCAACTGCACCAGCTGACTGCCCCACCATTCAAATATACACGTATCCGGTTTGTGACTTGGATTCATCCAGATCTGTGTCGAAGCTAGCATCGACGTAACCTTTAACGATGAGCTCTTCATCACCTCCATAAACGAGAAACATATCCTTAATCCTTTTCAGGTACTTCAGGATATTCTTGACCGTTGTCCAGTGTTCCATGCCGGGATTACTATGGTACCTTCCTACCAAACTTACGGAAAGGTTTACATCAGGTTTGGTACACAACATGGCATACATAATAGACCCTAAGGCTGAGGCATAGGGGATGACACTCATCATTTCTCTATCTTCTGCCGAGGTCGGGCATTGAGCCGTGCCCAATCTCACACCTTGCAATATAGGCAAGAACCCCTTCTTGGACTGATCCATATTGAACTTCTTCAATATCTTGTCAAGGTACATGATTTGTGAAAGACCAATGAGGCATCTCGATCTATCTCTATAGATCTTCATGCCTAATATAGAAGCAGCTTCTCCAAGGTCCTTCATTGAAAAACACTTATTCAAGTAGGCCTTTATGCTTTCCAAGAGTTCTATATCATTTCCCATCAATAGTATGTCATCCACATATAATATGAGAAATGCTACAGGGCTCCCACTCACTTTCTTGTAAACACAGGCTTCTCCATAAATCTGCGTAAACCCAAACGCTTTGATCATCTCATCAAAGCGAATGTTACAACTCCGAGATGCTTGCACCAGCCCATAGATTGAGCGTTGGAGCTTGCATACCTTGTCAGCATTCTTAGGATCGACAAAATCTTCCGGCTGCATCATATACAATTCTTCCTTAAGGAAACCATTAAGGAATGCCGTTTTGACGTCCATTTGCCATATCTCATCATCATAGAATGCGGCAATTGCTAACATGATTTGGACGGACTTCAGCTTCGCTACGGGTGAGAAGGTCTCATCGTAGTCAACCCCTTGAACTTGTCGGTAACCCTTAGCAACAAACCGAGCCTTATAGATGGTCATGTTACCATCCGCGTCTGTCTTCTTCTTAAAGATCCATTTATTTTCTATGGCTCGCCGATCATCGGGCAAGTCAGTCAAAATCCATACTTCGTTTTCATACATGGATCATATCTCGAATTTCATGGCTTCAAGCCATTTGTTGGAATCTGGGCCCGCCATTGCTTCTTCATAGTTTGAAGGTTCACTGTTGTCTAACAACATGACTTCCAGGACAGGGTTGCCGTACCACTCTGGTGCGGAACGTGTCCTCGTGGACCTACGAAGTTCAGTAGTACCTTGATCCGAAGTTTCATGATTATTATCATTAACTTCCTCTCTAATCGGTGCAGGCACCACAGAAGCATTTTCCTGAGCTGCGCTACTGTCTGGTTCAAGAGATAGTACCTCATCAAGTTCTACTTTCCTCCCACTTACTTCTTTCGAGAGAAACTCTTTCTCCAGAAAGGATCCATTCTTGGCAACAAAGATCTTGCCTTCGGATCTGAGGTAGAAGGTGTACCCAATGGTTTCCTTAGGGTATCCTATGAAGACGCATTTTTCCGACTTGGGTTCGAGCTTTTCAGGTTGAAGTTTCTTGACATAAGCATCGCATCCCCAAACTTTTAGAAACAACAGCTTAGGTTTCTTTCCAAACCATAATTCATACGGTGTCATCTCAATGGATTTCGACGGAGCCCTATTTAAAGTGAATGCGGTAGTCTCTAAAGCATAACCCCAAAATGATAGCGGTAGATCAGTAAGAGACATCATAGATCGCACCATATCCAATAGTGTGATTACGACGTTCGGACACACCATTATGCTGAGGTGTTCCAGGCGGCGTGAGTTGTGAAACAATTCCACATTTCCTTAAGTGCGTGCCAAATTCGTGACTCAAATATTCTCCCCCACGATCTGATCGTAATAACTTCATTTTCCTGTCACATTGATTCTCCACCTCATTTTGAAATTCCTTGAACTTTTCAAAGGTCTCGGACTTGTGTTTCATTAAGTAAACATACCCATATCTACTCAAGTCATCAGTGAGGGTGAGAACATAACGATAGCCACCGCGAGCCTCAACGCTCATTGGACCGCACACATCAGTATGTATGATTTCCAATAAGTTGATTGCTCGCTCCATTGTTCCGGAGAACGGAGTCTTGGTCATTTTGCCCATGAGGCATGGTTCGCATGTGTCAAATGATTCATAATCAAGAGACTCCAAAAGTCCATCTGCATGGAGTTTCTTCATGCGTTTGACACCAATGTGACCAAGGCGGAAGTGCCACAAGTATGTGGGACTATCATTATCAACCTTACACTTCTTGGCATTCACACTATGAATATGTGTCACATCACGTTCGAGATTAAACAAGAATAAACCATTGACCAGCGGGGCATGACCATAAAACATATCTCTCATATAAATGGAACAACCATTATTCTCGGATTTAAATGAGTAGCCATCTCACATTAAATGAGATCCAAATACAATGTTCATGCTCAAAGTTGGCACTAAATGACAATTATTGAGGTTTAAAACTAATCCCGTAGGTAAATGCAGAGGTAGCGTGCCGACGGTGATCACATCGACCTTGGAACCATTCTTGACGCGCGTCGTCACCTCATCCTTCGCCAGCCTCCGCATATTTTGCAGCTCCTATTTTGAGTTACAAATATGAGCAACCACACCGGTATCAAATACCCAGGAGCTACTAAGAGTGCTGGTAAGGTACACATCAATGACAAGTATATCATATATACCTTTCGTATTGCCGGCCTTCTTATCCGCTAAGTACTTGGGGTAGTTTCGCTTCCAGTGACCGTTTCCCTTGCAATAAAAGCATGCACTCCCAGGCTTGGGTCCATGCTTTGACTTCTTCCCGGAAACTCCCTTGCCGTCCTTCTTGAAGTTCTTCTTACCCTTGCCTTTCTTGAAACTAGTGGTTTTATTGACCATCAACACTTGATGTTCCTTTTTGATCTCCACCTCCGCTGATTTCAGCATTGAATATACCTCAGGAATGGTTTTCTCCATCCCCTGCATATTCAAATTCATCACAAAGCTCTTGTGGCTAGGTGGGAGCGACTGAAGGATTCTGTCAATGACCGCATCATCTGAGAGATTGACTCCCAGCTGAGATAAGCGGTTGTGCAACCCAGACATTTTGAGTATGTGCTCGCTGACAGAACTATTCTCCTCCATCTTACAACTGTAGAACTTGTCGGAGACTTCATATCTCTCGACCCGGGCATGAGCTTGGAAAACCATTTTTAGCTCTTGGAACATCACATATGCTCTGTGCTTCTCAAAACGCTTTCGGAGCCCCGGTTCTAAGCTGTAAAGCATGCCGCACTGAACCAGGGAGTAATCATCACTAGCGACTGCCAGGCGTTCATAACGTCTTGAGTTGCTGGGAAAATAGGTGTGTCACCTAGCGGTGCTTCAAGGACATATGCTTTCTTGGCAGCTATGAGGATGATCCTCAGGTTACGGACCTAGTCTGTGTAGTTGCTACCATCGTCTTTCAGCTTGGTTTTCTCTAGGAACGCGTTGAAGTTGAGGGCAACATCAGCGTGGGCCATTTGATCTACAAGACATATTGCAAAGATTTTTAGACTATGTTCATGATAATTAAGTTCATCTAATCAAATTATTTAATGAAATCCCACTCAGATAGACATCCCTCTAGTCATCTAAGTGATACATGATCCGAGTCAACTAGGCTATGTCTGATCATCACGTGAGACGGACTAGTCATCATCGGTGAACATCTCATGTTGATCGTATCTTCTATACGACTTATGTTCGACCTTTAGGTCTTCTGTGTTCTGAGGCCATGTCTGTACATGCTAGGCTCGTCAAGTCAACCTAAGTGTATTGCGTGTGTAAATCTGGCTTACACTCATTGTATGCGAATGTTAGAACCTATCACACCCGATCATCATGTGGTGCTTCGTAACAATGGACCTTAGCAACGATGCATAGTTAGGGGGAACACTTTCTTGAAATTATTGCAAGGGATCATCTTATTTAAGCTACCATCATTCTAAGCAAATAAGATGTAAAACATGATAAACATCACATGCAATCAAATAGTGACATGATATGGCCAATATCATTTTGCTCCTTTTGATCTCCATCTTCGGGGCGCCATGATCATCATTGTCGCTGGCATGACACCATGATCTCCATCATCTTGTCTTCATGAATTTGCCTCGCCAACTATTACTTCTACTACTATGGCTAATGGTTAGCAATAAAGTAAAGTAATTACATGGCATTTTCATTGACATGCAGGTCATAAAATAAATTAAGACAACTCCTATGGCTCCTGCCGGGTGTCATACTCATCGACATGCAAGTCATAATTCCTATTACAAGAACATGATCAATCTCATACATCACATATATCATTCATCACATCCTTTTGGCCATATCACATCACACGGCATATGCTGCAAGAACAAGTTAGACATCCTCTAATTGTTGTTGCAAGTTTTTACGTGGTTGCTATAGGTTTCTCGCAAGAACGTTTCTTACCTATGCCAAAGCCACAACGTGATATGCGAATTTCTATTTACCCTTCATAAGGACCCTTTTCATCGAATCCAATCCGACTAAAGTGGGAGAGACAGACACCTACTAGCCACCTTATGCAACTAGTGCATGCCAGTCGGAGGAACCAGTCTCACGTAAGCGTACGTGTAAGCTCGGTCCGGGCCGCTTCATCCCATGATGCCACCGAATCAAGATAAGACTAGTAACGGCAAGTAAATTGACAAAATCAACGCCCACAATATCTTGTGTTCTACTCGTGCATAGAAACTATGCATAGACCTAGCTCATGATGCCACTATTGGGGATCGTTGCAGAAATTAAAAAATTTCTATGCATTGCCAAGATCAATCTATGGAGAGACTAGCAATGAGAGAGGGGGGAGTGTATCTTCACACCCTTGAAGATCGCGAAACGGAAGCGTTACAAGAATGCGGATGAAGGAGTCGTACTCGCAGCAATTCAAATCGCGGTTGATTCCGATCTAAGCATCGAACAACGGCGCCTACGCATTCTACACACGTACAGCCCGGCGACGTATCCTCCTTCTTGATCCAGCAAGGGGGAAGGAGAAGTTGGGGAAGAGCTCCAGCAGCACGTCGGCATGGTGGTGGAGCTTGCGGTTCTCTGGCAGGGCTTCGCCAAGCTCAACTATGGAGGAGGAAGTGTTGGGGAGGGAGAGGGCTGCGCCAGGGGAAGGGTGCGGAAGCCCTCCCACCTCCCCTCTATTTATAGGGGCAAGGGAGAGGGGGGCGGCGGCCAAGGAGGCTGGCTTGCCGCCCAAGCCAAGGGGGGCGCCCCCTTTAGGGTTTCCCCTAAACCCTAGGCGCATGGGCCCTAGGGGGTTTTGGCACCCAGCCCACTTAGGGGCTGGTTCCCCTCCATATTCAGCCCATAGGGCCCTTCGGGGCAGGTGGACCCTCCCGGTGGACCCCCGGAACCCCTTTGGTTGTCCCGGTACAATACTGATAAACCCCCGAACACTTCCGGCGACTGAATAAGGACTTCCCATATATAAATCTTTATCTCCGGACCATTCTGGAACTCCTCGTGACGTCCGGGATATCATCCGGGACTCCGAACAACATTCGGTAACCACGTACTAATTCCCATAACAACTCTAGCGTCACCAAACCTTAAGTGTGTAGACCCTACGGGTTCGGGAACCATGTAGACATGACCGAGACATCTCTCCGATCAATAACCAATAGCGGGATCTGGATACCCATGTTGGCTCCCACATGTTCCACAATGATCTCATCGGATGAACCACGATGTTGAGGATTCAATCAATCCCGTATACAATTCCCTTTGTCAATCGGTACGTTACTTGCCCGAGATTCGCTCGTCGGTATCCCAACACCTCGTTCAATCTCATTACCGGCAAGTCACTTTACTCATTCTGTAATGCATGATCCCGTGACTAACTGCTTAGACACATTGAGCTCATTATGATGATGCATTACCAAGTGGGCCCAAAGATATCTCTCCGTCATACGAAGTAACAAATCCTAGTCTCGATTCGTGCCAACCCAACAGACACTTTCGGAGATACCCATAGTGCACCTTTATAGCCACCCAGTTACGTTCTAACATTTGGCACACCCAAAGCATTCCTACTGTGCCCGGGAGTTGCACAATCATATGGTCTAAGGAAAAGATACTTGACATTAGAAAAGCTTTAGCAGATGAACTACACGATCATGTGCTATGCTTAGGATTGGGCCTTGTTGTGACGCCCGGGTAATTAGGCTACAGTAATCCCACGTTAATGATGCCACGTCACCTCGATTATTGTTGCTAATCTCGCTTTAGTTCGAAACCGGTTCGAATTCAAATTCAAAATCAAGCAGACAATAAAATATTTTCAAACATTGAAACAAAAATGTTCGGGGTGAACTAAAAATAGCATAGATAATTGTGGTGGAGAAACCAAACCTTGATAAAATGTTTAAGGGCTCTAAAATGATTAAAATAGTAGTGAAAACAATTAAACAAATGCCTATTGAATTTTATAAAAATATTAAACTATTTTATTATGGGTTAAGATTTAATCTAACAGTAGATTGTTCATAAATACAAATTTAGGTACTAGTTATAATTTTTATAAATCTAAAAATAAAAGAAACTAGAAATAAAACAGTACAAGAAAATAAATAAAAGAAAAGATAAAACAGAAAAGAGAAAAACTAAACTAACAAAAAAAAGAGAAAGCCCCCCCCCCCGCTGGGCCGAGTGGCCCAGCTGGCCTCAGCCGCCCGAACGGGCCCCCCCCCACGGCCCAGCCGGCCAGGCCACCCACCAGCCCAACCGGGCAAAGGCCCAAAGGGCCGGCCCACCCCACTCCCTTAACCCCCTCACGCCGGAACCCTAACCCATCCCGTCGCCTCACTTCCCCCCCCCTCGCCCCACCCCGCTCGCCCCCTCGCTCCCCCCGATCTGGATCGGGGGAAAAAGGCGCCCCGCCGCCGCCCGGAACCCCCGCCGGAGCCGCCCCGCCGCGGCTTGCCTCGTCGACGGCCACCTCGCCGGCGTGCCCGCTGCCTGAGGTCTCCGTGGACGCCGCCATCGCCCCGCGTGCCTCGGCCTCCTCCTCGCCCCGTGCCGGCCGCAGTTCCAGCGCCGCGCCCCCCGACCTCGTCGCCGGACCGCCCCGTCGCCGCCGAACGCCTCCTCGTCCTCCTCCTCGCCGGTCTTCCCCGACCGCCCCCGAGCCCACTGCCCCGTGGCCCTACCCCCCCTCCCCCGTGAGCTCCCCCCTTCGCCCTCCTCTCCCCTTAGGTCGCCTCGGCCGTCACCGCTCGACGCGCTCCGGCGCCACCGTCGCCCGCGCCGGGCCGTCCCGCCCCCGGCCCCTCCCCGCTTCCCCGTGCGGCTCCCCGGCCGCGGCCGCCGCGCCCTTCCCCCCCTGGTCCCAGCCACCGCCGCACCCGCACCGGCCCGACCGCGCCCCCACCTCCAGCCTGCGCCGCCCCGCACCGATCCGTCGCCGTGGCCGACGCCCCACTGGGCGGCCACGGGTGCACGCCCGGGCGCCCACTGCCCGCGAGAACCCGCGCCCGATAGGCCCCCTGGGCCACTGACACGGGGGCCCCATGGCCCAGAACGTTTTATTAAAAAAAAGGAATTAAAATAAAAATAAAAATAAAATAAATATAATTAATAGAAATAAAAATGATTTAATAAAATTATTAATTAATTAATTAATTAAGAAATTAATTAAGTTAATTAATCTGGTTTAATTAATTTAATTAACTAGTTAAGTTTAATTAAACTGTAATTAGATTAACCTAAACCCTAATTAACCTAATTAGAGGATGACAGGTGGGTCCCCCCTGGACCCACATGTCAGGTTGACCAAGTCAACTCTGTTGACTGCCGATGTCAGCATGACATCATGCTGATGTCATTAAATCATTTTCGAATTAATTAAATAATTAATTAAATCTCAGAAATTAATAAAATCTTTAGAAAATCATATCTTTTAATCCGTAACTCGGATTAAAATATTTTCAACATGAAAGTTGCTCAGAACGACGAGACGAATTTGAATACGCAGCCCGTTCGTCCGCCACACATCCCTAACATACCGAACTCGCAACTTTCCCCCTCCGGCTCCTCTGCCCGAAAACGCGAAACACCGGGGATACTTTCCTGGATGTTTCCCCCCTTCACCGGTACCACCTATCCCTACGTTAGGCCACCTCTAGCACAACGTATTGCCGCTTCTTGCTTTTTGTTACATTTGATTGCTCTGTTATTTATTGTGTTCCCCCTCCGTTACTTCTTTCCGGTAGACCCTGAGACCGATGCCGGTACCCCTGTGATCGACTACATCGACGACTCCTCCTTGTCTGAGCAACCAGGCAAGCCCCCCCTTTGATCACCAGATATCGCCTACTCTTCTCTATACTGCTTGCATTAGAGTAGTGTAGCATGTTACTGCTTCCCGTTAATCCTATCCTGATGCATTGCCTATCCTTGCTACTACTGTTGTTACCTTTACCTGCAATCCTAATGCTTAGTATAGGATGCTAGTTTATCATCAGTGGCCCTACATCCTTGTCCGTCTGCCATGCTATACTATCGGGCCGTGATCACTCGGGAGGTGATCACGGGTATATACTATATACTTTATACATGATACATGTGGTGACCAAAGACGGGTCGGCTTGAGGAGCACCCGCGAGTGGAGTTTTGAGGCGGAGCGGCAGGGCAGGTTCCGACCACCTAGGAGAGAGGTGGGCCTGGCCCTGGTCGGCGTTCGCGGATACTTAACACGCTTAACGAGATCTGGGTATTTGATCTGAGTCTGGCCATTTGGTCTATACGCACTAACCATCTACGCGGGAGTAGTTATGGGTATCCCGGCGTCGTGGTATCAGCCGAAGCCTTCGTGACGTCAGCGACTGAGTGGCGCGCGCCGGATTGGACTGGAAGGCCACTAGGCTAGGTCTGCTTTCGGCCGCGTTCGCAATGTGCAGGTGTGCTAAGGGCGATGGGCCCAGACCCCTGGGCGCTTAGGTTTAGACCGGCGTGCTGACCTCTCTGTTGGTCTAGGTGGGGCTGCGACGTGTTGATCTTCCGAGGCCGGGCATGACCCAGGAAAGTGTGTCCGGCCAAATGGGATCGAGCGTGTTGGGGTATGTGGTGCACCCCTGCAGGGAAGTTAATCTATTCGAATAGCCGTGATCTTCGGTAACAGGACAACTTGGAGTTGTATCTTGACCTTATGACAACTAGAACCGGATACTTAATAAAACACACCCTTCCAAGTGCCAGATACAACCGGTGGTCGCTCTCTCACAGGGCGACGAGGGGAGGATCATCGGTTAGGGTTATGCTAGGCGATGATACTTGGAGGACTTCAGTCTACTCTCTTCTACATGTTGCAAGACGGAGGCTGCCAGAAGCGTAGTCTTCGAAAGGATTAGTTATCCCCCTCTTATTCTGGCATTCTGCAGTTCAGTCCATGTATGATACCCTTACTCCATTTGATACCCATGCATATGTAGTGTAGCTCCTTGCTTGCGAGTACTTTGGATGAGTACTCACGGTTGCTTTCTCCCTCCTTTCCCCCTTTCCTTCTTCCTGATTGTCGCAACCAGATGTTGGAGCCCAGGATCCAGACGCCACCGTCGACGACGACTCCTACTACACCGGAGGTGCCTACTACTACGTGCTGCCCGCTGACGACGACCAGGAGTAGTTAGGAGGATCCCAGGCAGGAGGCATGCGCCTCTTTCGATTTGTATCCCAGTTTGTGCTCGCCTTCTTAAGGCAAACTTGTTTAACTTATGTCTATACTCAGATATTGTTTCTTCCGCTGACTCGTCTATGATCGATCTCTTGTATTCGAGCCCTCGAGGCCCCTGGCTTGTAATATGATGCTTGTATGACTTATTTTTATTTGTAGAGTTGTGTTGTGATATCTTCCCGTGAGTCCCTGATCTTGATCGTACACGTTTGCGTGTATGATTAGTGTACGGTCAAATCGGGGGCGTCACACTTGTCCATCACAACATTCTCCTAATGATGTGATCCTGTTATCAACGACATCCAATGTCCATGGTCAGGAAACCGTAACCATCTATTGATCAACAAGCTAGTCAACTAGAGGCTCACTAGGGACATGTTGTGGTCTATGTATTCACACATGTATTACGATTTCCGGATAACACAATTATAGCATGAACAATAGACAATTATCATGAACAAGGAAATATAATAGTAACCATTTTATTATTGCCTCTATGGCATATTTCCAACAGGTTAGATGACATGCAAGGGTACAAGTATAGATCCATGATATATGATCATCATCATAAGAGAAATATCAAGGATTAGTCAAAGGCTCATGCTTCATGTATCCAAATGGAGTTCCTACTCCAAGTTTGAGGCATCAATGATGTTCAATTCACCTCTTAAACAGCAAAATACTTTCTCATCAAGCGGTTTGGTGAATATATCCGCCAATTGCTTATCGGTACGAACATCCTTATGATCAGTGTCTCCTTTAGCAACATGATCTCGAATGAAATGATGACGAATTTCAATATGCTTAGTTAGAGAATGTTGCACGGGATTGTGAGAAATCTTAATAGTACTTTCATTATCACAAAGTAATGGAACATGTTTCACATATATCCCATAATCTTTAAGAGTTTGGGTCATCTAAAGTAATGGAGCACAACATGAACCGGCGGCAATGTATTCCGCTTCGGTGGTGGATAAGGATACCGAGTTTTGTTTCTTGGAGGACCAAGACACAAGAGATCAACCAAGAAATTGACAAGTTCCTGAAGTGGATTTTTTATCAACCTTGTCTCCGGCATAGTCCGAATCGGAGTAGCCAACAAGATCGAAAGAAGACCTCTTAGGATACCAAGTGCCAAAGTTTGGTGTATGAATTAAGTATCTCATTATCCTTTTCACATCCTTAAGATGGCATTCCTTAGGAGCCGCTTGATATCGTGCACACATGCACATACTTAGCATAATATCAGGACGGGAGGCACATAGATATAACAATGAACCAATCATAGAGTGGTAAACCTTTTGGTCAACCGGTTTGCCATCCTTTGTCAAGTCAAGATGTCCACTAGTAGGCATGGGAGTTTTCATACCTTTGCTTTCTTACATGTTGAACTTCTTGAATAAGTCCTTGGTGTACTTTGTTTGGGAAACAAAGGTACCCTCCTTAGTTTGCTTGATTTGCAAACCAAGAAAGAACTTGAGTGCACTCATCATAAAGATCTCAAACTTCTCCGACATTAGCCTTCCAAACTTTTGACTAAAATGAGGGTTAGTCGAACCAAATATGATATCATCCACATAAATTCGGCACACAAATAATTCACCAATAACCCTTTCAGTAAAAATAGTAGAATCAATTTTTCCAATCTCAAAGCCTTTTTCAATAAGAAACTTGGTCAAGCATTTATACCACGCTCTAGGAGCTTGTTTAAGACCATAAAGAGCTTTGTGAAGTTTGTAAACATGATCGGGTTTCTTAGGATTAACAAAGTCGGGAGGTTGTTTAACATACACTTCCTCCTCAATTTCACCATTTAGAAAAGCACTTTTAATGTCCATTTGATACAAAGTGATGTCATGGTGATTGGCATAAGCAAGTAAGATGCGTATGGACTCAAGTCTAGCAACGGGGGCATATGTCTCACCATAGTCCATACCTTCGACTTGAGTGTAGCCTTGGGTGACGAGACGGGCCTTGTTGCGTACAACTTGTCCATCTTCATCTTGCTTATTCCGAAACACCCATTTGGTACCAATGACATTTTGGTTGTTGTCCGGCTTTTCTTCCAAGGTCCACACTTGGTTCCTCTCTATGTTGTGTAGCTCTTCGTGCATGGCATTCACCCAGTCCGGATCATCAAGCGCTTCTTCAACCTTCATAGGTTCAATACTAGAAATGAATGAATAATGTTCACTAAAATTAGCCAAACGAGTTTTAGAGCCAGTAATTCTCCCAGTTTGGCTATCATCAAAGATTTGTTTGACGGATGGTCTCTTGAAACTCTTGCTCTGACTCGTGAGAGCTTTTGTTTGGGTCGGGGTGGAACATCCTCTTCATCATCTGGTTCTTCCTCTTGGCCTTCTTCCTTGTTGGTGTTGTGGTTCTCTTGTGGAGGCGGAGAAGGGGGTTGATGAGGTTCATCTTGGTGTACTTCCTCATTTTCTCCATCTTGGTGTGTCCCACTTGTGGATGCCTCCGAGTCAACTCGTGGTTCACCTTGTCGTGAGGTAAATGCTTCCACTTGAACTGATGAGGTACTCTCCTTCACCTCCGTTGGGCGAATCTTGCCAATAGACAAGTCTTGGATTGCTTCTGAAGGGTCTTTCTCTCCTACATCAATTGGCAATTTCTCTGCTTGCAAACCGTTAGATTCATCAAACTTCACATCTACCGTCTCTTCAACCTTTCGGGTGAAATTGTTGTAGATACGGTAAGTGTGAGAGTTTGAGCCGTAAACGAGTAGGAAACCTTCATGAGACTTAGGAGCAAATTTTGAACGACGATGCTTATCAAGAATATAGCACTTTCAGCCTAATACTCGAAAGTATCCAACTTGGGGTTTGTTACCGGTGAGAAGCTCGTATGCCGTCTCGCCAAGTACCTTGTGAAGATATACACGATTTGTTGCATGACAAGTTGTCTCAACCGCTTCCACCCAAAAGTGTTTTGGCATCTTCTACTCATCAAGCATCATTCTCGCCATCTAGATAAGAGTCTGGTTCTTCCTCTCAACTACTCCATTTTGTTGATGTGTGTACATAGCCGAGAACTCATGTGAAATCCCATCTTCATCAAGAAAGGTGTCCACATTTGCGTTCTTGAACTCTGTTCCATTGTCGCTGCGAACCTTCTTGATCTTCACTTCAAATTGATTTTGAGCCTTTCTAGCGAAGTTGTTGAAGATATTTTGGACCTGCGATTAATCATCAAGAAAGAACACCCATGTAAATCTTGAAAAGTCATCAACTATGACTAAACTGAATGAGTTACCACTGAGACTTTTGTAGGCGTTGGGACCAAAAAGATCCATATGAAGCAGCTTGAGAGGTCTTCTCGTGGTCATGATGTTTTCACGGGGTGGCTTCCTCCAACCTGTTTTGCTGCTTGACAAGCATTGCACAGTCTATCCTTGTCAAATATAACATCTTTCACTCCAAGGATATGACCACCTTTAATAAGCTTATCAAGATTTCACATGCCCACATGACCTAACCGTCTATGCCACAACCAACCTTTAGAAGATTTAGCAATTAAGAAAGTTCTAGATTGAGCCTTTTTAGTGAAATTAACAATGTATAGATCACCTCTACGTATACCGATACAGACCATATTATGATTATCTCTTCGAAACACTTGGCAATCTACTTCAATAAATAGGACATTGAAACCAAAGTAAGCTAGTCTAGATATGGAAAGTAGATTATAGCCAAGAGATTCAACGAGCATAACATTTTGGATGGAGTTTTCATGTGAGATGGCCACCTTACCAAGGCCAACCACTTTACCATTTGAGTTATCACCAAAATTGATATATTTTCGAGGGCTATCATTTTCAGCAAGCTCACGAAACATATCCTTGTCTTCGATCATGTCATAGGTGCATCCACTATCAATAACCCATTCCTTTCCTCCAGCCATGTAGCCACGAAGGTTAGCCATTAGACCAAAGTGTCTCATATACTCATCGAGATCGAATTCACTATCATCATCCTCATCATAGTGTCCATGCTCAACATCATCTTGTGATTGATCATCACCTAGAGAAAGTGATTCATTAGATGTATGACCATGGAAATATTCATCTTTATGAATTCTAATGACTTGAGAGATAATGCTACTAATGACTCCAATATCAACTTTGGCACGCATAAGGTCACGAAGCTCAAATAGACAATCATAAAACTTAGGATCACTAGGTTTCATTTTATGAAAAGCTATGGACTTTTGAAGAATTACATCTAGATTTTTCAAGGAATAGTTTGGAAACCTTTCCTCGAGAAATCTCCATATGGTGTAAGCACATTCAAGAGTAGGCAAGCAAACAATCAAATTTCTAGGCAATCCTCTAATGATAAGATTGATAATTCTAAGATTGTGGATCATGTCAAGAGACTCGTCGGGGGTAGGATGCAAGGGGTCAACAAGGGGCACACAAGGGCTAGTAATGTACTTGTTCAAATGATATTCATTGAAAATCTCAAGCATCTCATTTTTCAATCACTAAAGAACTCTCCATCAAGCATAGGCACTCTATGTCTAAAACTCCCCATCATAGACTCATCCATATTCCTCCAATGGTGATTAAACCAAAGCAACGGAGACCAATGCTCTGTTACCAATTGAAAGGATCGAGAAGAGGTGTCTAGAGGGGGGATTAGACCCTCGACGAGAAAAATTAGCAGTTTTTTAAAATCTTCAAATTGAGGTGGAGTTTTAGCACAAGTTTAAGCATTCGCAATACATTTCAAGCAAGCATGTCAAGAGTATATGAGCAGCGGAAAGTAAAGCATGCAAGTTGCAAGAAAGTAAAGGGATGGGATTGGAGTGTGCAAACGCAATTGGAGACACGGAGATTTTTGGCATGGTTCCGGTAGGTAGAGCTATCGTACATCCACGTTGGTGGAGACTTCAACCCACGAAGGGTAACGGTTGCGCGAGTCCACGGAGGGCTCCACCCACGAAGGGTCCATGAAGAAGCAACCTTGTCTATCCTACCATGGCCATCGCCCACGAAGGACTTGCCTCACTTCGGTAGATCTTCATGAAGTAGGGGATCATCTCCTTTCGCTTACAAACTCCTTGGTTCAACTCCACAACCTTGGCGGAGGCTCCCAAGTGACACCTAACCAATCTAGGAGACACCACTCTCCAAAAGGCAATAGATGGTGTGTTGATGATGAATTCATTGCTCTTGTGCTTCGAATGATAGTCTCCCCAACACTCAACTCTTTCACACAGATTTGGCTATGGTGGAAAGATGATTTGAGTGGAAAGCAACTTGGGAAAGGCTAGAGATCAAGATTCTTGTGGTTGGATTGGAATGTCTTGGTCTCAACACATGAGTAGGTGGTTCTCTCTCAGAAAATGAATGCTGGAAGTGTAGGCGTGTTCTTATGGCTCTCTCTCAAATGGAGAGGAGGGTGGAGGGTTATATATAGCCTCCACACAAAATATAACCGTTACACACAAAAGAGCCAACTCGGTCAGACTGAATGTATAAACTCGGTGAGACCGATTCAGCTCAAAATGTGAACATTAGGTTTTTCGGTAGGACCGACATGATCAACTCGGTGGGACCAATGTGCTCGGGTTAGGGTAAAACCTCATCTCGGTTTGACCGATTACTTCAACTCGGTGAGACCGATTTTCGTAATAAGCAAACAAAGAGTTGGACAAGAAAACTCGATGGGGTCGAATGCATATTTCGGTGAGACCGAAATAGTTGCAATTGGCAACAGAGAGTTTGCAAGCCCATCTCGGTGATACCGAGATCCCATCGATAAGATTGAACTGATTAGGGTTTCTGGCAGTGGCTATGTCAAGTGAACTCGGTGGCGCCAGATGAATCAAATCAGTGGGGCCGAGTTTGACTTTTGGATTAGGACATATTTAGAATTGAGAAAGTGGTTGAGGGCTTTGGAGCATATCACTAAGCACTTTGAGCAAGTAGACCATTAAGCAACACCTCATTCCCTTTTAATAGTATTGGCTTTCCTATGGACTCAATGTGATATTGGATCACTAAAATAGAAATGAAGACTCTTGAGCGTTTGCCAATATTTTGTCCATAGCATCTAGAAGGGGTTTCAAATCCTCTTATCCATGCCACGCCTCTACTGAACTTTTTGAAATATGTAGATGAAAATATTAGCCCAACAAGAGATATGTTGACATTAATTACCAAAATCACCCAGGGAGCACTTGTGCTTTCATCCACAACAATTCAAGTGGTGCATACAAAGCCTCAAGTTAAGCTCCTACAACTTCAAGTGACAAGCAAGTATCCAATGAGGAATTGAGCCTAATGGTGAAGAAATTCAACAAATTCTACAAGAATAGAAACAAAGAGAGAAGCTCCAACTCAAGGCACTATGAGCAAAGATCATCAAGTTGTGACTGAAATTGCTACAATAGTGGAAGACCCTGCCACTACTCCAATGAGTGCACGACACGTCACAAGAAAAGAGAAGACTCTCCTAGAAGGAAAAGTAGAAGAGATGAATCACCCCATAGAGAGAGGAGGAGTAGATATGGTTGTTATGAATGAAGACCTTTTTGAAGAAACAAGGAATCAAAAGGGAAATACAATTCAACCAAGATCTACTCTAGAAGAAGACATCAAAGCTCATGTTGGTGAATCGGTTTTCGGCTCCGACTCCGACAACCACTCCAAGAGAAGTTATCACTCCGACTCCGACTATAGTCAAGATGAAGGTGTTGCCGAACTTGCTCTAGTATCATCCAACTCCCATGACTTATTTGATTCACCAAATGGAGGAATTGGAAGATGCTTCATGTTTAAAGGCCCCAAGGTATCACACACCGAGTGTATTTATTTCGATAGTGATGAGGATGATTTGCTAGGTGATGATGATTTGGTTGTTGATAAAACTATTGATGTGAGCTAAAATTAACTTGCTAGTAATCATGATAGTTAAGATGAATCGAATGACAAATGACTCATGGTATCTTTCAAATAGGGCATAACTCTTTCAACAGTGTGGCAATGTACATCTCCCATATTGGAAAATAAATGGCTCAATTTGCTCACAGCAAATGCGATGTTAGGCCTCATAGGGTAAGCTAGATACATAAGTGCGCCAATCACTTGAGAGTATCTTAATTGATTTATAGTTATGCCTTCAAACTTTCGAATCTAAACACTAGGATCATATGGTATTGGAGAAGGTTTGCAATATGAATAACAAAAGAGATTTGGAATCTTCTAGACATAAGGATATTGCAGAAGTGTAATGCCCCCTCCCTCATTATTTCTCAATAGCTTTATGTTCAAGATAACATAAGTCACACTAGGATCTTTCATCTCAAAGTTATGAGATAGAAAAGCATTAACCTCCTGAATGAGTTTGAATTCGGTTCCAAATATTAGTATGCCATCGACATACAAGCACACTGTAACTCCTTTGCCCCCACCATGGCAATAGTACACATTTGTCGGCTTCATTAACAACAACGCCGATAGATGTTAAACTCGAACTTCATATGGCATTGCTTAAGTGCTTATTTTAGGCCATATAGAGCTTTCAATAACTTGTAAATATTTTCTTCATGGCCATCTACTATGAAGCCATCAGGTTATTGCATGTAGATTTCCGCATCTAGATCTTTGTTTAGGAAAACCGTCCTGATGTCCATCTGATGGACAAGAAGACCATGCGAGGCCGCCAACGAGAGTAATAGTCAAATGGTGGTTAGTTGCCACATGTTAGTAAGTATAGAGAAAATATTCACCTTCTTTCTAGGTATAACCCTTGGACGCAAGTGTAGCATGTACTTTTCAATTTTACCACCGTCCCTAAGCTTGTTTTTGAACAATCGCTCAAATCCCACTAGTTTACAACCATAGGTATGGTCGGCAATCTCCCATGTGTTGTTTGTCATGATGGAGTCCATCTCACAGCTAATTGCATCCTTCTAGCATTCAACATCTGGAGATGCATAAGCTTCTGAAATAGAATTGAGAGTAACATGCATGAGATACACAATGAAATCATTAATAAAGGACTTCGCAGTCCTTTGTCTCTTTCTCCTAATAGGAGCTTCATCGTCTTTCTCCATAGGATTTTCATCATGTTCGTTCATAATATTCCATCAGAATGGCAGATTCAAGAGTCTAATCAAATTCTTGTCTAGAAGTGCTTTCAATATCTCTCACAGAAAAATACCCTCAAAGAATGTATCATCTTTAGACTCCATAGTTGTACCGACCTTCACGTCATACCTCAGATTTCACCACTAGAAAACTATGGCCAACGCTATGATTAGCATAGCCTAGAAAACACAGTCCATGGTCTTTGGTCCAAGCTTATGCTTTTTGGTAATCATCATGTTGTATTTCTCCAAACAACCACAAATATGTAAGTAAGAGAGTGTCATTGTTTTATTGTCCCATTTCTCATATGGAGTGGTCTCATTATCCTTTGTGTGAAACTTATTAAAGACATGACATGATATCAATATAGGCTCCCCGGCCATACCTTTGATAAACCCGATGTATCTAACATGGCATTAACCAAATCTGTTAGAGTACATATTTTTTTGTTTGGCAACCCCATTTTACTAGGGTGAATAGGGAGGAGTCCTCACATGAATAATACCATGTTCCACACAAAATATATTGAACTCGCTCAAAAAGTTCTCCTACCACAATCAGACCAAACTCATTTAATTTTCTTTTCAAGTTGATTTTCAACTTCTGCCTTACAAATTTTAAAGTAGCATAGAGCCTCATTGACGGTGTCCTCGACTAGGGGGTACTCACAACATTGTCTACCGACTAGGTGGGTTGGGCCGAGGACCCCCACGGCGGTTCACTAATGGGCTTCTTCGGGCAGCCAATGACATATACAAGGAAGATTCCACAAGACTTGGTGATTCAGACAAGGACTCCTCTCCATCAACGTAGCCGACTAGGATTCTTGTTATCCTATGCCTCCGGTACATTATATATGCGAGGCCAGGCTATTCGATAGATATATGCTAGATCATTAGAATCATACACAACATAGGATCTTGAGGTAGATCAACTCTGTACTCGATACATCATCATCAATATAAACAAGAGCAGGACGTAGGGTTTTACCTCCATCAAGAGGGCCTGAACCTGGGCAAATATAGTCTCCTTCGTCTCATGTTACCCATCGATCAAAAATCCACAGCTCGAGACCCCCAACCCCGAGGTCTGCCGGTTTTGGCACCGACAATGGTGCTTTCATTGAGAGTTCTGCTGTGAGATCAAAAAAGAATCTATGGATCGCCTGCAGATTAACTATGATGTCGGCATCTTCGTCGTCGGCTTGACTAGTCACCTTGGATCGACCGAGTATTGCGCTCCATGTCAGATTGTCATTTTCGGACGAGGGCCTTCATTAACATCCACTCTGATCTCTTTCAATATCATGGAGGAATCATCCATGGAGCTCGAGGACTCAATGTCAACATTGCCCTCAGGCGATTGTGCTATTGTTCTGGACAGCGAACTTGTATCCGCTTTCACCGCCTCCTAGAGCATCACTTTGAAGATTACTTCAGTGGAATTGTACAGAACTGAGTCTACAACAACCATGTAAAATACGTCGCGTTCCGATGGAGGAATCTCCGGCGATCTCTGATATACTGGAGCCCTATCGAATCTGGATGGAAATCTGGATAAGTTTAGGGCGAGGAGTCTAGCGTCCAGCTTGAACGTCCTTTGGAATATCCAACCGTTCATTGTCTGTGTAATTCCTATATCTACCACCCATCAATATTTTAGCTCGATCTGACCGTTCATACTTCGAGAAACTTCCGATGAGTGGATCAATTTTCGGATCTATTTTCTGCATGAATACAAATCCGACCCGAGTTCATCTTTCTTCATGAACAGGATATTGGACAACCTTTTGGAGGAATTGCTTTCTAGGGTATTGAGTGTTGATCTTAAACACGTGCCCATAAATTTTAAGCCTTTTCGGAGGTAATCTCCACCATCACGCCGATGTCAAACCAGCCCGGCAACGTAACTCCACGGCTGCCGACCAGCGCTAGACACGTCATCGCTTCGTTAAGCCGAGCTCAACCTCATCGGATCATCATCTCGGCGGGCCGACCAAGAATTTACCATCGCGAAGGATAAATCTTCACCAATGTCGTTACCCCATGGATTGCACGGGACGGGCGCCGGCATAGCCGCATGGTCACTTCATCAAGCTAGCGTTGACCACTTCACAAGTTCCGGCCTATGTTGGCATGGCCGCGCCATTGCTTCTTCAAGCCGATGTCCACCATGCCAACCTGCTTCGACACCTCGGCTGGCATGGGGCTGCATGTCACCTTGTGGACTGTAACACCCCGGATATAACTTTCCCAATTTGTACTCCAACTCTTGCCGTTTCCGGCGTTAAGTTATATTTATTTTTCTCGGGTTTGGGTTTTTGTCTCCGTGTGTTGTTGTCTTTGTCATGCATCTCATATCATGTCATCATGTGCATTGCATTTGCATACGTGTTCGTCTCATGCATTCGAGCATTTTCCCCGTTGTCCGTTTTGCATTCCGGCGCTTCGTTCTCCTCCGGTGGTCATTTCTATCTTTCTTTCGTGTGTGGGGATTAAACATTTCCGGATTGGACCGAGACTTGCCAAGCGGCCTTGGTTTACTACCGGTAGACCGCCTGTCAAGTTTCGTATCATTTGGACTTCGTTTGATACTCCAACGGTTAACCGAGGGACCGAAAAGGCCTCGTGTGTGTTGCAGCCCAACACCCCTCCAATTTGGCCCAAAACCCACCAAACTCTGCTCCATCTTCTAGAGCGTTCGATCACGATCGCGTGGCCGCAAACCGTGCTCAATTTGGAGTCTCCTAGCTGCCTCTATGCCTATATATACCCCCCTCCAAAATTTGCGGATCCTCTCCCCCCTAACCCTAAATTTCGGATCCCCGCGCCGCCGGACAAAGTCCGCCGGGCCGGACATTGTCTGACCCGCACCGCGCCGCCACGTCAGCCGCAAGCCCCACATCGCCGCGCCTCCCCGCCGCCCGGCCCGCAGGCCCATCCGGGGCCCCCGCGGCCCATCTCCAGCCGCGCCGCCTGCCCGATCCCGCCGAGCCGCCCCCGCGGAGCCCGCCGCCGTCCACCAACTCCGGCGCGCCGCCCCGCCGCACAAGTCTGCCGTCGCCGCCTCCTCTCCTCGTCGGCGCCGTACCAGGCCGCCACGCCGACCGCTGCTTCTCGCCGAGCCGCGCCGGCCACCGCGCGCGTCCGCCGGTGACCGAGGCCACCTCGCCGCGCCCGTCCTCCTCCGGCGAGCCCGTCCTCCTCCGGCGCCTCCCGGTGAACAGTGCCCGGCGGCGAATCTCGGGAACAGTGCCCGATCTAGATCCAGCTACAGTAACCCTAATTTTCGCGAGGTGGATATTTCGTCTAAGTCCTGAAATCTGCAGATCCAAGTGCCTCTGTTCGCGGCTCCGTAACTTTGCATCCGTAGCTCCGATTCATGTATATAGCATATCAAAATGTTCATCTCAGAGAGTAAATCATTTCATTCCATTGCATCATTTTCATTTGAGCTCATCTTGATGCCCGAAATGCTGTTAGAAGGAGGCTTCATGAGTTAATTGTCAGATCTGCTAGTTCATCTTAGACTTTTGTCATTTTTGCCATGATTATTGTGTGCATGATATGCCTATGAGTCCTTCATATGTTTTGTTAAGGGTTTTGTCATCTATCCAGAGGTGCAGCCCATGTATTTTTAGGAGGTGTGTGGTGACTTGTGCAAGCTTGCAAAGTGGTGCACTTGCTAATTCTGTTTTCAGGGACTTAGTGATTTCACTAAGTCCTGGGATTGTTTAGTTCATGATGCCGTATGTTCATGCTAATTCCTAGTGATCCGTGCCTCTTTTGAGGATGATCAGTAAAGGAGTTTTGTTAATCTTGTTATGCTATATCCATCCATGTCTTTGTTTGCAATTATGGAGCACCCTAGCTTGAGTCAATCGAGTTCTACTTTTGCTTCGTTGTGAATCTGGGCAGATCGTCAACTTGTTTGCGATTTTGCCGATGTTATTGTAGTTGACCCGTGCATGCTATGCCATTGTTCTTGCCATGTCTATCTTGTATTTTGTGCCTTCTTGAGGTATGTAGGCTTGTATTGCCATGACTTTCACCGTAGTGAGTGCATCGAGCTCGTAAACATGCCTTCGTGAGTTATATTTCAGCATGTCTCAGTTTTCACCAAGTCTGAAAACCGATTATGTTTTTGCTGTGTTCGTGTGCTTGTTAGTATATTTTGTGATCCCTTTTGGCTCAAGGTCACTAAGGGTCTTTTGTTAAGCTTGTTGAGTAGCTCCATGCCATGTTCTTATTTGCCTTAATCAGGTCCCGTAGCATGTTGTTTTGTTGCTCCGAAGAGGGCTATATGATCTGAAATTCCAGACAAGTGTTAATTTCACTAAGTCTGAGATCTGTTTTACCATTTGCGTTTTTGCCATGCTTGTTTGAACCTCATAATGGATGAATTGGCCGTAGCTCAGTGCTAGACTTTTGTTAAGCATCTTGTGTGCATCCCTGCCATGTATTTTTTTGTCATGTTTGGTGGCTGTAGCATGTTCATCTCATTGCATTTAGATGCCTACTTGCTGTAAATCGCAGACCGGTGTCAATTTTGAATCGCTTGCCATTTCCAAACCGTAACTCCGATTCCGGCGTTCTTTATATCGTTTTCAAGCGATTTCATCTCATCTTTCCAGTGGCACCCTTGGAATTCCAAGTTGAGTTCAGGTTCATGCATTTCCTGTCATATCTTGCATTTTGCATCCCGCATAGCATATCATCATTGCATCATATCGCTTGATCCTTGCACGTGGTTGGTTGTGTCCTTGTTGCTTGTTTGTCTTGTTTGCGTAGAGCCGGGAGACGAGTTTGCTAACGAGGAGCCCGTTGAGTTTTCTTGTGAGGATCCAGTCAACTCTGACAACTGTGCAGGCAAGATGATCATACCCTCGAAATCACTACTATCTTTGCTATGCTAGTTTGCTCGCTCTTTTTCTACCATTGCTACGATGCCTACCACTTGCTTGCAAGCCTCCCAAATTGCCTTGTCAAACCTCTAACCCACCTTTGTCCTAGGAAACCATTGATTGGCTATGTTACCGCTTTGCTAAGCCCCTCTTATAGCGTTGCTAGTTGCAGGTGAAGATTGGAGGCGTTCCTTGTTGGAACATTTATTTACTTGTTGGGATATCATTATATTGCTATGTTATCTTAATGCATCTATATACTTGGTAAAGGGTGGAAGGCTCGGCCTCTCGCCTAGTGTTTTGTTCCACTCTTGCCGCCCTAGTTTCCGTCATATCGGTGTTATGTTCCCGGATTTTGCGTTCCTTACGCGGTTGGGTTATAATGGGAACCCCTTGATAGTTCGCCTTGATTAAAGCTTTTCCAGCAATGCCCAACCTTGGTTTTACCATTCGTCACCTAGCCTCTTTTTCCCTTGGGTTACCGGAGCCCAGGGGTCATCTTAATTTAACCCCCCCCCCCCAGGCCAGTGCTCCTCTGAGTGTTGGTCCGACCGAGTAGACTGCGGGGCCACCTCGGGGAAACTTGAGGGTTGGTTTTACTCGTAGGATGTCTCATCTGAGTGTGCCCTGAGAAAGAGATATGTGCAGCTCCTATCGGGATTTGTCGGCACATTCGGGCGGTGTTGCTGGTCTTGTTTTAACCTGTCGAAATGTCTTGTTGTACCGGGATGCCGAGTCTGATCGGAATGTCTCGGGTGGAGGTCTATTCCTTCGTTGACCGTGAGAGCTTGTCATGGGCTAAGTTGGGACTCCCCTGCAGGGATTGAACTTTCAAAAGCCGTGCCCGCGGTTATGGGCAGATGGGAATTTGTTAATGTCCGGTTGTAGATAACTTGAACCTTAATTAATTAAAATGAATCAACTGAGTGTGTTACCGTGATGGCCTCTTCTCGGCGGAGTCCGGGAAGTGGACACGGTGTTGGAGTAATGTTTGCGCAGGTTGTTCTCTAGCTTCTCGCTCGTGCTTTGCCTCCTCTTCTCGCTCTCTTTTGCGAATAAGTTAGCCACCATACTTGCTAGTCGCTTGATGCAGCTCCACTCATATATTTACCTTGCCATACCCATAAGCTTAAGTAGTCTTGATCGCGAGGGTGCGAGATTGCTAAGTCCCTGTGGCTCACAGATTACTATTACACCAGATGCAGGGCCTGATGATTCCGCTCCAGGAGACACGTATGAGCTCAAGTGGGAGTTCGACGAAGACTCTCAACGATACTATGTTTCCTTTCCCGATGATCAGTAGTGGTGCCCAGATGGGGGTGAACGGGACCGTGTCGCATGTTGGGTTCTCTTTTATTTTGGCGCCATAGTCGGGCCATGAGTGTTTGGTTGATGTAATGTTATTTATGTACTTGATTGACGTGGCGAGTGTAAGCCAACTATGTTATCTCCCCTTTTATTATTATATTACATGGGATGTTGTGAAGATTGCCTAACTTGCGACATATGCCTTCAATGCGATTATGTCTCTAAGTCGTGCCTCGACATGTGGGAGCTATAGCCGCATCGAGGGTGTTACATGGACCTACCCCGTCACCTTGGCTAGACCAGGGGTTCACCATCTCTTCATCAACCTACTTTGAGGACTTCGGCATCACCAGCTGACAAACTTTGTCATGATTAGCTGGAACGGGGGCTTTGCCTCGCCACATCGACCATACTCACTACTGCAGGATGTTGCTAATGCGACACTACAATGAGAGACCCTTCGACGAAACTGTGTGTGAGGCATTAATCGCAAATAGTGGTGTAAAATAACCATCAAAAAAGATGCAAAACGTTTGTGATGGCGGATACAACAAATACGGTTCGGATTTTAGTTGCCTGTGTGATGTGGGGCATACAATTTGGTTCAATGAACTATTTGTGATGAGGCAGAATAACAGAAATGGGCAGCCAGATGAAGGCGTGTGCGATATATGACATACATTTCACTTGGATAAACTGTTTGTGGTGAGGCGGAATAACATAAACGGGTAGCCAGATGAAGGTGTGTGCGATATACGGCATACAGTTCACTCGGATGAGCTGTTTGTGATTAGGAAACACAAAAGAAACGGTCAGCCAGATCAAGGTGTGTGCGATATATGGCATACGGTTCACTCGGATGAACTGTTTTTATTAGGCAACGCAACATAAATGGTTCAGCCAGATCAAGGTGTGTGCAATGGAGGTCATACAACTCATTCTGATAAACTATTTGTGTTGAGCCAAGAGAACAGAAAACATTTCATGTGAACAAGATGTGTGTGATACGCGGCAAACATCCAATTACATTGGTGGCTAGTACACACATGACATTTACACACACCAAAGTAAACTATTACATGCATAATTAACTAGGATAAACGATCATCTGATCATCATATACTTCTTGTGACGCTTGTCAGCACAGCTCTACTAGGATAAACGGAACAGTATTCTTTACAGTGCATAGTGTGCTCTGTTGGGCATACAAGTATATGGATCATAGCCTTGGGCGAGCAATGTGCCCGCATGCACTGTGCTAGCTCGATGTTCCTTCTATGCTAAGTTTCCATTAATTGATGGCGTTTTATGAACACACAACTATTTCCCGCCATTTCTTCACGGTTTCCCGCCGCCACCTAGCGATATTGCACATGAACCTAGGCGGCGTGCAATGCACGGAGGCAACAAGCGCATCATGTAGCACATTGATGTCTCTTGAAGCTATGTCGGTATTTCTCCAAAGAGGAAGGGATGATGCAGCACATCGGCGGTAGGTATTTCCCTCAGATGTGAAACCAAGGTTATCGAGCTAGTAAGAGAACCAAGAAACACAACGTAAACAACACCTACACACAAATAACAACTTCTCGCAACCCGACGTGTTAAAGGAGTTGTCAATCCCTTCCGGTGTACGGCGCCTCAAGATAGGCAAACGGACATGAGGTAAATTTGTAGTAGATTGATAGATCGAACGCCAAATAAATAAATAAGAATAAATTGCAGCAATGTATTTTGGGGTTTTTGGTTTGCTAGATCTGAAGATAAACGCAAAGGAAAATAGATTGCAAAGGCAAATAATATGAGAAAGAGACCCAGGGGTTGTAGGTTTCACTAGTGGCTTCTCTCGAGAAAAAAAGCAAACGATGGGTGAACAAATTACTGTTGGGCAATTGATAGATCTTCAAATACTCATGACGATATGCAGGCAATGATCATTACATAGGCATCACGTCCAAGATTAGTAGACCGACTCCTGCCTACATCTACTACTATTACTTCACACATCGACCGCTATCCAGCATGCATCTAGTGTATTAAGTTCATGGAGAAACGAAGTAATGCAATAAGAATGATGACATGATGTAGACAAGATCTATCTATGTAGATATAGACCCCATCGTTTTATTCTTAGTAGCAACGATACATATGTGTCGGTTCCCCTTCTGTCACTAGGATCAAGCACTGTAAGATCAAACCCACTACAAAGCACCTCTTCCCATTGCAAGATAAATAGATCAAGTTGGCCAAACAAAACCAAAATATCGGAGAAGTGAAAGTGCGTTAAGTTGACCAGAGGGGGGTGAATAGGCGATTTTTATGAATTCTTCAGTGAGGAATTTCAGGGTGAGGAAATTCCTGAGCGAAGAACTACTTGCAGCAGAATAAGTACTCAGATGCATACATGACATAACATAAACATGGATATCATGATGTAATGAAAACAGACACAGAGTACAGAAAGCGTAAGCATAGGATAAAACAGGATGAAGACAAACTGACTGAAGAAATTGAACTAAGGAAACTTAGAAAGTCTTTAGTCAAAGTCTTCAAACAGATATGAACAAGCACACAACACAGTAATGAGGAAATGGAAGGGTTGAGGAAAGAGAACCAGTAAGCTTGGTGAAGACAATGGTTTGGTAGACCAATTCCAACTGCTGTGACAGTTGTACGTCTGGTTGGAGTGGCTTGGTATTTAAACCTGAGGACACACAGTCCTCACCGTATTGTCCTTGAACTAAGGTCACACAGACCATGTCCAATCACTCGTGGTAAGTCTTCAGGTGACTTCCAAACCTTCACAAACTTGGTCACCCGGCGATCCACAATTTCCTCTTGGATGCTCTAGACCATGATGCCTAACCGTCTGGAGGATGCACAGTCCTCAAAGGTAACAAGCGTCGGTTCCACACAGGAATAATCTCTTCAGTGATGCTCAATCACTTTGGTTTGTAGGTGTTTGGTTTGGGGTTTGGGGTTTTTCCTCACTTGATGATTTTCGATCAAAGTCCTCGGAGGATGGGATGCTCTCAATGACAAGTGCCAGTTTCTCGCGGAGCAGCCAACCAGCTAGTGGTTGCAGGGGTGGCTATTTATAGCCTAGGGAGGAGGCCGACATGATAAGACCTAAATGCCCTTCAATGATATGACCGTTAGGTGGGTAGATATTTTGGGACAGCTGGCACGTAGCACGGCAACGGTCGGAAATTTGACTATCAAATTCCTCAGGGCTATCATGTTCCTCACTTGTAGGTAATCCGCACTAGCGAATTCCTAGCTCCTCAGTCAGAACAAATTCCTCAGAGACCATAAGAACTTCATCTCTATCACTGAAGAAATTGATTGAATTGTATGAGATTTCCAATGGCTTCACTCTAAGGGATTGGTAGGTTTAGGATTTTGAGTTGAGCATCACATGGAAACTTTTCCTTAGTTTTACCTCGACCCCCTTTAACAGTATGGTGTTTCCTATGACTCAAGAAAGAGAAAGTGAGACTACAAAAACAAAAGTCTTCACGCTTCATGTTCCTCGCCTAAATATCAAGTCTTCATGGTCACGCCGATTTCTTCACTTTCAAAGTCTTCAAAAAGTCTTCAGAAATCCAAAGTTTTCAATCGAAGACATTTATTTTTAGGGGTCGACTTTCTCTGTAAATATCAAACTCCTCATAGACTTATAGACCTGTGTACACTCACAAATGCATTAGTCCCTTAACATATAAGTCTTCAATACACCAAAATCACTAAGGGACACTAGATGCACTTACAATCTCCCCCTTTTTGGTGATTGATGACAATATAGGTTAATTTTCAACGGGGATAAACATATGAAGTGTAAATACTGATATTGAGGAATTTGATTGCAAGATATAGAAGAACTCACCCTGAAGATGTGCATAGTGAGGAATTTGCTTTTGAAGCAATGCACATTTGAAGAGTAGAATCATGGAGATCTCCCCCTATATCTTGTAATTCATACACGCATTTAACATAAGATAGGAAGAATTTGAAATGCATGATGAAATATGGTGACTGATGTGATTCAGCATGCGTGCATTAGCATATATGAGGAAATAGCATGCAGAAGAACATAGCCAAAGTATCAGACCACCTTCTGGTTTAAGTTTACAATTCGATCCAATAAAACTTCAAAATAAAAAGAGTTGTAACTTAGAAAAAATGCCCATATAAAGAGACCCGCTTGAAGACTAACTCAAATTTCTCCCCCTTTGTCATCATATGACCAAAAGGGATGAAAAGTGAGGACTAACGCCCCTGAGGAATATCATCACTGAGTCGATGAAGGAGCGCCAGCATTGTTGAGGTAGGGCCTGCCGCAGTGTTGTCCAAATCCTCATGCTCATCAGTCACGCGCAATGAAGAATATGAGCTCGCTACCAAGGAAGGAACTTTGGTCTTCTTGAATTTCTTCGCTGGTGGTTGTGACCATTCAAAGTCCTACTTGAAACCCATTTTCTTCAGATCTTCTTTGGCATAGAGATGAGACAGAACAGCCCAGGTATGATTGAATACTTCATGGAGGTAGAAGTGGATTTTCTTCACTTCATTGTGTGTGGCAGTCATGTTGTGAAGAATAGAACCAAACTGACGCTTAACCCATTTGTGGTTGCGATCGACCTTCTGGTGAAGACTGAGGAGAAGCTCACGATCAGTCATCACCCTTGGAGCTATGCCTTGAGGATTTTGCTTTGAGGCATTCGCGGTAGAGTCATGAGTGGCAGAGTCATCATTGGTGGAATATGATGCAGCTTTGCGGAACTGACCATCCAATGGACGGATGCCTTCATCACTAATAGCAGCAGCCTTGCCCTTTTCATCAGCTGAGGAAAATGTCCGCTTCAGGACTTCTATTGGGGGCAAGTAGCTGACGTGATTCTGCAAATCAGCCTTGTAGTTGATTGAAGACCTTGATCTGAGGAATCTCATAATCCAGGGAGCGTAAGGCTTCAATTCAAAGGGAGACAATGCAACGTTGGCCAGAGTCCTCATGAAGAAATCATGGTAGTTGACAGGAATGCCATGAATGATGTTGAATAGCAGATTCTTCATGGTACCAACGACCTCTTATTCATTAGAGTCGTGGCCCTTGATAGGACTTAGAGTCTTGGACAAGATGTGATATACAGTCTGTGGTACATACAGCAATTCCTTCACGAGGAATTTGGTTCTTGAGGCTTGACCGGGCTTCATCGACACTTGCATATAATGGCCAGTAAGTTCAAGTTCATGATATATACAACATGCACCTTCAAGGGGAGGACTGATAGGCAGGGCATGAAGCAATTCAGAGGCCGGTGCTTTGAAGTGAGTATTCTCTGTCATCCAGTCCAATACCCCAAGAGTTCACATCTTCAGCATTTCTTGTGATGTGCAGCGTTGCATAGAACTGAAGAATTAGTTCTTCATTCCAATCACATATATCAGTGCAGAAGTTGAGAATTCCAGCATCATGAAGAACACTGAGGACTGGAGCGAAGCAAGGTAATGACTCCATGTCCACATGAGGAATATTTGCATGGTCAAAAACTTTGTCCTGATCGAAAAGCAGTGTATTATAGAAGTTGGCTTGGCTGGCAGTCCAAAAACGCTTCCTTCTAAGACGAACAGAGTCATACAGGTTGTAATCTATGAAGAATACGTGCTCATGGAAGAAGTTAGCAGCCTTGAATTTTTGCTTCTTGGAGAAGGGATTCTTCGGCTTGAGGTGAGAAGTGGCAGTCAAAGTCATCAAAGCCTCAGGAATCACGTTCTCTGGAACCACAGGCTGAGGAATTTCAATTTCAATTGTAGCCTGGTTCTTCATTCCTTCAGAAGCTTTTTCATCAGCACTAGTGGCTGGAATTTCTTCAGAAGCATTTTCATCAGCGCTAGTGGCTGGAATTGCTTCAGGAATATGAGGTTCTTCAGAGCCCGCAATAACTTCAGTGTGCACAGGGGACTGAGGGATTTGTTGGAGTGGGGTGAAGAGTGGAGAGTTGAGGTGCTAACTATACCAATAGTCATCATTTAGCACTGGAGTGGAGCACCCAATATCCACGTCTTCATCTTCTTCATTTAGTTCTTCAACGCCTACCTCTTCAGCTGTGAACTGAGGCATAGGCGATGAGATAATTGGAGTTGAAGGGATATCATCCGCTTCAATTTCTTCGTCCAACTGCTCTGTAGAAGCAGCAGAAGGAACGTCTTCACCCGATCCACTTGGGATCTCATAATCTTCACCAAAATGAACGAGTTCCTTTGATGGCATGCTCGAAACTGGAATATCATCAATCGGGTTTTCAAATGGGCTTGTCAATTTCTTCATATTCTTTGGTGTTGAACACTGAGATGAAGTAGATGCTTTCCTTTTCTTCACTTCTGCTTGCTCCACAACTTTGGTTTTCTTCGCTTCTGATGCAGAAGCAAGAACTGAGCTTGTTGTTGGTGTAGGAAGAGCAGAGGAAATAGGTTCAGTTTCCTCAGGCGCAACTAATGCAGTTGCCCTGGTGGGTTCAGATTCTTCAGGCTCAGCGGTTGATGCCTCAGCTGGCCTGGCTTGTTCTTCAGGCGCAACTCAAAGTGCGTTAAGTCGACTAGAGGGGGGGTGAATAGGCGATTTTTATAAATTCTTCACTGAGGAATTTCAGGGTGAGGAAATTCCTGAGCGATGAACTACTTGCAGTGGAATAAATACTCAGATGCATACATGACATAACATAAACATGGATATCATGATGAAATGAAAACAGACACAGAGTATAGAAAGCGTAAGCACATGATAAAACAGGATGAAGACAAATAGACTAAAGAAATTGAACTGAGGAAATTGAGAAAGTCTTTAGTCAAAGTCTTCAAATAGATATGAACAAGCACACAACACAGTAATGAGGAAATGGAAGAGTTGAGGAAATAGAACCAGTAGGCTTGGTGAAGACAGTGATTTGGTAGACCAGTTCCAAGTGATGTGACAGTTGTACGTCTGGTTGGAGCGGCTAGGTATTTAAACCTGAGGACACACAGTCCTCACCGTATTCTACTTGAACTAAGGTCACACAGACCTCGTCCAATCACTCGTGGTAAGTCTTCAGGTGAATTCCAAACCTTCACAAAATCGGTCACTCAGTGATCCACAATTTCCTCTTGGATGCTCTAGACCATGATGCCTAACTGTCTGGAAGATCCACATTCTTCAAAGGTAACAAGCATCGGATCCACGCAGGATCAATCTCTTCAGTGATGCTCAATCACTTTGGGTTTCTAGGTGTTTGGGTTTGGGTTTTCCTCACTTGATGATTTTCGCTCAAAGTCCTCGGAGGATGGGATGCTCTCAAATGACAGGTGAGGGAGTCCTGGATTAGGGGGTCTCTGGACAGCCGGACTATATCCTTTGGCCGGACTGTTGGACTATGAAGATACAAGATCGAAGACTTCGTCCCGTGTCCGGATGGGACTTTACTTGGCGTGGAAGGTGTGACGCCTCGAGACCATTGCGCCAGGTGTCTCCCAGTTATTCGTTGTTGTTTCCTTTCCATTTGCTTGCGTGTCGCATCTTGCCATGTCATCATCCGCATTGCATCTGCATGTTTTGAAAACTTGCATCCGTCCCGATCTCCTTGTTCTCTCTGTTGTCCGTTCTGAGCTCAGACACACTCGCATGCGCCCGCGGCATCTCCGAAATATTATTTTATAAGTGGCCGGAAAATGTTTTCGGAATGGGTTGACATTTGGCGTCCGGTCTTATTTTAGTGTAGGTAGACCGCCTGTCATATTTCATCGCGTTCGGAGTCCATTTGACGCCCCAACGGATAACTATAGCGACAATATAGTCGGTCTAACGTCGGACGTTTTCGGTCTCCAGAAACAGTCGATGGGTCTCTCTCTCTTCTCTTCTCTCAGCCCAAAGATTTATGCACAGTCCGCTATCAACCGCCAGGCCCCGAAACCCTCTCTGCACAGTGCATCGAACCCCTCGCGCGTGTCCGTAGGCTATCCCGAACCCGACCCGAACAATCATCACCGTTGTGTCCGGATCATCCCCAAACATCTACAAAACATCTCCGTTTTGTTAATTGGACTTCCTAACATATATTTTTCTCGGCCGTCCGATTATAATCGTAGGGACGTGATAGCCCTACCCTAATCCCTACCTATATATATAGTCAAACCCTAAATCCTAGGGAGATGTCCCATCCTTCCTATTCCGTGCCGCCACTCCACCGAGTTCCCCCTTGAGATCTCCCCTCCATCTCCCTCATTTTCTTCACCGAGCCAACCAGCCACTCCTCCCAATCCACCTCGTCCTCGCGCTCGAGACCCCTAGCTGAACCGCGCTCCTCCTCCAACCAGAACGAGCGCCACCGCCGCTGTCGGTGTCAAAACCGGCGGATCTCGAGTAGGGGGTCCCGAACTGTGCGTCTAGGATCGATGGTAACAGGAGGCAGGGGACACGATGTTTTACCCAGGTTCGGGCCCTCTTGATGGAGATAAAACCCTACGTCCTGCTTGATTAACTCTTGATGATATGAGTATTACAAGAGTTGATCTACCACCAGATCGTAGAGGCTAAACCCTAGAAGCTAGCATATGGTATGATTGTTGTATGTTGTCTATCGACTAGCTTGGCCTCGGTTTATATAATGCACTGGAGGCCTAGGATAACAAGAGTCCTAGCCGAATACGCCGGTGGGGAGGAGTCCTTGTCTTGATCACCAAGTCTTGTGGAATCTTCCATGTATGCGGCAACTGCTCGAACTGGCCCATGAGTATACGACCATGGGGGTCCTCGGCCCAATCTAACAGATCGGGAGATGATGTGGTGAGTACCCCCTAGTCCAGGACACCGTCAGTAGCCCCCTGAACCGGTCTTCAAGTTAGGGACGCTCCTCGATTCTTCTGAACTGTTCTTCATCTTCAGTTGTCGGTCTTGAAAACTGGTTCAACAAATCTTCTCATCTTCGATCTTGAGGATTGCCGAAATACATTCAACGAGTTTACACGTCGGGTATCCGAGGAGCCCCTTTAAGTTTCTGGCCTTTATCAATGCCTTGTTATTTTTATGCCACACCTCGGGTTTGATGTTGTTCCCGGGAGGCAGTGTCCTCTTGCGTCCGAGTTCTAACGTCGGACTGCATTCGAGTTATGTTTTGCAGCCGAGCATCAATGCCGGACTGCTTTTGAGCTCCAACGCCGAGATGTATCCGAGCTCCAACGCCGAAATATATCCGAGCTCCAACGCTGGACTATATCTGAGGTGTCATATCACCTTGGTTCAAAAAAGTTGAAGGAGTTTAGCCAAGCTTAATGCCGGAAATGCCCTCTATGGAGCCAACCACTAGCACCCGAGCTTTATGCCGGATTGCTTCCGAGGTGGTGCACCACCCCGACTGTGGGCCGATTTTTTGTAAATATTTTTTATTGGTGCAATTTATTCTCTGCCGAGATATATAGCCAGTAGCCCTCAAGGTGTGTATCGGTCTAAAACCCGAGATGCACATGAAGGATGACATGAGATCGCTGATCCCAGTAGCCGCTGAGACTCAGGTTGATTTGCAAAATCGGTCTGAGGATCAAGTCCTAGCTCGGCAAAATACTTCGGGACACAAAAAACGGCGTGCTCAGTCCTCGAGACTCAGGTTGGGTGTGGCCGACAAACCTGAGGATCAAAATCTCCTCAGAAACTATATTACACTTAAAATTTTCTGCATTGGACAGGCAATGCAGTAGCCCCCGAGACACTGGTCGGGTGGCAACACCAGATCAGGGGATCGATGTGCCCCTTTAATATTTGTAAATAATAAGACCGAAGCTCGGTAGCCCCCGAGCCTTAATGCGGGCACGGGTGGACGAATTAAGGATCGATATCCATAGTAAAATCACAAATTATGTGTAATGACTCTATGTATCGAAGTACTTTACGTCATTAATGCTCGAATCCGCATTGTACAAAACTTTGTTGACCGACCATCGGCTTCCACCTCCTCGGCCAGTAGCCGAGGAGTGTTTGTCCTACTTTATAAAGCCTTTATAAGGGCAAAGATTTACGACAAACAAGGCAAACTGGCCATACGGTTTTATAAACAAAGGTACGCAGAGAGATATGTTATATTACTGTTTAACAAAAGAAATGTCTTCCAAAGAAAATAGTCCCGCTATCGGTTCCTTTCTTTGGGTTGTCATGCTAAGCATGATCATGAAACCTCAGCTCAAATGTAAGGGCAAAATATCGAGGATTTAGTTTGGGAGGCCAGTTAATAGCCCCCGGTAGTGTTCGGCGACAGTCGAGGTCAAGCCGTAAACACTTCGGCCACTGTTATGAATGGCCCATCATTTAACACCGTCATCGGATCACTGACCAGTTTACGCTTATTGTGACAGTCAGTTTTCGGCTTTCTCCACTTAGGTGCTTAACCATGTGAGCTGGAAGCACAATCGCAGTGGTTCTCCCTTTGCACACCTAGCCGAACAAAGCGGAACGTAGGAGGCAAGCGCAGGAGCTGGGCAACCCAACTATTGACCGAAGACATAATTCAAAATCGATGCATATATAGCAATATCCGAGAATGTTTTGCTGAATCTCTAAAGGTGTCCGGCGTTGCACTGCGAGACTTGTGCTGAAAACACACAAATAGTTTAAAAGTGCCACAAGCTTGGAAAACCAAAAAACGTCAGTAAAAACTTGACGTCCGAACAAGATCAAGTGTTCGTTGCCAATCCGAAAATTGGCCTTAGAAAAAAAAGTGCTTCTGTTGTGCTTTAACATGACACATCCTATCTCAAGACTTCAAGTGGGTCAGCCTATGGCTTCAACCTCCTATCCCGAAGGCGGAGTGCTTCTCGTTAGGCCAGCTTAGCAAACTAAACTCTAGCGGCTTTGAGAGAGAAATTAGGCTCCCTGTCTAGTGACCACACACTCGTGTCGAAAAAAGCAGTGATAAATAATAATAATAATAATAATAATAAACCTTTGCAACGACTAAGAAGAAGAACACTTATTATAAAACGGCTCAAATAAACTTAAGAGCCCCCAAGTGACTTGGGTAAAAGAATGATTGCATGTATCGAAGTACTTATATCATATCTATGTTCAACCGAACTTTAAACGCGTCTTAACCGACCGTCGGCTTCTCCCTCTTCGGTCAAGGACCGAAAAGTGTTATGTACTCCATCTGTCGAGAATATCGACGGTGTTTCCAATAACCAGGCAATCAGGCCATAAGGCTATAACAGACAAAGCGCGCTCAGGGAACTTATGCTATATTACTGCGAAGTGTAAGAAGCATCTTCGAAGAAAATAGTACCCCCACCGATACCTTTCTCCGGTGCTCATTGTTATTATGAGACTTGTGCAATAGATTTTTTGTACTCATGAGTTCCGTTGTGTGCCGGCCATCATTGAAAACTATAAGAGCGCTATCTTTCGGCTTCACCAAGTCCGAGGTCAGAGCTCGGAGGACCCGGTCATGACAATCGCAGAGGTGCTCCCTTTACTCCCTAGCCGAACAATCAGGAACGTAGGGGTAAGCACAGGAGCCAGGCAACCCAGCTTGCAAATCGCTTAAGTCAGTATGGTGAATATTGTGGCGTAATACATGAATAAGGAAGCCGTATAAGTATAATCATATGCAAGAGGAAAAGCTTCATAAAGGAAGCCCCAAATAAACGGGGTATTTGAATTTGTGCGTCACAAATAAAGTTTGGACATGGAAATTTTTACAAGCAACTTTTTTCCAAAAAAGTATAATGCTTGGTCGAACCGAACACAAGTTAAAAATTTAAAACTTTGAGCATGAAGGCAACTTAGCTGGTTAATGTGTTCGGTATTGACGATGCAGTCCGAGATTGATGCGGGACAAGGTTCCATCCCCCAAGCCGGTCCCGAGGTGGCGGAGCAAAGAGCTCGGCACTCCGAAGTTGTGACATAGCACGGTCAATGCAGGCCGGCAGAGTGATGCCGAAGTCCCCGACATGGGGTAATGAAGTGTTGACGAAGCCCCCCATCCAGCCGAGGTGACGCCAAAGGATATAGTCCGGCTGGATCTTTTTCCTGTGCACAAAAAATAGTGCAAACCAGAGATAATAGTAATAATAATAAAAAAATCGTTGCATAATAAACAATTTATGCAAAGTGAGTAATAAAAGAAATATGGCCTGGCGCCGAAGTCAATGCCGATGTAGGGCGTCAGCGTGATGCGGTAAAGGCGTGGCAAAGCCTGAATTCACAGGTCGGTCTGAGTTCCGGATGCGGCGTTCGCCGGACTATGTATGGAAACTGACCGAACCACCATGCAATCGTCGTTAATGCGGCCACCATTTGATAGACCTGCGTACATATGATGGACAAACCAGAGTAATAATTCTTTGGGAAAAATGAACCCAAACAAGCAAAAAATACTAGGATTAATAGCACCTGGTTTATTTATTATAGCAATCCGAAGAAAGGTGATTCCCAAAATTGGGACTTGATCCGCGCACCCATTGCCTGATGGGCGATAAAGCGATGGCACGGCGATGCTAGCAAAGGTTGGCTCGCCGAGGCAAAGCCCTTGGTCCAGCTAACGTGACGGAGCTGGTCGGCTAGTGACGCCGAAGTCTCCGGAGTATAGGTTGATGAAGAGATGGCGAAGCCCCCGGTCCAGCCGAGATGTCGAAGCCTCGATGTCAGCCGATGAATTGAAGTAGGTCGGCGTGATGGACACCGGCTTGAAGGAGCAATAGTGCGGCCCTGCCAATGCAGGTCGTGACGTGGTCAATGCCGGCTTGGTGAAGTGATCGTGCAGCGATGCCGGTGTGCCCGCTCCGTGTAATCCATGGGGCGGCGATGTTAGTGATGATTTATCCTTTGCAACACCGAACTCTTGTTCGGCTTGCCGAGATGATGATCCGAAGAAGTTGAGCTCGACTCAACAAAGTGACGACGCGTCTAGCGCAGGTCGGCAGCCGTGGAGCAATATTGCCGAACTGGTTTGGCACCAGCATGATGTTGAATATTATGTTCAAAAGATTTTAAAGTTAGTGGGATGTGTTCAGGAACAAAACACAACACCCCATACAAAACTTCCTTCAAAAAGGATGTCTGAAATCCCGTTCATAAAAAAGATAAACTCGGGTCGGATTCGTTTTCGCGCAGAAAACAGATCTGAAAAGTGATGCACTAATCAGAAGGTTCCTGGAGTTTGGGCGGTCGGATCGAGCTGAAATTTTGAGGGGTGGTAGATATAGGAATTCCGCAGCACATCAGTGGTTGGATCTTCCAGAGGAAGTCCGAGCTAGAAGCCGGACACCACACCCGAAACTCGTACAGATTCTCGTCTAGATTTGAAAGGGCTCCGGTATATCGTAGATTGTCAGAGATTCCTCCATCGGAACTCGATAAAATTTTGCGTGGTTGTTGTAGACTTAATTCCACACAATTTCACCAAAGGGATCGTCAAAGAGATCCTCAAAGAGGTGGTGGCAGCGAATACAAGTTTACTGTTCAGAAAAACAGCACGGTTGCCCGAGGGCAATGTTGACGTTGAGCCCCCGAGCTCCATGGATGATTCCTCCATGATCTTAATAGAGATAGGAGTTGATGTTGATGAAGGCCCTCGTCAGAACATGACGATCGGAGATGGAGCACGGTCCTTGGTCGAGCCAAGGTGACCAGTCGAGCCGGCGACGAAGATGCCGGCATCGCAGTTGACCTGCACACGAGCCATCGATCCTTTTGCCGATCACACAGCGGAACTCTCAATGAAAGCACCAATGTCGGTGTCAAAACCGGCGGATCTCGAGTAGGGGTCCCGAACTGTGCGTCTAGAATCGATGGTAACAGGAGGCAGGGGACACGATGTTTTACCTAGGTTCGGGCCCTCTTGATGGAGGTAAAACCCTACGTCCTGCTTGATTTATTCTTGATGATATGAGTATTACAAGAGTTGATCTACCACGAGATCGTAGAGGCTAAACCCTAGAAGCTAGCCTATGGTATGATTGTTGTATATTGTCTATCGACTAGCCTGCCTCGGTTTAGATAATGCACTGGAGGCCAAGGATAACAAGAGTCCTAGCCGAATACGCCGGTGGGGAGGAGTCCTTGTCTTGATCACCAAGTCTTGTGGAATCTTCAATGTATGCGGCAACTGCCCGAACTAACCCATGAGTATACGGCCATGGGGGTCCTCGGCCCAATCTAACAGATCGGGAGATGACGCGGTGAGTACCCCCTAGTCCAGGACACCGTCTGCCGCCGTTTGGAGCGCCGCCGTACCGGAGATGAGTGCCTCGCGCCCATCTCTTCTCCTTCCTTCCATTCTTCTTCCCCCTCCCTGTAACGCCCTCGATGCGGCTATAGCTCCCACGTGTCGAGGCATGACTTAGAGACATAACCGCATTGAAAGCAATGTCACAAGTTAGGCAATCTTCACAACATCCCATGTAACATAAATAATAAAGGGGAGATACATAGTTGGCTTACACTCGCCACGTCAATCAAAGTACATAAATAGCATTACAACATTCAAACACTCATGGCCCGACTACGGCGCCAAAATAAAGATAACCCAACATGCGACACGGTCCCGATCACCCCAACTGGGCACCACTACTGATCATCAGGGAAAGACACGTAGTATCATTGAGAGTCCTTGTCGAACTCCCACTTGAGCTCAAGCGCGTCATCTAGAGCGGAAACCTCAGGTCCTGCATCTGGTTTGGGAGTAATCTGTGAGCCACAGGGACTCAGCAATCTCGCACCCTCGCGATCAAGACTATTTAAGCTTAATAGGTAAGGCAAGGAAAATATGTGGAGCTGCAGCAAGCGACTAGCATATATGGTGACTATCCTGTTCGCAAAAGAGAGCGAGAAGAGGAGGCAAAGCGCGAGCGAGAAACTAGAGGGGCATCCTGCGGCAAGCATTACTCCAACACCGTGTTCACTTCCCGGACTCCGCCGAGAAGAGACCATCATGGTAACTCACACTGTTGATTCATTTTAATTAAATTAAGGTTCAAGTTATCTACAAGCGGACATTAACAAATTACCATCTGCCCATAACCGCGGGCACGGCATTCGAAATTTCAAATCCCTGCAGGGGAGTCCCAACTTAGCCCATGACAAGCTCTCACGGTCAACGAAGGAATAGACCTCCTCCCGAGACGTTCCGATCAGACTCGGTATCTCGGTTCTTCAAGACACTTCGACAGGTTAAAACAAATCCAGCAACACCGCCCAAATGTGCCGACAAATCCCGATAGGAGCTGCACATATCTCGTTCTCAAGGCACACTCAGATGAGACATCCTACGAGTAAAACCAACCCTCAAGTTGCCCCGAGGTGGCCCCGCAGTCTACTCGGTCGGACCAACACTCAGAGGAGCACTGGCCCGGGGGGGTTAAATAAGATGACCCTCGAGCTCTGGAAACCCAAGGGAAAAAGAGGCTAGGTGGCAAATGGTAAAACCAAGGTTGGACATTGCTGGAAAAGCTTTAATCAAGGCGAACTATCAAGGGGTTCCCATTATAACCCAACCGCGTAAAGAACGCAAAAATCGGGAACATAACACCGATATGACGGAAACTAGGGCGGCAAGAGTGGAACAAAACACTAGGCGAGAGGCTGAGCCTTCCACCCTTTACCAAGTATATAGATGCATTAAGATAACTAGGCAATATAATGATATCCCAACAAGTAAATAATGTTCCACCAAGGAACGGTCTCCAAACTTCACCTACAACTAGCAACGCTATAAGAGGGGATGAGCAAAGCGATAACATAGCCAATCAACGGTTTGCTAGGACATGGTGGGGTTAGAGGTTTGACATGGCAATTTGGGAGGCATGATAAGCAAGTGGTTGGCATCGTAGCATAGCATAGCAAAAGAGCGAGCATCTAGCATAGCAAAGATAGTAGTGATTTCGAGGGTATGATCATCTTGCCTGCAAAGTTGTCAGAGTTGACTGGATCCTCGAAAGAAAACTCAACGGGCTCCTCTTTAGCGAACTCGTCTCCCGGCTCTACCCAAACAAGACAAACAAGCAACACGGACACAATCAACCACGTGCAAACTCAACAACATGATGCAAAGATGGTATGCTATGCGGGATGCAAAATGTAGGCAAGATTTGGCAAGGAATGCCGGAATCGGAGTTACGGTTTGGAAATGGCAAGCAATTCAAATATGACCAATTTCTGCGATTTACAGCAAGTAGCCAACTAAATGCAACAAGATGAACATGCTACAGCACTCAAACATGACAACAAAATACATGGCAGGGATCCATTCATGATGCTTAACAAAAGTCTAGCACTGAGCTACGGCCAATTCATCCATTAATAGGTTCAAACAAGCATGGCAAAAATGCATTTGGTAAACAGATTTCAGACTTGGTGAAATTAACACTTGTCTGGAATTTCAGATCAGATAGCACACTTTGGAGCATGAGAACAATATGCTACAGGACCTGAACATGGCAAAGTAAAGCATGGCATCGAGCTACTCAAAGAGCTTAACAAAAGTCCCTTAGTGACCTTGAGCCAAAAGGGATCAGAAAATGCATTTGCAAGCATGTGAACATGGCAAAAACATAATCAGTTTTTAGACATAGTGAAAACTGGAGCATGCTGAAAACAGATATCAAGGCATGTTTACGAGCTCGATGCACTCACTACAGAGCATGTCATGACAATCTAAGCATACACCCATCAAGAACACACAAAATGCAAGCTAGACATGGCAATAACAATAACATAGCATGCACGGATCAACTACAACATCCTCGGCAAAATTGCTAATAAGTAGACAATCTGCCCAGATTCACGAAATAGCAAAAGTAGAGCTCGATTAACTCAAGCTAAGGTGCTCCATAATTGCAAACAAAGACATGGATGGATAGAGCACTACAATATTAACAAAACATCCTTACTAATCATCCTCAAAAGAGGCACGGATCACTAGGAAACAACATGAACATATGCATAATGAGATAAACAGTCCAAAGACTTAGTGGAAATGCTAAGTCCCTGAAATCGGCATTAACGAATGCTCCACTTTGCAAGCTTGTGCTAGTCACCACACACATCACAAAAAATACATGGGTTGCACCTCTGAATAGATGGAAAAACATATAACAAAACACATGAAGAGCTCAGGGGCATATCATGCACACAATAATCATGGCGAAAATGACAAATAACTAATTGGAGCAGCAGATCTGACAATTATCTCAAATAGCATTCTTCTAACAGCATTTCGGGCATCAAGATGAACTCAAATGAAAATGATACATTGAGATTAAATGATGTGCTCTCTGAGACGAACATTTTGATATGTTATATGTCCAAAACGGAGCTACGGATGCAAAGTTACGATGCGATGAACAGAAGAAAATAATTAGGGTTTCGGGGCAAAAGTCAACCGAGCAATTTCTAGATCTGAGATCCGGCGGCACGCTCTACGAGGTTCACCGGGAACCCTATTCTCTGGAGTTGATGAAGTTCGCCGGAGCTGCGAGGACGGAGTGGCCGGAGCGGGGCGGCGTCGGCGGCGGTGGTGGCGGAGGTGGCCCCGCAGTCTACTCGGTCGGACCAACACTCAAAGGAGCACTGGCCCGGGGGGTTCAAATAAGATGACCCTCAGGCTCCGGAAACCCAAGGGAAAAAGAGGCTAGGTGGCAAATGGTAAAACCAATGTTGGGCATTGCTGGAAAAGCTTTAATCAAGGCGAACTATCAAGGGGTTCCCATTATAACCCAACCGCATAAGGAACGCAAAAATCCGGGAACATAACACCGATATGACGGAAACTAGGGCGGCAAGAGTGGAACAAAACACTAGGCGAGAGGCCGAGCCTTCCACCCTTTACCAAGTATATAGATGCATTAAGATAACATGGCAATATGATGATATCCCAACAAGTAAATAATGTTCCACCAAGGAACGGTCTCCAAACTTCACCTGCAACTAGCAACGCTATAAGAGGGGCTGAGCAAAGCGATAACATAGCGAATCAACGGTTTGCTAGGACATGGTGGGGTTAGAGGTTTGACATGGCAATTTGGGAGGCATGATAAGCAAGTGGTAGGCATCGTAGCATGGCATAGCAAAAGAGCGAGCATCTAGCATAGCAAAGATAGTAGTGATTTCGAGGGTATGATCATCTTGCCTGCAAAGTTGTCAGAGTTGACTGGATCCTTGAAAGCAAACTCAACGGGCTCCTCGTTAGCGAACTCGTCTCCTGGCTCTACCCAAACAAGACAAACAAGCAACAAGGACACAATCACCCACGTGCAAACTCAACAACATGATGCAAAGATGGTATGCTATGCGGGATGCAAAATGTGATGCATAGGCAAGATTTGGCAAGGAATGCACGAACCTGGCCTCAACTTGGAAATCCAAGTGTGCCACTGGAAATATGAGATGAAAACGCTTGAAAACGATATGAAGAACGCCGGAATCGGAGTTACGGTTTGGAAATGGCAAGCAATTCAAATATGACCACGTTCTGCAATTTACAGCAAGTAGCCAACTAAATACAACAAGATGAACATGCTACAGCACTCAAACATGACAACAAAATACATGGCAGGGATCCATTCATGATGCTTAACAAAAGTCTAGCACTAAGCTACGGCCAATTCATCCATTAACAGGTTCAAACAAGCATGCCAAAAATGCATTTGGTAAACAGATTTCAGACTTGGTGAAATTAACACTTGTCTGGAATTTCAGATCAGATAGCACACTTTGGAGCATGAGAACAATATGCTACAGGACCTGAACATGGCAAAGTAAAGCATGGCATGGAGCTACTCAAAGAGCTTAACAAAAGTCCCTTAGTGACCTTGAGCCAAAAGGGATCAGAAAATGCATTTGCAAGCATGTGAACATGGCAAAAACATAATCAGTTTTCAGACATAGTGAAAACTGGAGCATGCTGAAAACAGATATCAAGGCATGTTTACGAGCTCGATGCACTCACTACAGAGCATGTCATGACAATCTAAGCATACACCCATCAAGAACACACAAAATGCAAGCTAGACATGGCAATAACAATAACATAGCATGCACGGATCAACTACAACATCCTCGGCAAAATTGCTAATAAGTAGACAATCTGCCCAGATTCACGAAATAGCAAAAGTAGAGCTCGATTGACTCAAGCTAAGGTGCTCCATAATTGCAAACAAAGACATGGATGGATAGAGCACTACAATATTAACAAAACATCCTTACTAATCATACTCAAAAGAGGCACGGATCACTAGGAAACAACATGAACATATGCATAATGAGATAAACAGTCCAAAGACTTAGTGGAAATGCTAAGTCCCTGAAATCAGCATTAACGAATGCTCCACTTTGCAAGCTTGTGCTAGTCACCACACACATCACAAAAAATACATGGGTTGCACCTCTGGATAGATGGCAAAACATATAACAAAACACATGAAGAGCTCAGGGGCATATCATGCACACAATAATCATGGCGAAAATGACAAATAACTAATTGGAGCAGCAGATCTGACAATTATCTCAAATAGCATTCTTCTAACAGCATTTCGGGCATCAAGATGAACTCAAATGAAAATGATACATTGAGATTAAATGATGTGCTCTCTGAGACGAACATTTTGATATGTTATATGTCCAAAACGGAGCTACGGATGCAAAGTTACGATGCGATGAACAGAAGAAAATAATTAGGGTTTCGGGGCAAAAGTCAACCGAGCAATTTCTAGATCTGAGATCCGGCGGCACGCTCTACGAGGTTCACCGGGAACCCTATTCTCTGGAGTTGATGAAGTTCGCCGGAGCTGCGAGGACGGAGTGGCCGGAGCGGGGCGGCGTCGGCGGCGGTGGTGGCGGAGGTGGCCCCGCAGTCTACTCGGTCGGACCAACACTCAAAGGAGCACTGGCCCGGGGGGTTCAAATAAGATGACCCTCAGGCTCCAGAAACCCAAGGGAAAAAGAGGCTAGGTGGCAAATGGTAAAACCAATGTTGGGCATTGCTGGAAAAGCTTTAATCAAGGCGAACTATCAAGGGGTTCCCATTATAACCCAACCGCATAAGGAACGCAAAAATCCGGGAACATAACACCGATATGACGGAAACTAGGGCGGCAAGAGTGGAACAAAACACTAGGCGAGAGGCCGAGCCTTCCACCCTTTACCAAGTATATAGATGCATTAAGATAACATGGCAATATGATGATATCCCAACAAGTAAATAATGTTCCACCAAGGAACGGTCTCCAAACTTCACCTGCAACTAGCAACGCTATAAGAGGGGCTGAGCAAAGCGATAACATAGCGAATCAACGGTTTGCTAGGACATGGTGGGGTTAGAGGTTTGACATGGCAATTTGGGAGGCATGATAAGCAAGTGGTAGGCATCGTAGCATGGCATAGCAAAAGAGCGAGCATCTAGCATAGCAAAGATAGTAGTGATTTCGAGGGTATGATCATCTTGCCTGCAAAGTTGTCAGAGTTGACTGGATCCTTGAAAGCAAACTCAACGGGCTCCTCGTTAGTGAACTCGTCTCCTGGCTCTACCCAAACAAGACAAACAAGCAACAAGGACACAATCACCCACGTGCAAACTCAACAACATGATGCAAAGATGGTATGCTATGCGGGATGCAAAATGTGATGCATAGGCAAGATTTGGCAAGGAATGCATGAACCTGGCCTCAACTTGGAAATCCAAGTGTGCCACTGGAAATATGAGATGAAAACGCTTGAAAACGATATGAAGAACGCCGGAATCGGAGTTACGGTTTGGAAATGGCAAGCAATTCAAATATGACCACGTTCTGCAATTTACAGCAAGTAGCCAACTAAATACAACAAGATGAACATGCTACAGCACTCAAACATGACAACAAAATACATGGCAGGGATCCATTCATGATGCTTAACAAAAGTCTAGCACTGAGCTACGGCCAATTCATCCATTAACAGGTTCAAACAAGCATGCCAAAAATGCATTTGGTAAACAGATTTCAGACTTGGTGAAATTAACACTTGTCTGGAATTTCAGATCAGATAGCACACTTTGGAGCATGAGAACAATATGCTACAGGACCTGAACATGGCAAAGTAAAGCATGGCATGGAGCTACTCAAAGAGCTTAACAAAAGTCCCTTAGTGACCTTGAGCCAAAAGGGATCAGAAAATGCATTTGCAAGCATGTGAACATGGCAAAAACATAATCAGTTTTCAGACATAGTGAAAACTGGAGCATGCTGAAAACAGATATCAAGGCATGTTTACGAGCTCGATGCACTCACTACAGAGCATGTCATGACAATCTAAGCATACACCCATCAAGAACACACAAAATGCAAGCTAGACATGGCAATAACAATAACATAGCATGCACGGATCAACTACAACATCCTCGGCAAAATTGCTAATAAGTAGACAATCTGCCCAGATTCACGAAATAGCAAAAGTAGAGCTCGATTGACTCAAGCTAAGGTGCTCCATAATTGCAAACAAAGACATGGATGGATAGAGCACTACAATATTAACAAAACATCCTTACTAATCATACTCAAAAGAGGCACGGATCACTAGGAAACAACATGAACATATGCATAATGAGATAAACAGTCCAAAGACTTAGTGGAAATGCTAAGTCCCTGAAATCAGCATTAACGAATGCTCCACTTTGCAAGCTTGTGCTAGTCACCACACACATCACAAAAAATACATGGGTTGCACCTCTGAATAGATGGAAAAACATATAACAAAACACATGAAGAGCTCAGGGGCATATCATGCACACAATAATCATGGCGAAAATGACAAATAACTAATTGGAGCAGCAGATCTGACAATTATCTCAAATAGCATTCTTCTAACAGCATTTCGGGCATCAAGATGAACTCAAATGAAAATGATACATTGAGATTAAATGATGTGCTCTCTGAGACGAACATTTTGATATGTTATATGTCCAAAACGGAGCTACGGATGCAAAGTTACGATGCGATGAACAGAAGAAAATAATTAGGGTTTCGGGGCAAAAGTCAACCGAGCAATTTCTAGATCTGAGATCCGGCGGCACGCTCTACGAGGTTCACCGGGAACCCTATTCTCTGGAGTTGATGAAGTTCGCCGGAGCTGCGAGGACGGAGTGGCCGGAGCGGGGCGGCGTCGGCGGCGGTGGTGGCGGAGGTGGCCCCGCAGTCTACTCGGTCGGACCAACACTCAAAGGAGCACTGGCCCGGGGGGTTTAAATAAGATGACCCTCAGGCTCCGGAAACCCAAGGGAAAAAGAGGCTAGGTGGCAAATGGTAAAACCAAGGTTGGGCATTGCTGGAAAAGCTTTAATCAAGGCGAACTATCAAGGGGTTCCCATTATAACCCAACCGCATAAGGAACGCAAAAATCCGGGAACATAACACCGATATGACGGAAACTAGGGCGGCAAGAGTGGAACAAAACACTAGGAGAGAGGCCGAGCCTTCCACCCTTTACCAAGTATATAGATGCATTAAGATAACATGGCAATATGATGATATCCCAACAAGTAAATAATGTTCCACCAAGGAACGGTCTCCAAACTTCACCTGCAACTAGCAACGCTATAAGAGGGGCTGAGCAAAGCGATAACATAGCGAATCAACGGTTTGCTAGGACATGGTGGGGTTAGAGGTTTGACATGGCAATTTGGGAGGCATGATAAGCAAGTGGTAGGCATCGTAGCATGGCATAGCAAAAGAGCGAGCATCTAGCATAGCAAAGATAGTAGTGATTTCGAGGGTATGATCATCTTGCCTGCAAAGTTGTCAGAGTTGACTGGATCCTTGAAAGCAAACTCAACGGGCTCCTCGTTAGAGAACTCGTCTCCTGGCTCTACCCAAACAAGACAAACAAGCAACAAGGACACAATCACCCACGTGCAAACTCAACAACATGATGCAAAGATGGTATGCTATGCGGGATGCAAAATGTGATGCATAGGCAAGATTTGGCAAGGAATGCATGAACCTGGCCTCAACTTGGAAATCCAAGTGTGCCACTGGAAATATGAGATGAAAACGCTTGAAAACGATATGAAGAACGCCGGAATCGGAGTTACGGTTTGGAAATGGCAAGCAATTCAAATATGACCACGTTCTGCAATTTACAGCAAGTAGCCAACTAAATACAACAAGATGAACATGCTACAGCACTCAAACATGACAACAAAATACATGGCAGGGATCCATTCATGATGCTTAACAAAAGTCTAGCACTGAGCTACGGCCAATTCATCCATTAACAGGTTCAAACAAGCATGCCAAAAATGCATTTGGTAAACAGATTTCAGACTTGGTGAAATTAACACTTGTCTGGAATTTCAGATCAGATAGCACACTTTGGAGCATGAGAACAATATGCTACAGGACCTGAACATGGCAAAGTAAAGCATGGCATGGAGCTACTCAAAGAGCTTAACAAAAGTCCCTTAGTGACCTTGAGCCAAAAGGGATCAGAAAATGCATTTGCAAGCATGTGAACATGGCAAAAACATAATCAGTTTTCAGACATAGTGAAAACTGGAGCATGCTGAAAACAGATATCAAGGCATGTTTACGAGCTCGATGCACTCACTACAGAGCATGTCATGACAATCTAAGCATACACCCATCAAGAACACACAAAATGCAAGCTAGACATGGCAATAACAATAACATAGCATGCACGGATCAACTACAACATCCTCGGCAAAATTGCTAATAAGTAGACAATCTGCCCAGATTCACGAAATAGCAAAAGTAGAGCTCGATTGACTCAAGCTAAGGTGCTCCATAATTGCAAACAAAGACATGGATGGATAGAGCACTACAATATTAACAAAACATCCTTACTAATCATACTCAAAAGAGGCACGGATCACTAGGAAACAACATGAACATATGCATAATGAGATAAACAGTCCAAAGACTTAGTGGAAATGCTAAGTCCCTGAAATCAGCATTAACGAATGCTCCACTTTGCAAGCTTGTGCTAGTCACCACACACATCACAAAAAATACATGGGTTGCACCTCTGGATAGATGGCAAAACATATAACAAAACACATGAAGAGCTCAGGGGCATATCATGCACACAATAATCATGGCGAAAATGACAAATAACTAATTGGAGCAGCAGATCTGACAATTATCTCAAATAGCATTCTTCTAACAGCATTTCGGGCATCAAGATGAACTCAAATGAAAATGATACATTGAGATTAAATGATGTGCTCTCTGAGACGAACATTTTGATATGTTATATGTCCAAAACGGAGCTACGGATGCAAAGTTACGATGCGATGAACAGAAGAAAATAATTAGGGTTTCGGGGCAAAAGTCAACCGAGCAATTTCTAGATCTGAGATCCGGCGGCACGCTCTACGAGGTTCACCGGGAACCCTATTCTCTGGAGTTGATGAAGTTCGCCGGAGCTGCGAGGACGGAGTGGCCGGAGCGGGGCGGCGTCGGCGGCGGTGGTGGCGGAGGTGGCCCCGCAGTCTACTCGGTCGGACCAACACTCAAAGGAGCACTGGCCCGGGGGGTTTAAATAAGATGACCCTCAGGCTCCGGAAACCCAAGGGAAAAAGAGGCTAGGTGGCAAATGGTAAAACCAAGGTTGGGCATTGCTGGAAAAGCTTTAATCAAGGCGAACTATCAAGGGGTTCCCATTATAACCCAACCGCATAAGGAACGCAAAAATCCGGGAACATAACACCGATATGACGGAAACTAGGGCGGCAAGAGTGGAACAAAACACTAGGAGAGAGGCCGAGCCTTCCACCCTTTACCAAGTATATAGATGCATTAAGATAACATGGCAATATGATGATATCCCAACAAGTAAATAATGTTCCACCAAGGAACGGTCTCCAAACTTCACCTGCAACTAGCAACGCTATAAGAGGGGCTGAGCAAAGCGATAACATAGCGAATCAACGGTTTGCTAGGACATGGTGGGGTTAGAGGTTTGACATGGCAATTTGGGAGGCATGATAAGCAAGTGGTAGGCATCGTAGCATGGCATAGCAAAAGAGCGAGCATCTAGCATAGCAAAGATAGTAGTGATTTCGAGGGTATGATCATCTTGCCTGCAAAGTTGTCAGAGTTGACTGGATCCTTGAAAGCAAACTCAACGGGCTCCTCGTTAGAGAACTCGTCTCCTGGCTCTACCCAAACAAGACAAACAAGCAACAAGGACACAATCACCCACGTGCAAACTCAACAACATGATGCAAAGATGGTATGCTATGCGGGATGCAAAATGTGATGCATAGGCAAGATTTGGCAAGGAATGCATGAACCTGGCCTCAACTTGGAAATCCAAGTGTGCCACTGGAAATATGAGATGAAAACGCTTGAAAACTATATGAAGAACGCCGGAATCGGAGTTACGGTTTGGAAATGGCAAGCAATTCAAATATGACCACGTTCTGCAATTTACAGCAAGTAGCCAACTAAATACAACAAGATGAACATGCTACAGCACTCAAACATGACAACAAAATACATGGCAGGGATCCATTCATGATGCTTAACAAAAGTCTAGCACTGAGCTACGGCCAATTCATCCATTAACAGGTTCAAACAAGCATGCCAAAAATGCATTTGGTAAACAGATTTCAGACTTGGTGAAATTAACACTTGTCTGGAATTTCAGATCAGATAGCACACTTTGGAGCATGAGAACAATATGCTACAGGACCTGAACATGGCAAAGTAAAGCATGGCATGGAGCTACTCAAAGAGCTTAACAAAAGTCCCTTAGTGACCTTGAGCCAAAAGGGATCAGAAAATGCATTTGCAAGCATGTGAACATGGCAAAAACATAATCAGTTTTCAGACATAGTGAAAACTGGAGCATGCTGAAAACAGATATCAAGGCATGTTTACGAGCTCGATGCACTCACTACAGAGCATGTCATGACAATCTAAGCATACACCCATCAAGAACACACAAAATGCAAGCTAGACATGGCAATAACAATAACATAGCATGCACGGATCAACTACAACATCCTCGGCAAAATTGCTAATAAGTAGACAATCTGCCCAGATTCACGAAATAGCAAAAGTAGAGCTCGATTGACTCAAGCTAAGGTGCTCCATAATTGCAAACAAAGACATGGATGGATAGAGCACTACAATATTAACAAAACATCCTTACTAATCATACTCAAAAGAGGCACGGATCACTAGGAAACAACATGAACATATGCATAATGAGATAAACAGTCCAAAGACTTAGTGGAAATGCTAAGTCCCTGAAATCAGCATTAACGAATGCTCCACTTTGCAAGCTTGTGCTAGTCACCACACACATCACAAAAAATACATGGGTTGCACCTCTGGATAGATGGCAAAACATATAACAAAACACATGAAGAGCTCAGGGGCATATCATGCACACAATAATCATGGCGAAAATGACAAATAACTAATTGGAGCAGCAGATCTGACAATTATCTCAAATAGCATTCTTCTAACAGCATTTCGGGCATCAAGATGAACTCAAATGAAAATGATACATTGAGATTAAATGATGTGCTCTCTGAGACGAACATTTTGATATGTTATATGTCCAAAACGGAGCTACGGATGCAAAGTTACGATGCGATGAACAGAAGAAAATAATTAGGGTTTCGGGGCAAAAGTCAACCGAGCAATTTCTAGATCTGAGATCCGGCGGCACGCTCTACGAGGTTCACCGGGAACCCTATTCTCTGGAGTTGATGAAGTTCGCCGGAGCTGCGAGGACGGAGTGGCCGGAGCGGGGCGGCGTCGGCGGCGGTGGTGGCGGAGGTGGCCCCGCAGTCTACTCGGTCGGACCAACACTCAAAGGAGCACTGGCCCGGGGGGTTTAAATAAGATGACCCTCAGGCTCCGGAAACCCAAGGGAAAAAGAGGCTAGGTGGCAAATGGTAAAACCAAGGTTGGGCATTGCTGGAAAAGCTTTAATCAAGGCGAACTATCAAGGGGTTCCCATTATAACCCAACCGCATAAGGAACGCAAAAATCCGGGAACATAACACCGATATGACGGAAACTAGGGCGGCAAGAGTGGAACAAAACACTAGGAGAGAGGCCGAGCCTTCCACCCTTTACCAAGTATATAGATGCATTAAGATAACATGGCAATATGATGATATCCCAACAAGTAAATAATGTTCCACCAAGGAACGGTCTCCAAACTTCACCTGCAACTAGCAACGCTATAAGAGGGGCTGAGCAAAGCGATAACATAGCGAATCAACGGTTTGCTAGGACATGGTGGGGTTAGAGGTTTGACATGGCAATTTGGGAGGCATGATAAGCAAGTGGTAGGCATCGTAGCATGGCATAGCAAAAGAGCGAGCATCTAGCATAGCAAAGATAGTAGTGATTTCGAGGGTATGATCATCTTGCCTGCAAAGTTGTCAGAGTTGACTGGATCCTTGAAAGCAAACTCAACGGGCTCCTCGTTAGAGAACTCGTCTCCTGGCTCTACCCAAACAAGACAAACAAGCAACAAGGACACAATCACCCACGTGCAAACTCAACAACATGATGCAAAGATGGTATGCTATGCGGGATGCAAAATGTGATGCATAGGCAAGATTTGGCAAGGAATGCATGAACCTGGCCTCAACTTGGAAATCCAAGTGTGCCACTGGAAATATGAGATGAAAACGCTTGAAAACTATATGAAGAACGCCGGAATCGGAGTTACGGTTTGGAAATGGCAAGCAATTCAAATATGACCACGTTCTGCAATTTACAGCAAGTAGCCAACTAAATACAACAAGATGAACATGCTACAGCACTCAAACATGACAACAAAATACATGGCAGGGATCCATTCATGATGCTTAACAAAAGTCTAGCACTGAGCTACGGCCAATTCATCCATTAACAGGTTCAAACAAGCATGCCAAAAATGCATTTGGTAAACAGATTTCAGACTTGGTGAAATTAACACTTGTCTGGAATTTCAGATCAGATAGCACACTTTGGAGCATGAGAACAATATGCTACAGGACCTGAACATGGCAAAGTAAAGCATGGCATGGAGCTACTCAAAGAGCTTAACAAAAGTCCCTTAGTGACCTTGAGCCAAAAGGGATCAGAAAATGCATTTGCAAGCATGTGAACATGGCAAAAACATAATCAGTTTTCAGACATAGTGAAAACTGGAGCATGCTGAAAACAGATATCAAGGCATGTTTACGAGCTCGATGCACTCACTACAGAGCATGTCATGACAATCTAAGCATACACCCATCAAGAACACACAAAATGCAAGCTAGACATGGCAATAACAATAACATAGCATGCACGGATCAACTACAACATCCTCGGCAAAATTGCTAATAAGTAGACAATCTGCCCAGATTCACGAAATAGCAAAAGTAGAGCTCGATTGACTCAAGCTAAGGTGCTCCATAATTGCAAACAAAGACATGGATGGATAGAGCACTACAATATTAACAAAACATCCTTACTAATCATACTCAAAAGAGGCACGGATCACTAGGAAACAACATGAACATATGCATAATGAGATAAACAGTCCAAAGACTTAGTGGAAATGCTAAGTCCCTGAAATCAGCATTAACGAATGCTCCACTTTGCAAGCTTGTGCTAGTCACCACACACATCACAAAAAATACATGGGTTGCACCTCTGGATAGATGGCAAAACATATAACAAAACACATGAAGAGCTCAGGGGCATATCATGCACACAATAATCATGGCGAAAATGACAAATAACTAATTGGAGCAGCAGATCTGACAATTATCTCAAATAGCATTCTTCTAACAGCATTTCGGGCATCAAGATGAACTCAAATGAAAATGATACATTGAGATTAAATGATGTGCTCTCTGAGACGAACATTTTGATATGTTATATGTCCAAAACGGAGCTACGGATGCAAAGTTACGATGCGATGAACAGAAGAAAATAATTAGGGTTTCGGGGCAAAAGTCAACCGAGCAATTTCTAGATCTGAGATCCGGCGGCACGCTCTACGAGGTTCACCGGGAACCCTATTCGCTGGAGTTGATGAAGTTCGCCGGACCTGCGAGGACGCCGGGATGGAGTGGCCGGAGCGGGGCGGCGTCGGCGGCGGTGGTGGCGGAGGTCGCCGGGCGGCTCGGCGCCGGCGAGAGAGCGAGGCGCCGGTGAGGTAGGCGGGGTCGGCGCGGAGACGGGCGGCGGCCGGCCGGACGACGTGCAGCGGCGCGGCGCCTCAGGGCGGCGCGGTGCGCGGGGCCTCCCGCGGGCGAGCGGCGCGCGGAGACGGGCCGCGGGGGCCGGCCTCGGGCCCCGGCGGGCCTGGCGGCGCGGGACGGCGATGTGGGGCGGCGGGGCGCTACGTGGCGGGTGGCGACTGGTCGGCGGCGGTGGGCGGACGTGTCCGGCCCGATTCGGACACGTCCGGCGGCGAGGGGAGCTGATTTTAGGGTTTGGACGGGGAAGAAGGAGATTTCGGAGGGGGTCTTTATATAGGCATAGGAGGAGCTAGGAGAGTCCAAATGCGGTGCGGTTTTCGGCCACGCGATCGTGATCGAACGCTCTAGATGATGGAGAGGGTTTTGGTGGGTTTTGGGCCAAAATGGAGGGGTGTTGGGCTGCAACACACACGAGGCCTTTTCGGTCCCTCGGTTAACCGTTGGAGCATCAAACGAAGTCCAAATGGTACGAAACTTGACAGGCGGTCTACCGGTAGTAAACCAAGGCTGCTTGGCAAGTCTCGATCCAATCCGGAAATGTTTAATCCCACACACAAAAGAAAGGTAGAAATGACCACCGGAGGAGAACGAAGCGCCGGAATGCAAAACGGACAACGGGGAAAATGCTCGAATGCATGAGAAGAACACTCATGCAAATGCAATGCAGATGATGACATGATATGAGATGCATGACAACGACAACAACACACAGAGGCAAAGACCCGAACCCGAGAAAATAAAATAACTTAACGCCGGAAACGGCAAGAGTTGGAGTACCTATTGGAAAAATCATATCCGGGGTGTTATAACACTCCACCACTACGAAAGGATCTCGTCCCGAGATCTAGGACTGAAAGAACGCCGGGTACTCAGAACGGAGGTGATCCTCGCGTTCCCAGGTAGCTTCACGGTCGGAATGGTGTGACCACTTGACTTTGAGGAATTTGATTGACTTGTTGCGAGTCTTGCGTTCAGTCTCTTCAAGAATAGCCACGGGGTGCTCACGATAAGAGAGATCTTCTTGGAGCTCAATGTCCTCGAAGTAGACGGTGCGGTCAGGAGTCTTGAAGCAATTTCGGAGCTGAGAGACATGGAACATGTCATGAACATTTGCAAAGTTTGAAGGAAGCTCGAGTTGATAGGCGAGATCGCCTCTCTTGCTGACGATCTTGAAAGGTCCCACGTATCTAGGGGCAATCTTCCCTTTGATACCGAAGCGACGAGTACCTTTCATTGGAGAGACGCAGAGGTAAACATGATCTCCGATCTCGAAAGCCAAATCACGGTGCTTACTGTCATAGTAGCTCTTCTGGCGGGATTTGGCTGCTTTGAGGTTATCTCAAATGACTTTGCACATTTCCTCTGCCTCTGTGATTAAGTCATTTCCGAGAAGCTGACGTTCACCGGTTTCAGACCAGTTGAGAGGGGTACGGCACTTCCTGCCATACAGAATTTCAAATGGGGCCTTGCCCGAACTTGCTTGAAAACTATTGTTGTAGGAGAATTCAGCATATGGAAGACAATCCTCCCACTTCATGCCGAAGGAGATCACACAAGCCCTGATCATATCTTCAAAAATCCGGTTGACACGCTCGACTTGACCGCTAGTTTGAGGATGGAAAGCTGTGCTGAAGCGGATGTTGGTTCCCATGGCCTTCTGAAAAGAATCCCAAAACTTGGAGGTAAAGATGCTGCCACGGTCTGAAGAGATCACTTGTGGAATACCGTGCAGAGAGACAATTCGAGAGGTATAGAGTTCCGCCAATTGAGCTTCAGAGATTGACTCTTTGATAGGCAGAAAGTGAGCCACTTTAGTGAGTTTGTCGATGACAACGAATATAGCATCATCGCCACGTTTGGACTTTAGAAACCCAGTCACGAAGTCCATCTCAATGTGGTCAAACTTCCATTCTGGAATGGCAAGAGGTTGGAGGAGACCCGCTGGCCTTTGGTGTTCTGCCTTCACTCTTCTGCAGACATCACATTCATTCACGAATTGTGCAATCTCGTGCTTCATTCGAGTCCACCAATAAGCCTGCTTGAGGTCCTGATACATCTTCGTGCTCCCAGGGTGGATGGAGAGGAGAGAATTGTGAGCCTCGTTCATGATAACCTTATGAAGATCACCTTTGGGCACAATAATACGATCCTCGAAGAAGAGAGTATCCTTGTCATCAAGGCGGTAGCACTTGTACTTGGGTTGACTCTTGGCAATCCCAATCTTCACCTTTTTCACCATAGTATCAAGAAGCTGGGCTTGGCGAATCTGGTCTTCCAAGGTAGGAGAGACTTGAAGGTTGGCGAGGAAACCTTGAGGAACAACTTGCAGATTAAGTTTGCGGAAAGCTTCACAAAGCTCGGGTTGATAACGCTTGAGAATAAGACTGTTGCAGTAAGCCTTCCTGCTCAATGCGTCAGCAATCACATTGGCCTTGCCTGGAGTATACTCGATACTCGAATTATACTCTTGAATCATTTCGACCCATCGAGTTTGCCTGAGGTTGAGATTAGGCTGAGTGAAGATGTACTTGAGACTCTTGTGATCAGTGAAAATGTCCACTTTTCTTCCCAATAAGAGATGTCTCCAAGTCAAAAGAGCATGCACAACTGCCGCCAACTCGAGATCATGAGTGGGGTAGTTCTTCTCGTTGGGCTTCAACTGGCGAGAGGTATAAGCCACAACTTTCTTCTCTTGCATCAACACTGCGCCAAGACCTTGGAGAGAGGCATCACAAAAGACCTCGTATGGTTTGGATTCATCAGGCGGAGTCAGAACTGGAGCGGTGACCAATTTCTCTTTCAAAGTGTTGAAAGCAATGTCACACTCCAGAGACCAAACGTACTTGACGTGCTTCTGGAGAAGATTTGAGAGAGGCTTCGCGATCTTAGAAAAGTTTTCAATGAATCTTCGACAGTAGCTTGCGAGACCAAGGAAGCTACGGAGTTGCTTCACGTTCCGAGGAGGTTCCCAATTCACAATTGCAGACACCTTCTCAGGATTCACCGCAATGCCCTTGGCAGAGATGATATGACCAAGATAAAGAACCTCATCGAGCCAAAATTCGCACTTGGAAAACTTGGCGTAGAACTTGTGTTCCCTGAGCTTATCGAGCACCAAACGCAAGTGCTTGGCATGATCTTCCTTGTTCATCGAGAAAACCAGAATGTCGTCGAGATAGACCAAAACGAAGTCATTGGTGTAGGCGTTGAAGATGAAGTTCATCATGCGAGAGAAAGTCGGAGGAGCGTTGACGAGGCCAAAAGACATGATAGTGTATTCATATGAACCATAGCTTGTCCTGAAAGCCGTCTTGGGAATATCTTGCTCGCGGATTCGAATCTGATGATAACCCATACGGAGATCAAGCTTGGAGAATACTTGGGCACCTTTGAGTTGTTCGAACAGCTCGTTGATGTTGGGAAGTGGGTATTTGTTCTTGATAGTCTTCTTGTTCAATGGATGGTAATCAACACAAATTCGGTCCGTTCCATCCTTCTTCTTCACAAAAAGAACACCACAACCCCACGGAGAAGAACTAGGCCAGATGAGACCCATTCTCTCTTGAATATCGAGTTGCTTCTTCAGCTCCTTCAACTCTTCCGGTCCGAGCTTGTAAGGACGCTTGCATACAGGTTCCGTGCCAGGCTCAAGATCAATAACAAATTCAACTGGCCGGTGCGGAGGCATTCCTGGAAGCTCTTCTAGAAAGACGTCTTGATATTCGCAAACGACTGGAATCTGCGAGATAGCATCCAGTTCACCCTTCTCATTGAGAGAAAACAGATGGATGGTATCATCACGAGCGGCAAAGACAATTACATCCTCAGACGAATGAGTCAATTGAATCTGCCTGGCTGCACAGTCAAGATGTGCCTTGTGCTTATAAAGCCAATCCATTCCGAGAATAAGATCAATATCTGAGTTGCCAAGAACCACCGGAGAAGAAAGAAACTTGTAGTCACCCAACGTGATAGAGATATCGGGAGCAACCAAACTAGAAGTCAAAAGCTTGCCGGGAGAAACAACTTGCATGACTTTGGGCATGATCTTAGTATCAACATTGTGCTTCGATGCAAAAGGGCATGACAAGAAAGAACGCGATGCACCAGTATCAAAAAGAACTTTTGCAGGAACATCGTTAATAGGAAGGTTACCCATGATGACATCTAACGAGTCCTCTGCCTAAGCTGCATTCATCAAGTTGAACTTGGCGTGCTTGGGGTTATGCTTGACCACAGCTGTACTTGCCGATCTCACAGGAGGAGGAGGAAGACGCCTCTGGTTGAAACACTTGTTGGCATAGTGACCCTTCTGTTGGAACTTGTTGCACGTGACCTCTGAAAGTGGACGGTGGTACGGAGCACTTGATCTTCGAGCTTGAGACGAAGTCTTGTTCTGAAAGCCAGGGTTGGATGGGTGGGAAGATCCACTGCCACCTTTGCTCTTCTGCTGATACGGCTGACGGGACGGAGGAGGAGGAAGCCAATACTTCTGCTGCTTGGTCACTTGAGTAGAGGAAGAAGGAGTAGTGTCTCTGACTCGCTTCTTAGAAGCATCACACCTTAGTTGAGCAGCCTCTTGCTTCAATGCCATGTTGTACAACTCATCGTACCTCAAGGGCTCAAAGAGAACAAGAGCTAGCTAGATTTCTTCTCTGAGGCCACCCCTGAACTGGTATATCATGCTCTTCTCATCAGGTACGTCCTGCTTAGCAAAGCGGGCGAGCTTCTGAAACAACTTGTTGTAGTCATAGACAGAGAAAGAGCCTTGCTTCAGGTTGCGGAATTCCTCACGCTTGCTTTCAACCACGCTCTGAGGGATATGGTGAGCTCTGAAGTCTTGATGGAATTCATCCCAGGTAATCACACGTCCACCTCTGGAATCCTTGTACTGCTGGAACCATTCTGCAGCTTGGTCTTTGAGTTGGAAGGAAGCGAACTTGACGAAGTCCTCAGGCCTGACGTTACTGCACTCGAAATGCTTGCACAGATCCACGAGCCAATCGTCAGCATCAGTTGCCTCAACACAATTGCTGAAAGTCTTTGGCCCGTTAGCAAGGAAATGGTTGAGTGTAGCAAAGTGATTCTGATTGTTGCCTTGGTTGCCTTGGTTCGCTTGATTGCGCTCTTGAAGAATTTGCATGATCAACTATGTGTTTGCATTGGTTGCGACCATCACAGCTTGCCATGCCTCCGGAGGAGGTGGAGGTGGTGGCGGATCCTGATTCTGATTCTGATTGGTGCTCTTAGCGGGAGCCATCCTGAAGAGGGTGACAACCATTAGCACATTGACAGAAAAATATTGAAGCTGAATCCAACGGAATGAAAATTGCAACATAAAGTCTTCACATCTGAACATAATGAACGAATGCATTCCTCTTGAAATGGTCACATATCCATAAATTGAGAAGCCACTTAGAATTTAGGTAGAGAAATAAATCCACAAGGTACGGATCAAGAACGAATACTCGGTAAGAAATCCCAATCTCAAACCAAATATCCGTGGAAGAAAAGCTAGAGCTACAAGAAATCCCACCTATGGAACTCCCGAACCTTTCCGGTTATGCAATCAGGTGTTGGGGATACAGGGGAAGCATAATATCTCACCCAAATCTAGCAAATCCTACATCCAGCTGTATCCATCCTTCAACACATAACCGAGAAAAACTTTGGAAACCATCTACCTCAACCTTCGAAAAGCATTCGTTATACAAGTTATGGCGATACTCCGAACTCCCGCCCCAGTACTGGGTGGCGTCGAGGTTATCTCACCAACGAACTGCATAAAAGAGATTTTCGATGTTGGCGTACTAAACTCAGGTATTCCAGAATTGCAACAATAAAATTGTGATGACAAAACCTCAGAGCTCAACTCCCCGGGACACTGCCACAACCCCTAAAGACAGGAGGCACCAAGAACAATGTTCTCATCACAAAACCATCAGAACGATTCCAAGATACCCGCGTGATGCTAAAAAAATTTAGTGAAATTTGAGAAGAGAAGAGTCAAAACTCTACGTCAGGATGCCTTACCAGAGCGATGAGGAGACTGGGAAATAAAAAGAATTCCTAAACTCTCCGATATATAATTCCTAAATGACTCAAAACATTTTTTTCTAGACACAAACTCGGCTGCTAAAAACGATCAAGCAATGGGGGCTCCTAAGGTCGGGGAAGGCTCTGATTACAAACTTGTAACACCCTCAATGCGGCTATAGCTCCCACGTGTCGAGGCATGACTTAGAGACATAACCGCATTGAAAGCAATGTCGCAAGTTAGGCAATCTTCACAACATCCCATGTAACATAAATAATAAAGGGGAGATACATAGTTGGCTTACACTCGCCACGTCAATCAAAGTACATAAATAGCATTACAACATTCAAACACTCATGGCCCGACTACGGCGCCAAAATAAAGATAACCCAACATGCGACACAGTCCCGATCACCCCAACTGGGCACCACTACTGATCATCAGGGAAAGACACGTAGTATCATTGAGAGTCCTCGTCGAACTCCCACTTGAGCTCAAGCGCGTCATCTGGAGCGGAAACCTTAGGTCCTGCATCCTGTTTGGGAGTAATCTGTGAGCCACAGGGACTCAGCAATATCGCACCCTCGCGATCAAGACTATTTAAGCTTAATAGGTAAGGCAAGGAAAATATGTGGAGCTGCAGCAAGCGACTAGCATATATGGTGACTATCCTGTTCGCAAAAGAGAGCGAGAAGAGGAGGCAAAGCGCGAGCGAGAAACTAGAGGGGCATCCTGCGGCAAGCATTACTCCAACACCGTGTTCACTTCCCGGACTCCACTGAGAAGAGACCATCACGGTAACTCACACTGTTGATTCATTTTAATTAAATTAAGGTTCAAGTTATCTACAAGCGGACATTAACAAATTCCCATCTGCCCATAACCGCGGGCACGGCTTTCAAAAGTTCAAATCCCTGCAGGGGAGTCCCAACTTAGCCCATGACAAGCTCTCACGGTCAACGAAGGAATAGACCTCCTCCCGAGACGTTCCGATCAGACTCGGTATCTCGGTTCTTCAAGACACTTCGACAGGTTAAAAAAAATCCAGCAACACCGCCCGAATGTGCCGACAAATCCCGATAGGAGTTGCACATATCTCGTTCTCAGGGCACACTCAGATGAGACATCCTACGAGTAAAACCAACCCTCAAGTTGCCCCGAGGTGGCCCCGCAGTCTACTCGGTCGGACCAACACTCAAAGGAGCACTGGCCCGGGGGGTTTAAATAAGATGACCCTCAGGCTCCGGAAACCCAAGGGAAAAAGAGGCTAGGTGGCAAATGGTAAAACCAAGGTTGGGCATTGCTGGAAAAGCTTTAATCAAGGCGAACTATCAAGGGGTTCCCATTATAACCCAACCACATAAGGAACGCAAAAATCCGGGAACATAACACCGATATGACGGAAACTAGGGCGGCAAGAGTGGAACAAAACACTAGGCGAGAGGCCGAGCCTTCCACCCTTTACCAAGTATATAGATGCATTAAGATAACATGGCAATATGATGATATCCCAACAAGTAAATAATGTTCCACCAAGGAACGGTCTCCAAACTTCACCTGCAACTAGCAACGCTATAAGAGGGGCTGAGCAAAGCGATAACATAGCGAATCAACGGTTTGCTAGGACATGGTGGGGTTAGAGGTTTGACATGGCAATTTGGGAGGCATGATAAGAAAGTGGTAGGCATCGTAGCATGGCATAGCAAAAGAGCGAGCATCTAGCATAGCAAAGATAGTAGTGATTTCGAGGGTATGGTCATCTTGCCTGCAAAGTTGTCAGAGTTGACTGGATCCTTGAAAGCAAACTCAACGGGCTCCTCGTTAGTGAACTCGTCTCCTGGCTCTACCCAAACAAGACAAACAAGCAACAAGGACACAATCACCCACGTGCAAACTCAACAACATGATGCAAAGATGGTATGCTATGCGGGATGCAAAATGTGATGCATAGGCAAGATTTGGCAAGGAATGCATGAACCTGGACTCAACTTGGAAATCCAAGTGTGCCACTGGAAATATGAGATGAAAACGCTTGAAAACGATATGAAGAACGCCGGAATCGGAGTTACGGTTTGGAAATGGCAAGCAATTCAAATATGACCACGTTCTGCAATTTACAGCAAGTAGCCAACTAAATACAACAAGATGAACATGCTACAGCACTCAAACATGACAACAAAATACATGGCAGGGATCCATTCATGATGCTTAACAAAAGTCTAGCACTGAGCTACGGCCAATTCATCCATTAACAGGTTCAAACAAGCATGCCAAAAATGCATTTGGTAAACAGATTTCAGACTTGGTGAAATTAACACTTGTCTGGAATTTCAGATCAGATAGCACACTTTGGAGCATGAGAACAATATGCTACAGGACCTGAACATGGCAAAGTAAAGCATGGCATGGAGCTACTCAAAGAGCTTAACAAAAGTCCCTTAGTGACCTTGAGCCAAAAGGGATCAGAAAATGCATTTGCAAGCATGTGAACATGGCAAAAACATAATCAGTTTTCAGACATAGTGAAAACTGGAGCATGCTGAAAACAGATATCAAGGCATGTTTACGAGCTCGATGCACTCACTACAGAGCATGTCATGACAATCTAAGCATACACCCATCAAGAACACACAAAATGCAAGCTAGACATGGCAATAACAATAACATAGCATGCACGGATCAACTACAACATCCTCGGCAAAATTGCTAATAAGTAGACAATCTGCCCAGATTCACGAAATAGCAAAAGTAGAGCTCGATTGACTCAAGCTAAGGTGCTCCATAATTGCAAACAAAGACATGGATGGATAGAGAACTACAATATTAACAAAACATCCTTACTAATCATCCTCAAAAGAGGCATGGATCACTAGGAAACAACATGAACATGTGGCATAATGAGATAAACAGTCCAAAGACTTAGTGGAAATGCTAAGTCCCTGAAATCAGCATTAACGAATGCTCCACTTTGCAAGCTTGTGCTAGTCACCACACACATCACAAAGAATACATGGGTTGCACCTCTGGATAGATGGCAAAACATATAACAAAACACATGAAGAGCTCAGGGGCATATCATGCACACAATAATCATGGCGAAAATGACAAATAACTAATTGGAGCAGCAGATCTGACAATTATCTCAAATAGCATTCTTCTAACAGCATTTCGGGCATCAAGATGAACTCAAATGAAAATTATACACTGAGACTAAATGATGTGCTCTCTGAGACGAACATTTTGATATGCTATATGTCCAAAACGGAGCTATGGATGCAAAGTTACGATGCGATGAACAGGAGCAAATAATTAGGGTTTCGGGGCAAAAGTCAACCGAGCAATTTCTAGATCTGAGATCCGGCGGCACGCTCTATGAGGTTCGCCGGGAACCCTATTCGCCGGAGTTGATGAAGTTCGCCGGAGCTGCGAGGACGCCGGGACGGAGTGGCCGGAGCGGGGCGGCATCGGCGGCGGTGGTGGCGGAGATCGCCAGGTGGCACGGCGCCGGCGAGAGAGCGGGGCGCCGGCGAGGTAGGCGGGGTCGGCGTGGAGACGGGCGGTGGACGGCCGGACGACGTGCGGCGGCGCGGCGCCTCAGGGTGGCGCGGTGCGCGGGGCCTCCCCCGGGCGAGCGGCGTGCGGAGACGGGCCGCGGGGGCCGGCCTCGGGCCCCGGCGGGCCTGGCGGCGCGGGACGGCGATGTGGGGCGGCGGGGCGCCACATGGCAGGTGGCGACTGGTCGGCGGCGCTGGGCGGACGTTTCTGGCCCGATTCGGACACGTCCGGTGGCGAGGGGAGGTGATTTTAGGGTTTGGACGGGGAACAAGAAGGAGATTTCGGAGGGGGTCTTTATATAGGCATAGGAGGAGCTAGGAGAGTCCAAATGAGGTGCGGTTTTCGGCCACGCGATCGTGATCGAACGCTCTAGATGATGGAGAGGGTTTTGGTGGTTTTTGGGCCAAAATGGAGGGGTGTTGGGCTGCAACACACACGAGGCCTTTTCGGTCCCTCGGTTAACCGTTGGAGCATCAAACGAAGTCCAAATGGTACGAAACTTGACAGGCGGTCTACCGGTAGTAAACCAAGGCCGCTTGGCAAGTCTCGGTCCAATCCGGAAATGTTTAATCCCCACACACGAAAGAAAGGTAGAAATGACCACCGGAGGAGAACGAAGCGCCGGAATGCAAAACGGACAACGGGGAAAATGCTCGAATGCATGAGAAGAACATGTATGCAAATGCAATGCAGATGATGACATGATATGAGATGCATGACAACGACAACAACACACAGAGGCAAAGACCCGAACCCGAGAAAATAAAATAACTTAACGGCGGAAACGGCAAGAGTTGGAGTACATATTGGAAAAATCATATCCGGGGTGTTACACGCCCTCACATCTCTCTCCCTCTGTTTTGCTCGTACAGGGAGCTCCGACACCTCGAAGCTACAGCGCCGCCGTCGAGTCGCCATGGCCTCGGACTCTTGCCGTCCCGTCCACGCCTTGCCGGAGAGGCTCCGCCTTCGCCAAGCCCCGCTTCTGCCTGGCCCTGCTACCGCTGCTGCTTCGCTGGAGAGTTCTGCAGCACCAAGTTCCCCTGCTTCCCCTTTGAACCTCGCTGCCGAAGCCTCAAGATCCTGCTGCCAAGCCCTCCTGTAGCGCCATGGCCTCGTTGAGTTCTTCCCGCGCCGGTGCCTCAAGCCACCATAGCTCACTCTAGATCCGGTCGGCCTCCGCCAGGTCGACTGTTCCTAGCCGGATCCCGCGACCCATGGACTTGCAGCTCCGCCGGAGTCCCCATTGCCGGCCCGTGCTTCCGCTGCAACGGGAAGCTGCAGTTCAAGCAGAGAAGGACGAGCGCCTCGACCCCCCCCCCTGCAATGTCGCCTCACTTTGCCTGCGTCTACACCGCCCGGATTCACGCCGCCAGCAAGCCCCTTCCTCCTCTACTCCAACCCACGCCTTCGGTGGCCCCGTCGTCGTCGTCACCTAGGTGAGCAGCTGCTCCGCCGGCGGCCACCTCTAGCACTCCCGTGCCGCGCTTCCTTCCCTTCCCTCTCTCTCTGTGTGATGCTCCTGAGCGATCGCTGCCGCCATCTTCAGTAGGTGTTTTCCCCGATCCCGGTGCCCCATCTTCGACCGAAGCCAGGGACCCCAGCGCCGCTCGCCGCCGTCCGCCAAGCCTCTGCGCCGCCCTTGCCAAGTCCATTATCGTTGGCCTCTGCTCACTCTGCTCGAAAGCAGAGAAGCTTCGCTCATCCCGCTCGAGCGCCTTGACCCTGCCTCGCTCGTGTTGACCCACGCCGCGCCACTCAACCCCGCGCCTGGTCCGCCGCCTCTTTGATCTGTCGGCCCAGATGTGCGCCCCTGGAGGCCTCCCCTCTCCTCCAGCTGGGCCAAGGCCTGAAGTGAGCAGCCCTTCTCCACTCCCTCTCCTGTACACTACCGGGCCAACTAGTTTCGGCCCATATCTTTTTTTCCTGTCTGCAATTTTAGCTAATTATCCTGAATTGCCAGTTTTGCAGAAAAGCCCTCAGCATTCATGCATTTAATAACTAATTAACCGTGCATCGGAATTAAACAAACTTAATATGAAAGTTGCTTAAAATTTTGTGTAGATTCATAATATGCCATTTTCAATCATGTTTAAAATGTCTAAAATGAGGTTTGCCTTAATTTTCTTAATTGCCATGATAAAATGCTTTAATTCATAACTAAATAACCGTAACTCGGAATTTAATAAACTTTATATGTTAATGGGGTAGAAAAATGCCTAGTTTAACATGGTGGCATTACTTTGCATGTTTAACAACTCTAAAATATGATTTATGGCAGAACAGTACCAAACCTTAAAATATGCATATGGGGTTTTACCGGAATTGTTGTTTGTTGTTTCCGGCCTCATTTAAACTTGCCTAGATAGGTAGTTTTGTTGTGCTTCACCCCTTGCCTTGTTAATCAACATTTAATATTGTTGGGTACATAAACGAGAGAGAACTAAATAAGACATGTGGTGTTCTGTCAATATGCAACTCGTTGCATATTGAGCTCCACTTAATTTGTAGCATTGTTTGTGCACTTGGCCATGCCATGCCTCATTAAGCCGGACATGCATCATACTTGGTTGTGCATCATGCCATGCTTATGGGTTGGTTGTTTACTATGTTGTTTGCTTCTTTCCGGTGTTGCTTCTTCGGGTTAGTTCCGATAACGTCGTGTTTGTGAGGATCCGTTCGACTACGTCCGTTTGTCTTCTTCATGGACTCGTTCTTCTTCCTTGTGGGATCTCAGGCAAGATGACCATACCCTCGAAATCACTTCTATCTTTGCTTGCTAGTTGCTCGCTCTATTGCTATGTCGCGATACCTACCACTTGATATATCATGCCTACCATATTGCCATGCCAAGCCTCTAACCCACCTTTCCTAGCAAACCGTTGTTTGGCTATGTTACCGCTTTGCTCAGCCCATCTTATAGTGTTGTTAGTTGCAGGTGAAGATGGAGTTTGTTCCTTGTTGGAACATGGATATTTGTTGGGATATCACAATATCTCTTATTTTAATTAATGCATCTATATACTTGGTAAAGGGTGGAAGGCTCGGCCTTATGCCTGGTGTTTTGTTCCACTCTTGTCGCCCTAGTTTCCATCATACTGGTGTTATGTTCTTTGATTTTGCATTCCTTGCGCGGTTGGGTTATAATGGGAACCCCTTGACAGTTCGCTTTGAATAAAACTCCTCCAGCAAGGCCCAACCTTGGTTTTACCATTTGCCACCTAAGCCTTTTCCCTTGGGAGTCGCGCTCCCGAGGGTCATCTTTATTTTAAACCCTCGGGCCAGTGCTCCTCTGAGTGTTGGTCCAAACTAGAGCACTGTGCAGGGCCGTCCCTTGGCAACTTGGGTTACGTTGGCTCCTGTACACTTAGCTTATCCGGTGTGCCCTGAGAACGAGATATGTGCAGCTCCTATCGGGATTTGTCGGCACAGCGGGTGGTCTTGCTGGTCTTGTTTTACCATTGTCAAAATGTCTTGTAACCGGGATTCCGAGTCTGATCGGGTCGTCCTGGGAGAAGGAATATCCTTCGTTGACCGTGAGAGCTTGTGATGGGCTAAGTTGGGACACCCCTGCAGGGTTTTGAACTTTCTAAAGCCATGCCCGCGGTTATGGGCAGATGGGAATTTGTTAATATCCGGTTGTAGAGAACTTGACACTTGACTTAATTACAATGCATCAACCACGTGTGTAACCATGATGGTCTCTTTCCGGTGGAGTCCGGGAAGTGAACATTGTTCTTGTGTTATGCTTGAACATAAGTAGTTTCAGGATCACTTCTAATTCACGGTCGTGCTTTGCTTCTCTTCTCGCTCTTATTTGCATAAGTTAGCTTCCATAATTGCTAGTGCTTGCTGCAGCTCCACCTCACTACCCTTTCCTACCAATAAGCTTCAATAGTCTTGATCTCGCGGGTGTGAGATTGCTGAGTCCTTGTGACTCACAGATACTTCCAACCAGTTGCAGGTGCCGATGATACCAGTGGAGGTGACGCAACCCAGCTCAAGTGGGAGCTCAATGAAGATCGTGTCCGTTGTGTTGTTTCGTTTCCAGTTGATTAGTAGTGGAGCCCAATCGGGGCGATCGGGGATCTAGCATTAGGGGTTGTCTTTCTTTATTTTGGTTCTGTAGTCGGACCTTGATTGTATTCTGGATGATGTAATGCTATATTCATGTATTGTGTGAAGTGGCGATTGTAAGCCAACTCTTTATCCCTTTCTTATTCAGTACATGGGATGTGTAAAGATTACCCCTCTTGCGACATGCCTACTATGCGGTTATGCCTCTAAGTCGTTCTCCGACACATGGGAGATATAGCCGCATCGTGGGTGTTACAAGTAGGTAATCAGAGCCTTCCCTGACTTAGGAGCCCCCTGCTTGATCGAATCGCTGGCGTTGTTGAGTCTAGAAAAAAATGTTTTGAGTCTTAGGATTATATATATCGGAGAGTAGGATTCTTTTTACTCCGCAGTCCCTTCGTCGCTCTGGTGAGGCCTCCTGACGTAGAGTTTTGACTCTTCTCTCCTCAAATTTCACGAATTTTTTTAGGATCACGCGGGTATCTTAGAATCGTTCCAATGGTTTTGTGACGAGAACATTGTTCTTGGTGCCTCCTGACATTTAGGGGTTGTGACAGTGTCCCGGGGAGTTGAGCTCCGAGGTATTATCGTCACAATTTTATCGTTGCAGTTCTAGAATACCTAAGTTCGCCGACATCGAAAATCTATTTTATGCAGTTGTTGGTGAGATAACATCAACGCCACCCAGTACTGGGGCGGGAGTTCGGTAGCATTGCCATAACTCGTATAACGGAGGATTTTCGAATGTTGAGGTAAATGATTTCCGAAGGTGTCTTGGTTATGTGTTGAAGGATGGATACAGCTGGATGTAGGATTTGTTAGTTTGGTTGAGATATTATGCTTCCCCTGTATCCCCAACACCTGATTGCATAACCAGAAAGTTTCGGGAGTTTATAAGTGGGAATTCAAGTAGCTCCTAGGATATCTTTCCGACAGATGTATGATATGAAATTGGGGTTCGACGTCTAGTGGTCCGCCTATCCACGGTTGGTTTTACAGTGGTCTCATTGTGTCTTAAAGAGTCCTTGTCTATGCTGACTCGGGGACGCTTCGTATGTCATGTGCACTGCCTTGTACATGATGGTGCTGTACGATCGAGCCCATGTGGGCCCCACCATGAAAACTTCAGACGATATCTCTATCATATGTTTGTTCCATCTTATTCTGCAAGCCAATCCTTTGTTTTTGTTTTTAGTTGTGGTATTCGAGTTGCTTCAATGTCAAGTGTTGATTCCATACTTTTCCTAAGCGGTGTTCTCATATTTCTATGTGAATACTAATCCTTCATGATAATCGAGATTGTCTTGTCAATCCTTTTTCAACCAGCGTGCTTTCTCTTCAAGTGGATCCGATCATTTTCAACATCCACAAGATCCAATCTCAGTTTTTCTCAACGGTGTTTGCTTCATCCATCCCAAGTTGTCTTTGTTTTCCCACCCTCCCACCCTTGTTTCTTCAAGGACTCAGATTTCTTAATCAAGTATCCATCTTATGGATGTGAAGTCTATTCTTTCTTTTCTTTCAATGTTCTTATCCGGTGATTCTCATGAAGATTCTAACGACGCTTCAAGTGTTTTATTCTTCATTCTTTTCTTCTCCGGTGGTTTCAATTCAAGCTTTGTTGATCACATCCTTTTCCTCGTTTCAAATGCTTTTCCCAGGCCGGTGCATCTCTTAATCATTCACCTCTCGTTATTCATTTGTTCCGGAGTGCTGAAGATATCTCAGAAGGCTCGTCTTGTCATTCAAGATCAGTTCAACCTATTTCGAGGTTGTTATCTCATTTTAGCCATTTAATTCAACTGGTGCATTCTCTCTTTTAAATCGTTCGACGGTGTATCTTTTGAGTGGGCCCTAACCCACAGGTTTATTCCCAGGATCTTACCTGACTCTTCTAATTTTACCGGAGTTATTCTCAAAAAAATTCAAAGTTTGCGTAAGAATGAGTTATCATCAGTCAAATGCCTTTCTCCAAGATCTTTCAAATTCTTATCACCGTTGGCTCAACCTTTCTATTCGTCATCCCGGAGTATCTCAACAATTCATGGTGGTGCTTCTCGTCGTCATTCTCGGATTTTGAAGACCGAGGAAGAGTTTCTCTTAAATCATGCTCCATTCTCTTCAAGATTCACGATTCTAGCTTGTTGCCATGCTCTCATAATTGTTTTCGATTGTGAGAATTCTTTTCACCCATCCGGAGCAATTCCAGAGTCTTTTCAGTTTGATTCTCTGAAGGACATCATTTCAGGATTATTAATTCTCAGCCTTCAGCTATCATTCTCCAAATCTTACCGGTGCATCATTCAAGTATTCTCTTATCAGCTCTTGATCTCTTCGTTCTCTTGTATCTAAATTTCCCCAAGTATCTTTGTTCGTTTTCAAATTCTTACCGGTGATTCATCTCTTTTCTTCGTTCATTTTCAATTCTTACGGGGGTTCTGTAACGCCCTCGATGCGGCTATATCTCCCACGTGTCGAAGCACGACTTAGAGGCATAACCGCATTGAAAGCAATGTCGCAAGTGAGGTAATCTTCACACAACCCATGTAATACATAAGGTAAAAGATACATAGTTGGCTTACAATCGCCACTTCATACAATACATGAATAAAGCATTACATCAACCAGATACAAACAAGGTCCGACTACGGAACCAAAATAAAAGAAGACTACCCCAAATGCTACACAGAACCCCGATCGTCCCAACTGGGCTCCACTACTGATCAACTGAAAAACGGAACACCAAAACGAACACGATCTTCATCGAGCTCCTCCTTGAGCTTGGTTGCGTCACCTGCTCGGTAACATCGGCACCTGCAAGCTGGTTTTGGAAGTATCTGTGAGTCACGGGGACTCAGCAATCTTACACCCTCGCGATCAAGACTATTTAAGCTTATGGGTAAGGTAAAAGGTATGAGGTGGAGCTACAGCAAGCGACTAGCATATATGGTGGCTAACATACGCAAAAGAGAGCGAGAAGAGAAGGTAAAGCGCGGTCGAAAAACTATGATCAAGAAGTGATCCTAGAACAACCTACGTCAAACATAACTCAACATCGTGTTCACTTCCCGGACTCCGCCGAGAAGAGACTATCACGGTTACACACGTGGTTGATGTATTTTAATTAAGGTCAACTTCAGGTTTTCTACAACCGGACATTAACAAATTCCCATCTGCCCATAACCACGGGCACGGCTTTCGAAAGTTCAAATCCCTGCAGGGGTGTCCCAACTTAGCCCATCACAAGCTCTCACGGTCAACGAAGGATATTCCTTCTAGCGGGAAGACCCGATCAGGCTCGGAATCCCGGTTACAAGACATCCTCAACAATGGTAAAACAAGTCCAGCAAGACCACCCGATGCGCCGACATCCTGATAGGAGCTGCACATATCTCGTTCTCAGGGCAACACCGGATAAGCATTCCGTACAACTAAAACCAGCCCTCGAGTTTCCCCGAGGTGGCGCTACAAGGGGCTCTAGTTTGAACTAACACTTAGACAAGCACTGGCCCGGGGGGGTTAAAATAAAGATGACCCTCGGGATGCGCGACTCCCAAGGGAAAAAGGCTAGGTGGAGAATGGTAAAACCAAGGTTGGGCCTTGCTGGAGGAGTTTTATTCAAGGCGAACTGTCAAGGGGTTCCCATTATAACCCAACCGCGTGAGGAACGTAAAATCCGGGAACATAACACCGATATGACGGAAACTAGGGCGGCAAGAGTGGAACAAAACACCAGGCATAAGGTCGAGCCTTCCACCCTTTACCAAGTATATAGATGCATTAATTAAATAAGAGATATTGTGATATCCCAACAAAATATCCATGTTCCAACCAGGAACAAACTCCAATCTTCACCTGCAACTAACAACGCTATAAGAGGGGCTAAGCAAAGCGGTAACATAGCCACACAACGGTTTGCTAGGACAAGGTGGGTTAGAGGCTTGGTTTAACAATATGGCAGGCATGATAAGCAAGTGGTAGGTATCGCAGCATAGGCATAGCAAAAGAGCGAGCAACTAGCAAGCAAAGATAGAAGTGATTTCGAGGGTATGGTCATCTTGCTTGAGATCCCGCAAGGAAGAAGAACGAGTCCAAGAAGAAGACAAACGGACGTAGTCGAACGGATCCTCACAACTCCGGAACGAAACCGAAGCTAACGAGAGAAGCACCTGGAAAGAAGCAAACAACATAGTAAACAACCATCACATAAACATGGCATGATGCAAAATCAAGTATGATGCATGTCCGGTTTAATGAGGCATGGCATGGCAATGTGCACAAGCAAAACTACAAGTTAAGTGGAGCTCAATATGCAATGAGTTGCATATTGACGAAACACCACAACAATTCTTTAGTTCTCTCTCGTTTAGGTACCCAACAATATTAAATGTTGATTAACATGGCAGAGAGGTGAGGCATAACAAAACTGCACCATCTAAACAATTTAAATGGGGCCGGATATAACAAATAACGAATCCGGTAAATCCCCATATGCCTTAGTAATTTATTGCAGCAACAATTTAAACATTTTAATTGTTGTTATCATGATGCGGATGACATGAACAAGTTTATGCAATTTTTATATTAAAAGTGACAAGAGCATTATGAAGCATTTGCCATCGTGGCTGAAAGGAAAGGGGTGCCATGACAACGATAACGAAAACGGTGCCACGACAGCGTCTCGGTTACGGTAACTCGATTGAAATACCGATACAAAGGAGAAATGTGCGGATGCGTGCAAAAGATGGTGGGGCACTCCCGGATTCCGGGTCTCCCACGAGTTAGCGGCAGAAGAGGAGGACCGAGCAAGTGACAACTCGGACATGGTGCAAACATAGGGTGCAACTCATACCTCACGCAACATTTGTCCACGGCGGTCGTCTCGACGTTATACCTCTGAAGCGTGCATTATCGGAGTGGTTCGAGTCGGCGTAGAGGAAGTAGTGGAAGTAGACATTCTCGGACGTCGAGGGAAGTAGTGGTTCACGAGACGGTAGTCGAAGTAGTCGTCCAATCGTTCGTCGGCGATCATCGGAGCGGTAGTGGAAGTATAGGCTCATGACGTCTTGTCGAAATTCACGGTGGCGGTAGTCATACACATGTTGTAGTCGAACTTGATGGAACCAATGTCCTCGAGGGTAGTCGTGGGTAGTTGAGCATAGTCGTTGTTGGATTTGCCGGATCCGATGCCTCCGGGCGTAGTGGTACACGTTCACGGAGTAGGTCGCACACGTTGTCGGTAGATGTTCACTTGACGTCCTTCAACGGCGGTAGTTGTTCTCGTTTCGTCGTGGAAGTAGTTGCACATCTCATAGTGGTACCTGACGATTTCGGAGACGGCGGAAGACGAACTTGGCAATTTCGGAGACCTAGTACTTGAAGTTATTTTCGGTTCGGTGGTCGTTTTAGGCATCGGGCGTCGAGGTCTTCGGCCGTAGTGGTACTTGGGGTCGCCAGACTTGCTGGTTTCAATTCGTCGATAGTGGTACACTTGTTAGCAAGGTACTTGGCGCATCTGAGTCATCGGGTACTTGGCGGTCTCGGTCTTGACCGAGATGAGACAAAATGGCGATGGTGCACGATGAGGAGGGTCCTGCAACAACAGGAGGTCGATGGCGGCGCAACACGAGAAGAGCAGCAACAGGACACAGTGGACGGCATAGGTCTTGGCCCGGAGCAAGGGAGGCGGAGCTTCTGGAGGCTGGAGAGGCCATGGGCATTAGGCACGCGATGCCGCAGGGAGGAGGCAGAGGCGAGGCAAGGAGATAGGGGAAGCTTGCAAGGGGGCCATGTCGAGGAGGGAGAGGCGCTGTGAACTGCAGCAAGGAGGAGGCGCTCGGGTACGGCTCGGGCTCCAGGAGCTCGGGGCTGACATGGATGAGAGGGAGGACGCGGCGGAGAAGTGCTGGGCCTCGGCTGCTCGTGGAGGACGGCGGCTCACCGGTGACGAGGAGAAACAGGGGCGCCGGACCGCTGGCAGTGGAGGTGCGAGGCGAGCAACGGCCTCCTGCTGGTCGCGGACGGCGGCATGCACAAGAGCAGCAGCCGCAGGGCACGGTTGCGGAGGTGTGGTAGGACAGCAGCAGGTCAGGGGTGGCGCTGGGAGGACGGCGCTGCCGAGGAGGTCGAGGGAGTGAGGGAGAGGGGTGGCGCCAGAGGAGGACGAAGGGGGGAGATGGGGATCAAGGGAGAGAAGGGTCACGGGTGTTCCTCTCCTGGCGGCGCGAGAAGGGAGACAGGGAGGAGGGGATCGAGCACCGTGCGGCTAGGGTTAACAGCGGGGTGCGGCTGGGCCTTAGAGGCCTCTAAGCCTAGGTGGGCCACGGGGATGGCGCATGCTTGGCAGGTTGCAGCTGGGCTGGGAGGCCCAGCCGGGCTCTTCTCTCTCCCATCTCCTTCTCTTTACAGAAAAACAAATAAATAAGAGAAGGGAAAAGAGAGAAGAGAAGGTTAGAGGAAGAATTTGGGCACGGGGGTAATTTTCACGAACTCGGAAACAAATGTGCACGGTCCGGGAAAATAGAAAAGGTCAAGTTTGAAATATTAAATTCAAATTCCTTTGAATTTAATTCAAAAGGTTTGAACTGGGACAGGTTTCTCAAAGTGCCCAAAAATGTTGAGAATTTAAGTGGAGCTCCGGAAAATGATGAAAGAATAAATGGCAAGGTTTGAGGACAAACTCGAAGAGGAATAGACATGGGAATTATTTTTCACATGTGTTATGATGATTCCAAATTAATGGAATATTAAATATAGCTCCCTACTATTGGGAGGATATGTTATAAAGAGAAGTCACCCTTCCCTCGATTTAAATGGATCAAAGATCCATGCCATTTATTTAGTTGAGTTAAGAAAAGAAATGTCATGATGGCATGATGACATGATGCAGTGCACATGATGCAATGAAGAAAACAACGAACCAAACAAAACACACGATGGAACCCGGAAACCCTGGAAAGCATCTGAAGCTCCGGACTTGGGGTGTCACAACACTCCACCACTAGGAGAGGATCTCGTCCTGAGATCTAGAATGGCACCGGAGGGAAAACGGAAGAGAAAAAGAAGAGGTAACTAAGTTGCTTCTTTGACCAATGAGTGAAACCAAAGAACCTTGAAAGGTTGATCCATTTTGAGAAAAGAAAGACAACGGAGATGAACAAAGTTGAAAACACTCCGGTAGGGAAGGGGATCGAGGAAGACCAAATTCGGGCAGCACTCCGGTTGAAAAAATGATAAGAAACTTTATAAGATGAAAAGAACTTGAGCAGAGGACACAACACTCCTGATAGAGATGATGGGCTGAAAAGAGCAACATGACAATGCCTCTGGAACAAAAGAATAGAAGATAGATAATTGAAATAGGAGAATGGAGAAGAAAAAACCAACTTCTGACACAAAAGAGTTAGAAAAGGCATCTTTAGTAGAAAGGTCGAACGGAATTGTTGTAAAACCAACAACGAAAAAGGATAAGCTTAATATGGACTTATAGAAGACATCTCAAAAATTATGAGGTGACAACTTGCCACTCACGGGAAAAAGAATTGGATTGATAAGAACAAGGGGACGAGAAACTTATTTCACCGGGAGGATAAATGAAGAACTTGGATCATTTATAAGCATCATAAATAGAAAAAATCCTTAGGGAAAGCTTTAGGTGAAATATAACCCAAGGTAACTCCAACGAAGAGGTTGATGGCTTTAATATATTTCATTCTTAACAACATGTGAATCATGAAACATGAACTCAAATTATCAAGAATGACATAATACCACCTCGAATGATACGGTTGAAAGAATTGCACTTTGAAATGCAAGATGGAGAATACTTGAGCTCCTTAGAAAAGAATCTCGATGAACACTTTGAGAAGGAATTAAATCCTTGATGAACCACCATGTAAAACCTTCATGAAGAACTCCGGTAAACAAAGGGATGTTCAAACGAAAATAAAGATGAAAAGAGTAAGGTTGAAGCCTTGCGATGATGAGATGAAACTTTGCGACAAGATAAAGTGGAAACTTGGAACTCCGGAAAGAAAGATGAACAACTAAAAACAAGAATTTTGATGAACCTCCAGAATAAGGAATTGAATTTACTCGATGAAACAAGAATAATAATTATATTATGCTTATCCTTCACCAATTTAAATTGATGACAAGCAGCGGATTTGGCATACTACTTATTCTCGTAGAAAGGATTAAAATAGATATAGCACAAACTTGAGAAAGGTCTTCAACGAACCACCGGTAGGATTGAAACAATGAATGAATCTGTATGATAACGAAGGAAGAGAACTCTTGGACGAACCACCATAAGAATTGAAAATGAACGAAGAGAAGATAAAGAAACACCGGGAAGAATTATAAAATGAACGAAGGTGCTTGAGAGGATTTAGATACATGAGAATGAAGAGATCACGAGCTGATTAGTGGATATTTGAATGATGCACCGGTAAGATTTTGAGTATGAGAGCTGAAAGCAGGAATGAATAAACCTGAATTTATGGATTCCGGATAATCAAACTAAGAAGACTCTTGAATTGCTTCGAATGGTGAAAAGAATTGTCACAGTTGAAAACAATTATGAGAGGATGGCAACAAACTAGAATCACGAATCATCGAGAGAATGGACAAGATTGAGAGAGAAAAAATCTTCTTCGGTCTTCAAATGTTGAGAATGACGACGAGAAACACCACCAAGAATTATTTAGACACTCCGGAAGAATCAAAACGAAGAGGTTGAGCCAACAATGAAAAGAATTCGACAGATCTTGGAGAAAAGCATTTGACTGATGATAACTCATTCTTACGTCAAACTTGGAAAAGAATTTGAGAAGCTCCGGGAAAATTAGAAGAGTCAGGTAAGATCCTGGAAAAAGACCTGTGGGTTAGGGCCCACTCAAAAGAAATACCGATTGAAGAGATTAAAAAGAGAGATTGCACCGGTTGAATTAAATGGCTAGAATGAGATAACAACCTTGAAATAGGTTGAACTGATCTTGAAAGACAAGATGAGCCTTTTGAGATATCTTCGGCACTCCGGAATAATTGAATAGCAAGCGGGGAATGATTATGCGGTGCACCGGCATAAGAAGGTATTTGCCATGAAGAAAAAGGATAAGATCAACACCAAAAGCTTGAATTGAAACCACCAGAGAAGAAAAAGAATGAAGGATGATGAACTTGAGGTTCCGTTAGGATCTTCATAAGAATCACCGGGTAAGGATATTGACGGAAAAGAATGGAGAGACTTCATAAGCATAAGATAGATACTTGATAAAGAAATCTTAGTCCTTGAAGAAAAAGGGGTGGGTGGGTGGGAAAAACAAAGGCAACTTGGAGACAGATGAAACAACACCGTTGACAAGAACTAGTAATAGATCTTGCTGATGTTGAAATGATCGGCTCCACTTGAAGAGAAGCACACCGGTTGAAAACGATTGACATGAAAGAATCGATGATCGAGAAGGATTAGTATTCACATCGGAGTATAAGAACACTATTTCGGGAAGGTATGGAATCAACATTTGACATTGAAGCAACTCGAATACCACAACTGAAAACAAAACAAAGGATTGGCTTGCGGAATAAGCCGGAACAAACATATGATAGAGATTTCGTCCGAAGTTTTCATTGTGGGGCCTACACGGGCTCGATCGTACAGCACCATCATGTACAAGGCAGTGCACATGACATACGAAGCGTCCCCGAGTCGGCATAGCCAAGGACTCTTTTAGACATAACGAGACCACTATAAAACCAACCGTGGATAGGCGGACCACTAGACGTTGAACCCCAATTTCATATCATACATCTGTCGGAAAGATATCCTAAGAGCTACTTGAATTCCCACTTATAAACTCCCGAAACTTTTCGGTTATGCAATCAGGTGTTGGGGATACAGGGGAAGCATAATATCTCACCCAAACTAGCAAATCCTACATCCAGCTTTATCCATCCTTCAACACATAACCAAGAAACCTTCGGAAATCATTTACCTCAACCTTCGAAAAGCATCCGTTATATGAGTTATGGCAATACTCCCGAACTCCCGCCCCGGTATTGGGTGGCGTCGAGGTAATCTCACCAACAACCCATGTAATACATAAGGGAAAAGATACATAGTTGGCTTATAATCGCCACTTCACACAATACATGAATAAAGCATTACATCAACCAGATACAAACAATGTCCGACTACGGAACCAAAATAAAAGAAGACTACCCCAAATGCTACACAGATCCCCGATCGTCCCAACTGGGCTCCACTACTGATCAACTGAAAAACGGAACACCAAAACGAACACGATCTTCATCGAGCTCCTCCTTGAGCTTGGTTGCGTCACCTGCTCGGTAACATCGGCACCTGCAAGCTGGTTTTGGAAGTATCTGTGAGTCACGGGGACTCAGCAATCTTACACCCTCGCGATCAAGACTATTTAAGCTTATGGGTAAGGTAAAAGGTATGAGGTGGAGCTGCAGCAAGCGACTAGCATATATGGTGGCTAACATACGCAAAAGAGAGCGAGAAGAGAAGGTAAAGCGCGGTCGAAAAACTATGATCAAGAAGTGATCCTAGAACAACCTACGTCAAACATAACTCAACATCGTGTTCACTTCCCGGACTCCGCCGAGAAGAGACTATCACGGTTACACACGTGGTTGATGTATTTTAATTAAGGTCAACTTCAGGTTTTCTACAACCGGACATTAACAAATTTCCATCTGCCCATAACCGCAGGCACGGCTTTCGAAAGTTCAAATCCCTGCAGGGGTGTCCCAACTTAGCCCATCACAAGCTTTCAAGGTCAACGAAGGATATTCCTTCTAGCGGGAAGACCCGATCAGGCTCGGAATCCCGGTTACAAGACATCCTCGACAATGGTAAAACAAGTCCAGCAAGACCACCCGATGCGCCGACATCCTGATAGGAGCTGCACATATCTCGTTCTCAGAGCAACACCGGATAAGCAATCCATACAACTAAAACTAGCCCTCGAGTTTCCCCGAGGTGGCACTGCAAGGGGCTCTAGCTTGGACCAACACTTAGACAAGCACTGGCCCAGGGGGTTAAAATAAAGATGACCCTCTGGATGCGCGACTCCCAAGGGAAAAAGGCTAGGTGGCGAATGGTAAAACCAAGGTTGGGCCTTGCTGGAGGAGTTTCATTCAAGGCGAACTGTCAAAAGGTTCCCATTATAACCCAACCGCGTGAGGAACGCAAAATCCGGGAACATAACACCGATATGACGGAAACTAGGGCGACAAGAGTGGAACAAAACACTAGGCATAAGGCCGAGCCTTCCACCCTTTACCAAGTATATATATGCATTAATTAAATAAGAGATATTGTGATATCCTAACAAAATATCCATGTTCCAACCAAGAACAAACTCCAATCTTCACCTGCAACTAACAACGCTATAGGAGGGGCTGAGCAAAGCGGTAACATAGCCACACAACAGTTTGCTAGGACAAGGTGGGTTAGAGGCTTGGTTTAACAATATGGGAGGCATGATAAGCAAGTGGTAGGTATCGCAGCATAGGCATAGCAAAAGAGCGAGCAACTAGCAAGCAAAGATAGAAGTGATTTCGAGGGTATGGTCATCTTGCCTGAGATCCCGCAAGGAAGAATAACGAGTCCAAGAAGAAGACAAACGGACGTAGTCGAACGAATCCTCACAACTCCGGAACGAAACCGAAGCTAACGAGAGAAGCACCCGGAAAGAAGCAAACAACATAGTAAACAACCATCACATAAACATGGCATGATGCAAAATCAAGTATGATGCATGTCCGGTTTAATGAGGCATGGCATGGCAATGTGCACAAGCAAAACTACAAGTGGAGCTCCATATGCAACGAGTTGCATATTGACGAGACACCACAACAATTCTTTAGTTCTCTCTCGTTTAGGTACCCAACAATATTAAATGTTGATTAACATGGCAGAGAGGTGAGGCATAACAAAACTGCACCATCTAAACAGTTTAAATGGGGCCGGATATAACAAATAACCGTTGGAAATATGCCCTAGAGGCAATAATAAAATGGTACGTACGGACCTGAATGTAGCAGATCCGTTGACTAAACCTCTCCCTAGAGCAAAACATGATCAACACTAGAACTGCATGGGTGTTCGATTCATCACAATGTAACTAGAATATTGACTCTAGTGCAAGTGGGAGACTGTTGGAAATATGCCCTAGAGGTAATAATAAAATGGTTATTATTATATTTCTTTGTTCATGATAATTGTCTATTGTTCATGCTATAATTGTGTTATCCGGAAATCGTAATACATGAGTGAATACATAGACCACAACACGTCCCTAGTGAGCCTCTAGTTGACTAGCTCGTTGATCAAAAGATAGTCATGGTTTCCTGACTATGGACATTGGATGTCATTGATAACGGGATCACATCATTAGGAGAATGATGTGATGGACAAGACCCAATCCTAAGCTTAGCTCAAAGATCGTGTAGTTCGTTTGTTGTAGCTTTTCTGAATGTCAAGTATCATTTCCTTAGACCATGAGATTGTGCAACTCCCAGATACCGTAGGAGTGCCTTGGGTGTGCCAAACGTCACAACGTAACTGGGTGACTATAAAGGTACATTACAGGTATCTCCGAAAGTGTCTGTTGGGTTGGCACGAATCGAGACTGGGATTTGTCACTCCATATGACGGAGAGGTATCTCTGGGCCAACTCAGTAATGCATCATCATAATGAGCTCAATGTGATCAAGTGGTTGATCACGGGATCATGCATTATGGTACGAGTAAAGTGACTTGCCGGTAACGATACTGAACAAGGTATTGGGATACCGATGATCGAGTCTCGGGCAAGTAACATACCGATTGACAAAGGGAATTGTATACGGATTAATTGAATCCTCGACATCGTGGTTCATCCGATGAGATCATCGTGGAGCATGTGGTAGACAACATGGGTATCCAGATCCCGCTGTTGGTTATTGACCGGAGAGTCGTCTCGGTCATGTCTGCATGTCTCCCGAACCCGTAGGGTCTACACACTTAAGGTTCGGTGACGCTAGGGTTGTTAGGAAGACTTGTATGTGATTACCGAATGTTGTTCGGAGTCCCGGATGAGATCCCGGACGTCACGAGGAGTTCCGGAATGGTCTGGAGATAATGATTTATATATGGGAAGTTGTCATACGGTCGCCGGAAAGGTTCGGGGGCATATCGGTATTGTACCAGGGCCACCGGAGGGGTTCCGGGGGTCCACCGGGAGGGGCCACCTCTTCTGGAGGGCCTTATGGGCTGTATGGAGAAGGGAACCAGCCCAAGTGGGCTGGGGCGCCACACCCCCCAGGGCCCATGTGCCTAGGGTTGGGGGAAACCCTAAAGGGGGGCGCCCCCTTGCTTGGGGGGCAAGCCCCCGTCCCCTTGGCCGCCGACCCCCTCTAGATCTCATCTAGAGGGGGCCGACCCCCTTCCCCCTTCCCCTGTAAATAGAGGGGTGAGGGGAGGGATGCATACGACATCCAAGGCGCAGCCCCTCCCCTCCCCAACACCTCTCCTCCTCCATAAGAGCTTGGCGAAGCCCTGCCGGAGTACTGCAGCTTCAGCACCACCACGCCGCCGTGCTGCTGTTGGAGTCCTTCCGTACGTTTCTTGAATGTGGAGGTGCCGTCCGTTCGGCGCTAGGATCTTCGGTGATTTGGATCACGTCGAGTACGACTCCATCAACCCCGTTCTCTTGAACGCTTCCGCTCGTGAGCTACAAGGGTATGTAGATGCACTCCTCTCTCCCTCGTTGCTAGATGACTCCATAGATTGATCTTGGTGATGCGTAGAAAATTTTAAAATTCTGCTACATTCCCCAACAGTGGAATCATGAGCTAGGTCTATGCGTAGTTACTATGCACGAGTAGAACACAAAGTAGTTGTGGGCGTCGATATTGTCAATTTGCTTGCCGTTACTAGTCTTATCTTGATTCGGCAGCATCGTGGGATGAAGCGGCCCGGACCAACCTTACACGTACGCTTACGTGAGACCGGTTCCACCGACTTACATGCACTAGTTGCATAAGGTGGCTGGCGGGTGTTTGTCTCTCCCACTTTAGTCGGATCGGATTCGATGAATAGGGTCCTTATGAAGGGTAAATAGAAATTGGCAATTCACGTTGTGGTTTTGGCGTAGGTAAGAAACGTTCTTGCTAGAAACCTATAGCAGCCATGTAAAAACTTGTAACAACAATTAGAGGACGTCTAACTTGTTTTTGCAGCAAGTGTTTTGTGATGTGTTATGGCCAAAGGATGTGATGAATGATATATGTGATGTATGAGATGATCATGTTCTTGTAATAGGAATCACGACTTGCATGTCGATGAGTATGACAATCGGCAGGAGCCATAGGAGTTGTCTTTATTTATTAATGACCTGCGTGTCAACATAAACGTCATGTAATTACTTTAGTTTATTGCTAAAGCGTTAGCCATAGTAGTAGAAGTAATAGATGACGAGACAACTTCAAGAAGACACGATGATGGAGATCATGATGATGGAGATCATGGTGTCATGCCGGTGACAACGATGATCATGGAGCCCCAAAGATGGAGATCAAAGGAGCAAATGATATTGGCCATATCATGTCACTATTTGATTGCATGTGATGTTTATCATGTTTTACATCTTATTTGCTTAGAACGACGGTAGCTTAAATAAGATGATCCCTCATAAAAATTTCAAGAAAGTGTTCCCCCTAACTGTGCACCGTTGCGAAGGTTCGTTGTTTCGAAGAACCACGTGATGATCGGGTGTGATAGATTCTAACATTCGAATACAACGGGTGTAAGCCAGATTTACACATGCAATACACTTAGGTTGACTTGACGAGCCTAGCATGTACAGACATGGCCTCGGAACACAGAAGACCAAAAGGTCGAGCATGAGTCGTATAGAAGATACGATCAACATGAAGATGTTCACCGATGTTGACTAGTCCGTCTCACTTGATGATCGGACACGGCCTAGTTAACTCGGATCATGTTATACATAGATGACTGGAGGGATGTCTATCTGAGTGGGAGTTCATTGAATAATTTGATTAGATGAACTTAATTATCATGAACTTAGTCTAAAATCTTTACAATATGTCTTGTAGATCAAATGGCCCACGTTGTCCTCAACTTCAACGCGTTCCTATAGAAAACCAAGCTGAAAGACGATGGCAGCAACTATACGGACTGGGTCCGGAACCTGAGGATCATCCTCATAGCTGCCAAGAAAGATTATGTCCTAGAAGCACCGCTAGGTGATGCACCCATCCCACAGAACCAAGACATTATGAACGCTTGGCAGACACGTGCTGATGATTACTCCCTCGTTCAGTGCGGCATGCTTTACAGCTTAGAACTGGGGCTCCAAAAGCGTTTTGAGAGACACGGAGCATATGTGATGTTCAAAGAGCTGAAAATGGTTTTTCAAGCTCATGCCCGGGTCGAGAGATATGAAGTCTCCGACAAGTTCCTTAGCTGTAAGATGGAGGAAAATAGTTCTGTCAGTGAGCACATACTCAAAATGTCTGGGTTGCATAACCGCTTGACTCAGCTGGGAGTTGATCTCTTGGATGACGCGGTCATTGACAGAATCCTTCAGTCGCTTCCACCGAGCTACAGGAGCTTTGTGATGAACTTCAATATGCAGGGGATGGAAAAGACCATTCCTGAGGTATATTCAATGCTGAAATCAGCAGAGGTAGAAGTCAAAAGGGAACATAAAGTGTTGATGGTGAATAAAACCACTAAGTTCAAGAAAGGCAAGGGTAAGAAGAACTTCAAGAAGGACGGCAAGGGAGTTGCCGCGCCCGGTAAGCAAGCTGCCGGGAAGAAGCCAAAGAATGGACCGAAGCCCGAGACTGAGTGTTTTTATTGCAAGGGAAGTGGTCACTGGAAGCAGAACTGCCCCAAATACTTAGCGGACAAGAAGGCCGGCATCAAGAAAGGTATATGTGATATACATGTAATTGATGTGTACCTTACCAGTACTCGTAGTAGCTCCTGGGTATTTGATACCGGTGAGGTTGCTCACATTTGTAACTCAAAGCAGGAGCTGCAGAATAAACGGAGACTGGCGAAGGACGAGGTGACAATGTGCGTCGGGAATGGTTCCAAGGTCGATGTGATCACCGTTGGCACGCTACCTCTACATTTACCTACGGGATTAGTTTTAAACCTCAATAATTGGTATTTAGTGCCAGCTTTGAGCATGAACATTGTATCAGGATCTCGTTTAATACAAGATGGCTACTCATTTAAATCCGAGAATAATGGTTGTTCTATTTATATGAGAGATATTTTTTATGGTCATGCTTCGATGGTGAATGGTTTATTCTTAATGAATCTCGAGCGTAATGCTACACATATTCATAGTGTGAATACCAAAAGATGTAAGGTTGATAATGATAGTCCCACATACTTGTGGCACTGCCGCCTTGGTCACATAGGTGTCAAACGCATGAAGAAGCTCCATGCAGATGGACTTTTAGAGTCTCTTGATTACGAATCATTTGACACGTGCGAACCATGCCTCATGGGTAAAATGACCAAGACTCCGTTCTCAGGAACAATGGAGCGAGCAACCAACTTATTGGAAATCATACATACCGATGTGTGCGGTCCAATGAGTGTTGAGGCTCGCGGTGGCTATCGTTATGTTCTCACCCTCACTGATGACTTGAGTAGATATGGGTATGTCTACTTAATGAAACACAAGTCTGAGACCTTTGAAAAGTTCAAGGAATTTCAGAGTGAGGTTGAGAATCAACGTGATAGGAAAATCAAGTTCTTGCGATCAGATCGTGGGGGAGAATACTTGAGTCACGAATTTGGCACACACTTAAGAAAATGTGGAATAGTTTCACAACTCACGCCGCCTGGAACACCTCAGCGTAATGGTGTGTCCGAACGTCGTAATCGCACTCTATTAGATATGGTGCGATCTATGATGTCTCTTACCGATTTACCGCTATCATTTTGGGGCTATGCTTTAGAGACTGCCGCATTCACTTTAAATAGGGCTCCGTCGAAATCCATTGAGACGACACCGTATGAATTATGGTTTGGGAAGAAACCTAAGCTGTCGTTTCTAAAAGTTTGGGGATGCGATGCTTATGTCAAGAAACTTCAACCTGAAAAGCTCGAACCCAAATCGGAAAAATGCGTCTTCATAGGATACCCTAAAAACTGTTGGGTATACCTTCTACCTCAGATCCGAAGGCAAGATCTTCGTTGCCAAGAATGGGTCCTTTCTAGAGAAAGAGTTTCTCTCGAAAGAAATAAGTGGGAGGAAGGTAGAACTTGATGAAGTATTACCTCTTGAACCGGTAAGTGGCGCAGCTCAAGAAAATGTTCCTGAGGTGCCTGCACCGACTAGAGAGGAAGTTGATGATGATGATCATGAAACTTCAGATCAAGTTGCTACTGAACTTCGTAGGTCCACAAGGACACGTTCTGCACCAGAGTGGTACGGCAACCCTGTCTTGGAAATCATGTTGTTAGACAACGGCGAACCTTCGAACTATGAAGAAGCGATGCGGGCCCGGATTCCGACAAATGGCTGGAAGCCATGAAATCCGAGATAGGATCCATGTATGAAAACGAAGTATGGACTTTGACTGACTTGCTCGTTGATCGGCGAGCCATAGAAAATAAATGGATCTTTAAGAAGAAGACAGACGCGGATGGTAATGTGACCATCTATAAAGCTCGGCTTGTCGCTAAGGGTTATCGACAAGTTCAAGGGGTTGACTACGATGAGACTTTCTCACCCGTAGCGAAGCTGAAGTCCGTCCGAATCATGTTAGCAATTGCCGCATTCTATGATTATGAGATATGGCAAATGGACGTCAAAACGGCATTCCTTAATGGTTTCCTTAAGGAAGAATTGTATATGATGCAGCCGGAAGGTTTTGTCGATCCTAAGAATGTTGACAAGGTGTGCAAGCTCCAACACTCGATTTATGGGCTGGTGCAAGCATCTCGGAGTTGGAACATTCGTTTTGATGAGATGATCAAAGCGTTTGGGTTTATGCAGACTTATGGAGAAGTCTGCATTTACAAGAAAGTGAGTGGGAGCTCTGTAGCATTTCTCATATTGTATGTGGATGACATACTGTTGATGGGAAATGATATAGAATTCTTGGAAAGCATAAAGGCCTACTTGAACAAGTGTTTTTCAATGAAGGACCTTGGAGAAGCTGCTTATATATTAGGCATCAAGATCTATAGAGATAGATCGAGACGCCTCATTGGTCTTTCACAGAGTACGTGCCTTGACAAGATATTGAAGAAGTTCAAAATGGATCAGTCAAAGAAGGGGTTCTTGCCTGTATTGCAAGGTACGAGATTGAGCACGGCTCAATGCCCGACCACGGCAGAAGATAGAGAAAAGATGGGTGTCGTCCCCTATGCCTCGGCCATAGGGTCTATCATGTATGCTATGCTGTGTACCAGACCTGATGTAAACCTTGCCCTAAGTTTGGTAGGAAGGTACCAAAGTAATCCCGGCATGGAACACTGGACAGCGGTCAAGAATATCCTGAAGTACCTGAAAAGGACCAAGGAAATGTTTCTCGTTTATGGAGGTGACGAAGAGCTCGTCGTAAAGGGTTACGTCGATGCTAGCTTCGACACAGATCTGGATGACTCTAAGTCACAAACCGGATACGTGTATATTTTGAATGGTGGGGCAGTAAGCTGGTGCAGTTGCAAGCAAAGCATTGTGGCGGGATCTACATGTGAAGCGGAGTACATGGCAGCCTCGGAGGCAGCACAAGAAGCAGTCTGGGTGAAGGAGTTCATTACCGACCTAGGAGTCATACCCAATGCGTCGGGCCCGATGACTCTCTTCTGTGACAACACTGGAGCTATTGCCCTTGCCAAGGAGCCCAGGTTTCACAGGAAGACCAGGCATATCAAGCGTCGCTTCAACTCCATTCGTGAAAGTGTTCAAAATGGAGACATAGAGATTTGTAAAGTACGTACGGACCTGAATGTAGCAGATCCGTTGACTAAACCTCTCCCTAGAGCAAAACATGATCAACACTAGAACTGCATGGGTGTTCGATTCATCACAATGTAACTAGAATATTGACTCTAGTGCAAGTGGGAGACTGTTGGAAATATGCCCTAGAGGCAATAATAAAATGGTTATTATTATATTTCTTTGTTCATGATAATTGTCTATTGTTCATGCTATAATTGTGTTATCCGGAAATCGTAATACATGTGTGAATACATAGACCACAACACGTCCCTAGTGAGCCTCTAGTTGACTAGCTCGTTGATCAAAAGATAGTCATGGTTTCCTGACTATGGACATTGGATGTCATTGATAACGGGATCACATCATTAGGAGAATGATGTGATGGACAAGACCCAATCCTAAGCTTAGCTCAAAGGTCGTGTAGTTCGTTTGTTGTAGCTTTTCTGAATGTCAAGTATCATTTCCTTAGACCATGAGATTGTGCAACTCCCGGATACCGTAGGAGTGCCTTGGGTGTGCCAAACATCACAACGTGACTGGGTGACTATAAAGGTACATTACAGTTATCTCCGAAAGTGTCTGTTGGGTTGGCACGAATCGAGACTGGGATTTGTCACTCCATATGACGGAGAGGTATCTCTAGGCCCACTCAGTAATGCATCATCATAATGAGCTCAATGTGATCAAGTGGTTGATCACGGGATCATGCATTACGGTACGAGTAAAGTGACTTGCCGGTAACGAGACTGAACAAGGTATTGGGATACCGATGATCGAGTCTCGGGCAAGTAACATACCGATTGACAAAGGGAATTGTATACGGATTAATTGAATCCTCGACATCGTGGTTCATCCGATGAGATCATCGTGGAGCATGTGGTAGCCAACATGGGTATCCATATCCCGCTGTTGGTTATTGACCGAAGAGTCGTCTCGGTCATGTCTGCATGTCTCCCGAACCCGTAGGGTCTACACACTTAAGGTTCGGTGACGCTAGGGTTGTTAGGAAGACTTGTATGTGATTACCGAATGTTGTTCGGAGTCCCGGATGAGATCCCGGACGTCACGAGGAGTTCCGGAATGGTCCGGTGGTAAAGATTTATATATGGGAAGTTGTCATACGGTCGTCGAAAAGGTTCGGGGGCATATCGGTATTGTACCGGGGCCACCGGAGGGGTTCCGGGGGTCCACTGGGAGGGGACACCTCTTCCGGAGGGCCTTATGGGTTGTATGGAGAAGGGAACCAGCCCAAGTGGGCTGGGGCGCCACACCCCCCCAGGGCCCATGCGCCTAGGGTTGGGGGAAACCCTAAAGGGGGGCGCCCCCTTGCTTGGGGGGCAAGCCCCCCTCCCCTTGGCCGCCGCCCCCCCTCTAGATCTCATCTATAGGGCGCCGGCCCCCTTCCCTCTTCCCCTATAAATAGAGGGGTGAGGGGAGGGCTGCATACGACATCTAAGGCGCAGCCCCTCCCCTCCCCAACACCTCTCCTCCTCCATAAGAGCTTGGTGAAGCCCTGCCGTAGTACTGCAGCTTCATCACCACCACGCCGTCGTGCTGCTATTGGAGCCCTCTTCCTCAACCTCTCCCTCCTCCTTGCTGGATCAAGGCGCGGGAGACGTCCTCGCTCCGTACGTGTCTTGAACGCGGAGGTGCCGTCCGTTCGACGCTAGGATCTTCGGTGATTTGGATCACGTCGAGTACGACTCCATCAACCCCGTTCTCTTGAACGCTTCCGCTCGTGATCTACAAGGGTATGTAGATGCACTCCTCTCTCCCTCGTTGCTAGATGACTCCATAGATTGATCTTGGTGATGCGTAGAAAATTTTAAAATTCTGCTACGTTCCCCAACAATAACGAATCCGGTAAATCCCATATGCCTTAGTAATTTATTGCAACAACAATTTAAACATTTTAATTGTTGTTATCATGATGCGGATGACATGAACAAGTTTATGCAATTTTTATATTAAAAGTGACAAGAGCAATATGAAGCATTTGCCATCGTGGCAGAAAGGAAAGGGGTGCCACGGCAATGATAACGAAAACGGTGCCACGGCAGCGTCCCGGTTACGGTAACTCGATTGAAATACCGATGCAAACGAGAAATGTGCGGATGTGTGCAAAAGATGGTGGGGCGCTCTCGGATTCTGGGTGTCCCATGAGTTAGCGACAGAAGAGGAGGACTGAGCAAGTGACAACTCGGACACGGTGCAAACATAGGGTGCAACTCATACATCACGCAACATTCGTCCATGGCGGTCGTCTCGACGTTATACCTCTGAAGCATGCATTATCGGAGTGGTTCGAGTCGGCGTAGAGGAAGTAGTGGAAGTAGACGTTCTCGGATGTCGAAGGAAGTAGTGGTTCACGTGATGGTAGTCGAAGTAGTCATCCTATCGTTCGTCGGCGATCATCGGAGCGGTAGTGGAAGTACAGGCTCACGACGTCTTATCGAAATTCACGGCGGCGGTAGTCGTACACATGTTGTAGTCGAACTTGATGGAACCAATGTCCTCGAGGGTAGTCATGGGTAGTTGAGCATAGTCGTTGTTGGATTTGCCGTATCTGATGCCTCCGGGCGTAGTGGTACACGTTCACGGAGTAGGTCGCACACGTCGTCGATAGATGTTCACTTGACGGCCTTCAACGGCGGTAGTTGTTCTCGTTTTGTCGTGGAAGTAGTTGCACATCTCATAGTGGTACTTGACGATTTCGGAGACGGCGGAAGACGAACTTGGCAATTTCGGAGACCTAGTACTTGATGTTATTTCCGGTTCGGTGATCGTTTTAGGCGTCAGGCGTCGAGGTCTTCGGCCGTAGTGGTACTTGGGCTCGTCAGACTTGCTGGTTTCAATTCGTCGGTAGTGGTACACTTGTCGGCGAGGTACTTGGCGCATCTAAGTCATCGGGTACTTGGCGGTCTCGGCCTTGACCGAGATGAGACAAAATGGCGACGGTGCATGATGAGGAGGGTCCTGCAACAACAGGAGGTCGACGGTGGCGCAACACGAGAAGAGCAGCAACAGGACACAGTGGACGGCATAGGTCTTGGCCCGGAGCAAGGGAGGCGGAGCTTCTGGAGGCCGGAGAGGCCATGGGCGTCAGGCGCGCGATGCCGCAGGGAGGAGGCAGAGGCGAGGCAAGGCGATAGGGGAAGCTTGCAAGGGGGCCATGTCGAGGAGGCAGAGGCGCTGCGAACTGCAGCAAGGAGGAGGCGCTCGGGGACGGCTCGGGCTCCAGGAGCTCGGGGCTGACATGGATGAGAGGGAGGACGCGGCGGAGAAGTGCTGGGCCTCGGCTACTCGTGGAGGATGGCGGCTCGCCGGTGACGAGGATAAACAGGGGCGCCGAACCACTGGCAGCGGAGGTGCGAGGCGAGCGGCGGCTTCCTCCTGGTCACGGACGACGGCATGCACAAGAGCAGCAGCCGCAGGGCATGGTTGCGGTGGTGTGGTGGCACAGCAGCGGGTCAGGGGTGGCGCTGGGAGGACGGCGCTGCCGAGGAGGTCGAGGGAGTGAGGGAGAGGGGTGGCGCCTGAGGAGGACGAAGGGGAGAGATGGGGATCCAGGGAGAGAAGGGTCACGGGTGTTCCTCTCCTGGCGGCGCGAGAAGGGAGACAGGGAGGGGATCGAGCAGCGTGCGGCTAGGGTTAACAGCGGGGCACGGCTGGGCCTTAGAGGCCACGAAGCCTAGGTGGGCCGCGGGGATGGCGCCTGCTTGGCAGGTTGCAGCTGGGCTGGGAGGCCCAGCCGGGCTCTTCTCTCTCCCATCTCCTTCTCTTAACAAAAAAACAAAGAAATAAGAGAAGGGAAAAGAGAGAAGAGAAGGTTAGAGGAAGAATTTGGGCACGGGGGTAATTTTCACGAACTCGGAAACAAATGTGCACGGTCCGGGAAAATAGAAAAGGTCAAGTTTGAAATATTAAATTCAAATTCCTTTGAATTTAATTCAAAAGGTTTGAACTGGGACAGGTTTCTCAAAGTGCCCAAAAATGTTGAGAATTTAAGTGGAGCTCCGGAAAATGATGAAAGAATAAATGGCAAGGTTTGAGGACAAACTCGAAGAGGAATAGACATGGGAATTATTTTGCACGTGTGTTATGATGATTCCAAATTAATGGAATATTAAATATAGCTCCCTACTATCGGGAGGATATTTTATAAAGAGAAGTCACCCTTCCCTCGATTTAAATGGATCAAAGATCCATGCCATTTATTTAGTTGAGTTAAGAAAAGAAATGACATGATGCAATGCACATGATGCAATGAAGAAAACAACGAACCAAACAAAACACACGACGGAACCTGGAAACCCTGGAAAGCATCTGAAGCTCCGGACTTGGGGCGTCATAGGTTCTTCCAAGATTCTTCTTCCTTCGTTTATCATATCAATGTATTCGTTGTTTTCAATCCTACTGGTGGATCGTTGAAGACCGTCTTAAGTTTGCTCCATATCTATCTTAATCCTTTTTCAACGAGAAGAAGTAGTATGCCAAATCCATTGCTTGTCATCAATCTAAATTGGTGAAGGATGCGCATAATGTAATTCTTATTCTTTGTTTCATCCAAGTGATTAATTATTTATTCCGGAGGCTCATCAAATTCTCGGTTTAAATAGTTTCATCTTTTCTTTTCCCGAAGTTCCAAGCTCTTTCAATTATATCATCACGAAGACCCATCTAAATCATTGCAAGGCTTCAACCTTATTCTTTTTATCCTTCATTTCGTTTATTCATTCTTTTCTTACCGGAGTTCTTCATGGAGGCTCTACATGATGGTGCACCAAGGATTTAATCCCTTCTCAAAGTGTTCATCGAGATTCTTTTCAAAGGAGCTCAAGCATTCTTCATCTTGCAATCCGAAGTGCAATTCTTTCTACCGTATCATTTGAGGTGGTGCTATGTCATTCTTCATAACTTGAGTTCATGTTTCATGATTCACATGTTGTCAAGAATGAGGTATCTTAAATCCATCAATCTCTTCATTGGAGTTATCTTGGGTTATATTTCACCTGGAACCTTCCCTAAGGAATGTTGCTATTGGGGTGCTGATCAATAATCCAAGTTTCCTCCTATTCTCACGATGAAAGATGTTTTCATCTCCCCGTCTCTCTCAAGCAAGCAATTGTTTTCGTTTGTGGAAGGTTTTCACCTCAAGTTCTTGAGATGTTTTCCATAAGACCTAAACAAGCCTGTTCTTTTTGTTGTTGACTTCCCAACAACTCTGTTCAATCCTTCTTTTAAGGATGCTTTCTCAGATTCATTTGAGGTAGAACATGTTGTTTTCTTCTCTGTTCTTTTCATTGCATTCTTTCATTTCTTCCGGAGGTTTTGTGATGTTGTTCTATTCAACTCATCATCTCATTTTTTGTCAAAGGTCATGGTCTTTCCTTTTGTTTATCCATTCAACCGGAGTGTCATGTCCTTCATTCAAGTTCTCTCATCTTATCAACTTTTGCCTCCCTTCTCAACCGGAGTGCCATCTGAAATCGTTCTTACCCATTGTGCCTTTCTTTCAATAGTTCCGAAGGGAGTGTGTTGTTAATTTCATCAAGTATCCTCATCTTGTCAAGATCATGTTCGATTCCTTCCATTTACAGTCGAAGTGCTGTCCAAATTATATCATTCTTTCCCTTCGCTATCTGGTTTAACCGGAGTGTTATGTCTATCATTCCCCTTCTAACTGGACTCTCATCCAAGTGCTTTCATTTTGCCAAGTTCATATTCCTACCGGAGTGATTGCATGTACTTCTTGACTATTGCAACCCTTTTACTAATGTCTTTCAACCTACACGGTTCTCGTGATGTTCCTTGTTCCTCTTTCCTAACGGAGTGTTTTCCACTTCATTCATCTTCATTGTATTCTTTTCTTTCAATTTGTTCAACCTCGCAAGGTTCTTTGGTTTCACTCATTTGTCAAAGAAGCAATTAGTTTTACCTCTTCTCTTCCTCTTCCGTTTCTCTCTGGTGCCATCCAAGATCTCGGGACGAGATCCTCTCGTAGTGGTGGAGTGTTGTGACGCCCCGAGACCGTTGCGCCAGGTGTCTCTCAGTTATTCGCTGTTGTTGCCTTTCCATTTGCTTGCGTGTCGCATCTTGCCATGTCATCATCTGCATTGCATCTGCATGTTCTCAAAACTTGCATCCGTCCCGGTCTCCTTGTTCTCTCCGTTGTCCGTTCTGAGCTCAGACACACTCGCATGCGCCCGCGGCATGTCCGAAATATTATTTTATAAGTGGCTGGAAAATGTTCTCGGAATGGGTTGAAAGTTGGCGTGCGGTCTTATTTTAGTGTAGGTAGACCGCCTGTCAAATTTCATCGCGTTCGGAGTCCATTTGACGCCCCAACGGATAACTATAGCGACAATATAGTCGGTCTAACGTCGGACATTTTCGGTCTCCAGAAACAGTCGCCGAGTCTCTCTCTCTCTTCTCTTCACTCAGCCCAAAGCTTTCTGCACAGTCCGCTATCAACCGCCAGGCCCCGAAACCCTCTCTGCACAGTGCATCGAACCCCTCGCGCGCGTCCGGAGGCTGTCCCGAACCTGACCCGAACAGTCGTCACCGTTGTGTCTGGATCATCCCCAAACATCTACAAAACATCTCCGTTTTGTTAATTGGACTTCCTAACATATATTTTTCTCGGCCATTCGATTATAATCGTAGGGATGAGATAGCCCTACCCTAATCCCTACCTATATATATAGTCAAACCCTAAATCCTAGGGAGATGTCCCATCCTTCCTATTCCGCGCCGCCACTCCACCGAGTTCCCCCTCGGGATCTCCCCTCCATCTCCCTCGTTTTCTTCACCGAGCCAACCAGCCACTCCTCCCGATCCACCTCGTCCTCGCGCCTGAGACCCCCAGCTGAACCGAGCTCCTCCTCCAACCAGAACGAGCACCACCGCCGTCGTTTGGAGCGCCGTTGTACCGGAGATGAGTACCTCGCGCCCATCTCTTCTCCTTCCTTCCATTCTTCTTCCCCCTCCCTCACATATCTCTCCCTCTGTTTTGCTCATACAGGGAGCTCCAACGCCTCGAAGCTGCAGCGCCGCCGTCGAGTCGCCATGGCCTCAGACTCTTGTCGTCACGTCCACGCCTTGCTGGAGAGGCTCCGCCTTCACCAACACCCGCTTCCGCCTGGCCCTGCTACCGCTGCTGCTTCGCTGGAGAGTTCCGCGGTGCCAAGTTCCCCTGCTTCCCCTTCGAACCTCGTTGCCAAAGCCTGAAGATCCTGGTGCCAAGCCCTCCCATAGCGCCATGGCCTCATTGAGTTCTGCCCGCGCAGGTGCCTCAAGCCGCCACAGCTCACTCCAGATCCGGCCGGCCTCCGCCAGGTTGACCGTTCCTAGCCGGATCCCGCGACCCATGGACTCGCAGCTCTGTCGGAGTCCCCATTGCCGGCCCCTGCTTCCGCTGCATCGAGAAGCTGCAGTTCAAGCATAGAAGGACGAGCGCCTCGATCCCCCTGCAATGTCGCCTCACTTTGCCTGCGTATCCACCGCCCGGATTCACGCCGCCAGCAAGCCCCTTCCTCCTCTACTCCAACCCTCGCCTCCGGCGGCCCCGTCATCGCCGTCACCTAGGTGAGCAGCAGCTCCGCCGGCGGCCACCTCTAGCGGGCCCGTGCCGCGCTTCCTTCCCTTCCCTCTCTCTCTCTCTCTCTGCGTGACGCTCCTGACCTATCGCTGCCGCCATCTTCAGTAGGTGTTTTACCCGATCCCGGTGCCCCATCTTCGACCGAAGCCAGGGACGCCCAGCGCCACTCGCTGCCGTCCGCCAAGCCTCTGCGCCGCCCTTGCCAAGTCCATCGTCGCCGGCCTCTGCTCGCTCTGCTCGAAAGCAGAGGAGCTTCGCTCGTCCCGCTCGAGCGCCTTGACCCTGCCTCACTCGCGTTGACCCATGCATCGCCACTCGACCCCACGCTTGGTCCGCTGCCTCTTTGATCTGTCGGCCCAGATGCGCGCCCCTGTAGGCCTCCCCTCTCCTCCAGCTGGGCCAAGGCCTGAAGTGAGCAGCCCCTCTGCACTCCCTCTCCTGTACACTACCGGGCCAACCAGTTTCGGCCCATATCTTTTTTTTCCTGTCTGCGATTTTAGCTAATTATCCCGAATTGCCAGTTTTGCAGAAAAGCCCTCAGCAATCATGCATTTAATAACTAATTAACCGTGCATCGAAATTAAACAAACTTAATATGAAAGTTGCTTAGAATTTTGTGTAGTTTCATAATATGTCATTTTCAATCATGTTTAAAATGTATAAAATGATGTTTGCCTTAATTTGCTTAATTGCCATGATAAAATGCTTTAATTCATAACTAAATGACTGTAACTCGGAATTTAATAAACTTTATATGTTAATGGGGTAGAAAAATGCCTAGTTTAACATGGTGGCATTACTTTGTATGTTTAACAACTCTAAAATATGATTTAGGGCAGAACAGTACCAAACCTTAAAATATGCATATTGGGTTTTACCGGAATTGTTGTTTGTTGTTTCCGGCCTCATTTAAACTTGCTTAGATAGGTGGTTTTGTTGTGCTTCACCCCTTGCCTTGTTAATCAACATTTAATATTGTTGGGTACATAAATGAGAGAGAACTAAATAAGACATGTGGTGTTCCATCAATATGCAACTCGTTGCATATTGAACTCCACTTAATTTGTAGTATTGTTTGTGCACTTTGCCATGCCATGCCTCATTAAGCCGGACATGCATCATACTTGGTTGTGCATCATGCCATGCTTATGTGTTGGTTGTTTACTATGTTGTTTGCTTCTTTCCGGTGTTGCTTCTACGGGTTAGTTCTGATAACGTCGCGTTTGTGAGGTTCCGTTCGACTACGTCCGTTTGTCTTCTTCATGGACTCGTTCTTCTTCCTTGCGGGATCTAAGGGAAAGATGACCATACCCTTGAACGTAAGTAGTTTCAGGATCACTTCTAGTTCACGGCCGTGCTTTGCTTCTCTTCTCGCTCTTATTTGTGTAAGTTAGCTTCCATATTTGCTAGTGCTTGTTGTAGCTCCACCTCACTACCCTTTCCTACCCATAAGCTTAAATAGTCTTGATCTCGTGGGTGTGAGATTGCTGAGTCCTCGTGACTCACAGATACTTCCAACCAGTTGCAGGTGCCGATGATACCAGTGCAGGTGATGCAACCCAGCTCAAGTGGGAGCTCGATGAAGATCGTGTTCGTTGTGTTGTTTCGTTTCCAGTTGATCAGTAGTGGATCCCAGTCAGGGTGATCGGGGATCTAGCATTAGGGGTTGTCTTTCTTTATTTTGGTTCCGTAGTCGGACCTTGATTGTATTCTGGATGATGTAATACTATATTCATGTATTGTGTGAAGTGGCGATTGTAAGCCAACTCTTTATCCCTTTCTTATTCAGTACATGGGATGTGTAAAGATTACCCCTCTTGCGACATGCCTACCATGCGGTTATGCCTCTAAGTCGTGCTCCGACACGTGGGAGATATAGCCGCATCGTGGGTGTTACAGAAGGCAAGCTAGGCAATATGGATATGTATATCTCCTCCTTTGTAACCGACCTTGTGTAACCCTAGCCCCTCCGGTGTCTATATAAATCGGAGGGTTTTAGTCTATGGGACAAGATACAATCATACCATAGGCTAGCTTCTAGGGTTTAGCCTCTCTGATCTTGTGGTAGATCAACTCTTGTAATACTCAGAGATGATATGGGTCCACTTAATTCTGGGTCGAATAGGGTCCAGGGTGAGGCTTTCCTCCCCGGACAGATCTTCATATTCGGCGGCTTTGCACTGCGGGCCAATTCGCTTGGCCATCTGGAGCAGATTGAGAGCTACGCCCCTAGCCATCAGGTCAGATTTGGAAACTTGAACTACACTGCCGATATCCGCGGAGACTTGATCTTCGACGGATTCGAGCCCATGCCAGACGCGCCGCGCAGTCACAACTAGCAAGACGTAACTCTACCGTCGGACAGTGTTCGGGAGGTCGCATCCGCAGCTACTCCAGCTTTAATCTAGAGCAAGTCGCGCCATCCGAGAGCGGAGGGATGGACCCCGCCATGGAGGCCGCACTCTCAGCGGCGATAGAGCCGGATACTGACTTCACCCCTTACGAGAGTCGTGTTGCCGAACCACTGGATTCGTCTTCGGCCACGGACTCCGAGCCACTCGTATCCGCGCCTGTCGAGTCCGACTGGGCGCCGATCATCGAGTTCACCTCCGCGGATATCTTTCAGCACTCACCTTTTGGAGATGTGCTAAATTCATTAAGGTCTCTGTCGGTGTCAAAACCGGCGGATCTCGGGTAGGGGTCCCGAACTGTGCGTCTAGGCCGGATGGTAACAGGAGACAAGGGACACTTTGTTTTACCCAGGTTCGGGCCCTCTCGATGGAGGTAATACCCTACTCCTGCTTGATTAATATTGATGATATGGGTAGTACAAGAGTAGATCTACCACGAGATCAAGGAGGCTAAACCCTAGAAGCTAGCCTATGGTATGATTGTTGTGTATGGAGTTGATTGCCTACGGACTACAACCCTCCGGTTTATATAGACACCGGATAGGGTTAGGGTTACACAGAGTCGGTTACAATGGTAGGAGATCTTGAATATCCGCATGGCCAAGCTTGCCTTCCACGCCAAGGAAAGTCCCATCCGGACACGGGACGAAGTCTTCAATCTTGTATCTTCATAGTCCAGGAGTCCGGCTGAAGGTATAGTCCGGCTACCCGAACACCCCCTAATCCAGGACTCCCTCAGTAGCCCCCGAACCAGGCTTCAATGACGATGAGTCCGGCGCGCAGATTTGTTCGGCATTGCAAGGTGGGTTCTTCTCCAAATCTTGTGTACCTGTAGGAATAATGTCCGATTTTTGTAATGTAGTCCTCCTCGGCTTCCATGCCCAATAATGGATGTCTTCCACGTGTTCAAACAAATGCGAAAAGCTGGGGCATTTTTACATCCACACCCCTAGCCGTATAAACGAGCCGCCTATTTAACGGGATGGGGATTTAGGTCCAAACCACATCTTCTCCTTTCCGCGAGTTATCATCAGAGCGCTCCCAGCAAAGGTCCATTCCAACATGACCAGCCGTCGCAGCTCCTCCCCTCGCCCCTCCGGTCCCAAACCCGGGGGCTGGGAGAGTTGCACCATCCCGCATAGCAAGTTAGCATCACTTCAGGCCAAGGGATTCCTCCCTCAGGCATACATGGTCCCGGTCCGAGCCGGTCTCGCCACCTATAATGGCGGAAAACAAGCGGAGAGCACCCCCAATCCTTCTAAAGGAGAGCGGGTGTGCCTCGTCCCCTATCTAATAAGGGGACTGGGATTTCCAATTCACCCATTTCTCCGCGGGCTTCTGGAGTTCTACGGCCTCCGTCTTCACAATCTCACGCCCGCCTCCGTATTGCACATCATGGGTTTCGTCGCCCTTTGCGAGCTATTTTTAGGTGTTGAGGCTCATTTCGCGTTGTGGAAGAGGTTATTCTGCCTGGTGCCCCGTTCTGAAAAGGGGTCTATATATCAAGTGGGCGGAGCCGAAGTATGGCGCATCGCCGGGACCGGATACCTATCCGAAACCCCAAAGAAGGCGTCAGAGGACTAGCCTTCGGAATGGTTTTACATAGATGACGTCCCGCTACCAGGCCCTATCCGGGTCGGTCTCCCTGAGTTCAACAGTGCTCCATTGAAGAAACGCTTGAGCTGGCGTCCGCGGAGCTCTCAGAGAGAAAGTGACAGAGACATCCTTTACCTGATGGGCCGGATAAGACTGTTGGCTCATTCCGAACTAACCATGATTGGAGTCATGGCCGCATGCATTATGCGGGGGGTGCAGCCACTTCAATATAGAGGCCACCCCATGTGGGATTTCAACGGGGAGGATGACGCCACACGTTACGGTCGTAAGGGGCCGGACTCAGCCGCCGCCTTCGTAAAGATCTTATCCTCTTTGTATAAGGGAGAAAAGGAGGAATTCCTCCGCGTCAATCCGCAGGCCGGATTTACTATGTACGATCCTCCAAGTTGGGTAAGTGAATAATTGCGCTTGCCCGTTTGTTCTATACTCCCACGGTTAGATATGTAGTCTAACGACTTCAGTGCAGGAACTGCGACAGGAGGTAAAGGATATAAACAGCCGCCCTCCACAGCCCGAGGACCCAGAACGGTCCCTTGATCCGGACTCCGAAGAGGATCCGGACATATCGGTGGAGCTTATCGACGGGGTGTTCCATCAGCTAAGCAAGGACAATACCTTGGTAGCCATCATGACTGATTACCCAGGGTTAATCCCGGCCTCCCAGGTGACAAAAGCCGGAGTCTCATTCCCTCGAGAGAGATTGCACTCTCGCGTATTCCGGTGTTTCTGACGACAACCGTGTTTTGCAGGGGAGTTTTCCAAGGCAGGAGGCCGAACCTGCGGCGGCTAGCCAACGAGGGGCCGCAGGGCCCCGTGGGGCAAAAAGGAATGAAGTCCGGACTGAGATGCCGGCGCAAAGGTATAGCGCACCCTCTGTTTCCCTGGTGTTAGGTCATATTAACATTCGTGCTATCTTCAGAAAGAAGCGACCTCGCCGGACTACATCCGGAGAGGTTGCCAATCGCGCCTCCACCAGCCAAGCTCCAACGGCTGGCCAGGAAGCGGAGGCGAGCACAAGGCACGTACTGGACGCTCCTCCGATAGAGGATGAGGATAGGATGTCTGCCACAAATTCTGAAGTGGAGAGTGCCATGAACCACAGGCGTCGCCGGATAGTTCTACGCGACGCTTGTTTCTCCCAAGAGGCTTTAGATGCCTTTAATTCGGGAGATGCGTACCTCTGTGCCGCTCAAAATGGTTTAGCCAGAGCCACGGAGCAGTATGTAAAAGACATACGGGTAAGAAAATTTTGGTCAAATATATATACCAGTAGCCCCAGAGACTTGAAACAGTTAGAGCAACTGATTTAAGGATCTTTTAATATGCAGGTTCTTACAGAGAAGAATACTGTACAGTCCCAGGAGCTGGAAAAGTGCAAGGCCCAACTAGAGGCCGCACTAGCCGCAGCAGGGGAGTCCAAAGAGACCCCCTCAGGTAAGATACACTTCGAAAGATTAGTATTGTGCGGTGTGGGTGTAAATCTGACAAATCATATTGCAGATGGCGCCGGACTCGATCCGGACAAACAACAACTCTTACGCCAGCTAAAGGCCGGTGAGAGTATGTTGACAAGGGTGAGGCGAGAGAAGAATGATATTCAGGATGCCAACACCAAGCTGGACGTCGAACTTAAAGATGTTCGTGGCCAGCTTTCGGACTCCACGAAGGAGAATCAGTGGCTTCGACGTGGCATTTTTAGTAAGTGCTTGAACGAACTTTGAAAAAAGTGTTCGGCGAAGAAGTCGACTAACAGAGTAATGTCTGTAGGTATGCTCACAGGTCATCCTGCAGAGGAGATGCCCGGTTCTACGGGTGACCTTCTTCCCGAACTCATGCAACTGCACGAGCGAATTCGGCAAGCGATGCGAGGTGTTGCCCAAGCTTTATGACCTGCCCACTCCGCCCGAGGGCCTTGGAGAGCTTGCGGAGAAGCTGAAGGGAGCTCAGCGGCGCTTCTGGTTGTGGAAGATATCGGCCTGCCGACAAGGCGCTAGGGAAGCCTGGGCCATGGTGAAGACCCGTTTTATGAAGTCTGACCCAAACCACATGGCCGAGGTCGGACCAGTGGGGCCTGACGGGAAGGAGATCCCTGTGAGCTTAGTATACGGCCAAGTAGAGTTGGCCATGAAGTATTCCCAGCAGGACTGTAAATTAGACAGCCTGTTAGATGGTATAGAAGAGGAATACAATCAGTCAGAATGACTATGTAATTTTGAATTGACATGTGTAATGCCTTCTAGCCGAATTGTAGATCGTTTGTCATTGCCGACCTTTTCGCTTCGACCTCTGGACCTGACGGTCCGGAGTGTGTCCGAATACCATAGCGGTTATATAAGAACCGTGGTATGTGTGGAGACCAGGCGTAGGGGTCATTAGTGCTTTATCAGACAAGTGCCCAACTAGTTATGTTATATTACATGCTTAGTAAGAAACATCTTCCAGAGAGAATAGTTCCGTTAGGGGTTCCTTTCTCTGGGAGGCATGCCCTAAAGTGCATGTCCGGACTGCGTAAAAAGACGCAGAAAAAAGCATCTGGGGGCGCATATAAAAAAAGAAAAAAGATCATCTTTTATCTCACCGACCGAATATTCCCTTAAGAACGCTAGCTTTCGGCTTCACCCAGTCTGAGGTACACATCCGGCTGACCCGGTAGTAACAATCGCAGAGGTGCACCCTTTACCACCTAGCCGAACAATCGGGAACGTAGGGGTAAGCGCAGGAGCCAGGCAACCCAGCTTGGCCAAAACTTAAGTCATATCGATGCATATAATGGTGAAGAAAAAGGTACATGCGGAAGTTTGACGCATGTGTTGGGCGTGAAGCCCGTATAAATAAGCTTTTGTTAAAGAAGCCCCCAGGTTTAATGAGCGCGAGTGGCGCGTCACTAGATAAGCCTTTAAGGGCTATAAAAGAAAAGAGGGGAAGGAGAGAAATGTAAGACAGAAAAATGCAAAAAATGGACAGAGGAAGGAGACGAACACAGAGTCCGGCGCTAGGAATAGAATCTTCGGAGACGGGTGGCGTTCCACGGGTTCGGCTCGAGTCGGTTATCCGACGCATCTCGCAGGCGGTACGCCCCGCCAGTCAGGACTTGGTCGATTATGAATGGACCTTCCCACTTGGGCTTGAGTTTGTCCTTTTTCTTATCCGGCAGGCGTAGAACTAGTTCGCCAACATTGTAATTTTTGGCCCGTACTTCTCTGCTTTGATATCTTCGGGCCTGCTGTTGATAAAATGCGGAACGGGCTTTTGCCACATCGCGCTCCTCCTCTAGGGCGTCCAAGTTGTCATGCCGATCGAGCTCGGCTACTCTTTCTTCGTACATGCGCACTCTAGGTGAGTCATGAATTATGTCGTAGGGCAGAACTGCCTCTGCGCCGTACACCATAAAAAATGGTGTGTATCCGGTGGTGCGATTTGGCGTGGTCCGCAGCCCCCATAGCACGGAGTCGAGCTCCTCTACCCAGTGCGTGTTAGATTCCTTGAGGGACCGCACCAGTCTGGGTTTAATGCCGCTCATTATAAGACCATTTGCACGTTCGACCTGGCCGTTGGTTTGTGGTGATAGATGGAAGCATAATCGAGCTTGATGCCCATGTTTTTGCACCAGAGTTTTACCTCGTCGACAGTAAAGTTTGTACCGTTATCGGTTATGATGCTGTGGGGGACGCCATAGCGGTGTACCACCCCGGATATGAAGTCTATCACAGGTCCAGATTCGGCCGTTTTAACAGGCTTGGCTTCTATCCATTTGGTGAATTTTTCCACCATGACCAGTAAGTATTTTTTCCTATCGGTCCCACCTTTAAGGGGTCCGACCATGTCAAGCCCCCGGACCGCAAAAGGCCAGGTGATGGGTATAGTTTGGAGTGCGGTGGGTGGCATATGGCTTTGGTTGGCAAAAAGTTGGCAACCAGCGCATCGTTGGACTAAGTCCTGAGCGTCTGCCCGGGCCGTCGCCCAATAAAAGCCTGTACGGAAAGCCTTGCTAACAAGGGACCGAGCAGCGGCGTGGTGACCACCGAGTCCGGCATGAATTTCAGCCAGAAGGTTCCGCCCTTCCTCTTCGGAGATGCACCTTTGAAGGACTCCGGTAGTGCTTTTCTTATAAAGCTCTCCCTCATGGACTCTATAGGCTTTAGATCGCCGCACTATGCAGAGGGCCTCGTTTTGGTCCTCCGGGAGTTCCTGCCTAGTAAGGTAGGCTAGGAATGGTTCTGTCCACGGGGCGATGAACGCCATTATTACGTGGGCTAAAGGTGTAATTTCATTGGCAGAGCCTCCAATTGTGTCAGATTGTTCGGGGTCGAGTGGTGCGGCTGGGTCCGGGCATTTATTTACGGGTTCCCCCTCCCATGTTACGGATGGCTTGAACAATCTTTCCAAAAAGATGTTGGGGGACTGCATCACGTTTTGCTCCGATGCGTGCCAGGACGTCCGCTGGTTGATTGTTTTCTCGGGCTATATGGTGAAACTCCAGCCCTTCGAACCGAGCTGACATTTTTAGGACGGCGTTGCGGTAAGCTGCCATTTTTGGGTCCTTGGCGTCGAAGTCTCCATTTATTTGGGATATCGCGAGGTTTGAATCCCCGCGTACCTCTAGGCGCTGGATACCCATGGATACTGCTATCCGGAGACCATGTAGGAGGGCCTCATATTCGGCTGCATTGTTGGAATCCATGTACATGATCTGGAGCACATATTGGACTGTGTCTCCTATGGGGGACGTCAGGATGACGCCAGCCCCCATTCCGGCCAACATTTTGGAGCCGTCGAAATGCATAATCCAGTTTGAATATGTGTCGTACTCTTTAGGGAGCTCGGCCTCCGTCCATTTTGGAGCCGTCGAAATGCATAATCCAGTTTTAATAGCTCGTCGTGGCTTATAGGTTATATCGAACGAGAGAAGCTCGATGGCCCGTTTTGCAATCTGGCCCATTGCGTCGAGGTTGTTGATAATAGCGTTGAGTGGTACTTCCGAGGCTACTGTTATGGAACACTCTTGAAAGTAGTGTCGTAGCTTCCGGGATGCCATGAATACCGCGTATGCAATCTTTTGATAATGCGGGTACCGTGATTTGCATGGAGTGAGGACATTGGATACGTAGTAGACCGGCCTTTGAAGGGGGAATTTGTGTCCATCCGTTTCCCGCTCGACAACGAGCACTGCGCTGACAACTTGATGTGTTGCTGCAATGTACAATAACATTGGTTCGCCGGTGTTCGGCGCGGCCAGGACTGGGTTTGTTGCCAATATGGCTTTTATTTCATCAAGTCCGGCCGTGGTGGCCTCCGTCCACTCAAAGTGTTCGGTGCGCCGAAGGAGGCGATAGAGGGGTAGTGCCTTTTCTCCCAAGCGGGAGATGAAGCGGCTTAAAGCCGCCACGCATCCAGTTAATTTTTGTATTTGTTTGAGGTCCTTTGGGATATCCAATTGTGACAAAGCTCGGATCTTGGCTGGATTAGCTTCAATTCCTCTACCAGATACAATGAAGCCCAAGAGCTTTCCGGCTGGAACGCCGAAGACGCATTTTTCCGGGTTGAGCTTGATGTCGTATTTTTGGAGGTTATCGAAAGTAAGCCTCAAGTCGTCTATTAGAGATTCGACATGTCTTGATTTGACAACCACATCATCCACATACGCCTCCACTGTTTTGCCGATCTGATTTGCCAGACATGTCTGGATCATGCGCTGATATGTTGCGCCGGCGTTTTTCAGCCCGAAGGGCATTGTGTTGAAGCAGAATGGGCCGTATGGTGTGATGAATGCTGTTGCAGCTTGGTCTTATTCTGCCATCTTGATTTGATGGTAACCGTAGTATGCGTCGAGGAAACACAACGAGTTGTGTCTTGCAGTGGCATCGATAATTTGATCGATACGGGGGAGGGGGAAGGGATCCTTTGGGCAAGCCTTGTTAAGGTCTTTAAAATCGACACATAGGCGCCAGGATTTGTCCTTCTTTGGTACCATCACCAAGTTTGCTAGCCAGTCTGGATGTTTTATGTCTCTAATGAATCCGGCCTCCAATAGCTTGGCTAGCTCCTCTCCCATAGCCTGTCCCTTGGGTTCGAAAAAACGCCGAAGGGATTGTTTGACAGGTTTGAATCCTTTTAGGATATTTAAGCTGTGTTCGGCCAGCTTGCGTGGGATCCCTGGCATGTCTGAAGGGTGCCAGGCGAAAATGTCCCAGTTCTCTCGTAGGAACTCTCGCAGTGCGGCGTTTACATCAGGGCTCAGTCGTGCCCCGATGGAAGCTGTTTTATTGGGGTCCGTTGGATGGACCTGGAATTTGACTATTTCGTCAGCTGGCTTGAAGGATGTGGATTTGGATCTCTTATCGAGTATCACATCATCCCTGTTAACCGTGGAGCGCAGCGCAGTCAGTTCCTCGGCCGCTAGGGCTTCGGATAGTGCCTCAAGGGCTAATGCGGCCGTCTTGTTTTTGGCACGGAGTGCAACGTTCGGATCACTAGCTAGAGTGATAATTCCGTTCGGCCCGGGCATCTTAAGCTTCATGTACCCGTAATGGGGTATTGCTTGGAAGATTGTGAATGCTTCTCGTCCCAGTAAAGCGTGATGTCCGCTCTTAAACGGGGCCACTTGAAACGTGACTTCTTCGGACCTGTAATTATCCAGCGTGCCGAACACCACATCTAGTGTGATTTTTCCTGTGCAGCGCGCTTCCCGACTGGGGATTATTCCTCTAAAGGTTGTGCTGCTTCGCTCGACGCGGCTCCAGTCTATTTCCATTTTTTGAAGGGTTTCCTCATAAATGTGGTTCAGTCCGCTGCCTCCATCCATGAGCACCTTGGTGAGGCGAAAGCCGTCCACTATGGGACTGAGGACCAATGCGGCTGGTGCTCGGGTTGTTCGGAATTTAGGTTCATCACTTGCGTTGAAGGTAATAGCAGTGTCGCTCCATGGATTTATTGTTGCAACTTGATAGACTTCGGCGAGGCTGCGGAGTGTTCTTTTTCGCACATTGTTTGATGCGAAAGTCTCGAAGACTGTGAGAACGGTACTGGTGTCCTTGGGCTGGCTTTCTGCGGCCTCCAGGATTAAGAGGTCCTCGCCAATTTTGGCCACCTGCCGGAGTATCCAACATGCTCTAAGGTTGTGAGTTGGTGTGGCGTCCTCTGTACTATGAATTCTACAGGGTCCATCAAGCTACCTTTCCAGTATGGTTCCATGCCCTGTAAAGGGTTTTGGCTTTTTGGTGTTTATCCCGGGTGTCCTATGATGATGCACCCTCTTAGTTCGGACGGGATTACTATTCAAGGCCGGATTATCCGAAAATTTTATTTCGGTTTTCCAGGCGCTTTCCATCGCACAATATTTTTGTACTATGGACGCCAAGTCAGTGAAGCGTGTAATATCACGACGACTTACGGCGTTAAGGATTCCCTCGTCCGTGCAATTACTGCAGAAAATTGAGATTGCGTCTTCCTCGCGGCAATCCTTTATCCTGTTCATAACCAGGAGGAATCTGGCCCAGTAATGATGTACTGCTTCCTTGGGCCTCTGCCTGATTTGGGAGAGATCGCTTATGTTCGAGTGGGCGGGTGTCGTTGAATCTGAAACCTCACCCAATCCAAGATTCGGAGGCCGAAGAGTTTCCGAACTCTAAAGTTCGGATTCTTGGATGTTGTCCAACGAATCTAGCCCGTTGCCTGATCCTAAGCTCAGGTCTTCAGTTACATCCTCCCCTCCGCGGGTATCCGGCTTGGAGGAGTCGGGAATTCGGACGTAGCTAGTCCTTAAAATAGATGAAGGGTCGCCGCACTGCGCCTCTACCACGGCAACGTGGTGGGTGACTTGGGGAGAGTTAATTTCTCTTAGATCGGGTTTAAGCCCAACCTGGTCGTAATCCGTAGTGACCCCCAGGGCGGCGATGTGATCCAAGAGCTCATTTACAGAAGAGAGCTCCATTGGATCTAGCTGCTCGACGAGCTCCGAGCTGATGTGTAGGTTGCTTTTGATGACCCGAGAGGTCACCGTCGGCGCAACAGCCGAACAGGTGGTCATGAGGAAACCACCTAGCCAGAGGGTCTGGCCAACAGCCAAGGCTCCCTTAGCAACGGCACCGTCTTTAAAGACGGGAAGAGGCATCCTTCCTGATTGTGACGGCACAGAGGAACTCTCAATGAAAGCACCAATGTCGGTGTCAAAACCGGCGGATCTCGGGTAGGGCGTCCCGAACTGTGCGTCTAGGCCGGATGGTAACAGGAGACAGGGGACACTTTGTTTTACCCAGGTTCGGGCCCTCTCGATGGAGGTAATACCCTACTCCTGCTTGATTAATATTGATGATATGGGTAGTACAAGAGTAGATCTACCACGAGATCAAGGAGGCTAAACCCTAGAAGCTAGCCTATGGTATGATTGTTGTGTATGGAGTTGATTGCCTACGGACTACAACCCTCCGGTTTATATAGACACCGGATAGGGTTAGGGTTACACAGAGTCGGTTACAATGGTAGGAGATCTTGAATATCTGCATCGCCAAGATTGCCTTCCACGCCAAGGAAAGTCCCATCCGAACACGGGACGAAGTCTTCAATCTTGTATCTTCATAGTCCAGGAGTCCGGCTGAAGGTATAGTCTGGCTACCCGAACACCCCCTAATCCAGGACTCCCTCAGTCTCTCTCCCTGTCAGGAGAACCTTGGTCGAACTATGTCCGGCTAGAATGGTATGCGGGCGATGAAGAAATTCGCTGCCCATCCACCACCCACTTAGTAGCCACTGTCAATGACTTAACCGACATGCTCGACTTCGGCTTCGAAGACTTCGACGGTATGGACGACGAAGTCGGAGACGAATAGGATCCACCGCCATCGGGGCATTGGACCGCCACCTCATCATATGATATATATATGGTGGACACCCCCAAAGAAGCCAATGGCGATGAGAAAGCGGAGGATGACCCCTCCAATAAGCAACCCAAGCGCCGACGTCAGCCGCGCCGCTCTAAGTCCCGCCACAGCAAGAGCAGTCATACCGGCACAGGAGATAATAACACTCCGGATAGCGTCGAAGACAACAACAATCCCCTCCAGCACGACGAAGAGCTAGAGGACGAACAAGCTAGCCCTCCAGAGCAGGCAGCAGATGGAGAACCGGAGGAGGACAATTACATGCCTCTCTCCGAAGACGAGGCGAGCCTCGGCGACGACGAGTTTATCATGTCTGAGGACCCCGTCGAGCAAGAGCGCTTCAATCGCCGGCTTATGGCCACGGCAAATAGCCTAAAGAAGAAACAGCAACAGCTTCAAGCTGATCAAGACTTGCTAGCAGACAGATGGACCGAAGTCCTTGTGGCCAAGGAGCATGAACTCGACCGGTCGTCCAAGAGTTACCCAAAACGCAGGTTGCTACCTCACCTCGAGGAGGAAGAATTGAAACCTCATTCACCAGTGTACGGTGCGGATGACCGGCCACTACGCAGCCGAGCCAGAAAGGCATTTCAGCCTAAATTTCAGTCCGCACCCCGTCGCCACTCAGTCAAAGATACTAAGGCCTGGGGCAACACAGAGGACCTGCGAGACATCTTGGACAGCAAGGCAAAAATCACAAGGTCAATATATGGGACATGAACACGCGCCCACACGGGACGATGATCGTCGCGTCGGATACACCAAGAGTAAATCTGGCCGGGCCGAATACAGCAGACAAGACTCATACGAACTACGTCGGGATATAGCCCGGCACAGAGGCACCACACACCCCCTATGCTTCACTGATGAAGTTATGAATCATGAATTCCCGGAGGGTTTCAAACCCGTAAATATCAAATCATAGGACGGCACAACATATCCCGTCATATGGATTGAGGATTTCCTCCTTCACATCCACATGGCTCGCGGTGACGATCTACATGCCATCAAGTACCTCCCACTAAAACTCAAAGGACCAGCTCGGCATTGGCTAAATAGCTTGCCAGCATATTTCGTCGGCAGTTGGGAGGATTTGGAAGATGCATTTCTTGACAACTTCCAGGGCACTTATGTGCGGCCACCGGATGCTGATGACTTGAGCCACATAACCCAGTAGCCAGGGGAATCGGCCAGAGAATTCTAGACATGGTTCCTGACTAAGAAAAATCAAATTGTAGACTGTCGGGATGCAGACGCCCTAGCGGCATTCAAGCATAACATCCGAGACGAGTGGCTCGCCCGCCACCTTAGCCAGGAGAAGCCGAAATCTATGGTGCCCTCACAACACTCATGACCCGCTTTTGCGCGGGCGAGGACAGTTGGCTGGCTCGCAGCAACAACACATCAAGGAATCCGGATACCTCGGATACCAAAGATGTTAACGGTAGGCAGCGTCGTAATAGACCAAAGTGCCAAAATAACGGCGATAACACCGAAGATATGGCAGTCAATGCCAGATTCAAAGGCTCTAGATCCGGTCAGCGGAAAAAGGCATTCAAAAGAAATACTCCAGCTCCGTCCAGTCTGGATCGCTTGTGTCAAATCCACGGCACCCCTGACAAGCCAGCCAATCACGCCAACAGAGAATGATGGGTGTTCAAGCAGGCCGGCAAGTTAAATGCCGAAAACAAGGACAAGGGGCTACATGGCAATGACGAGGAGGAGCCCCGGCCGCCAAACCCAGGAGGACAAAAGGGGTTTCCCCAACAAGTGAAGACAGTGACCATGATATACGCAACACACATTCCCAAGATGGAGTGGAAGCATGCACTAAGGGACGTCTATGCGATGGAGCGTGTCGCCCCGAAGTTCAACCCATGGTCTGCTTGTCCGATCACCTTCGATCGCAGGGACCACCCCACTAGCATCCGTCATGGCGGATCTGCCGCACTGGTCCTAGACCCCATCATTGACAAATTTCACCTCACTCGAGTCCTTATAGACGGCGATAGCAGCCTGAACCTGCTTTATCAGGATACAGTGCGAAAAATGGGTATCGATCCCTCAAGGATCAAACCCAACAAAACCACCTTTAAAGGTGTCATCCCAGGTGTAGAGGGCCATTGCACAGGCTCAATCACACTAGAAATGGTCTTCGGATCACCGGACAACTTCCAAAGCGAAGAGTTAATCTTCAACATCGTCCCATTTCGCAGTGGCTATCATGCACTGCTCGGACGGACATCATTTGCAAAATTCAATGCAGTGCCGCATTACGCATACCTCAAGCTCAAGATGCCAGGACCTCGCGGGGTCATAACAGTAAATGGAAACATAGAACGCTCGCTCCGTACGGAAGAGCACACTGCGGCCCTTGCAGCAGAGGCACAAAGCAGCCTGTTCAGACAGACCACTCATTCGGCGTTACAGCCCCCGGACACCTTCAAGCGAGTCCGGAATAATCTGCAACAGGATCGCCTGGCGCGATCTGCGGTCGCCTAGCAATTCGGCCCCCGTCCCAGTCCCAGTGCAGCGACGAAATTCGTGTCACGCGTACATAACTACGCATTGAAAATACCATGGGCATAGGCGGGGGCACAATCAGGACACGCCCCGCATTGTGGCTTAACCACACCATGGGCTGTATACCTTTGACATTCCTTTTCTCTTTCAGGGCCTAACTCTTCAGAAGGCGTTTCCGGCAGTCCGACGGCCGGACACATTCCGGAAGCAACAACCGAGGCGGAAAGAAGCTAAGGTGAACACAGGAACCGCCAGGTGCTCTCTAGTAATACTTGATATACCCGCTTTTCATTATTTATGTGCAGCTTGCCTTGGATAGGACATTTCGAATTGTCGCACTTTAAGCTTATTGCACTACTTGTACCAATACGCTTCGACGTATTATTCAAATAACAATGCATATTATTAATCTGTCATTGCATTATTTAAGTTTTTCTCTTTCTCTTATATGTCCATTTACGACAATCCGCACCTGCACGCTCGGGTACGGTCAGTACGCCAGGGGCTCTCGTTTACCCCGTAATACGGCGCAAGAAGTCTGAACACTTTCGACAGTGCGGCACCCCGAACTTATAGCATTATATGCATCAGCTCCGAATCATGTCTTGGGTCAAATGTTCGGTTGCCCGGCTCCCATGCTTTGGTACCTTACGTTCCGCTATATCGGCTAAGGTAGCAGTGGGAGAACTACTGCGATTGTGTCCCGGTTCTTCAGGACGAGCACCTCAGTAGAGAAAGCCAAAAACTGACTGTCATGATAAGGTGAGAGACTGGTCGCTGTTCGAGAGGTCTCAAGTCCTTAAAGACTTTTTCCGCTTCGGGCGAAGAGTCGACCTTGTCCGGCTTAGGCGTGTATAGCGCCCCAAATTCGGCCTTCCGAATACCAGGGGCTTCGCCAAAAATTTAAAATCATAGACTTCTATGGCTAAGTGAGACTGTTAAAGCACTATAGTCCGATTGCCTGGTTCGTTGCGCTAAGCACCTCCCTTGAAGGACCCAAAATTAGGGTAAAGAGTGTTCATATTTACCCCGAACACCCCAGTACTAGTTACATGGGGGCAGAAGCCGACGACTGGCCAACTCTCAGATTTTATAAACAGCCGCATAGAAGGTAATATTTTAAATTAAGAAAGCGTCGCATGGCGCAAAAGAACTCGTTTAATATTACAGGATCACATGGGCATGTTCATTCAAAAATTACATCCTTGGCACACTCATCTGCCACTAAGCGGGAACCCTTCAGGACGCTCTCATAGTACTTCTCGGGGCAGCGATGCTCCTTGCCCTCCGGCGGCCCCTCCTTCACAAGCTTCATGGCGTCCAGCTTCGCCCAGTGCACCTTCGCCCGGGAAAAAGCTCTGCGTGCACCTTCAATGTAGACGGATCGCTTGATGACTTCAAGCCATGGGCAGGCTTCCACTAGCCGCCTCACCAGACCGAAGTAGCCGCCAGACAGGGGCTCGCCAGGCCACATCCGGACTATAAGGCCCCTCATGGCCTGTTCGGCTACCTTGTGAAGTTCGACCAACTGCTTTAGCTGGTCGCTCAAGGACACGGGGTGTTCGGTCCCAGTATACTGAAACCAGAACAACTTTTCCGTTGAGCTCCCCTCCTCAGCCCGGTAAAACTCTGCGGCATCCAGCACACTGCGGGGAAGATCTGCAAACGCTCCTAGAGAGCTTCAAACTCGGGTAAGAAAAAGGAAAGTCTCCTTCACATGCTTGCTTTGCATATTGAATGCCTTACCCGCTGCTATCTTCTTTGCCGCATCAATCTCCTGGAGGGCCTTGTGGGCTTCGGCCTTGGCGCTCCGGACGCTTTCAAGCGCCTGCGCGAGCTCGGACTCCCGCGTCTATTTGGCACAAACACTAATTAAACACAAAAAACACAACCAAAAAAGAGGCTAGATAAATTATTTATTGAATAACAGCAAGGAAAAATATTGGGTTGTCTCCCAACAAGCGCTTTTCTTTAAAGCCTTATAGCTAGGCAAAAGATTTCAACGATGCTCACATGAAAGACAAGAATTGAAGCACAAAGAGAGCATCACAAAACACGTGACAAACAAATCAAATTCTAACATACTTCCTATGCATAGGCATCTTATAGGCAAACAAATTATCAAGGCAAGCAAAAACTAGCATATGCAAGGAAGCGAAAAGAAATAATAGCAATCTCAACATAACAAGAGGTAATTTAGTAACATGAAAATTTCTACAACCATATTTTCCGCTCTCATCATAATTACATGTAGGATCATAAGAAAATTCAACAAAATAGCTATCACATAGAATATTTTCAACACGATCCACATGCATGCAAAGTTGATACTCTTCCAAAATAGTGGGATCTAAAGTTGACACTCTTCCAAACCCACTTTCAATAATATTGCAAACACTATTATCAATCTCATAATCATCATGGGGCTTAAATAAATTTTCAAGATCATAAGAAGAATCACCCCAATCATGATCATTGCAACAAGTAGAGGACATAGCAAAACTAGCATCCCCAAGCTTAGGGTTTTGCATATTATTACCACAATTTAAATAAATAGAATTTATAATAAAATCATTGCAATCATGCTTTTTATTCAAACATCTATCGTGAATCGCTTCATAAAGTAATTCATCACACTTTCAGATTCACGAATTTCAAGCAAAGCCTCATAAAGATAATCTAGTGCACAAAACTCACTAGCAATTGGTTCATCATAATTGGATCTCTTAAAAAGATTAGCAAGTGGATGAGGATCCATAGATCTTAGGTTCTCTGTTTAGTAATAAATAAACAACTATTCAACCAAACGAGCAAACGAGACAAGTAAGACATAAAAGCAAACAAAAAGACGAACAGAAGAAGGGCGAATAAAACGACAAGGGTGAAGTGGGGGGGATGAGAGGCAAATGGCAAATAATGTAGTGAGGGAGATAAGGGTTTGTGATGGGTACTTGGTATGTTGACTTTTGCATAGACTCCCCGGCAACGGTGCCAGAAATGGCTCATTGTCAGGAGTCCAAATCTTGACTTAACCTTGCGTAAGCCTCCCCAGCAACGGCGCCAGAAATCCTTCTTGCTACCTCTTGAGCACTGCGTTGGTTTTCCCTTGAAGAGGAAAGGGTGATGCAGCAGAGCAGCGTAAGTATTTCCCTCAGTTTTTAAGAACCAAGGTATCAATCCAGTAGGAAGCCACGCACGAGTCCCTCGCACCTACAGAAACAAATAAACTCCTCACAACCAACGCGATAAAGGGGTTGTCAATCCCTTCACGGTCACCTACGAGAGTGAGATCTGATAGATATGATAAGATAATATTTTTGGTATTTTTATGATAAAGAGAAATAAAAATGCAAGTAAAATAAATGGCAAAGGAAATAACTAAGTATTGGAAGATTAATATGATGGAAAATAGACCCAGGGGCCATAGGTTTCACTAGAGGCTTCTCTCGAGAGCATAGGTATTATGGTGGGTGACCAAATTACTGTTGAGCAATTGACAGAATTGACCATAGTTATAAGAATATCTAGGTATGATCATGTATATAGGCATCACGTCCGAGACAAGTAGACCGACTCCTGCCTACATCTACTACTAATACTCCACATATCGACCGCTATCCAGCATGCATCTAGAGTATTAAGTTCAAGAGAACAGTGTAACGCTTTAAGCAAGATGACATGATGTAGAGGGATAAACTCACGCAATATGATATAAACCCCATCTTGTTATCCTCGATGGCAACAATACAATACGTGCCTTGCTGCCCCTACTGTCACTGGGAAAGGACACCGCAAGATTGAACCCAAAGCTAAGCACTTCTCCCATTGCAAGAAAGATCAATCTAGTAGGCCAAACCAAACTAATAATTCAAAGAGACTTGCAAAGATAACCAATCATACATAAAAGAATTCAGAGAAGATTCAAATATTGTTCATAGATAAACTTGATCATAAACCCACAATTCATCGGTCTCAATAAACACACCGCAAAAGAAGATTACATCGAATAGATCTCCACAAGAGAGGGGGAGAACTTTGTATTGAGATCCAAAAAGAGAGAACAAGCCATCTAGCTAATAACTATGGACCCGTAGGTCTGAAGTAAACTACTCACACTTCATCGGAGAGGCTATGGTGTTGATGTAGAAGCCCTCCATGATCAATACCCCTCCCGCGGAGCTCCGGAAAAGGCCCCAAGATGGGATCTCGTGGATACAGAAAGTTACGGCAGTGGAATTAGGGTTTTGGCTCCGTATCTGGTATTTTGGGAGTACGTAGGTATATATAGGAGGAAGGAGTACGTCGGTGGAGCAATGTGGGCCCCACGAGGGTGGAGGGCGTGTCTGGGGGGGTAGGCGCGCCCCCCTACCTCGTGCCTTCCTGGTTGATTGCTTGACGTAGGGTCCAAGTCCTCTGGATCATGTTCATTCCAAAAATCACATTCCCGAAGGTTTCATTCCGTTTGGACTCCGTTTGATATTCTATTTCTGTGAAACTCTAAAATAGGCAAAAAAACAGCAATTCTGGGCTAGGCCTCCGGTTAATAGGTTAGTCCCAAAAATATTATAATAGTGTATAATAAAGCCCAATAATGTCCAAAACAGGATATAACATAGCATGGAACAATCAAAAATTATAGATACGTTGGAGATTGGGTTGTTTATATTGGGTACAACAGCGAGTGGGAACTTGTGAATGTGTACACTTGTCACCGGGTTCCACTTCCAAATCTTAGACTGTCCAGAGGTTGAGCACACCGGTTTTCTACATACGTTCAACTACGGTCATGGTGACTGTCATCTACAAAAGATAGCAATTTGTCAAGTTCCCGACCGCTCTTGGGATTTAATGGACTATGGAGTTGTTGCTATCTTCGACAATCTTGTTGCCTTCCTTCATAGTTCGACTGGATGGATAATGCTCAAAAATCAGTTTCTATACACGATGTGTACTGTGATGCAATTCAATACGAGGGTCTTGTGTTTGCTGCCACCACTCATGGCACTGTTTTTGCATGGAATCATTATACTTTCGGTACGTTTGTCTTCCACCGTAATTATAATTGTTTCATCCACATGCATGCGGGTTAGCTAGTTTCCCTTTACTAATTAACCTTCTTGTGTTTCCAAGGTACTGTGAACATTCCACCACCTATACTTGAAAAAAATTACAACCAAGGGGGAGATGACGATGATGATGATCACGAGCATGAGGACCCATATACTCAGTGGTGCCTAGCAACTTATTCCGCTGGATCACCTCTTCTTGTATGTATGCAGGGCACCGCTGATGTTACTAAGGAAGCAGGTGTTGTCTCCCATGGTCGCACTCTCCGAACCTATTCCAACATCCGTTGCAGGGTATTCAGGATGGATACTACTATGCTAGCGCCAACACCTTGTCCGTGGTTTAGTATTGATACTCTTGGAGAAAACTCGCTCTTCCTTGGAAAAAACTATCCAATCATGGTGAAAGGTGATCCAGCTGCTGTTGGCACAATGTTACTACCATTATGAGAAGCAATTGTATCTATACCTCGGGCATTTCTATGCTTCCCTACCGTGGCTATCACAATATGGGTCATGAAATAGGCCGCTTCAGCCTGGATGATCAGTCCTGCGTTGGCCTCGAGATTGACAGTAGCTGGCCCTTCCGAGACAAACTCTTCTGGTTCAAAGCAAGTGTTTCCAACACCGAGGATTGGTTGAGCTGAAGTTCATTTCATTGCTTGTTATTTGTTGTGTGATGAAAACTTTAGTATTTACTAGAATGTTTTGTTGGAACTAATCTATAATCCAACATGTATCCTCGTTGTCGTTGCGTGTTGATGACTTGTTGTATGTAATGAATGGTACATTTGCATATGCATGTCATAAACTCAAATTATAAATGGTTTTCGACTCACTTCTTGGAGTGTTAGTGCCGTAGTAGTATAGCCAGCACCCGTAGTAGTATGAAGTTGCCACATCAGATAGAGCCAACCGATAGTTAGTTCTAGTTAGATCAACTAGAGCTAGGTGTCACACAGAGGCCGAGAAATATGGTGATAGCGTGACTGCGTGAGGTGGGCTTGTACGTAGTATGATGTAGGCACAGGGCTTGTCGTGTTTCCTACTCCTCCGGTCTAAATGTGGAGAAGATTTGGTCGAGTTCTTCCTCCTTTTGCTGACACGTGGGACATCCAGCATCCAGGTCGTGTCATGCAAGAAAATGGAGTGGTAGTTGAAAATCCATGTGATGTGCATCTTGGGTTAAACTATGAATAGAATCTTACTACTCTTGAGTAACTCCAAAAGCGGCCACCAAAGATCTTTATTGGATTTGTTTTTCATCACTAGCACATCGAGGTGAAAGATGTGCAGGTTCAGTGGGTCCTCTTGCATTTTCACTGACATGTGGGACCGCATGTGAGCAAACAGACAATGGGCTCCGCGCTCTGCTGGCTGGCTGAGAAGAGAGATAGAGGAGGGCTGAGCACGGACTCCAGGAAATTTGTTCTACGTAACCAGCACCCTGATATAGACTCGATATAGTGGGGTGGCATGGGCCATAACTAGCATTCATGTCTAGCAGTATGGCACACGCCACCCACACAAGTCCCATCTGACACCAATTTTCTTGGAGTCCATGCTACAACCATCACTTCTCCCTCCTGTTTCTCGGTCATCACGCGGTGGGCGGGGTGGGGGTTCGACGATAGTCGGTTTGCTCAACTACGGTCCCACTTGTAAGTGAAAATGCAACACAGTACGCATTCCCCCTTGAGCGGCGTGCCAGACCAACCGTGTGGGGGTGCGACGCAAACACGGCAGGCTTTTCCTTTTGAACCTGTAACTTGTAAAATTTGGTTCTGCTCCATGGCGCGACCGATAGATAGAAATAACAATTTTCCCTAGAGTAATGAGAAGTTTGGTTCTGGCGCGGTTCATGCATGGAGTATGTACGAAAATTATGAAGTTGATGTGAAAGTTAAGATAATTACTATAGTAGTACCATATACTACTACATGGATTTGACGGAAAGATAAAGATACATACGAGTCCATCAACGACATCCTCACGTTCTAGTCCGTCGGGTCACCAACCGATGTGTGAGGGGCAGCGGCGTTGGTGGCGAGCTCAACGTGCTTCTGAACAATGTCATCCAAGGTTGCCCTGCAGTCCAAGAAGGCCAGCGACCTATCGTCCTCCTCTGGCATGTAGTAGTCCTTGTGGACGATTTGTGTGTAGACGTGGGTGATTATGTCTATGGTGTCTTGTTGCGCCAGGCACTGCGCGGCGAGCGCGACCTCGAGGTGGACATTCTCCGGCGTGACGGCGGGCAGTTGCAGGGCCACCAGTGCGTCAAAGAGGTTGTCACCATAAAGGCTATTGAGGGTGGCGGGCATCATAGAGCCTGGGCGCGTGGGCTGGAGGCGTACGTCAAGGTCGTCCTCGAGCTTCTTGGTGACAGTGAACTTGTTGAGGAAGCCGACAAGGACCTCGTCGAACAAGGAGATGAAGTTGTCGTCCAAGTGGCCTCTCGCCCTGGCAGCCTCAAGCACGACCTGGAGACGTTCCTCGGTGCCGGGCCGCAGGCCAGCATCATGGACCATCTGGCACAGCCGGCTGATGCTCACGCTCATCACCTCCATGAGTCTAGCTTCTAGTCAACTGATCTTGCGATTGGAGTGATCACTCTTGCCATTAGTTAGGGTGCGTAGGTGCGTAGGATTTCGTAGATTGGACTAGCGAGGAGCCTTTATATGAGAAGTGCAGACTGTGTTGCATTCACGTTTGTGTTGGGCATCTACTCCTCGGCCATCTACTGCACCTTCCTTTGGATGTATGACAGGTGGGCCAGCCACCTGTTGTGCCCACGTGTCATACACCCAAATGCAGGTGCAGTAAGTCAATGAAGTTGTGTCCCCTCCGTGCCGGTGCAGTATAGTCATCTCACCGGACCTCTAGTTGGGGCCAGACGAGAGAACTTTGATGTTTACTGTTTTATTGGTCCCCTTTGCATTTTGCGCCAAGTTTTGACCTTTGATTTAACTAATAAAATGTAATGCATGTAACCAAAAAATTTGTGTAAGTCACCTTATGAAAACCAAATAATCCCAAAACACTTAGGCACGGTACATTAACTCCCTCCTCGTTTCTTATTTCGTGACATATCAACCAATCAGAGATGTGAGCCGTGCATGCTTTCAATGACTTGAGACTACCAAACATGACATGCAGTGGTTAGTTTATTGCATGTAATCCTATTAATTAGCAAAAAGACATTAAGTTCTCTCACTTTCCCCTTCTTCTTGGTCACGGTGCACAACCTAAGAGCATGGTTATATGATGTTGCCATGTCATATAGAGCCATCACTTGTAGCCACTCATACAATAAGGTTAGCTATAAGGCTGGCTATAAGAGTACTATTTTTTCTCATCTCCTCTATCTCTCTTTCTTCATATTTATTGTACGTATCGGCCTAGGAATCCGCATATAGCTAGGCTCTTGCATGAGAGCCCACTCCTATTTTTCACTTGCTCTAAGATGACTTAGGCTAGTCATAGTGGGAGTAACTTAGGTAGTAACATAATGCACTTCAAGAAAATTTTGCTTATGTGGCATGTAGTTAATGAGGAGAGAGGTGTTTAGAGTAACATAATATGTTATTGTAACATAGCGCTTCCCAAGAAAGGATGAGTCTACAAGCTAATAAATGAGCCTATCTATGACACTAGTACTATGTTACTTTGCACTATGAAGGTAGTAACTTAGACTAGTGTCATATACATGACACTAGTATAAGTTACTCCCCACTATGACCAGGCTTATACACTTAGACGGAAGGAGTAGTCTCAAGTCATTGGATGCATAGCACCCCACGTCTCGTATTGGGTGATTTCTTTTTTCGTGGCAAGAAACAGGGAACGAGGTGGGTAGTTAATGCACCGCACCTAAAAGTTTTTGGATTACTATTTGGTTTTCGTAACGTGACTAATGCACCAGTACGGAAGGAGTACAATAGTAGTCTTTGATTGCAATTTTTTGTTGGTAGCTTACAAAGCTGAGCGCTCAATGAGTACATTAGTAGTCTGATTGATGAGACTTCAGATTTGAGCCATCTACCGGAAGGAATAAAACAATACACCATGTATTTATTTACAGAGGGAGTAGTACATTTTTGTGACATGCATTACTACATATTGCTAGTCAAATACTAAATCCAGATGGACGTGGTAGTACTACTAAATCTAGACGGTGGTGCTAGTACTAGTAGTAGTACTACCAATGTAGTAGTACTGTACTACCCTTTGGTCAAATTATTATGTGTTGCTCCTCATAGTGAAGTGACGAGACCCTGCGCCGGAGATGACACCTGAGTATAGGCACCGTGTTCGGCATACCATAGTCAGCATCACCGTTTGTAGTCACTATCATCATGGCTGTAGAGCTAGCCTGCTTACAACTAGCCGTGTTCGACATAATTTCCCGTGCGTAGATGCCCGTGCATTACACGGAACACCAAGATTGGGGGTGGACGGCGCCGGCAGCGGCCATCGCGCCAGATTTTTCCATGGCCTTCTAGATGTGGTGGGGAGGAGATAAGGTTGATTGTGAGAGACAAGAAGTTGTTTGTAAATAGGGAACAAGTGCAGGCATCTTTTTGCAAAACTGGAGAAGTTTGGTTTGTATGCATCAGATCTAGATCCGATGGCTGTTGGTGAAAGATGGCAGGCACAACATCATCACCAACTCAGGACCTCTTTGATTCATAGGATTTTGATAATGCAGGAATAGGACACGGCAATATTACAAGTTTCAAACTGATATTACAAATGTTAGAAGTAATGTTGCACCTACGAAGAGGTAATTGCTAGGAAGTTTACGTAAGAACTTTCGTTACTTTAGGTGGATGCAGCATTATCATACAAACTAAAATCCACCGCCCTGACAAGTCACTAATGGGAAAATAAATTTTCGAGTCTCTGGCCACTTGATGTTTCAAAAACAAATTCAGCTTCTGCAGAGACTTTGTCATTTAGACTTAGACGCTTGCGGTGATCAGCACGCCATTCATTGTTGTGCTACAGAATGCCAAACCTCATTACCTTTAGCACACTTGCCTTGAGAACAAAGAACCCGGCCAATTTAATCTTAGATGTGCTGCCTCGGTAGACGATCAAATCAATTCAAGGCATTCGATGAGATTGTTATAGTGCAGCACATTTTTCACTTCCGGGTCTTTTTTTGTCTTCGAAAGAAGAGAGCATATTAGAGCAGCTGGCTGTACAAGATTGTCATGTCATCAAGAGGTACCAATATCATTCTCTCATACGATAGGGTTGGATGGTTAGTGATATTTTTTCACTCTCTCTATCTCTCTTTCCCTTTCCTCGCATTTACCTAGGAGCACGTGAAGAGCTTGGGCATTTGCTGCCTTCCACTATGTGGCTGATGCCATATTTCTCAAAAGTATGCCACATAATATGCATCGATGTCAAATCAAAAGATTTTGGCACCGCTCTCGCGATGTGAGAGAGTTGGCACCGATGTGGACATAGACCCACATGTATAAACAAATCAATCAAACCAACTACACCAGCCTCTCACTCTCCCAAACAAGTGTTTTTATTGCCTCAGTCCTCTCTCTCTCTCATGTATTTTTCCATTGCGTGAGTTAATTTGGCACCGGAGCAAAGTAGGTGATCCAGATTGGGGCACCAGGTGAGCAATGGAGTGGCATCAATGCCAAATGCATCACAAGTGAATTTGGCATGTGTTTTGGCCTACATAGTGGAGGCCCGTTATAGCCCACTTTTGTACTACCTCGTATTTAGTGTAAAATTTTGACCATAGATTTACCTAAGAAAATGCCAATGCATGTCACCAAAAATTATACCATTTGAAATTATGTTCAAATACGAATCCAACTATATAATTTTTAGTGACATGCATTAACATTTTGTCAGTTAAATCTATGGTCAAATTTTGATACTACAAAATAGGAGAGTAAACCAGGACGGAGGTAGTACTTGCTCTTAGGGTAACCATAGAGTTACTAGTCTAAGTTACTTTCCACTATGACTAGCCTAGGCTACTATAGTAGTACAACAAAAAAACAATGCAGGTGATCGCGTGAGAAAAATAACTGAGGGAGTCATGGATTAGGGGCTCTCCGGACAGCCGGACTATATCCTTTGGCCGGACTGTTGGACTATGAAGATACAAGATTGAAGACTTCGTCCCATGTCCGGATGGGACTCTCCTTGGCGTGGAAGGCAAGATAGGCAATACGGATATGTAGATCCCCTTCCTTGTAACCGACTCTGTGTAACCCTAGCCCCCTCCGATGTCTATATAAACCGGAGGGTTTAGTCCATAGGACAACATACAATCATACCATATGCTAGCTTCTAGGGTTTAGCCTCTACGATCTCGTGGTAGATCAACTCTTGTAATACTCATATCATCAAGAATAATCAAGCAGGATGTAGGGTATTACCTCCATCAAGAGGGCCCGAACCTGGGTAAACATCGTGTCCCCTGCCTCCTGTTACCATCCGCCTTAGACGCACAGTTTGGGACCCCCTACCCGAGATCCGCCGATTTTGACACTGACATTGGTGCTTTCGTTGAGACTTCCACTGTGTCATCACCGTAAGGCTTGATGGCTCCTTCGATCATCGGCAGCGATGCGGTCCAGGGTGAGGTTTTCCTCCCCGGACAGATCTTCGTATTCGGCGGCTTCGCACTGCGGGCCAATTCGCTTGGCCATCTGGAGTAGATCGAGAGCTACGCCCCTGGCCGTCAAGTCAGACTCAGAAACTTAAACTACACCGCCGACATCCGCGGAGACTTGATCTTCGATGGATTCGAGCCTATGTCAGGTGTGCCGCACAGTCACGACAAGCACGGCGTAACTCTGCCGTCGGACAGTGTTCGGGAGATCGCATCTACAACTACTCCGGCATTCAATCCGGAGCAAATCGCGCCATCCAAGGACGGAGGGATATACCCCGCCATGGAGGCCGCACTCTCAGTGGCGATGGAGCCGGATACTGACTTCACCCCTTATGAGAGCCGTGTCGCAGAACCACTGGATTCGTCTCCGGCCACGGACTCCGAGCCGCCTGCATCCGTGCCCATCGAATCTGACTGGGCGCCGATCATGGAGTTCACCTCCGTGAATATCTTTCGGCACTCGCCTTTCGGCGATGTGCTAAATTCGTTAAGGTCTCTCTCCTTGTCAGGAGAGCCTTGGCCGAACTATGTCCGGCTAGAATGGGATGCGGACGACGAAAAAATTCGCTGCCCACCCACCACCCACTTAGTAGCCACTTTCGATGATTTAACCGACATGCTCGACTTCGCCTCTGAAGACATCGACGGTATGGACGACGATGCAGGAGACGAATAGGAACCACCACCCACAGGGCGCTGGACCGCCACCTCATCATATGATATATACATGGTGGACACTCCCAAAGAAGGCAATGGTGACGAGACAGCGGAGGATGACCCCTCCAAGAAGCAACCCAAGCGCCGATGTTAGCGGCGCCGCTCTAAGTCCCGCCACAGCAAAAGTAGTGATACCGGCACAGGAGATAATAAAACTCCAGATAGTGCCGAAGACAACCACAACCCCCTCTAGTACGATGTAGAGCGGGAGGATGAACAAGCTAGCCCTCCAGAGCAGGCGGCGGATGGAGAACCGGAGGAGGACAATTATATGCCTCTCTCCGAAGACGAGGTGAGCCTCGACGACGAAGAATTTATCGTGCCTGAGGATCCCGAGAGCAGGAGTGCTTCAAGCGCCGGCTTATGGCCACAGCAAATAGCCTGAAGAAAAATCAACAATAGCTTCAAGCTGATCAAGACTTGCTAGCAGACAGATGGACCGAAGTCCTTGAGACCGAGGAATATGAACTCGAGCGCCCCTCCAAGAGTTGCCCAAAACGTAGGTTGCTACCTCACTTAGAGGAGGAAGCATTGAAACCTCCATCACCAGTGTACGATGCGGCTGACCGGCCACCGCCTGGCCGAGACAGAAAGGCGTTTCAGCCTGAAGTTCAGCCTGCACCCCGCCGCCACTCAATCAAAAATACCAAGGCCCGGGGCAACACACGGGACCTACGAGACGTATTGGACAGCAGGGCAAAACTCGCAAGGTCAATATATGGGTCACAGGCACGCGCGCCAACACGGGATGATGGTCGTCGCGCCGGATACACCAAAGGTAAATCCGGCCGGGCTGAATACAGCAGACAAGACCCATATGAACTGCGTCGTGATATAGCCCGGCACAGAGGCACCACACACCCCCTATGCTTCACTAATGAAGTTATGGATCACGAATTCCCAGAGGGTTTTAAACCTGTAAATATCAAATCGTATGATGGTACAACAGATCCCGCTATATGGATTGAGGATTTCCTCCTTCACATCCACATGGCACTCGGTGACGATCTACATGCCATCAAGTACCTCCCACTCAAACTCAAAGGACCAGCTCGGCATTGGCTGAATAGCTTGCCAGCAGACTCCGTCGGCAGTTGGGAGGATTTGGAAGATGCATTCCTTGACAACTTCCAGGGCACTTATGTGCGACCACCAGATGCTGATGACTTGAGCCATATAACTCAGCAGCCAGGGGAATCGGCCAGGCAATTCTGGACACGGTTCCTGACCAAGAAAAACCAAATTGTCGACTATCTGGATGCAGAGGCCCTAGCGGCATTCAGGCATAACATCCGTGATGAGTGGCTTGCCCGCCACCTCGGCCAGGAGAAGCCGAAGTCTATGGCAGCCCTCACGACACTCATGACCCGCTTTTCCGCGGGCGAGGATAGCTGGCTGGCTCGCAGCAACAACACATCAAGGAATCTGGGCACTTCGGATACCAAAGATGCCAATGGTAGACCATGTCGTAATAGACCAAAGCGCCACAACAACGGCGATAACAACGATGATACGGCAGTCAATGCCGGATTCAGAGGCTCTAGATCCGGTCAGCGGAAAAAAGCCATTTAAAAGAAGTACTCCGGCTCCGTCCAGTTTGGATCGCATACTGGATCGCTCGTGTCAAATCCATGGCACCCCCGACAAGCCAGCCAATCACACCAACAGAGAATGATGGGTGTTCAAGCAGGCTGCCAAGTTAAATGCCGAAAACAAGGACAAGGGGCTGCATAGTGATGACGAGGAGGAGCCCCGGCCGCCGAACACGAGAGGACAGAAGGGGTTCCCCCCACAAGTGAAGACGGTGAACATGATATACACAACCCACATTCCCAAGAGGGAGCGGAAGCATGCACTAAGGGACGTCTATGCGATGGAGCCCGTCGCCCCAAAGTTCAACCCATGGTCCGCTTGTCCAATCACCTTTGATCACAGGGACCACCCCACTAGTATCCGTCATGGCGGATCCGCCGCACTGGTCCTAGACCCCATCATCGACGGATTTCACCTCACTCGAGTCCTTATGGACGGCGGCAGCAGCCTGAACCTGCTCTATCAGGATACAATGCGAAAAATGGGTATCGATCCCTCGAGGATCAAACCCACCAAAACCACCTTTAAGGGCGTCATCCCAGGTGTAGAGGCCCATTGTACGGGCTCAATCACACTGGAAGTGGTCTTCGGATCACCGGACAACTTCCGAAGCGAGGAGTTAATCTTCGATATCGTCCCGTTTCGCAGTGGCTATCACGCACTGCTCGGACGAACAGCATTTGCAAAATTCAATGCAGTACCGCATTACGCATACCTCAAGCTCAAGATGCCAGGACCTAGGGGGTCATAACAGTACATGGAAACACAGAACGCTCACTCCGCACAGAAGAGCACACTGCGGCCCTCGCAGCAGAAGCACAAAGCAGCCTTTTAAGGCAAACCACTAATTCGGCGTTACAGCCCCCGAACACCTTCAAGCGAGTCCGGAGTAAACTGCAACAGGATCGCCTGGCATTTTCAGAGCTCGCCTAGCAATTCGGCCCCCGTCCCAGTCCCGGCCAAGCGACGAAATCCGTGTCGCGCGTACATAATTACGCATTGAAAATACCATGGACATAGGCGGGGGCATGATCAAGGCACGTCCCGCAATGCGGCTTAACCGTCCTATGGGCTGTATACCTTTATCATTTCTTTTCTCTTTTAGGGCCTAACTCTCTGGAAGCCCTTTCCGGTAGTACTATTGCCGGACACATTACGGGAAGGAACAACCAAGGCAACAAGAAGCTAAGATGTACACGGGAACCCTCAGGTGGTCTCTAATATTAATCGATATACCCACTTTCTACTATCTATACACAGCTTGCCCTTGGATAGGACATGTCAAATAGTCCCACTTTTTTCTTATTGCACTACTTGTACCAGTACGCTTCGACGCATTATTTAAATAAAAATGCATAGCATTAGTCTATTATTGCATTATTCGTCCCCTTTTTTATTATATGTCCATTCACAACAATCTGCACTCATACATTCGGGTACGGTCAGTACACCAGGGGCTTTCGTTTACCCCATAATACGGCACGAGAAGTCCGAACACTTTCGACAGTGCGGCACCCCGAACTTATAGCACTATATGCATCAGCTTCGAATCATGTCTTGGGTCAATAGTTGGGTTTTCCCGGCTCCCATGCTTTGGTACCTTACGTTTCGCTATATCGGCTAAGGTAGCGGTGGGAGAACTACTGCGATTGTGTCCCGGTTCTTCCGGGCGAGCACCTCAGTAGAGAAAGCCGAAAACTGACTGTCATGATAAGGCGAGAGATTGGTCGCTGTTCGAGAGGTCTCAAGTCCTTAAAGACTTTTTCCGCTTCGGGCGAGGAGTCGGCCTTGTCCGGCTTAGGTGTGTATAGCGCCCCAAATTCGGCCTTCCGAATACTAGGGGCTTCGCCAAAATTTAAAATTGTAAACTTCTATGGCTAAGTGAGAGTGATAAAGCCTTATAGTCTGATTGCCTAGTTTGTTGCGCTGAACACCTCCTTTGAAGGACCCAAAATTGAGGTAAAGAGTGCTCAGGTTTATCCCGAACACCCCAGTACTAGTTACATGGGGGCAGAAGCCGACGACTGGCCAACTCTCAGATTTTATAAACGGTCACACAGAAGGTAATATTTTAAATTAAAAAAGCATTGCATAGAGCAGATGGACTCGTTTCACATTACAGGATCACATGAACATGTTCATTCAAAAATTACATCCCTGGTGCATTCATCCGGCACAAGGTGGGAACCCTTCAGGACACTCTCATAATACATCTCGGGGCAGCGATGCTCCTTGCCCTCCGGCGGCCCCTCCTTCACCAGCTTCACGACGTCCAGCTTCTCCCAGTGCACCTTCGCCCGGGCAAAAGCCCTGCGCGCACCCTCAATGCAGACGAACCGCTCTATGACTTCAAGCCGTGGGCAGGCCTCCACAAGCCGCCTCACCATACCGAAGTAGCTGCCAGACAGGGGCTCGCCAGTCCACATCCGGACTATAAGGCCCCTCATGGCCTGTTCGGCCGCCTTGTGAAGCTCGACCAGTTGCTTCAGCTGGTCGCTCAAGGGCATTGGGTGTTCGGTCCCAGTATACTGAGACCAGAACAACTTTTCCGTCGAGCTCCCCTCCTCAGCTCGGTAAAACTCTGTGGCATCCAGTACACTGTGGGGAAGATCTGCGAACACTCCTGGAGAGCTTCGAACTCGGGTAAGAAAAAGGAAAGTTTCCTTCACATGCTTTCTTTGCATAATGAATGACTTACCCGCTGCTATCTTCTTCACCACATCAATCTCTTGGAGGGCCTTGTGGGCTTCAGCCTTGGCGCTCCGGGCGCTTTTGAGCGCCTTCTCAAGCTCAGACTCTCACGTCTTAGAGTCAAGCTCCAAGGACTCGTGTTTCTTGGCGAGAGCCTCGAGCTCTTGCTGCACCTCGCCTACTCAGGCTTATTGCTTTTCCTGCTCAAGGCGCTCCATGGCCGCTTTTTTTCGGCCTCGGACAGCGCCTTCTTCAGGGTCGCCACCTCGGTCGTGGCCCCTGGCAAATTCATGATGATCCTATTATTTTACAACCGAACTTCTTTTAAAAAAATGTAGACAAGGTATTGCTTACCTTTGCTCTCCTCGAGCTGCCTCTTGGTAAGGCTGAGCTTGTTCTCGTACCGCTCCAGGTCTTGCTTCAGTGCAGAGACCTCCGCGGTACGTGCGGCAGTGGCTAGCAGTGAAGCTTGCACACACACATAGATATATTCTGATTAGACTCCTTGAAAGTGCAACTATCCCTGGGTGGTTTTGGTAATTCCTAACAACATATAGCTCATTTAGCTAACATTATTCCAAGATTAATATTTCAGGAAAAGCTCAATGAATGGCATGGCATGGATGAGGAAAGTGGACCCCTCAAAATACTTAGGACAAAAAGATTGGCTCAAGCTCAAAAGCTCAAGACTCTACATTTTATATTTTAGTGATCCAAGATCACATTGAGTCTATAGGAAAAGCCAATACTATCAAGGAGGGATGAGGTGTTGCTTGATGAGGTTATTGCTTCATAGTGCTTAGTGATATGCTCCAAAACCCTCAACTACCTTCCCACATCCACATATGACCTAAACCAAAAGTCAAACTCGGCCCCACCAATTCTTTCTATCCGGCGCCACCGAGTTCAGATGTCATAACCACTGCCACAAACCCTAGGCAAATCGGTCTCACCTATAGGGATCTCGGTCACACCAAGATGGGGTTGTAATCTCTCTGTTTCCCTTCATAACGTTTCGGTCCTACCGAGATGAGCGATCGGTCCCACCGAGATTGCAATGTAAACTCTCTGTTTCCCTTTTGTAACATTTCGGTCCCATCGAAATGAGCAAATCGGTCCCACCGAGTTTACCTGACCAACTCTCTGGTTAGCTTATTACCAAAATCAGTCCCACCGAGTTTGTGTAATCGGTCACACCGAGATTACGTTATGCCCTAACCCTAACCATATCGGTCCTACCGAGTTGCATTTCAGTCCCACCGAAAATCCTAACGGTCATTAGGTTTGCTAAATCGGTCCGACCGAGTTTCTCAATTCGGTCTCACCGAGATTGGTAAATTGTGCGTAACGATTAGTTTTTGTGTGGAGGCTATATATACCCCTCCACCCACTCTTCATTCGTGGAGAGAGCCATCAGAACATACCTACACTTCCAATACACATTTTCTGAGAGAGAACCACCTACTCATGTGTTGAGGCCAAGATATTCCATTCCCACCATATGAATCTTGATCTCTAGCCTTCCCCAAGTTTATTTCCACTCAAATCTTCTTTCCACCAAATCCATATCCTGTGAGAGAGAGAGTTGAGTGTTGGGGAGACTATCATTTGAAGCACAAGAGCAAGGAGTTCATCATCAACACACCATTTGTTACTTCTTGGAGAGTGGTGTCTCCTAGATTGGCTAGGTGTCACATGGGAGCCTCCGACAAAGATTGTGGAGTTGAACCAAGGAGTTTGTAAGGGCAAGGAGATCGCCTACTTCGTGAAGATCTACCGCTAGTGAGGCAAGTCCTTCGTGGGTGATGGCCATGATGGGATAGACAAGGTTGCTTCTTCGTGGACCCTTCGTGGGTGGAGCCCTCCATGGACTCGCGCAACCGTTACCCTTCGTGGGTTGAAGTCTCCATCAACGTGGATGTACGATAGCACCACCTATCAGAACCACGACAAAAACATCTGTGTCTCCAATTGCGTTCGAATTCTCCAAACCCTTCCCTTTACATTCTTGCAAGTTGCATGCTTTACTTTTCGCTGCTCATAGACTCTTTGCATGCTTGCTTGAATTGTGTTAAGATTGCTTGACTTGTGCTAAAATAGCTAAAATCTGCCAAAGACTAAAATTGGGAAAAGGATAGATTTTTAATTGGTCAAGTAGTCTAATCACCCCCTCCTCTAGACATACTTTCAATCCTACACTCCTGAGTCATCATTTGATCCTCTATTCGGCCTTTCTTCTTGAACGTCGAACAGAGCATCAGGAGCTACTATCTATGCGGTAATATTTTCTTATATTTTGATTGCTTACCTCAAAGCCTGTTAGGAGGCTGGCGCAAGCTTCGGTCAGTCCATTTTTGGCGGACTAAACTTTCTCGATCACCGCACTCATGATAGTGCGGTGCTCTTCGTCGATGGAAGCGCCGCGAAGCGCTTCCAACAAGTTGTCCAGTGCCTCTCAATGGACAAAGGACACCGGCATGGGCGGCTGGCCCCCCTTAATAGGGGATCGCCTGCCAGAGTCCGGAACCATCAAAGGTTCCGGGGCAGTGTTCGGCTGGGGGCCGAACTCGGAGCCCGCGGGAGTTTTGCTCCCTTTGCGCCCAGGGTCCGGGAGGTCGCCTCGAGGCACCCCCAGTACCACCTCCCCTCGGCTCGGTGCCTTTCGAGACAACACCTCAATGTTGTTCATATCCGACGAGTCCAATGAACCACTCGACGAAGATACGTCGAGATGAGCTCGGGATGGACTGCATAATCATGTTCGGCATGAGGAGAAGCAGTGCAATAAAACATACCATGAATTACTATGGTGTCCGGATACTTACGACTTCGCCAGGGGCTTGACCCTGGGTAGCCACTCGTCGCCGCTGTAGGCGGCCGTAGTGGAGCAGTCCGGAGGGAGGGTCCTTCCCTTCTTGGACCCTTCGGCCTCCCCGGTTGGGTCAGCCTTCCTTTTCTTATCTCCCCCGACTGGAGGGGAGAACTTTCCTCCTCATCCTCCTCATTTTCATGGGAGGAGGGCGCGTTGGAGTCATCGGACGATGAGTCTGATACAACCTTGCGCTGGAGACCCTTTCGGGTCCCCGTGGCCTTCTTCTTGGTCTTCTTCGCCGGCACCTCGTAAGGTGTCGGAGCCAGCATCTCCGTTAGGAGAGCATCTGCAGGATCTTCAGGCAGGGGGGCTGGGCAATCGAGCTCCTCCGCTGTCTTTATCCAATCCTGTTAATGACATGGAAGCTTAGATCCCGCACATGATTTAACTGGGGCAAATAAATACCCTGTGAGAAATCAAAACTTACCGGATTGGCACGGCGCTTTGCGCTGAGTCCGCGGTCCTCGGTGAGGGAAGGAGGTACCTCGGCGCCCTTGAATAGCACCCTCCAGACGTCCTTGTGTGTCGTGTCGTAGAGCTCTCGTAGCATCTGGTGCTTGGCTGGGTCGAACTCCCACAAATTGAATCCCGTCGTTGACACGGGAGAATCCGGTGGAAGAGCATGACCTCGACCACATTGACGAGCTTCATTTTCTTGCTCATCATGTTCCTGATGCAGGTCTGGAGTCCGATCAGCTCTACCGAAGAACCCCAGGACAGGCCCTTCTCTTTCCAAGAAGTGAGCCGCGTGGGGATTCCGGATCGAAACTTGGGGGCCACCACCCAGTTGGTGTCGCGTGGCTCGGTGATGTAGAACCACCCCGATTGCCACCCCTTTATGGTCTCCACGTAGGAGCCTTCAAGCCAGGTGACGTTAGGCATTTTGCCCACCATGGCGCCTCCCCACTCTGCTTGCTGGCCAACCACCACCTTCGGTTTGACATTGAAGGTCTTCAGCCACATGCCGAAATGGGGCCTGATATGGAGGAAGGCCTCGCACACGACGATAAACGCCGAGATGTTGAGGATGAAATTGGGGGCCAGATCATGAAAATCCAGCCCGTAGTAGAACATGAGCCCGCGGACAAACGGGTGGAGAGGAAATCCCAGTCCGCGGACGAAGTGGGTAAGAAAACTACCCTCTCATGGGGTTCGGGCATAGGGATGATCTGCCCTGCATCTGGCAGCCGGTGCGCGATATCTGCGGCCAGATATCCGGCTTCCCGTAACTTTATGATGTTCTCCTCCATGACGGAGGAGACCATCCACTTGCCTCCCGCTCCGGACATGCTTGGAGTGGCTTGAGAAGAAAGACGCGAAATTGGGCGCTGGAGCTCGAGTGTGTGAGAATGGGTAAGCAAGGAGGAAGAAGGCGTGGGTGAAAAGAGTGAATCCTAATCCCTTTATAAGGGTGGAAGAAGCGATGCGCCTCCCCACTTGCCTAGTAAAATTGCTTATTCCTCAAGAGCCGTAATTGATGGCGCGGTTGGGTTACCCACGTCCGTATTGATGAGAATCCCGTAATAAGGGGAACACGATCTCTGCATTGACAAGACGGTCAAGAAAACCGCCTCGCGATATGTGCGGTGCTGGTTGAGAAAAACGGTTCGAATAATGACCGGGCCGTGGTGTGATGTCATGCTATCAAAAATGTGTCAGCAGATTAGATTTGTGGAAATATTATTCTCTCTACGATGGTATGTGGAACTTGTTTTGCAGAGCCGGACACTATTCTGGTGTTCAAAATCTTCTATGGAGTATTCGGAGGAGGAACCCGCCTTGCAATGCCGAAGACGATACTGTGCGCCGGACTCATCGTCATTGAAGCCTGGTTCAGGGGCTACTGAGGGAGTCCTGGATTAGGGGGTCTCCGGACAGCCGGACTATATCCTTTGGCTGGACTATTGGAGTACGAAGATACAAGATTGAAGACTTCGTCCCGTGTCCGGATGGGACTCTCCTTGGCGTGGAAGGGAAGCTAGGAAATACGGATATGTAGATATCCTTCCTTGTAACCGACTCTGTGTAACCCTAGCCCCCTCCGATGTCTATATAAACCGGAGGGTTTAGTCCGTAGGACAACATACAATCATACCATAGGCTAGCTTCTAGGGTTTAGCCTCTACGATCTCGTGGTAGATCAACTCTTGTAATACTCATATCATCAAGAACAATCAAGCAGGACGTAGGGTATTACCTCCATCAAGAGGGCCCGAACCTGGTAAACATCATGTCCCCTGCCTCCTATTACCATCAGCCTTAGACGCACAGTTCGGAACCCCCTACCCGAGATCCGCCGGTTTTGACACCGACAATAACTAAAAACATTTCTTTCGGTGCAGTGCGTAGATGCACTTTTGAACACTACACTTGACATCGTAATTTGGGAAAATTACAAAAAAAAAAATTGAGCTACATTGTGAATACCGTTTACTAATAGGAAAGAAGTTTCACCTCGATGAGTAGCTTCTCCGTGCATGGAAATCATGTAAGGAATCCAACAACTTGATCTAGATTGGGGTTGATAGATTTTATTGCCAAGATCTTCACCGTGCGCATAGACTGGGTCAAGCTTGTGGGAATCATTTTCTGGAAGATGGTCATAAATACATCAAGAAAAAATTTAAAAATGTGAATTTCAAGAAGACGGAGAAGAAGATGAGTGTTGTACCTGAACGATTACGGATCCAATAAAGAGTTCGGAGAATTTGGCAGACGAGTACACCAACGCTGTCAATTTTGGCGCGTCAATGACCCTGAGTTTTGTTGGACCTTCTAGATCAAATACACGCAATCTCTCAAGGAAAGGCGCATTCTCAATGACCATAACATGGAAGAGCTGGAGTGATCTCTTCCCAATTGATGTCTTGTTGCGGGGCCAGCAAGACACATAAATCCATCGGAGATTAGTTGAGGCGATGTGGAGGCTAATGAACCCGTGGATCTGCTAAAGATGAAGGTACTCGAGCGCAGTACAGCTGCGGAGCAGGTGCTCCATAGCCTTCTTCGAGATGAAAACATCGAAGAGGTCGAGCTGCTTGAGTTGAGGGAGAAGTAGAGCGGGTGCGACATTAATCTGGGGAAGATAGCAGGACCTGAAGCTGGCGCAGCGTTGGCGCGAGGTGGAGCGCGGACGGCGGCAGATAGCGACATCGTCAAGCTTCAAAGCTGAGCTCCTCGAGCTGATCTAGGGTGGGGGATAAGAACCACTCGTCGAACTTGTCTTGGACCTTGCAGTTGGTACTGAACATGCGAGTGTCAAGGCGTCTGGCTGGCCCAAGGTGCGATAAAAGGATCTTGGAGACTATGGCCATGCGTTTGCAATCCCCGTCGCAGAGGCAGCTGTCGACGATGAGGTTGAGGGGTACGCGGCCCCAGAGGGGGCGCCACCGCCGGGAGGGCAGGGCGGTCCGCGCGACAGATTTGGTGGGGAGGAGGCTGCTACCTCTTGAGCATGTGTTGGTTTTCCTTTGAAGAGGAAAGGGCGATGCAGCAAAGTAGCGTAAGTATTTCCCTCAGTTTTGAGAACCAAGGTATCAATCCAGTAGGAGATTACACGCAAGTCCCTCGTACCTGCACAAACAAGCAAGAACCTCGCAACCAACGCGATAAAGGGGTTGTCAATCCCTTCACGGTCACTTACGAAAGTGAAATATGATAGAGATAATAAGATAAATATTTTTGGTATTTTTGGTATATAGATTGGAAAATAAAGATTGCAAAATAAACAACGATAGAAATAGCAAGTAGATAGGAAAATATTATGATGGAAGATAGACCCGGGGGCCATAGGTTTCACTAGTGGCTTCTCTCAAGATAGCAAATTCTGCGGTGGGTGAACAAATTATTGTCGAGCAATTGATAGAAAAGCACATAACTATGAGAATATCTAGGCATGATCATGTATATAGGCATCACGTCCGCGAAAAGTAGACTGAAACGATTCTGCATCTACTACTATTACCCCACACATCGACCGCTATCCAGCATGCATCTAGAGTATTAACTTCATAAGAACAGAGTAACGCATTCAGCAAGATGACATGATGTAGAGGGATAAACTCGAGCAATATGATATAAACCCCATCTTTTTATCCTCGATAGCAACAATACAATATGTGCCTTGCTTCCCCTGCTGTCACTGGGAAAGGACACCGCAAGATTGAACCCAAAGGTAAGCACTTCTCCCATTGCAAGAAAGATCAATCTAGTAGGACAAACCAAACTGATAATTCGAAGAAACTTGCAAAGATATTAAATCATGCATAAAAGATTTCAGAGAAGAATCAAATATTGTTCATAGATAATCTTGATCATAAACCCACAATTCATCGGATCTCGACAAACACACCGCAAAAAGAATTACATCGAATAGATCTCCAAGAGAATCGAGGAGAACTTTGTATTGAGATCCAAAAAGAGAGAAGAATCCATCTAGCTAGTAACTATGGACCCGAAGGTCTGTGGTAAACTACTCACACATCATCAGAAAGGCTATGGTGTTGATGTAGAAGCCCTCCGTGATCGATTCCCCCTCCGACGGAGCACTAGAAAAGGCCCCAAGATGGGATCTCACGGGTACAGAAGGTTGCAGCGGTGGAAATAGGGTTTCATGGTGCTCTCGGATGTTTTCGGGGTATATGAGTATATATAGGCGAAAGAAGTAGGTCAGCGGAGCCATGAGGGGCCCAGGAGGGTGGGGCGTGCCTACCCTCTGGGCACGCCCTCCTACCTCGTGGCCGCCTCGTTGCTTCCTTGAATTCCACTCCAAGTCTCCTGGATTGTGTTTGTTCCAAAAATAACTCTCCCGAAGGTTTCATTCCATTTGGATTCCCTTTGATATTCCTTTTCTGCGAAACACTAAAATAGGCAAAAAAAAAGGGCAATTTGCACTGGGCCTTTGGTTAGTAGGTTAGTCCCAAAAATAATATAAAAAGGTATATTAAAGACCATTAAACATCCAAAGCAGATAATATAATAGCATGGAACAATCAAAAATTATAGATACGTTGGAGACGTATCAAGCATCCCGAAGCTTAATTTCTGCTCGTCCTCAAGTAGGTAAATGATAAAAATAGAATTTTTGATGGTGAATTCTGCCTAGCATAATTCTCAATGTAATGTTCTTTATTGTGGCATGAATGTTCAGATCCGAAAGATTCAAGAAAAAAGTTTAACATTGACATAAAAATAATAATACTTCAAGCATACTAACAGAGAAATCATGTCTTCTCAAAAATAACATGGCCAAAGAAAGTTATCCCTAAAAAATCATATAGTCTGGCTATGCTCTATCTTCATCACACAAAGTATTTAATCATGCACAATCCCGATGACAAGCCAAGCAATTGTTTCATACTTTTGATGTTCTCAAACTTTTTCAATCTTCACGCAATATATGAGCGTGAGCCATGGACATGGCACTATATGTGGAATAGAATGGTGGTTGTGGAGAAGACAAAAAAAAAGAGGATAGTCTCACATCAACTAGGCGTATCAACGGGCTATGGAGATGCCCATCAATAGCTATCAATGTGAGTGAGTAGTGATTGCCATGCAACGGATGCACTAGAGCTATAAGTGTATGAAAGCTCAAAAAAAAACTAAATGGGTGTGCATCTAACTCGCTTGCTCATGAAGACCTAAAGCATTTTGAGGAAGCCCATCATTGAAATATACAAGCCAAATTCTCACTACTAAAATCAACGATTTTACTTAGGGCAGAATACCCTAGGTGAAAGCCTAAAAACTCTAGGTAAAGGCATTACCTAGAGCTTCCCCTAGGTAAAGGGCACTAGGTGAAGTATAGACGGGAAAGAGGGCTTTCCCTACCGTTTTCCACCAGCCCTAGGGGAAGTACACTTTACCTAGGGGCACATGCTCTAGGGAAAGTATACAATGGGTCAGCTTTGCCAACGTGGAAAGTACATATCTCTAGGGTCATATTGCCCTAGGGAAAGCTTGTGGGGCCCTATTTTGATATATAGCAGCAATTTGAATTATAAATATTTGCCATATTGCCCTAGTAACACATGCCAAATTTGGATTTATACCAACCATAATTCAAAATTATTCATCATACAACATATTCATACCACCCAGCAATCCAATAAAAAGCTAGATTAAGTTTCATAAAATGGTTAGGACAATTCAACTTGCATATACAATGAACTACAGACCAAACTACATATTAGCTCGTGTTGCTATACCAAAACACTTCTAAACTAACTACACATGCATCACAATGTTGGCCTTGAGAAGTATATGCTCTGAACACCCCTTGAGCACTTGCAACAGGTTGCCCATCCAGGTCTTAAAGAGGAACATCTGGCTCACAAAACATGAGGCTGAGTATAAGAATCACAAGTTCGGCACTTAGATAAAATATAAAAAATAGGCAGCTTACGTAAGAACACAAAAATCTGCATCATATTAACAGTAGCACAACAACCATGGACATATAGACCTCATGTCGGCAATAACCTGTAAATAACTGAAAATAAGAACAAAATATTTATCTGTTTATACAAAATACCAGAAAATAAGTACAGTGCTATATGATCTATCTGAGTTACAATGCATGTTTTCAAACCTCTCGAAAGTCAACCAAGCTCGAAATGAAACTGCATGTGTCTAGAAAATAGCCTCTCAATTCCTAAGTTTAATCGCATGAAGAAGACACAATTTTTGAACTTTTGCAGCAAAGCATGCGTGTCATGCCTCTCTGTTGCCTTCTGAAATAAAAACCACACTTGACAAACAATGCAGGAACATGTATGGTATCCCACTTGCTAAGTTACTTTTATAATACAACTACATTATGTTATGTTGCAGTCAATTAACCATTAGAGTGCATAAACCACTATAGATGTAAAAGATCATCAAAGGTGCAAAAAAACAACAGGTCAAAAAGAAAAGGAACATCACAGCCATCTCAAAAAAACAGTTACTTGAATTGGCACGTACAAATAACTGAATGTTTTTTAGCCTCACTGAACCCCACTTCTAAATGTCTAAAACCATACATAAGAGAATCTTGAACATCATGTGAATATTACATGAATTAGCAGACGATGGAGAGGAGCTCACCATGGCTATTTTGTAGCTGATGCCAAACAACATCGCCTCAGCCGCGCGGCACCAGGGCCAACGGAAGATGCCGAGGCCAGAGACCAAGCCTACCACCACACACCTTTCCTGACACGATAAACCCCTTCTCCTCTTCATCGGTGATGATGATGTACCATATCCTGCACAAGGACAAACCCAACATCAGCATTTTACTTGAACGTACATGAGAAATCTGAAGCTTCACTGAGACATCATTGTCGTTTGTTAGATTTACAAGTAATTAGACAACCTAGTTTGTTTGTTTTTGTTTTGCGAAATTAGAAAACCTACTTGAGCTATCAGCATACTGCATCTACATGGTTAACAGTAAGATGTATAAGAATGCAGAGTGTGAGAAAATTGGAATCCTCAGACTAGGTAGATAATATTATATCAGTGAACACACAAAGCAACCAACTTGATGCAGATTTAAGAACTTATTGTGAATGCAGAAGGACACAGTCAAGGAATATAACCAGTAGATGCACACAAAAATGTAAAGTATTGCTTGGGCATGCTGAATATTCCTATAGGAGGTGTTTGATGCTACAATGGTTGTTTTTTACTTGGAACTCATTTTTATTCCATTAGCCAAAATGCATAGCATAATCGCTGGGCACCAAGTCCTGTACGAAAGTAGGAGCACCTCCTGGCCAAAGGGCTTGGGGATCAACATCCATCTTTGCACCGAACGACGCAAGGGCGTTAGCTACCTTATTACAAAGTCTGGGACAATGCATAGCCCGAAACGAACAGAAATTAAGTCTAACAAATGCTTTGATCTCTTGGAATAATGTCCACTCGTAGACATATCGTAGTCGCATGTGTTAATTGCCTGAACCAGCTCCCTTGAACTAAATGAAGTCTAACAAACAAACAGAAATTAAGTCTAACAAACGCTTTGATGCTACAATGGCTGGAGCTAAATAACATCGACAGGACAATATTTATGGTGACCAAGGCCAAGAACATGAACAATGATAGTGTAGTAAACTCCATGATGTCTAAATTTATACAGAAGTACCTTCACATAACCCTGAAACAAGCATTAAAACAATATTGTTGATGAAAAACAGAATATGTTTGACGTTATATGATGAATGAGGTATGAAGAAACCAAGAACAAGGCACGATGGCCAGAATAAAAAATTCCACAGCTCTATGGCCATGGACACGTAGGTCATGTGTGTGTGCGCGCGCGTGCACGTGTGTGTATGTGTGTGTGTGCGTGGGTGCGTGTGTGTGTGAGAGAGAGAGGGCAGAGGAAAGAACCAGTGGCTTACCACGAGCTATCCCAGAGTGGAAGAAGAATCGGGGCCACCGAAGAGGCAGGGCAGGAGGGGTCATAGTGGAAGAAGCCTCGGTCACACCACACGGTAACTCTGTCGTGCGCCAAGATCTACATGTTGGTCAATTGGTCAAACAAGCAGCTTCACGACTTAGTTGAGACCATGATGAGCTGAGCAAATATATTGTGTAGATGCACATCTCTCAGTTTCCTGAAATAAAAGAGTGGGATATGAGGACATTTAGGATGAATCCCGTATTTAAACTAGTATATGATGAACTGAAGGATGCATGTCCAGATTTCACATGCATGAGAGATGGATGTCTTGCACGACCTCCAGGTCCCTAGTAACTAACTTGATTGATCTCAACTCAATGGGGGCAATTTCTTAACAGACTCAAATATCATCTATTCTTTTATTGATGGATGCAGCTCACTGCCAATCAGGTGATATGCCTACCAAATAAAAATCTAACCTAAAGGCTACAACAAAAAACCAGAATTCATGCAACGATTGACTTCATAGAATGACAGAAGTAAGAACACTCCTGTCAAACCTCTCTTTGCCTTCTCAAATGAAAATCACAATTGAGAAAACAGTGCAGGAACATGAATGTCACCCCACTTGCTAAGTTACTATTATCACATAACTATGTCATGTTATGATGCAGTCAATCAACCATATATAATTTTATTGCGGTTAGAATAATAAACCACCCAATTTCTAACATGTTGAACTGCCGAAATACCATTTAATTATAATGCCAACTGCCTAAATTATGTAGCTCGTGTTTATATCATTATGACATACGAAGATATATTGCAGAACAGAGTCTAGTCCGAACGAGGGCTAGCGAGCGAGGGAATTAACTGAATAAGATCATCACACAAATATTTACCTAGAGATTTTTACAGTGAGTATCAATGACTCATGTTACATATAAACTAATGTCCTGATGCAATGAGCAGTCACAAATCAAATGATAAGAAAATTAATAGCATCTAGAGAATATTGCATTACAAGATTGGTTCCAACCAGAAGGGGAGATGGAGGACCTTGATAGTGGTGGAAGCATGGTGGGAGAATGGACCTTGGGCAGTATGGGGTCGTCGGCGTAGATCCATTCTTAGAGAAGGGCAGAACGCACGGTGAACCGGATGCCATGGCTCCTCCTGTAGTGGGCGGCGACGGATCCGGTGCACCAGGACCTCGCCCTGTGCTCGTCGGCGCAGATCCTTTGGATGGACAAAAGGATTCAGGGAGGCCATGGCTGCTCCCACGATGGGGATGATAGATCTGGTGCACGGGGATCTTGCCCTGTTGGGGCCGATCTAGTTCCCCCTTGCTCCTTGCATGCTGCAGGATCGGCATGGGGCGGCTAGGGAGAGAAGGAGGCTGCAGGTTGGGGCTGAATCGGCATGGGGGCGGCTTGGGAGAGAAGGAGAACAGAGGAGAAGGTGGATTTTTGGGCCGGCGGACGGAGATGAGGAAGGTGACCTAAATACACGCGTCCACGTCTTTCTCACTGGGCAGTGCGTCCATGACAAAATATGGCGTAGGCCACCCAAAGAAAGCGCGCGGACAATGAGAAATGAACGGGAGGCCGTGGCTACCTTTTTTCCAATGAAAAATCACACAGGAATTTCCCTTTCCCTAGGGTGTACTGTTCATGGCTATTGTTTCCCTTGAGGAGATCAATGAGCTCTAGGTAAAGAACTTAGCCCTAGGTAAAATCGTTGATTCTAGTAGTGTCTATAATGTAAAATTCCCACTAGTATATGAAAGTGACAACATAGAAGACTCTCTATAATGAAGATCATGGTGCTACTTTGAAGCACAAGTGTGGTAAAAGGATAGTGACATTGTCCCTTCTCTCTTTTTCTCTCATTTCTTTTTTCTCTTTTTTTTATTTGGGCCTTTTCCTCTCTTTTTATGGCCTCTTTTTTCTCTTTTTTTATTTTTCGTCCGGAGTCTCATCCCGACTTATGGGGGAATCATAGTCTCCATCATCCTTTCCTCACTTGGGATAATGCTCTAATAATGATGATCATTACACTTTTATTTACTTACAACTCAAAAATTACAACTCGATACTAGAACAAAATATGACTCTATGTGAATGCCTCCGGCGGTGTACCGGGATATGCAATGAATCAAGAGTGACATGTATGAAAAAATTATAAAGGTGGTTTTGCCACAAATACGATGTCAACTACACGATCATGCAAAGCAATATGACAATGGTGCAACGTGTCATAATAAACGGAACGGTGGTAAGTTGCATGGCAATATATCTCGGAATGGCTATGGAAATGCCATAATAGGTAGTTATGGTGGCTGTTTTGAGGAAGGTATATGGTGGGTGTATGATACCGGCGAAAGGTGCGCGGTATTAGAGAGGCTGGCAATGGTGGAACGGTGAGAGTGTGTATAATCCATGGACTCAACATTAGTCATAAAGAACTCACATACTTATTGCAAAAATGTATTAGTTATCGAAACAAAGTACTATGCGCATGCTCCTAGGGGGATAGATTGGTAGAAAAAGACAATCGCTCATCCCCGACCGCCACTCATAAGGAAGACGGTCAATAAATAAATCATGCTCCGACTTCATCACATAACGGTTCACCATACGTGCATGCTACCAGAATCACAAACTTTAGAACAAGTATTTCTCAAATTCACAACTACTCAAGTAGCATGACTCTAATATCACCATATTCATATCTCAAAACAATTATCAAGTATCAAACTTTTCATAGTATTCAATGCATTTTCTATGAAAGGTTTTATTATACACATCTTGGATGTCTATCATATTAGGACTAATTCTGTAGCCAAAGCAAATTACCATGTTGTTCTAAAAGACTCTCAAAATAATATAAGTGAAGCATGAGATATCAATAATTTCTATAAAATAAAACCACCACCGTGCTCTTAAAGGATATAAGTGAAGCACTAGAGCAAAATTATCTAGCTCAAAGGATATAAGTGAAGCTCATAGAGTATTCTAATAAATTCTGATTCATGTGTGTCTCTCCAAAAGGTTTGTACAGAAAGGATGATTGTGGTAAACTAAAAATAAAATACTCAAATCATACAAGACGCTCCAAGCAAAACACATATCATGTGGTGAATAAAAATATAGCCTCAAGTAAAGTTACCGATGGACGAAGATGAAAGAGGGGATGCCTTCCGGGGCATCCCCAAGCTTAGGCTTTTAGTTGTCCTTGAATTTCATCTTGGGGTGCCTTGGGCATCCCCAATCTTAGGCTCTTCCCACTCCTTATTTCAAAATCCATCAAATCTTTACCCAAAACTTGAAAACTTCACAACACAAAACTCAATAGAAAATCTCATGAGCTCCGTTAGTATAAGAAAACAAAGCACCACTTCAAGGGACTGTAATGAACTTATTCTTTATTTATATTGGTGTTAAACCTACTGTATTCCAACTTCTCTATGGTTCATACCCCCTGATACTAGCCATAGATTCATCAAAATAAGCAAACAACACACGAAAAACAAAATCTGCAAAAACAGAACAGTCTGTAGTAATCTGTAGCTTTCTAGTACTTCTGTAACCCAAAAAATTCTAAAATAAACTTTTTAACGTGAGGAATTTGTGTATTAATCATATTCAAAAAGAATCAACCTAATCTCACTCTCCAGTAAAAAATGGCAGCTAATCTCGTGAGCGCTAAAATTTCTGTTTTTTACAGCAAGATCGCAAAGACTTCCCCCAAGTCTTCCCAAAGGTTCTACTTGGCACAAACACTAATTAAAAACATAAAGCCACATCTAAACATAAGCTAGATGAATTATTTATTACTAAATAGGAAAAAAACAAGAAACAAAAATAAAATTGGGTTGCCTCCCAACAAGCGCTATCGTTTAACGCCCCTAGCTAAGCATAAAAACAAGAATAGATCTAGGTATTGTCGTCTTTGGTACGCAATCCATAAGTGGATCTAATAATAGATTCATAAGGTAATTTAATTTTATTCCTAGGAAATTGTTCCATGTCTTTCCTTAATGGAAATTGGAATCTAATATTTCCTTCTTTCATATCAATAATTACACCAATCGTTCTAAGGAAATGTCTACCAAAAATAATAGGACAAGTAGGATTGCAATCTATATCAAGAACAATGAAATCTACGGGCACATAATTCCTATTTGCAACAATAAGAACATAATTAATCCTTCCCATAGGTTTCTTAATAGTGGAATCCGCAAGATGCAAATTTCAAGAACAATCATCAAATTCACGGAAACCTAACACATCACACAAAGTTTTTGGAATCGTGGAAACACTAGCACCCAAATCACATAAAGTATAGCATTCATGATCTTTGATTTAATTTTAATAGTAGGTTCCCACTCATCATAAAGTTTTCTAGGGATAGAAACTTCTAATTCAAGCTTTTATTCATAGGATTACATTAAGGCATCAACGATATGTTTGGTAAAAGCTTTATTTTGATCATAATCATGAGGAGAATTTAGCACGGATTGCAGCAAGGAAATACAATATATCAAAGAGAAATTATCATAATTAAATTCCTTGAAATCCAAAATAGTGGGTTCATTGCTATGTAAAGTCTTGACCTCTTCAATCCCACTTTTACCAATTTTTGCATCAAGATCTAAAAACTCCGAATCATTAGGACGCCTTTTAACTAAAGTTGACTCATCTCCAGTCCCATCGTTATCAAGATTCATATTGCAAAATAAAGATTTAATAGGAGACACATTGATCACTTTTAGATCTTCATCCTTATTATCATCTAATTCTTCCGGTTTGGCGGCCATCTTATTAACTAAGGTGGCCTGCTTATCCGAAATTTGGGCCATTAATTTTTCAAGATGAAGAAACTGAGATTTCAAACCATAAAATTCCTTAGACATATCATCGAGCTCTTTATTCATGTACTTCATAAAACCTTTTTGCTCTTTAAGCTCATTTCTGAAGAAATTATTATGCTCAAATTACAAGGACATAAAACTTGTAACGTTGTTTTCAATTTCTTCCAACCTTCTATGGTGAAGATCAATACTTTTTGGAAGAGACATCGTGACAACCAATCCAACACAAAAGCACAGAAGAAGCAAGCGAAAAGAGACGGGCAGAAAAGAGGCGAACGGAAAAGAGGGCGAATAAAACGGCGAGCGTGAAGTGGAGGAGAGGAAAACGAGAGGCAAATGGCAAATAATGTAATGCGAGGGATAGGAGTTTGTGATGGGTACTTGGTATGTCTTGACTTGTGCGTAGATCTCCCCGGCAACGGCGCCAGAAATCCTTCTTGCTACCTCTTGAGCATGCGTTGGTTTTCCCTTGAAGAGGAAAGGGTAATGCAGCAAAGTAGTGTAAGTATTTCCCTCGGTTTTGAGAACCAAGGTATCAATCCAGTAGGGGATTACATGCAACTCCCTCATACCTGCACAAACAAACAAGAACCTCGCAACCAGCGTGATAAAGGGGTTGTCAATCCCTTCACGGTCACTTACGAAAGTGAAATCTGATAGAGATAATAAGATAAATATTTTTGGTACTTTTGTTGTATAGATTGGAAAATAAAGATTGCAAAATAAACAACGATAGAAATAGCAACTAGATAGGAAAATATTATGATGGAAGATAGACCCGGGGGGCATAGGTTTCACTAGTGGCTTCTCTCAAGATAGCAAATTCTATGATGGGTGAACAAATTACTGTCGAGAAATTGATAGAAAAGTGCATAATTATTACAATGTCTAGGCATGATCATGTATATAGGCATCACGTCGCGACAAGTAGACCGAAATGATTCTGCATCTACTACTATTACTCCACACATCGACCGTTATCCATCATGCATCTAGAGTATTAAGTTCATAAGAACAGAGTAACGCATTAGGCAAGATGACATGATGTAGAGGGATAAACTCAAGCAATATGATATAAACCCCATCTTTTTATCCTCGATGGCAACAATACAATACGTGCCTTGCTGCCCCTGCTGTCACTAGGAAAGGACACCGCAAGATTGAACCCAAAGCTAAGCACTTCTCCCATTGCAAGAAAGATCAATCTAGTAGGCCAAACCAAACTGATAATTCGAAGAGACTTGCAAAGATATTAAATCATGCATAAAAGATTTCAGAGAAGAACCAAATACTGTTCATAGATAATCTTGATCATAAACCCACAATTCATCGGATCTCGACAAACACACCACAAAAAGAATTACATCGAATAGATCTCCAAGAGAATCGAGGAGAACTTTGTATTGAGATCCAAAGAGAGAGAAGAAGCCATCTAGCTACTAACTATAGGCCCGAAGGTCTGTGGTAAACTATTCACACATCATTGGAGAGGCTATGGTGTTGATGTAGAAGCCCTCCATGATTGATTCCCCCTCCGGCGGAGCGCCGGAGAAGGCCCCAAGATGGGATCTCACGGGTACAGAAGGTTGCGGCGATGGAAATAGGGTTTCGTGGTGCTCTCGGATGTTTTCGGGGTATATGAGTATATATAGGCAAAAGAAGTAGGTTAGCGGAGCCACGAGGGGCCCATGACGGTGGGGGGTGCGCCCTCCTACCTCGTGGCCGCCTCGTTGCTTCCTTGACGTCCACTCCAAGGCTCTTGGATTGCGTTTGTTCCAAAAATAACTCTCCAGAAGGATTCATTCCGTTTGAATTCCATTTGATATTCCTTTTCTGCGAAACACTAAAATAGGCAAAAAAACAGCAATTTTCATTGGGCCTTTGGTTAGTAGGTTAGTCCCAAAAATAATATAAAAAGGTATATTAAAGCCCATTAAACATCCAAAACAGATAATATAATAACATGGAACAATCAAAAATTATAGATACGTTGGAGACGTATCAGAGGCCTATGATGACGAGCAACATGTCGTCGGGGAGGCTGCTGATGAAGTCCAGGCTCACCGGATGCGGTTTTGGCTCGAGCCGCCTCCGCTTGTTGGCTGCCTCGCCGTCCATCTCAACCGGCGGCGACGCCGGTGTACACGTGTGCTGGTGTGCGTTGTGTGCTGGCCTACTGGGTGTGCGCGAGTGCATCCATTTGTGCATGTCATCGCATAGTCGTGAATTGTGCGCGAGTACGTCCTTCACGCGGAAGAAGTGTGTCCTCAATGCACCCTCAATTTACTAGCGTGCGGGGTGCTACCCCGAGTGGTTTTAACTTTGCTTACTTCACCGTGTGTCAGATGGGCCTCTAGTTTACTTATTTTCACCCACTGCCACATGGGCTAGCACACGAAGATAGAGAACACGAGCTGACAAGGCAGCATGTGGACTGGTTGACCGGTCAACTAAACAATATACGGAGCTATACGCTGACATAGTGAGCATATAATCCGTCGGTATAGAGAGTTCGAGTGAGAGGGGAGGCCCGTGAGAGATAGCATAGAGAGAAAGAGCTACTCCCTCTGTTCGATAATGTAGTGCCAACATTTTTTTAAAGTCAAACTTTTGAAACTTTGACCAAGTTTATAAAGAAATTACTTATATCTACAATACCAAAGATAAATGATAGTATGAAGTAAGTACATGTTGTGATGAATCTAATGATAGTTTCAGATGTAAATGTTTTTCTCCACATATACCCGGTCTAACTTTTCTAAGGTTTGACTTTTCAAAACATCCATATGCTTATGGACGTGAGAGAGTCCCTAACTAGAGAGAGAGTGTGTGAAATAGAAAGAGTGACTGAAAAAAGTGTGTGTGCATGTGTGAAGGAGACATGGACAACACACGATAAAAGTAGAGAAAAAGTGTGTGTGTCTTATGCAAACATATCACACATGCATCTTCGACAGCAGAAGCAAGGTGAAGAGATAGTGTGTGGTTGTTTGCAACCGAGAGAGAAAGACACCTGGCACGTGGCCAAGAGGGGTCTGACAAACAAGGAAGAGAGGTCGAGAGAGACGTACAGAGAAAATGCAGACATCGGGAGGAGAGGGTGTATGTTTTCCATAGAGAGATCCCCTGGAGATCGCGATGGGACTACATGGGTGGGAGACCGAGTGACAAGGTGTGTGCGTGATAGAAGATACCCCGAGAGATATCGAGATAGACATATGGATGGAAGGAGACAATACGTGTGTTCCTGATGGCTATTGAGAGATGGTCATACTTAGGGGGGAGTGCGTGCGCCTATGATGGAGTGAGGGATTACGGTACTTAGGGGGGGGTGTCACATAGAGAGAAAACAAGGGCAGAGAGTGTTAGATGGGTCTATGTAGCGCGAGCGAGACATGTGTATGTGTGAACCAAGGAGATATAAAGTTTGAGAGAGATAGAGGAGCCCCGATAAGGCTGAGTGGTGCGTCAGATAGCTGAGAGGGGGAAAGAGATATTCCATCCGCTCGATAATGCAGTGCATGTAAATTTTTTAGAAGTTGAACTTTGGAAACTTTGACCAGGTTTACGCAAATGTTATTTATATCTACAATAACAAAGATTTATCATACTAAACTACATCTCATGATGAATCTAATGTCATATGTTTGCCATTCTAGTAGTAAATGTTTTTCTCCACGTACATGGTCAAACTTTGTGATGTTTGACTTTTCAATAAATCTATATGATATGGACCGAAGAGAGTGCCTAAGTCGAGAGAGATCAAGTGCATGTGAAGGAGAATAAGTGAGTGTGCAAAAAGAGTATGTGTGTGAAAGAGAAAGGGACAACAAACGATAAATTAGAGAGACTGTGTGTTTTTTCGTTTCTTATGCAAACATATCATGCATGCATCTCTGAGATAGAAAAGTGAGGTGAGGAGATACACGAAGATAGCTAGTGCATTATTGTTTGCAACGGAGAGAGACACCCCTATAGCACATGTCCAATAGAGGTCTGGCCAACAAGGAACAAAGGTCGAGAGGGACGCATGGAGAACATGGACGCATGGGGAGGGAGAGAGGCTGTGTTTGTGATAGAGAGATCCCCTTGCGATTGTGAGGGGACTATATGGGTGGGAGATCGAGGGAGGTGCGTGCGCGATAGAAAGATGCCCTGGGAGAAATCGAGATAGACCATGCACATGTTTGTGATGGAGACTAAGATTAGCTAGTCATATACATATAGGGGGGACTATGTGTGCCTACAATTGAGTGAGAAACCATCATACTTGGCTAGGCATGAGATCGTGTGTGTGTGTGTGTGATGGAGAGAGAACGAGGGAGAGAGATAGAGTTTTAGATGGGTCTATCGAGTGTGAGTCATATATGCATGTGTATGTGTGACCCAGGGAGATGGAGAGTTTGAGAGAGATAGAGAGGTAAGAGCTCCGAGACGACAGAGTGGTGCGTGAGAGAGTTACGGGCAACAGTCAAGGAATTTGTGTGCGTACGATGAGTGCACCCAAGATATTTAGCTTGGACTAGATAATCATACATAGTGTGCGAGAGAGACCTATAGATGGAGTATATATGCATGCGAACTAGAAAGACCCCCCCCCCCACACACACACAAAGAGAGAGAGAGATGGAGAGAGAGGGAGAACAAGGTTTGTGTGTTGGATGCGTGCGACAGAATTGAAGATTGTCGGCGAGAGAGAGAGCAGGAGTTCGGGAGAGGGGGAGGTCGCGTTTTATGCATCAAAGACTGATATAAACCATGTTTCGATATAAACTTGCATTCAAATATTTAAATTGGAGAACATGTTGTCTGCAATCCACACATGAACGGAGATATGCGTATATCAAACAAGTTCATTAATTTGACTTTCAACATGTTCATGGAGTACTATAATACTATACAACATGCTACTCGATTGAGGTGTTCAATTTTGGATTTAGTTCAATATTTTGACCTGGTGAACGAGCTATTTCATTGAATCTAGATATTTCATTTTGGGTTTGATTCCCGTTTTGGGTCAACTATTTGTCATATAGTAAATCGTTAGCAACGAGCATGTAAAAACACATTACTCACGAGCATCATCTCTCCATCTAAAAAAGAAGTGGCAAGCTAATATTTCAAAATTTGATTCTAATCGACTTGGTAAAGTAGACCTGGATGCTCGTTCTCCCAAAATTTGAACGAACCGTTAAACACCCTCTGCTCAGTGGAATTCGCCCGAGCAAATAAGTGGGAGACGCGAAATTACCGACCTATGTGGGACACACATCAATTGGCCCGTTGTACATCGAGGGTAGGTTCGTAACTTCATCCAAGTGCGCCTTCTCCTCAGCCGAAATGACATGTGCCGAATAATTCATAAACCATGGTCGGGAAAACACCCTCTCCTCGTCCGAAGTAGCTCGCGCCCACTTTTTCAAAACACGCTCTCCTTGCCCGAAATCGCTCGTGCCCACTATATTTCAAAACACGCTCTCCTCACCCGAAATCGCTCGTGCCCACTATATTTCAAAACACGCCCTCCTCGCCCAAAATCGTTCGCGCCCACTATATTTCAAAACACGCCCTCCTCGCCCGAAATCGCTCGCGCCCACTATTTGGGAGAAGCAAAGTTACTCTACTATCCCCGACCCTCAGTACACAGACCCAAGCCGAGAAGCCTAAAGGCAGGGGTAGAACTGTAACTCCCACCACATTTCAGATAAATGTGTCCGTAAGACATGGTTCCCCCTCCCAATTCCCCATTCATACCTCATGGGTGCCAAATCACCTTCTCCTCAGAAGCTCCCTTCTCCCAAGCCGTGAAACCTCAGCCCCTCCTTAATGGCGCCCCCCACCGTACCAAATTCACAGCCGCCCTCCTCTCTAATCCCGGAGATGTTGTCCATCTGTCGTCGTGCACTGGGCCGTGTGCCTCTTACTCCATGCTGCCGGAGCTGCCTCGACGACGGCCGCGTGAACCATACCGGAGCCGATTCACCCCCGTTGTTGTTCACGGCGCCGGAGTGGCTCCAACTTCGGATCCGTCCAGAGCCCCGGCGCTGCTTCCCCGTAGCTGTCGACCATCGCGACATCTCTGCTTCCCTATCGTCGGTAGCCACCGCAACCGCGCCGGCCTCATCGACTCGGCAGATGGAGCTGCCTACTTCACCAGGCCGCCAGATAGGTCGCACCCTCATCTCAAATCACTTTATTTAGGCATCAGTTGTCTGAATTTTTATTCTGGGCCAATCGATTCCCAATGGGAAGCAACACCCCTCGAGGCGGCGGAGCTCCTAGGCTGCCGGTTGGCTGGTGTCTAACGTAAGGGTGCGGGGGCGCAAGTTCGCCGCAGAAGCAGCACTTAGATGGCTATCTTAGATTTGTGTGGGTTGAAGGTACTGCCGCTGCCGGATCTGGATGACGGCGAGTCTTTGTGGATTGGCCCGGGGGCGGCGCAACCACGACAATGCGGTGGGGCGGGGAGCGGGGTTTTGGTCGGATCCACGGATAGCGGAGGCAGGCTGCTCTGCCGGTGGTCGCTGGCTCTTCGGGGAAGATTCCAAACAGTGTCAGCCGAGAGGCACAAGACGGCCATCAAGCCATCCGTCGTAGATCGTACAGTACCAAAATAAAATAAAATCATGTGACCCCAATTTAGTCTTCGGTCCACAGACGTGTGACCACTCTCGTACCTTGCTGTTGATCTCTTAGGGTATTTCTTCATATCAGAGAGATGTGTCATTCTTAACATTATGTGTTTTTTGCATCTTCAGCCACACCGTCTTTCGACTCACCGCAGCTGCTCCAACAAGGGAAGCATACACCAGAAGGGAGCTATAGTCCCCTCTCAACAGTTCCCTACATCGAATGCGCGTGCCCAACATGGACAACCACAACAACTGCAGGGCCATCGACAAGTCAGCACATGATGCTCACTCATATGGATGGCGGCTAGATAGGTTGTACCCTCATCTTACTTGTGTGCAACATTTATGGTTTTGTTATTCATCTAAGCATGGAAAATAGATTATCACATTTCACTGTATATTCATGCTGATCTCTTATGGGTCTTGTTCAGGAGTTAACGATGTTCCATAGTTCAGCTAAGAGACTTGTTCTTTAGATAACGTTGTTCCATAGTTATCATCCATCAGCCAATGTTATCCCACACGCTGGTGATTATAGTATTATACCACTTCTAGTATTACCTATGTTGTTCTTTAATACTTTTGTGTGCCATCTAGTTAATCTCGAGTACAAACAATACATATTCTGTAGCTTTCATCTGTGTTCTCCCTTTAGTTTTTGAGACCTGTTGTTGCTAGTTAACCCTAGTCCTACTATTTATGTCATCTCCTACAGGCACTCTTACATAAATCTAAATACTAGTTGTCTTCCATGCATGTCAGATATAATTGCACACACTGATTTATCTACAAGAACCTCACGGAGTAATGTAACGGCCAACGAACTTGACGTCAATGATACCCAATATGATGGAACATGTAAAGGCAGTTCTTCACAAGACTTGCAGAAAGATGATGAATCCTATTCACCCCACAAGGTCCTTGCTCTAACTTGGCCCTTGATATGGGTACAGCATGCATATAATGTCCTGGAGTGCATCTACTTTGTTGCAATGCCTTGTGCTTAGACTACTGATCATGCATGTAAATATGGCATGCCTTCCTATTTTTCAATACCTATTCCATTCATGATAACATGTTTTCAAATTCAAGTACTGTCATTCTACTCTATCGCAATGCCATCTGCTTAGTTTGGACATCATGCTTCTGAATATCTTATGCATTGTTATTCATCAGTATGTACTTCATCTGTCTACCATACCATGTTCTTTTTTTTACATTGAAGTGATGTTCTAGTGGTCTCTTGCAATGCCATCTTAGCTTCCCAATCATACACGCATATGTTTCCTTAGTGTTTTTCTATATGTATTCCTCTAGCATACAGTTTTACATTCAAGTAGTGTTTTTTACACTATTGTCCTGTCGTATCCCTAGCTCTTACATCATACTCCCTCCGTCTGGATTACATGTCGCAGAAATGGATAAAACTGGATGTATCTAGAACTGAAATACGCATGGACCCATCCATTTATTTCCGGATGGAGGGAATACATGTCAATATGTCATGCTTTTCTATTCTTCAGTGCCTATTCCATCTCTGATGTAGCATGTTTTATAATTGAAGCACCATTCTTGTATATAAGGCATGCAAGGGGAAGACGACTATGTTAGAATCTGAAGGGTTACAAACCAGGTCTTTACAAAAGATCCAAATGCCAGGAGATAATAAACCAACTCCAGTTTTCATAGATACTGCTCCAGCATAGAGAAACCCAACTCCCACTGATAATAAGAAGATTCCAGTGGCAAAAGAACTAGTCCGCTCCAGTCCAGCAAAAATATGTCAACTCCATTCTAAGAAGCGTGTGCGTATCCTCGCATCATGAAATTTTATAGCATTCTGATCATATTTTCTACATGTTTCTTACCCATCTCTCTTTTAGAAAATAAGGTTAAACGATAGAAGATTTCCTCCATTGGGATTGTATTCGAGGAAAGTATCTTGCGGGAATTCTCTATGCTCCAATGCTGATGTAAGTACCTGTTGTATATCAGTATATTTTTACATCAGCATGTATTTTGTTAATCGGCGTGAATCCAACCTTTATATGATCTAAAATTAGTTGTAGAAAAATGTTAAAGGCGAAAATGTTGATTTTTGTAAGGAAAACTGCCTAGTAGTTTTGCATACTGAGATGCATGAGTGTACTATCGCATATCATGCACATTACTGAATTGTAATGCTGCTCTGGTTGCCCATTCATTCATTGTGTCAATGTTGCTTTCGTATTGCCTTACCTGGCTGATGATAGATGTGCCATATTGTGTTAATTTTGGTATAGGTTGGTGTGGTCTGGTTGCCCAAATGTTCGTTGTGTCAATGTTGCTTTCCTATTATCTGACCTGGCCAATGATAGCAATGCTAGTGTGTTAATTTGGTGCAGGCTATTGAAGATAAGACAAAATCTAAAAACAGCAAGGCAACCCCATTGTTTCTTTCCAATAAATCTAGGCCAGGTAATATGGCAATAACTCTTTATTAATCTGTTCGGTTCCCCTCCTAATTTATGTTATGATGCAGTGGTCGAGACACTCTCCACTATCAATAATACAAGCCTGCCAAAATCGCCATCTGAATCTGTTCAGTTTCCTCTGTCTCGAATGCAACGGAAAAAATGTATGTTTGTAAACCAATTAATAGCTAAAGCAATGATTGAACTGGTGGAGGAATCAGAGATGCACATTCGTGCGCAACAACAACTGAACAATGTTTTCAAAGACAGTATAGCAAAGCAGCAAGAACTTGCCACATGCTTATGGGTGTCATCCGCGCTCAGGTTGCAGATTGTGACATTGTAGATCGTTAGGTTCTATTCATTTATTTGCACTGGCATCAATCTTTGATTGCCCAGTGGATGTAATTTCCTGTAATATATGATGGATGTGCAACATTTTTCCCTGTATGTCGTACATTTGCTTGATCGGTCTTGGTCCTGTGCATAATTGGTCATCGTAATGGGCTCAAATTATCTAATTGGGCCTAAATACATGTACAAACTTTAGTGGGCCCATTAAGTTAATGGGCCGTTACTAGGCCGAAAGTTAATGGTCGGCCCTCTTACCTCCCGGGTCGTTAATAGACCGACATCAAAGCGGGCAACAGGTGGGCCCATTTGATTTCACAGGCTGTTAATAGGCCGATATTAAGTTCGGGCTACATATGGCTCAACTATACTGTGGGCCTTTAGCAGGCCGAAAGTGACACGGGCTCGTACTGGACCATGAAGAGCATGGGCCGCTAAGAGGCCGAAAGTCAGGTCATACTGTAAATGACCCAACTGTGTTGTGGACCTTTAGCAGGCCAAAAGAGAAACCAGGCTGGTATTGGACCATGAAGAGCATGGGTCGTTAAAAGGCCAAAACTCAGGTCCGACGGCAAATGGCCCAACTCACTTATGGGTCGTCAACAGGCTGAAAGACACACCGGGCCGAAAATTGGCCCAACACTTAAATGGGTCGCCAAAAGGCCGAAAGATGTACATCTTGAAAATTGGCCCATCCGTTGAATGGGCCATTAACAGGCTAAAACCACATCGGGCCGATATTAAGCCCAAATATATAGCAGGCTATTAACGGGCTTGAACTGATAATGGGCTACAATGGTGTCAAATCATTAACGGGCCGTTGGCGGGCCGAATCGGCACATCTCGTATGGGTCATGGGCTTAAATGGACCTAACACAAGTAGGCCTTATATGGGCCGGCCTGCTAATTCTTACTGGGCTGGCCTTCTTCACCGGAATGGGCCACTGTTGGGCCATGCCACGTGTTGATCTATCATAGGCACCTCCTATCCGATGAGTGGATGACATTTGTCCCAACGGTGAGCCGACACGTGGTTCGTCCGGCCAATGAGAATTTTACACGTGGAAAATCCCCATTGGTCCGGGTTGTTAACGGGTTATCGGATCCAAACCAGAACCCGATAGCTTAACGGTGACCCGTTACGGTGGATGCCATGTGTCGGTCACACTTGACGAAAGCACTTCTATGACGCGTGATTTATCGTCATGGAAGTGGACACTTCCGTGATGATAATTTTGGTAATGTCATGGAACACTTCTATGACAACACAGGTATGACTATCTTGATTCTGTCATAAAATCGTCATGGACGTACATGCATGAAAAAAAACATGACCTACTGTGACAAACACGTATCATCACGGAAGTGTATTTTTTTGTAGTAATTGCAAGAAAAAACAATCTAGTTGGCCAAACCAAACCGATAGTTCGAAGAGAAATACAAAGATATCAAATCATGCATATAAGAATTTAGAGAAAATTCAAATAATATTCATAGATAAACTGATCATAAATCCACAATTCATCGGATCTCGACAAACACATAGCAAAAGAAGATTACATCAGATAGATCTCTAAGAAAATCGAGGAGAACATGGTATTGAGGATCAAAGAGAGAGAGAGAGAGAGAGAGAGAGAGAGAAGCCATCTAGCTACTAGCTATGGACTCGTAGGTCTGTGGTAAACTACTCACACTTCATCAGAAGGGCAATAGAGTTGATGTAGAAGCCCTTCGTGATCGAATCCCCCTCCGGCAGGGTGCCGAAAAAGGTCCCTAGATGGGATCTCACGGGTACAGAAGGTTACGACAGCAGAGAAGTATTTTGGTGGACACTTCTGGTCGTCTGGGAATATTTCTGAATTTATAGGCCAAAGATTAGGGTTGGAGGAGTCCCATGGGGCCCACAAGCCAGGGGCGCCCCCCTAGGGCGCACCCTGAGGGCTTGTGGAGCCCTCGGGACTCTTCTGCCTTCCTCTCCAAGTCCTACGTGTGTCTTCTGGTCCAAGAAAAATCATTGTAAAGTTTTATTCCGTTTGGACTCCGTTCGATATTCCTTTTTGGTAAAACTCAAAAACAAGGAAAAATAGAAACTGGCACTGGGCTCTGGGTCAATAAGTTAGTCATAAAAATAATATAAAATAACATATTAATGCATATAAACATCCAAAACAGATAATATAATAGCATGGAATAATAAAAAATTATAGGTACGTTGGAGACGTATCAGCGCAGTAGAGGAACATATGGCCATCGCATCCTCGAGCTAGTGATCTCCAGTGAAATAGCCAACCTGGAGCTCGAGATCGTGCTCCAGATGTACCGTGAGTGTGTCGACCGCTTGGACGAACGCCTTCACGAGTTCAGGCAGAGCCAAGAGCTTCCATAGGCAAGGGCTGCTGGTCATGGTCTCATGGACGCATTTTATTTTGTTGAGTCGTTTTGACATGGATCGCTATGTATTCACAGCAATCATAATATTTCTCTATTTCAATTGTGTACTTTGTTTTCCATTCTTATATGTTCTGTTTCAATGTGTGTATATGTGCTTTCCATTCTGTATATGTGGATGATAACAGCTAGATACAAATTAGTATACGAAAACAGATAAAAAATGGAATTCATAATATATATTAATTGTTCGTTCGTTCATCACAGAATGTATATAATATCATCACATATACGTGATGATACTTAACTACTAGGTACAATGCATAAAATTGAAAACGAACAATACTAAAACTAATAATTCCTCCTGGGGCAGTATTCTAGCAGCCCCTCGCCAGCAGCTCCCTGGTGCGCAGCGTCTTCCTAGTGCGGAGGTAGTACTCCGCCTCCTCCGCCTCACAGTGCTTGATGTAACGATCTGCCTCTTGCTGGCGAACGAGCGCCAACGATCTTGCCATTTTGTTGGGCGCCCACCCGAGCTCCTCGTCGGTGGCACGCTGGAGCTTATCGGCCCAGCTCCACGCAGCGATGAGGCACCTAGCGCCATTGACCTTCCTCGTGAAGTACCCGTCTTTGTACACCTCCCCCGCACGACAATGCGCCTGCCCCCAAAGCCCCACCGCCTCCTTTTTTGAGGCAGCATCACAGGTTTCACAGGCCGCCTGGTACTTGGCTTCCTCCTCCGCCATCTCCTTCTTGAACGCCACTTGCCTAGCTTTCTCAGCCGTCAGCAGCGACTTCCATAGACAAAGATTGTATTGGCCCCAAAACCACTCCAAAGTTGGGGGGTCCGGCGTAACCTCGCCCGGCAGCGCGTAGGGGTCCTCCTCGTCGTTGCTCTTCGACTGAGTGTCCTCGGGGGGCGGCGCCTCCTCGTCAGTGCGTGGGAAGATCGGCGGTGCCATGGCAGAGATTTGAAAGAGAGAGAGAGAGAGGCGAGCAGGAGGAGGATGTAGATGAAAATGCAGGAGGGACAACATGAGCAAGGAAGTATTTATTAGCGGCCGGAATCTAGATCGACGGGAACAGTACACACGGCGGTCGCCGGAATTTATGAGTACTGTAGTTTGAATTACACACGATTCCCGCAGCAAAAGCCGTGTGTGAACTTAATAGCTGACAGTTTCCAAAATAGAACCGTGTCTGATTAATAACCCACACCAATCACCTTCCAAACATCGAGGCGCGAAATAGAGTGCCAATCGTGTGGGGCCCGGTAGTCTTGCCAGATCTTTACATTTCCTTTTTTGAACACCAGCTATTTACATCATTCGATCATTTTTAAATTTTTTGGAATTTAAATGCCATGGCACTCCATGCATGTGTCCAAGCCGTGACACCAATATTTTTGAGAATTCGTTCCAATTTACTGCACATGGAATTAACTCGCACACAAGTACACAAATATATTTTTCAAACCGTTATGGTTAGCCACTGCATGTAGATGTAGTTCAAATTTGGATTACGGTCATTAAATGGCTAAAAAATCGCTTAAATGTCTTAAAAAGGTCAAATGACCCTTGAAAATTTTTAAATTTTGACATGACAGTTGTATTAGTGCATGTTAACTTTAGAAAAAAATTGAAGGCCATAAGAAGAACCTGTCATCAATTCATCATCAAACATGCATTGTTCCCTCTCGGAACCACGAGCCTTCTAGTGAGTTGCTCCGGTTTGTGAGGGGTGTGTGTCCAAACTTTCGTCAAATAGGCCATTTTTTACCACATCATCTTGGTGGCATGACATTATGTCAAGCAAGGTTTCATGTGTTTCTAATCATTTTTTATTTTTTTGGAATTTAAATGGCATGGCACTCCATGCATGTGTCTAGGCCATGACACCAATATGTTTGAAAATTCCTTCCAATTTACTGCACATGGAATTAACTCGCACACAAGTACACAAATATGACTTTTCAAACAGTTATGGTTAGCTGTTGCATGTATATGTAGTTCAAATTTGGATTATGATCATTAAATGGCTAGAAAATCACTTAAATGTCTTAAAAAGGTCAAATGACCCCTGGAATTTTCCAATTTTTCACATGACAGTTGTATTAGTGCACGTTAACGATAGAAATTTTTTGAAGACCATAAGAGGAAGCTATCTCCCGTTCGTCATCAAACATGCATTGTTCCCTCTCGGAACCACGAGCATTCTAGTGAGTTACTCCGGTTTGTGAGGGGTGTGTGTCCAAACTTTTGTCAAACATGCCAAAAAATTTACCGCATCATCTTGGTGGCATGACATTACGTCAACCAAGGTTCCATGTGTTTCTGATCATTTTTAAATTTTTTGGAATTTAAATGGCATGGCACTCCATGCATGTGTCCAGGCCATGACACCAATATGTTTGAAAATTCCTTCCAATTTACTGCACGTGGGATTTACTCGCACACAAGTACACAAATATGATTTTTCAAACCATTATGGCTAGCCGTTGAAGGTAGATGTAGTTCAAATTTGAATTACGGTCATTAAATGGCTAGAAAATTACTTAAATGCCTTTAAAAGGTCAAATGACCCGTCGAATTTTCCAAATTTTCACATGATAGTTGTATTAGTGCATGTTAAATGTACAAAAAATTTGAAGGCCATAAGAGGAAGCTATCTCCCGTTCGTCATCAAACATGCATTGTTCCCTCTCGGAACCATGAGCCTTCTAGTGAGTTGCTCCGGTTTGTGAGGGGTGTGTGTCCAAACTTTCTTCAAACATGCCAAAATTTTTACCACATCATCTTGGTGGCATGACATTACATCAAGCATGGTTTCATGTGATTCTGATCATTTTCTAATTTGTTGAAATTTAAATGGCATGGCACTCCATGCACGTGTTCAGGCCGTGACACCAATACAACAACAACAAATCTTTTGGGTTTCATATCCATAAGAGAGGTTGAGTTTTTACGTTGGCTCGCCAAGCCTATCACAACCCTCCTCCTTTACTCGGGCTTGGGACCGGCTATGTTGAGACAACATAGGCGGAGTTAGGCCGTGACACCAATATGTTTGAAATTCCTTCCAGTTCATAGCACATGGAATTAACTCGTATAGAAGTACACAAATATGATTTTTAAAACCATTATGGTTAGCCGTTGCATGTAGATGTAGTTCAAATTTGAATTACAACCACTAAATGGCTAGAAAATCACTTAAATGTCTTAAAAAGGTCAAATGACCCCTGGAATTTTCCAAATTTTCACATGACAGTTGTATTAGTGCATGTTAACTGTAGAAAAAATTTGAAGGCCATAAGAGGAAGCTATCTCCCGTTCATCATCAAACATGCATTGTTCCCTCTCGGAACCACGAGCCTTCTAGTGAGTTGCTCCGGCTTTGTGAGGGGTGTGTGTTCAAACTTTCATCAAGCATGCCAAATTTTTTACCACATCATCTTGGTGGCATGACATTACATCAAGCAAGGTTTCATGTGTTTCTGATCTTTCTTTAATTTTTTGGGATTTAAATGCCATGGCACTCCTTGCATGTGTCTAGGCCATGACACCAATATGTTTGAAAATTCCTTCTAATTTACTACACATGGAATTAACTCGCACACAAGTACACAAATATGATTTTTCAACCCGTTATGGTTAGCTGTTGCATGTAGATGTAGTTCAAATTTGAATTACGGTCATTAAATGGCAAGAAAATCACTTAAATGTCTTTAAAAGGTCAAATGACCCCTGGAAATTTCCAAATTTTCAGATGACAGTTGTATTAGTGCACGTTAACTGTAGAAAAATTTTGAAGGCCGTAAGAGGAAGCTATCGCCCGTTCGTCATCAAACATGCATTGTTTCCCCTCGGAACCACGAGCCTTCTAGTGAGTTTCTCTCGTTTGTGAGGGGTGTGTGTCCAAACTTTCGTCAAACATGCCAAAAAAATTACCACATCATCTTGGTGGCCTGACATTACATCAAGCAAGGTTTCATGTGTTTCTTATCTTTTTTAATTTTCTAGAATTTAAATGCCATGGCACTCCATGCTTTGTGTCATAGCCGTGAGACCAATATGTTTGAAAATTCCTTCCAATTTACTGCACATGGAATTAACTCGCACACAAGTACACAAATATGAATTTTCAAACCGTTATGGTTAGCTGTTGCATGTACATGTAGTTCAAATTTGAATTACGGTCATTAAATGGCTAGAAAATCACTTAAACGTTTTAAAAGGTCAAATGACCCCTGAAATTTTCCAAATTTTGATATGACAGTTGTATTAGTACTACAAATTTTCTCGTACATTTAAAACATCATCTGTTGCCACTTTACTCCAAATTCGTCTTTCATGGCTAATAAAAAATATCAACAACATCACACACAGTTTTTTGTAGGAACTGTTTGCGATGAAAATTCGTGGGTCTATTTAAGTCTTCTTCCTTAAGCTTCACCGGCTTGTCTGCTCCAGTGTCGGCAACCCTCAAATCCGTGAATCATGATCCCCATTCCTGCAACCCCTTCTTGCAAAGATGATGCCGTGGAAACGCTTCGTGAGGGCCCGTACGGTGGCCGCGTCCTCCCCGAGCGCCGCTGCCTGTGCCGAGAACGCGACCACCTATGCCGAGAGTGCCGCCACATCCGCATTGAGCGCGGCCGCATCCGCCAAGAGGGCATCTGCAACAGCCGATAGGGCAGGTATAGCAGTCGAGACGGCCGCAGAATCTGCTATGATGGTGGCTGCAAACGCCGAGAGTGCTCGAGCTGTCGTCTGTACGCTGATGTCGCCCTGGCCCGGGTCGAGGCCATCCACGCCAAGATCGAGGACGCACACGCCAAGATATTCCAGGCCACCTCGGAATCTAGCATGCAACCCACGTCCGAAAAGGCGGCGGTGGCCATGGAGCACCTGTTGGAAATATGCCCTAGAGGCAATAATAAAATGGTTATTATTATATTTCCTTGTTCATGATAATTGTCTATTGTTCATGCTATAATTGTGTTATCCGAAAATCGTAATACATGTGTGAATACATAGACCACAGCATGTCCCTAGTGAGCCTCTAGTTAACTAGCTCGTTGATCAATAGATGGTTATGGTTTCCTGGCAATGGACATTGGATGTCGTTGATAATGGGATCACATCATTAGGAGAATGATGTGATGGACAACACCCAATCCTAAGCATAGCACAAGATCGTGTAGTTCATCTGCTAAAGCTTTTCTAATGTCAAGTATCTTTTCCTTGGACCATGAGATTGTGCAACTCCCGGACACTGTAGGAATGCTTTGGGTGTGCCAAACGTCACAACGTAACTGGGTGGCTATAAAGGTGCACTACGGGTATCTCTGAAAGTGTCTGTTGGGTTGGCACGAATTGAGACTGGGATTTGTTACTCCGTATGACGGAGAGGTATCTCTGGGCCCACTCGGTAATGCATCGTCATAATGAGCTCAATGTGTCTAAGCAGTTAGTCACAGGATCATGCATTACGGAACGAGTAAAGTGACTTGCCGGTAACGAGATTGAACGAGGTATTGGGATACCGACGATCAAATCTCAGGAAAGTAACGTACCGATTGACAAAGGGAATTGTATACGGGATTGATTGAATCCTTGACATCGTGGTTCATCTGATGAGATCATCGTGGAACATGTGGGAGCCAACATGGGTATCCAGATCCTGCTGTTGGTTATTGACCGGAGAGATGTCTCGGTCATGTCTACATGGTTCCCGAACCCGTAGGGTCTACACACTTAAGGTTCGGTGACGCTAGAGTTGTTATGGGAATTAGTATGTGGTTACCGAATGTTTTTCGGAGTCCCAGATGAGATCCCGGACGTCACGAGGAGTCCCAGAATGGTCCGGAGATAAAGATTTATATATGGGAAGTCCTTATTCGGTCGCCGGAAGTGTTCGGGGGTTTATCGGTATTGTACCGGGACCACCAAAGGGGTTCCAGGGGTCCACCGGGAGGGTCCACCTACCCCGGAGGGCCCTATGGGTTGAATATGGAGGGAACCATCCCCTAAGTGGGCTGGGCGCCAAAACCCCCTAGGGCCCATGCGCCTAGGGTTTAGGGGAAACCCTAAAGGGGGCGCCCCCCCTTGGCTTGGGGGGCAAGCCACCCTCCTTGGCCGCCCCCCCTCTAGATCCATCTGGAGGGGGCTGGCCCCCCTCTCCCTTGCCCCTATAAATAGAGGGGAGGTGGGAGGTCTACCGCACCCTTCCCCTGGCGCAGCCCTCTCCCTCCCCAACACCTCCTCCTCCGTAGTTGAGCTTGGCGAAGCCCTGCCGGAGAACCACAAGCTCCACCACCACGCCGTCGTGCTGTCGGAGCTCTTCCCCAACTTCTCCTTCCCCCTTGCTGGATCAAGAAGGAGGAGACGTCCCCGGGCTGTACGTGTGTTGAATGCGGAGGCACCATTGTTCGGCGCTTAGATTGGAATCTACCGCGATCTGAATCGCTGCGAGTACGACTCTTTCATCCGCGTTCTTGTAACTCTTCCGTTTCGCGATCTTCAAGGGTATGAAGATACACTCCCCTCTCTCTCGTTGCTAGTCTCTCCATAGATTGATCTTGGTGATGCGTAGAAATTTTTTAATTTCTGCAACGATCCCCAACAGCACCTGCTTCCTCATGAGATCGTCGAGCGGGATGTGGAGATGTAGGAGGCCGCGGAGATTGAGGAGCGCCGGGAAGAGGTAGAGAAGAGTCTATCCATCGGGGAATTAACAGTGGAGTAATAATGCGAGCTCTGGCACAGCCACTACTACGAGCACTACAACCTTGAGGGTGGCGCCAAGGACGAGCACGAGGACGCGGTCGACTTCACCAAGGGGTACGCAGAGTCCACCAACGGCGGCATGTCGCCAGGACAAGTCATCTACGTCTCATCTCACACCGGCGATGCATAGGCCGGTGCGGCAGTGGATTTGTTAAAATTATGCGTATTTAGGCTTCATTTTTAATGCTGGTCTTTTCTTAGAGCAATGTTTATGTCAGCTGCTTTATTTAATTACTAAAATTGCTCAATTCGGTAAGTGTGGTATGTGTGTTGTACCCTCTTTTGTGTGCCCAACTTAGTAAGCGATGTTAAATTATGCAATGACGTGGATGAGGATAGTACCCAGGGAAATTTCCACCAAAATTTGAATTATCAAACTCATCCCATGCACGTAAAGTAGAAGAATTGTTTGCGATGCACACAATCGTTCAAAGTGAATGGTGTTCAGCGGCAACGCGTGCAAAGTTTCCCTCCACATTTCAAAATTTTTGTCCTACCGCCGAAATATCTACCCACGCCCCCCTCCCCACCCCCAACCACAAGTCACGTTTCCCCTATTTCCTCCTTCCTTCATTCCGATGCTATAGCCGCTTCCTCGCTTCCTTCATCGCTCTCACCGTCTTGCATCCTACCGCCGGGGTCGCTATGGTCTTCTTCAATGACCTCTCCAGCGATTCCTCCTCCGACGACGACTCTTTCACCACCCGGGTATGCCTCTCTTATATCTCTCGGGTTATGACTTGGAATGAAGGATTTTAATCAGGCAGTCGATTTGAGTCATTTCTTCCTCTTGTAGCTCCCTATGACCATCAGTTGCAACGAATGGAGTGGGGTGGCTGAAGATCTGCCTGCTCGTTGTCACCATCAATCTCCTTGTGTGAAGTTAGTTGCGTTTGAATCTATGCATAGTGGGAGGAAGTTTTCTGGCATGTGCAGAGAAGGTCAGCCCTACGTTCGTTGTTACAATCATTTGCTAGATGTGATTCAAACACTTACATTGTGCTATGTTATTCTGGATGTTAAGACAATGTCACAGTTTGTACCTAGTATCTAAAAATGTTGCCATCTCATTAGCGATGCCATTAGAAAATTATTTGGCACCGCTTTAGTAGTTTGTGCAGTCAACTTTGGTCCGCACATCTGAGCATCCAAGCAGTAAAATACTAAATCTCTATGGCATGAAGGAACTGGGCATCGGAGCAACTAGGTGCTCTGGACTCCGGTTCCCTGATTTTTTCCCACTGCATCGGCTCACCAATGCATGGCACCGGTGCCAAATGTAGCAACGGTTGTCTTGTCACCAGTTTTGGCATACATAGTGGTCGGCCTTAGTGCTATTAGTTCTATGTTACTAAATTTGTGCGTGTATACACATGTTAGTCTCAATTTGATGTCAACCAAGCACTGTCGCTATGTTGTCGCAATTATATTTAGCTTCCTCATAAAATGTTTAATTTGTTATTTATAGTACATGACTAAGAACTTGTAGCATTGTTGTAGTTAATTATAGCTTCTGATGTTTCAGAATTAGGTTGTTGTCTCAGTAGCAATTAATTCATTTGCACATTGATCTTTTTGAGAAGATATGTCATAATTAACATGTTTCTTCAGTTTTTGAAAATATGTATTTGGTGATTTTCTATGTTGCTAGAAACTCATTTCCCCTACAATTGTTAGTAATCTAGTTTTAAATAATATAGGAAGAACGAAAGTGTTCTTCCCTGGAGTGGGTTGATCAAGAGTGGCCACGGTCTTTGAAGATGTGCCTAGAAAAGCTCTGGAGCATGTATGAGGAAGAGAACAGAGGTAGGCTTAGAGAAAGTGTTGTCAATGCTGAAGAATATTTCAAGATGCAGGAAAAAAAGAGGAAGATGCAGAATGAGCTCATATTTTTTTGTTACACTTTGCTAAGATGATGTTGGCGAAGGAGGAGGCACTTTCCCAGTTGGTCAGTGCAAAACAGGTTCTTGCTGAACTGAAAGCAGAGGTCGATCAGACGAGCCTGGATGATCTTGATTAGAGAAATGAATATATTGTTCTAATATTGTTCTTATGAAGGTGAACTAGCTATATGATGTATTGTGCTATTTTCAGGTAGCTATCGTATTGTGATGTTAAAATAATTTATGTGCCTGAAATGAAATTGGCAAACAACTGTTCGATATGAAATGTGAATTTGCATAATACTGGAATTATTAATTATAAACTAATAAACCTGCTAAATGGCTCATGGAACTTTGCAAATGGATCTAGCAGTAAAAGCGGTTGTGATGGATAGCCCAATGTCATACAATTTTCTTCATCAAATCGTGTGTGATGTAGTTGAATAAAAGCAAACGGTTAACCGAAGCAGAGCGTGTGTGATAGGTACACCTATCACACATGAGGCTATATATAAAACTGTGTGGGGTGTATATACGAATGGAAACATTTTCCCTGGATTGACTGTGTGGGATGTACATACGAACGGAAACATACTTCTTGGATTGACTGTGTGGGATGTACATAAGAACGAAAATGTATTCCTTGGATTTACTGTGTGGAATGTACATAACAAACGGAAATGTTTGTCTGGGACTGACTATGTGGAATGTACTTACGACTGGAACCGATTGGGCCTGTATAATTGTATTTGACCGCTCACCCATCGCACACGATCTCATTTTGCCCAGCATGTGTGACCGGAGGGCCTATGCCCGACGGTTTCTGGGTCGTGTGGGAAGGACCCCCCTATCGCCCACACTCACTTGGCTACGGTTTAAAATGCCGTCGCAGAAAGGGGGTTAAAAACCGTTTGTATAGCACATCGTTGTACCAATGACTGCGTCACCACTTCGTCAAGCCGAATTCTTCGCTCGGTCACCTCGGGCTTGGGGGCTGGGACCTCGGTCTGGCCGAGGACTATGTCTTTGTCCCGCCACAAGCTCGTACCTCATCATCAACGTCGAGCACATTAACCAGCTAAGTCGGTTTCATGCTCAAATTTTATCCAATCTTTTAATTTTTGCTCGGTTCAACCAATCATTATATTTGTGTTAAACAAAAAGGTTATTTGTTAAAAACTTAGTTTGTCAAAAACATTATTTGTAAATAACACTTCTTTTACCCAAGCTAACTGGGGCTCTTAAAAATTATATGAGCCATTTAATAATAAATGTTCTCTTCTTAGTCGTTGCAAAGTCTTTTTCTACCACTCCTTTCTCGACTCGAGTGTGTGGTCAACAGCCAGATATCCTGGTTTCTCTGTAAAACCGCTCGAGTTTAGTTTGCTAAACATGCCTAAAAGAGAAACACTCGGCCTTTAGGATAGGAGGTTGAAACCGAAGGCTGGCCCACTTGATGTCTTGAGATCGGATGTATCATGCTAAAGCATGAGGAAGCACAAACTATTTTTAAGACCAATTTTCGGATTGGCACCAAAAAACTTGATTTACTTCGGACGTAAAGTTTTCGCACAAGTTTTTTGTTTTTTCGAGCTTATGGAACTTTTGAGCTATTTGTATGTTTCTCTTTCAGGAGGCGGGAATCCTCATGAACAAGGTGCCCTACGTAATAATTCAGCTCGGGAGATCTTTTCCGACCCGCAGCTCGGCATCTTTCCTGCCGACCTACACCTCGGCGTTGGTGAAACGCACATGACATCCGAACTAGTTCCCGAGGAGGTCGGTTGCACCCAAACTGAGTCTCGGGGATACTGTGTGTCTCCAACATAACTCTCGCAGTACAATGTCAGATGCCTTTAAAGCGTCGGTAATATCAACGGGGACTGCAACTAGAGCCGAACCCACCAAAAGCCAAGGTACTCTGAGGAGTCCTTGGCAAAATGCTCTTGGATATTGATTTATATGCATCAGTTTCAAATTGTGTCTTCGGTCAATAGTTGGGTTGCCCGGCTCCTGTGATTGCCTCCTATGTTCCCGCATTGTTCGGCTAGGTGTGCAAAGGGAGAACCACTATGATTGTGCTTCCAGCTCGAATGGTTAAGCGCCTCAGTGGAGAAAGCCGAAAACTGACTCTCACAATGAGCGTAAACTGGTCAGCGATCCGATGACTGTGTCAAACTATAGATCGATAGAGGTCGCCCCGTGTTAATGCCTTTCATAAAACTGGCCGAAGTGTTAATGGCTTGACCTCGGTTGACGCTGAACACTAACCGGGGGCTCGTAACTAGCCTCCCAATTTAAAGCTCATATGACTAAGTGAAATTTAAAAAGCCTGCACATCTGATTGCCTCGTTTCCGCTAACACAACCGCCTCCAGGCACTAAGACGTCGACTAAGGGTTGTCTTGTTAATACTGAAACACCCTGCGTAGCATCTACAAAGGGGTGGAAGCCGACGATGGGCCACTTTCAAATTATAAACAGTCGCAACGGAGAATTTGCCTTCCGTAATCATTGTTATAAAGCAATAAATATGCATCAATTTGACTTAAGATTTTGGCCAAGCTGGGTTACCTGGCTCCTATGCTTACCCCCCACATTCCCGATTGTTCGGCTAGGGAGTAAAGGGAGCACCTTTGTGATTGTTTCCGGGTCATCCGGATTAGTACCTCAGACTGGTTGAAGCCGAAAGCTAGCCATCTTAAGAATATAATTGGTCGGCAACAACGGAAGTGAAAATCTAGGTTCATTAAGACCATAGAGTTCGAGAACTTTCCCAAACTAAATCTTCAATATTTTCCTCCCACATTGATCGGAGGTGAGGTTCATGATCATGGTCAATATGACAACCTGGGAAAAGGGACTTATAAAGGAACTATTTTTTCCAGAAGATGTTTCTTACGTTAAATAGTAATAATAGTAATATAACATATCTCTTTGCGTGCCTTTGTTCATAAAACCACATGGACGGATTGCCTTGTTTGCCGTAAATCTTTGCCCTTATAAAGGCTTTATAAAGTAGGACAAACACTCCCCGGCTACTAGCCGAGGAGGTTGAAGCCGATGGTCGATCAACAAAGTTTTGTACAATATAGATCTGAGCATTCATGATGTAAAGTACTTGGATACATAGAATCATTACACATAAATTGTGATTACGGTCAATTTTAAAGCCACAAAGGGGGTACATTGATCCCTTGATCTGGCGTTGCCACCCGCCCAGTGGCTCGGGGGGTTACTGCATTGCCTATTCAATGCAGTGCAAAACAGTTTCTGAGGAGATTACGATCCTCAGGTTGGTCGGCCGCACCCAACCTGAGTCTCAGGAGCTATTGTGCACCACCTTTCTGTTCCTAGAGTATGATGACGAACAAGGAATCGGTCCTGAGGCCGATTTCGCAAATCGACCTGAGTCTCGGGGGCTACTGGGATTGGCGGTTTTATTTTTCCCTTCAGGTACATCTCGGGTTTTAGACCTACACACACCTTGAGGGCTACTGGCTATATGTCTCGTCAACAAATAAATTGCACCGATCAGAACTAAACTCCACAAAAAAACATCCCAAGACCGAGGTGGTGCACCACCTCGGAAGTGGTCCAGCATAAAGCTCAGATGCAAGTAGCTGGCTTCATAGAGGGCATTTCCGGCATTAAGCTCGGCTGAAATCCTTCAAAGTTTTCCAAGAATGTAGTAATTTATGACACCTCGGATGTAGATCGGCATTGGATCTCGGCTACGAAAGACACCTTGGATATAGTCCGGCATTGGAGCTCGAACGCAAGAGGAAATCGTCGCACGGGAAAAACTTCAAACACGAGGTGCGGCGTGAAAAATAACAAGGCATTGTTTAAGGCCGAGAACTTAAAGGGGCTCCTCTGATGCCTGATGTGTAAACTCTTCGGATTCACCTCGGCGATCCTCAAGATCAAAGATGGGAAGATTTGTTGAACCAGTTTTCAAGACCGACGACCGAAGATGAAGAACAGTTCGGATGAATCAGGGGAGCGTCCCCAACTTGAAGACCGGTTCAGGGGGCTACTGACGGTGTCCTGGACTAGGGGCTACTCACCACGTTGTCTACCGACCAGGTGGGTCGGGTCGAGGACCCCCATGGCGGTTCACTAATGGGCTTCTTCGGGCAGCCAATGACATATACAAGGAAGATTCCACAAGACATGGTGATTGATACGTCTCTAACGTATCTATAATTTTTGATTGTTCCATGTTATTATATTATCAACCTTGGATGTTTTATATGCATTTATATGGTATTTTATATGATTTTTGGGACTAACCTATTAACCTAGAGCCCAGTGCCAGTTTCTGTTTTTTCCTTGTTTTTGAGGATCGCCGAAAAGGAAAACCAAACGGAGTCCAATTGACCTGAAATTTCACGGAGATCATTTTTGGACTAGAAGAAGCCCGCGGAGTACCGGAGATGGGCCAGAAGAGTTCCAAGGCCACCACGAGGGTGGGGGGCACGCCCTACCACCCTGGGCGTGCCCCCCTACCTCGTGGCCGCCTCGGGGACCCCCTGACTTGTTCCCGACTCCAACACCTCTTATATATACCCAAACTTCCAGAAAGAAACCTAGATCAGGAGTTCCGCCACCGCAAGCCTCTGTAGGCACCAAAAACCAATCTAGACCCGTTTCGGCCCCTGTCGGAGGGGGGAATCCCTCTCCGGTGGCCATCTTCATCATCCCGGCGCTCTCCATGACGAGGAGGGAGTAGTTCACCCTCGGGGCTGACGGTATGTACCAGTAGCTATGTGTTTGATCTCTCTCTCGTGTTCTTGAATCGGCACGATCTTGATGTATCGAGAGCTTTGCTATTATAGTTGGATCTTATGATGTTTCTCCCCCTCTACTCTCTCGTAATGGATTGAGTTTTCCCTTTGAAGTTATCTTATCGAATTGGGTCTTTAAGGATTTGAGAACACTTGATGTATGTCTTGCATGTGCTTATCTGTGGTGACAATGGGATATTCACGTGATCCACTTGATGTATGTTTTGGTGATCAACTTGCGAGTTCCGTGACCTCATGAACTTATGCATAGGGGTTGGCACATGTTTTCGTCTTGACTCTCTGGTAGAAACTTTGGGGCACTCTTTGAAGTTCTTTGTGTTGTTTAAATAGATGAATCTGAGATTGTATGATGCATATCGTATAATCATACCCACAGATACTTGAGGTGACATTGGAGTATCTAGGTGACATTAGGGTTTTGGTTGATTTGTGTCTTAAGGTGTTATTCTAGTATGAACTCTATGATAGATTGAACGGAAAGAATAGCTTCGTGTTATTTTACTATGGACTCTTGAATAGATCGATCAAAAAGGATAACTTTGAAGTAGTTTCGTACCCTACAATAATCTCTTCGTTTGTTCTCCGCTATTAGTGACTTTGGAGTGACTCTTTGTTGCATGTTGAGGGATTGTTATATGATCCAATTATGTTATTATTGTTGAGAGAACTTGCACTAGTGAAAGTATGAACCCTAGGCCTTGTTTCCTAGTATTGCAATACCGTTTTCGCTCACTTTTATCATTAGTTACCTTGCTGTTTTTATATTTTCAGATTACAAAAACCTATGTCTACCATCCATATTGCACTTGTATCACCATCTCTTCGCCGAACTAGTGCACCTATACAATTTACCATTATATTGGGTGTGTTGGGTACACAAGAGACTCTTTGTTATTTGGTTGCAGGGTTGTTTGAGAGAGACCATCTTCAACCTACGCCTCCCACGGATTGATAAACCTTAGGTCATCCACTTGAGGGAAATTTGTTGTTGTCCTACAAACCTCTGCACTTGGAGGCGCAACAACGTCTACAAGAAGAAGGTTGTGTAGTAGACATCAAGCTCTTTTCTAGCGCCATTGCCGGGGAGGTTAGCGCTTGAAGGTATATCTTTAGATCTTGTAATCGAATCTTTTTGTTCCTTGTTTTATCACTAGTTTAGTTTATAAAAGAAAACTACAAAAAAATGGAATTGAGGGTACCTCATATGCTTCATCTTTTTAATGTCTTCCATGAAAATAAGGATTCCGATAATTGTGCCAAAGTGTTAGAAGAAGAATGCATTAGAATGTTTGGCACTAAATCTTTGTATGATGAGCATGATTGCAATGTTGTTAGTACAAACTCTTTGAATATCACTATACTAATAATGATTGCACTAGTCATGATGAAAATGTCTCTTATAAGCATGTCAATTTTTGTTGAGTGCATAGAGTATGCAAGTACACACCAAATAGGGAAGATAGATTTTGTAAGAGGCATAAGTATTTAAAAACTAAATGGTTGCAAGAAAGGCTAGATGTTTGTGCTGAAAATTTAAATTTTCTTAGCCATCCTTGTAACTTTGCAATGAACATGGTCATTTAAATATCCAATGAAAATTGTTTCATGATCGAATCGTGTCCAAAAATTGTGATGACTTGATTTCCCTTGCGCATCATAATGAACTTAGTTTGCTTCTAGGTTATGAAGAAATGAAATGTATAATTAAGGATATTCCAGAATTTGCCCTCGATAATGTTCTTGATTTTGATCTAGAGGAAATTTATATGTATTGTGCGGTGAATTGCATTGAAAATCCTTATATTGCCAATTACATGAAGACAAGAAAACAAATAAAAGATGAAGAGAATACTAATGAAAGGGAAGAGACTTCCCAATATCCTCCTATTATTTCTTATGATGAATAAGGTAACGAGGAGGAGCCTTCTATTCAACCAATCCCATTAATAAGGAGCTCCAAAAAGAGGATTAAACCCACACATGATGTGGAGAAGAAAAAGAAAAGACAGAGAAGAAAAGTTAAAAAGGCATCCCTCTCAAATGATGTTGCTCCTACTACTCATTGTGATGATAATAGTTGCTATAATATCGGTGGTATCCATACTATTAATGATGAGAGTGATTATGCTTATGATACGAAAAGGCCCAAACTTGGGGATGCTATGTTTGATGAAAATGACATGTTTGAGAATTTATTTGCTGCAATTAATGTTTGTCCCAAGCTTGGGGATGCTATGTTTTATGAAGATGATATTTTTAACCTCCCAAGTTTTGATATGCAAATTTATTATGATTATAGCATGCCTCCTATTTGTGATGATTATATTGATGAAAGTGGGTTTGGAAGAGTGTCAACTTTAGGAAGTAATGATCCCACTATTTTGGAGGGTGTTGAATCTTATTGTCACAACTATGAAAGTGGATTTGGAGAGGTCATGACTTTATTTAGTAATGATTCCACTATCTTGGAAGAGGTTTCAATCGATTATGATGAGAACAAAGTTGCTACTTATGATAATTATTGTGATGATACTTATGCTATAAAAAGTAGTGATGGTTATATTTATAAAACTTGTCATGATTATGATTACCCTTTTTCTGAATTTTATTCTTTCAGTATGGAAACAATTTATAGTATTCGAGTTTCTTATGATACTCTCACTATTCCAAATGAGAAGAAATTTGCTTATGTGGAGAGTAATAAAAATTCTATGCTTGTAGATCATGAAAAGAATGCTTTATGTGATGGTTATATTGTTGAATTCATTCATGATGCTACTGAAAATTATTATGAGGGAGGAATATATGCTTGTAGGAATAGCAATAATATCAAGTTTCCTCTCTATGTGCTTAAAATCTTGAAGTTATGCTTGTTTTGCTTTCCTATGCTAGTTGATTCTTGTTCCCATAAATTGTTTGCTCACAAAATCCCTATGCATAGGCAGTGGGTTAGAATTAAATGTGCTAGTCATATTCTTCATGATGCTCTCTTTATGTTTCATTCTCATCTTTTATGTGAGCATCATTGAAACATCATGCCTAGCTAGGGGCGTTAAACGATAGCGCTTGTTGGGAGGCAACCCAATTTTATTTTTGTTCTTTGCTTTTTGCTCCTGTTTAGTAATAAATAATTCATCTAGCCTCCGTTTAGATGTGGTTTTATGTTTTAATTAGTGTTTGTGCCAAGTAGAACCTTTGGGAGGACTTGGGTGAAGTCTTTGCGATCTTGCTGTAAAAAACAGAAACTTTAGCGCTCACAAGATTAGCTGCCATTTTTTACTGAAGAGTGCGATTAGGTTTATTCTTATTGAAGATGATTAATCGACAAATTCCTCAGGTCCACCAATTTATTTCAGAATTGTTTGAGTGACAGAAGTATACGTTTGATACAGATTACTACAGACTGTTCTGTTTTTTGACAGATTATGTTTTCTATGTGTTGTTTGCTTATTTTGATGAATCTATGAGTAGTATCGGAGGGTATGAACCATAGAGAATTTGGAATACAGTAGATATTACACCAATATAAATTTATAATGAGTTCACAAAAGTACCAAAAGTGGTGATTTATTTTCTTATACTAACGGAGCTTACGAGTTTTCTGTTTAGTTTTGTGTTGTGAAGTTTTCAAGTTTTGGGTAAAGATTCCATGGATTATGGAATAAGGAGTGGCAAGAGCCTAAGATTGGGGATTCCCAAGTCACCCCAAGTTAATATTCAAGGACAACCAAAATCCTAAGCTTGGGGATGCCCCGGAAGGCATCCCCTCTTTCGTCTTCGTTCATCGATAACCTTACTTGGAGCTATATTTTTATTCACCACATGATATGTGTTTTGCTTGGAGCATCATTTTATTTTATTTTGTTTTGCTTTCTGTTTGAATATAATACCAAGATCTGACATTCTTAAATGTTAGAGAGTCTTCACATAGTTACATAATTATTCAACTACTCATTGATCTTCACTTATATCTTTTGGAGTAGTTTGTCATTTGCTCTAGTGCTTCACTTATATCTTTTTAGAGCACGGTGGTGGTTTTATTTTATAGAAATTATTGAACTCTCATGCTTCACTTATATCATTTTGAGAGTATTTAGAACAGCATGGTAGTTTGCTTTGGTTATGAAACTAGTCCTAATATGATGGGCATCCAAGATGGGTATAATAAAAACTTTCATATAGAGTGCATTGAATACTATGAGAAGTTTGATACTTGATGATTGTTTTGATATATGAAGATGGTAATATTAGAGTCGTGCTAGTTGAGTAATTGTGAATTTGAGAAATACTTGTGTTGAGGTTTGCAAGTCCCGTAGCATGCACGTATGGTAACTGTTGTGTAACAAATTTGAAACATGAGGTGTTCTTTGATTGTCTTCCTTATGAGTGGCGGTCGGGGACGAGCGATGGTCTTTTCCTACCAATCTATCCCCCTAGGAGCATGCGTTTAATGCTTGGTTTTTGATGACTTGTAGATTTTTGCAATAAGTATATGAGTTCTTTATGACTAATGTTGAGTCCATGGATTATACGCACTCTCACCCTTCCATCATTGTTAGCCTCTTCGGTACCATGCATTTCCCTTTCTCACCTTGAGAGTTGGTGCAAACTTCGCCGGTGCATCCAAACCTCGTGATATGATACGCTCTGTCACACATAAACCTCCTTATATCTTCCTCAAAACAGCCACCATACCTACCTATCATGGCATTTCCATAGCCATTCCGAGATATATTGCCATGCAACTTTCCACCGTCATGTTCATCATGACACACATCATCATTGTCATATTGCCTTGCATGATCATGTAGTTGACATCGTATTTGTGGCAAAGCCACCATGCATAATTTACCATACATGTCACTCTTGATTCATTGCCCATCCCAGTGCACCGCCGGAGGCATGCATATAGAGTCATATTTTGTTCTAGAATCGAGTTGTAATCTTTGAGTTGTAAATAAATAGAAGTGTGATGATCATCATTAATAGAGCATTGTCCTGAAAGAAAAAGAAAAAGAAAGGCCAAATAAAAAAATAAAAGGGGACAATGCTACTATCCTTTTTCCACACTTGTGCTTCAAAGTAGCACCATGATCTTCATGATATAGAGTCTCTTGTTTTGTCACTTTCATATACTAGTGGGAATTTTTCATTATAGAACTTGGATTGTATATTCCAACAATGGGCTTCCTCAAATGCCCTAGGTCTTCGTGAGCAAGCAAGTTGGATGCACACCCACTTAGTTTCTTTTGTTGAGATTTCATGCATTTATAGCTCTAGTGCATCCGTTGCATGGCAATCCCTACTCCTTGCATTGACATCAATTGATGGGCATCTCCCTAGCCCATTGATTAGCCGCATCGATGTGAGACTTTATCCTTTTTTGTCTTATCCACACAACCCCCATCATTATATTCTATTCCACCCATAGTGCTATGTCCATGGCTCACGCTCATGTATTGCGTCAAAGTTGAAAAAAAAATGAGATTACTAAAGTATGAAACAATTGTTTGGCTTGTCATCGGGGTTGTGCATGATGGGAGCATTTTTGTGTGACAAAAATGAAGCATAGCCAAACTATATGATTTTGTAGGGATAAGCTTTCTTTGGCCATGTTATTTTGAGAAGACGTGATTTCTTAGTTAGTATGCTTGAAGTATTATTATTTTTATGTCAATATTAAAATTTTGTCTTGAATCTTATGGATCTGAATATTCTTGCCACAATAAAGAATATTACATTGATAAATATGTTAGGTAGCATTCCACATCAAAAATTCTGCTTTTATCATTTACCTACTCGAGGACGAGCAGGAATTAAGCTTGGGGATGCTTGATACGTCTCCAACATATCTATAATTTTTGATTGTCCCATGCTATTATATTATCAACCTTGGATGTTTTATATGCATTTATATGGTATTTTATATGATTTTTGGGACTAACCTATTAACCTAGAGCCCAATGCCAGTTTCTGTTTTTTTTCCTTGTTTTTGAGTATCGCAGAAAAGGAAAACCAAACGGAGTCCAATTGACCTGAAATTTCATGGAGATCATTTTTGGACCAGAAGAAGCCCACGGAGTACCGGAGATGGGCCAGAAGAGTCCCGAGGCCACCACGAGGGTGGGGGCGTGCCCTACCCCCTGGGCGCGCCCCCCTACCTCATGGCCGCCTCGGGGACCCCCCCTAACTTATTCCCGACTCCAACACATCTTATATATACCCAAACTTCCAGAAAGAAACCTAGATTGGGAGTTCCGCCGTTGCAAGCCTCTGTAGCCACCAAAAACCAATCTAGACCCATTCTGGCACCATGCCGGAGGGGGGGAATCCCTCTCCAGTGGCCATCTTCATCATCCCGGCGCTCTCCATGACGAGGAGGGAGTAGTTCACCCTCAGGGCTGACGGTATGTACCAGTAGCTATGTGTTTGATCTCTCTCTCTCTCTCTCGTGTTCTTGATTCGGCACGATCTTGATATATTGAGAGCTTTGCTATTATAGTTAGATCTTATGATGTTTCTCCCCCTCTACTCTCTTGTAATGGATTGAGTTTTCCCTTTGAAGTTATCTTATCAGATTGAGTCTTTAAGGATTTGAGAACACTTGATGTATGTCTTGCATGTGCTTATCTGTGGTGACAATGGGATATTCACGTGATCCACTTGATGTATGTTTTGGTGATCAACTTGCGAGTTTCGTGACCTCGTGAACTTATGCATAGGGGTTGGCACACGTTTTCGTCTTGACTCTACGGTAGAAACTTTGGGGCACTCTTTGAAGTTCTTTGTGTTGGTTGAATAGATGAATCTGAGATTGTGTGATACATATCGTATAATCATACCCACGTATACTTGAGGTGACATTAGGGTTTTGGCTGATTTGTGTCTTAAGGTGTTATTCTAGTACGAACTCTATGATAGATTGAACGAAAAGAATAGCTTCGTGTTATTTTACTACGGACTTTTGAATAGATCGATCAGAAAGGATAACTTTGAGGTGGTTTTGTACCCTACAATAATCTCTTTGTTTGTTCTCCGCTATTAGTGACTTTGGAGTGTCTCTTTGTTGCATGTTGATGGATTGTTATATGATCCAATTATGTTATTATTATTGAGAGAACTTGCACTAGTGAAAGTATGAACTCTAGGCCTTGTTTCCTAGCATTGCAATACCGTTTTTGCTCACTTTTATCATTAGTTACCTTGCTGCTTTTATATTTTTAGATTACAAAAACCTATATCTACCATCCATATTGCACTTGTATCACCATCTCTTCATCGAACTAGTTCACCTATACAATTTACCATTGTATTGGATGTGTTGGGGACACAAGAGACTCTTTGTTATTTGGTTGCAGGGTTGTTTGAGAGTGACCATCTTCATCCTATGCCTTCCACGGATTGATAAACCTTAGGTCATCCACTTGAGGGAAATTTGTTGTTGTCCTACAAACCTCTGCACTTGGAGACCCAACAACGTCTACAAGAAGAAGGTTGTGTAGTAGACATCAGTGATCAATACAAGGAATCCTCTCCATCGATGTAACCGAATAGGACTCTTGTTATCCTAGGCCTTCGGTACATTATATAAGCCAAGGTCAGGCTAGTCGATAGATATATGCTAGATCATTAGAATCATACATGACATAGGATCTTGAGGTAGATCAACTTTGTACTTGTACATCATCATCAATATAAACAAGAGCGGGACGTAGGGTTTTACCTCCATCAAGAGGGCCCGAACCTGGGTAAACACTGTCTCCTTCGTCTCTTGTTACGCATCGATTAAAGATCCACAGCTCGGGACCCCCTACCCTGAGGTCTGCCCCAGTTTTGACACTGACACTTATCTTTAGTATTTACCAAATATGCATATAAAAATGTAGTTGAATTATCTATCACAGTCATGAAATATTTCTTTCCACCTTTATTTCATATCATTCATCTAACATAGATTAGAATGTATGAGCTCTAGTGGTGCCAAGTGTCTCTCCTCCGCAACCTTGTTAGGCTTGCGAGGTTACTTTGCTTGCACACACGCATGACACTGAAAGCCTTTGGCTAAGGTGAAACTCGGGATTAAATTCACCTTATCTTGATGTGTTGATATCCTGCAAGTGCAAAGTATCTAGTTGTAGTCTTATCGAAGTAAGAGCATTGATCCCACAGGGAGGACAAGAATTGAACTTTGTCTCTCGTAGTGATTTAGATTATAGTGCCGGCAAATTACTTGCATTGATCCCAAGCAAAGCGGAAACAAAAGTTTAAAGTATTGAGTAATTTTTGTGAACACGGAAATAAAGAGCAAGAGTAAAATAAAAGAATATGAGACGTAAGTAATGGTTATCAGAATCGATAGGACTAAGGAATTCTTAGGAGTTCGGATTCCCCACTATTATGTGTCTACACCACCTATGCGTAAGCATAATTTATAGTTTGGATTCCTAACCCGATTTATATGTTTCAACAAGTGGGCGGAGCCAAGTACAAATACTTCCATGCATGCAGCAGCCCCGTATCCCATACACCACTGCCATTCAACCCCACTCCGGTTTACCGAATGGTAATTAAAGGTTTCTCGATGGGCGCATCTAATGTGATCTCTGCTTATCCCCAATTGCAATGATTCATCCGCTTCTCACCTTCATATCAATAGTAATACCCTCCTGTCCAAAGGAGCCATATGTTGGATGATCGACTTCACCCAACATCTATAAGATCATTAACATAAACATATATAGAGGATATTAAATCATATTATCATTTGATCGTAAACATACTAGGGTTCATCCATCCATGAGAACTAGGAAGACTACTCGCACATCGAGGGCATAAACATCGCGAAGTGAATCATGATGAACATGACGATAATGTCTAAATAATACAAAGGTGAATCAATGTTGACTAATATATTACAAAAAGATGGAGGTGGGATAGTGATGATGAAGACGGGTGGTGATGATGCCCTCTTGATGTGGTGATCCGGCGGCGGAGTCCCTGAATCAATTCCCCCTCCGTAATCCTTCCGCGGGCTAGGGTTCTTCATTTTGGATGAGTTTCTAGTGGTTGCCTGTGTCTGATCGTTGATCCGATTGCATAGGGGTGAAGTAGTCGATTAGGAGGTGGCGACGGCAAGTGGAACGATAAGTGGTACGGACACTTCCACTCGTACACACATTTTTCGGGGTCTTCAATGGGGGGAGGGGTTAGGTTTCTGATTACGCTCAGTTTTTCCTATGGTTTTCTTAAAAATGTTTCAAATTTTTATTTTATTTCCTTGTGTGAAAGCATAACTTATGCTTTCAAAAAAACCAAAAAGCACGGGAAGTGGAATTATGCTTCCCCAAAAGGAAAAACATAGTTATACTTCCACACACAAAAAATGATAGCCTTCGCTTTCAAAAAAATGTGAAAAACACTACTGTGCTTTCGGTGTTTGGTTTTCTAGGTTTTGCTTTGGTTTTTTAGGGTTTTTTTAACACGGTAGACGCAAGCGCTTATACATACGCGCATACACCCATCCCTATGAATGCATGTATGCACACTCTACCTTTATGAGCACCTTCGAGAGACTGAGTCGGCATATCATCTTGAGATTTACGAAGTCATCATAGGCACCTCGTCGTCGACGAGAACGTCTCCTCCCACGCAAAACGCATCACCGGAAATCCTGAAATAAATGCAGGAATAACGCGAGCACCAGGACTTGAACCACAATCCCTCTAACCATCCAACCACATGTTGGTTCGCCTTTTCTTTTTCTTTTCTTGGTTTTTTCTTTTCTTTGTTTTCTTTTTTAATTTCAGATTTTTATATTTTTTCATAATAAAAAGTTTATCAAAACCTATTAACGATCTAATTTCAAAGATCTCGACGCAAGAAATCCAACAATAAAAAATATTCATAATTTAGACACGTGTTCCCAAAGATAAAACATTTTTTAAAAAAAAGTCTAAAAAAAATCTCAAATTACGACAAGCGACACATGAAATAAAATGTTTTATAGAAAGCAAATCTAAAAGAAGGATAACTCTCATGTCCCCATAAGTGACACGCATGCAGCCAGAGAAGGTGGGAGTGAATTTTTCAAGGGTACCCTTAATTAGTGATTTTAGAAAACAGTGAGTAGATCTATCAGCGTTTGTTTCCTTCCAACTATTTCTCATCAGTTTCATCAAACTTCTAACAACGAATAGATCACTTACTCAAAGTAATAACCAAATTAAAATATGTAGCCTACATGAGTATATCATATCACGATATCGCCAACAACATTAATATTCGATTTTCCAAGGGGGGCACCGCCCATTATACTCTTAACACATCACACAGAAGTCACCATACATTAGCACAATAACACAACATGTAATCCCAAATCTGAAGTGCACCTGCTGCTCTTATTTTGAATGCGCCTCCGACTTTGTCGGCATGGTACGAACGTTCTTGAGAAGGTCCTGAATTTTGGACAGCATCAACGCCTGAGAGGGAGCCTGAGAGGAATCAGCAGGCACGCTGCTGCTCGCCTGCGGGGGCCTATGGCCGTCCTGAAGCTTTATTTTCTCAAAAAGAAACTGCTTCTCTGCCTCCGCTTCCTCCAGGCGCCGCTTGAGGTAGAGGCTAGCGTAGTCCTGCTCAGCCCTCTCAGATTTGGCAAGCGCGATGCTCTGGAGCCTCTCAGCCTCCTGGCGGGCCTCACTTGCCTTGAGCTGGAACATCTCAGCCTCGGCCTGTTTCAACCGAACAATGCTCTCGAGCTCCTCCACCTGCTGCTTCTTCCGCAGCCTCTCGGCCTTGAACTCCTGAACTTGTCTGGCCTTCTCATCAAGCTCACGGTCACAGGCCTCCACAGCGGTGCGAGCCTTTTTGTACAGTCCCATTTTCTCTTCAGCAACAAGCTCCATCTTTCTGACAGCTTCTTGGACTACCTCTGCAATACGATTACATGCCTCCTGGGGAGTGATCAAGCGTCCCGATTCTTCATTTTCAGAGCTCTTAGGGGAATCCATCTCAAGCTCTGTGAAAACATAAGCATACCAAAATAAAGCATTTATCAGTCAGTTCATTCCTAAGCAGCCAAGCGAACTGCAAATGGTAACAACCATGTTACTAAGAGACTCGAATGACTAATCGTGACATGCAAAATGAATAAAATAGGCATGATCAGTACTGAGCTCAGACAAAGGACAAGCAGAATCCAGCCAACCAACTTTAAACACATGTACAAAGGGAGCATCTAGAGTGTATAAAACTATGTACTTGCTAGAACTTCTAAAGATTTTGGTACTATGACCTGTTGGGGATTATTGTAATTTGTAACTGTGGAAGGAAACCAAGTAGTGATGACAACTGTGTTATAAAGAGACTCAGATGACTAATTGACTTAAATGTGACATAAAAAATGAATAAAGTAGGCATAATTGACACTGAGCTCAGGCAAAACACATGTAGAGTTCAGCCAACCAACTTATACACTTGTAAAAAGCTATGTGCTTGCTAGAAATTTATACACATAGCCTTGCCTCTAGAAAGCTATGTGCTTGCTAGAAATTTGTTAAATTCCAGCGCTATGACCTTTGGTTAGGATTATTGTAGTTTGTAACTGTGAGGGAGATAACTGGTTGACTGCTATTGTACTTGTAATGAGATCGAGTAAGTCCTAGAGGAATATGAATTCAGGGAGATAACTTCGGTAATAAATAATCCTTTCCTGACAAAATATCTAAACTTTCTACATCTTAAACTTTCCAGGAGCTGCTCATAGAAATGATTTTCATTTAGACTTGTGTAAAATCAATACAAATCGGTTACTGAAACCTTTAACATTAAGTTATTGCAGTTAAATGGTAACAGGTCACCAGGAAGGTGCCAAAATGGATTAAATTGGAAGAAAAAATAAAGAATGAAACAATACTAGCTCTTTCTTTCACCATGTAATCATGTGATGGCTGATGATTGATGAATGTGTCTCAAATTCTTTTCTGACATCAATAGCAAATGACCTCATTTAATTTAATTATGGAGTCTCTCCATCCTACCAAAAATCAACAGCTTGACAGCACAACTTAAGAAATAATATGGGTTGGATTATATAGCATAAAAAGAGTGAAGCACTCGCATTTTAAACAATGCATAAATGAGTTGAGCCGTAGCTTAGTGAAGAAACTGGAAACTGTCAGTAGTCCCGATAGGGTGGTGCGCATGACCGGAAGTACAGAAGAGATCATGCTTGCACACAAAGCGTTTACCCAGGTTCAGGTCCTCATGGTAGAGGTATTGATGTATGGGTCACCTCGTAATGGTGTTCATGTCTATCAAGACTAAGGTTGAAGATGGTAAAAGTATCTCTAGCTAACCACAGCAGTGTTGGTGCATATCGCTCCATCAACTACGCCTCGCACCCACACCTTCCCTTGGCACTTGGTGCTTGTCTAGATGCAACCTCGCCTTCTCCATGGGCTTCTGCAGACGATACTGGTCATACTACACGGCCTCATCTAGCAGCAGGCGTTGGTGGCAACTCCTCTCCTAGTGCTGCTAAGTCGACTACTTCAGTTGAGCAGGAGATTATGCGACTTCGTGACCTGCTGATTGCCTCTGGCTCTCCATTTCTGGGCGCACCAACGTCAACCTCTATAGTTGAGCCCCTGACCGAGCAGGAGATTGCACAACTTCAATGCCTGCTAGCTGCATCTTCTGGTTCTGCATCAACAGGTTCAGTTGGTTCTGCTACCAACTCTTCTGGAATTGTGAGACCACCTTCTACACAGGCAGGTACATCTTTGTGGATTCTTGATGCTGGAGCATCTTTTCATATGACTCATGATTCATCCACTCTGTGCTCTATTCGACCTCTCGATTCTCCTGTTTGTGTTCTTGCTACTAATGGTACCTCCCTCCTAGTTAATGGTCGAGGTATTCTTAGCACTTTGTCTTTTCATGTTGCTCATGTTCCTCAACTTACCATGCAACTCATTTTTGGTGATCAGATTGTTGACTCATTACAGGGTCATTCTCAACTTTGGCTCATGTCTTGTTCAGGATCATCACACTGGTGTTCTCCTAGATGCTGGCCCTAGGGCTGGGCATTCGAGGTTAGACCGAACCGTTCGGTTCGGTGCTTCGGGTTATCTTAAAATTCGGTTTCCTTAATTTACTAACCGTTCGATCCTACAAAAAATGAATGACCGAGACTTCGGTGGACCGATAATTCGGTTCGGGCCTCAGTTACAACCGAAGAGCACTGAGATATTTGTTATGGAGCAAGAAATTGGGATTTAATCCTCAAAAAAGAAAATGGAATCGGGAGTCAAAAGAAACAACGAGCAATCAGCTATTGTGGTGGGAATCCTCGGTATAACCGCCGACTTTCAAGGACTGACGGTGCTTGGCTTGCTGCCGCATGCGAACCATGACGCCGTCGCCCGCCGTCATGTGGGATCCATGGGCGCCGCCGCCGCTGTGGCGTGGGAACATGGGCGCTGCCGCCGTCGCCGAGTGGGCACCATGTGAGTCTTCGGCTGCCGCCGCGTGGGAGTATGGGAGTTGCCGCCGCACCGAGTCGGGGCCATGGACCATTGGAACAGCCAGCCGCCGCTGGGACTGTGCGAGGCGGGCAAATGGAGGCGGCGGCGCTGGATATGCGTGCGTGAAGCCTGTAGCTCATTTTGGGATAAGGTGCGGTACGGGGCTGTGTTGTTTCGATTGAGAAGGGCTAGAAAAGCTTCGTATGCATGGGCTATTGGGCTTTACTGACGGGCTGTGTACAATATTTCGGTCAGTTCGGTGAATTCGGTCAACCTGGTCCAATGACCGAACGTACCGAAGTAATTTCAGTTTCTTATTTTTGCCAACCAAGTAAACAACTGCAGTTTCAGTCCTCGGGTTTTTCGGCTTCGGTCCTGGGTTTTTCGGCTCCGGTCTTCGGTTCTCTGTTTTTCTGCCCACCCCTAGCTGGCCCCCAACATCCTTCACTGCCACCACCGCCAGTCTCTCCGTCTCGGTTGCCTGTCTACCAGCTCTTTTCAACAGTGGCATCATCGCCTTGGTCACTTGTGTGGCTCTCGGCTCTCATCCTTTGTTCGACGTGGTCTTCTCCAACCTGTCTCTGGCAGTGTGTCTTTAGACTGCAAGGGTTGTCGGTTTGGTGAACAGGTTCAGTTACCTTATCCTCATGAGATTGTGCCTCAGCATCCTTTCAACCTTGTTCATTCTGATGTATGGGGTCTAGCTCCTTTTGCCTCGAAAGGAGACCATCGTTACTATATTATCTTCATAGATGATTTCTCTTGACATACCTGGATATATTTTATGTCTTCTCGTAGTGAGGTTATATTTATATACAAGTGTTTTACTGCCATGGTTCACACTCAGTTCTCTACGCCTATTCATGTGTCCCGTGTTGACTCTATTGGAGTATATCTCCAAGACATTGCTTGGAGTCCTTGTTCTGCAGGGTACTCTTGCTCAGTTCTCTTGTCAATGGTGTGGCTGAGTGCAAGCATCGTCGCCTTCTTGATACAGCTTGTGTGTTGATGATTGCCACCTCTTTTCCACCTCACTTTTGGAAAGTGAGGCTGACTCCACTTCCACATATCTCAGCAACATTCAACCATCCTCTACTCTGCAGGGTTGCATTCCTTTCGAGCGTCTTTTTTATCGTTCTCCAGATTATTCGGCGCTCCGTTTGTTTGGTTGTGTTTGCTATGTTCTTCTTGCCCCCCCCCTTAAATGCACCAAACTGACCGCTCAATCTATCGAGTGTGTCTTCTTAGGATAGGGTGATGAGCACAAGGGTTACCGTTGTTGGGATCATGTCAATCATCGAATGCGTATTTTTCGAGATGTGACTTTCATTGGGTCTTGTCCCTTCTACCAGCATCCATCTTCCTCAACCTTTTCACCCGAGGATATATCTTTCCTCACTTTTCTAGTTTGCTATGTTCTTCTTGCCCCTCCGTAAACACACCAAACTGACCGCTCAATCTATCAAGTGTCTTCTTAGGATAGAGTGATGAGCATAAGGGTTATTGTTGTTGGGATCATGTCAATAGTCGAATGCGTATTTTTCGAGAAGTGACATTCATTGGGTCTTGTCCCTTCTACCAGCATCCATCTGCCTCAACCTTTTCGCTCGAGGATATATCTTTCCTCACTTTTCTTGACACGCCTATCGCTCCTGTTGAGCCCTTGTCCACCCATCTCACTGCTCATGCTTCTCCGATTGTTGCAGATCCGGTGCCACCATGTCCTATGGTTTCCTCACCTCGCATATCCCAGGATTTTGCACCACCATCCCCAATGCCTTCCCCGTCTCCATCACCTTAGTCTATCCCGGGGATTCCTCCTCGTATTGTTCCTTCTTTTCCTCATTATTATACCCGTCGTCCACGTGTTGTCGATGAGTCTACTTCTGGTGTGCCATCTTCCTTGTCTCAGCATACTTATGACTTACGTCATCGCCCGCTTCCGCCTGTTGACCGCTATGATTTTTCTGGCACTATTGTGCTTGGGCCGACTTCTTATCGTGATGTTGTTCATCATCCCGAATGGCAGCTTGCGATGGCCGAGGAGATTGCTACTCTTGAGCGCACCGACACGTGGGATCTTGTTTCTCTTCCTCCGCGTGTTCATCTCACCACTTGTAAGTTGGTCTACAAGGTTAAGACTCGGTTCGATGGTTCTCTTGACTGCTATAAAGCTCCTCTTGTGGCTCGTGGCTTTCAGCAGGAGCATGGTCGTGATTGTCGGGGGGAGGGGGGGGATGACCCCGGGTAGTCCCGAATCAGCGAGTCGAGTTGGCGGCCCGCCTGGCTTGGCCTGCTGCTCCAGCCGGCCAACTGCCTGAAGTCAACTGCCACGTCCCGTCAGACCTGCGCGGACGATACGGCCATGCTCTACAATGGAGCACTATCGATGAATAGCAAACACTGTACGTACGAGCATGTGTCATCTCAAATAGTATTTGTTAGGCTGCCTGGGCCATCCCTTGTCCCCTGGGCACCAGTTTATAAGGTGCACTAGGGAGCCTCCCATGGCAAGGGCTCACGCACGCTCAATTTTTCTCCTTCCCGATCAATCTCCTCTAGCTAGAAGCAGCCAACTAGAGGCTCACAGGGAGACTTTCTCCATGGAACCCAAACAGCTCAAGGAGCAACCATGTACCACCATATACACTCCATATAAATTAGACATGCAGGAGTAGGGGTGTTACCTCCGCGCGAGGGCCCCGAACCTGGGTATATCACCGTGTGTTGTTGCCCAATCCAGTCCCGGATCTCCACCGTAGCCTTGCTCTCACCTCTCTTAGCCATCCCATGGCATCTTCCATGCAAATACCACGAGTGATTATGACTAGACTTCTGCTCATGTGGCCCATAAGACCACTTCTTGTTGTGGCCTCTGTTTGCCACCAGTATGTGTCTCAGCTTGATGTTAAGAATGCCTTTCTTAATGGTGAATTGTGTGAGGAGATTTACATGCAGGCACCACCTAGGTATTTTGTTCCTAACGGCATGGCCTGCCGTCTTCGTCACTCTCTCTATGGCCTTAAGCAAGCCCCTCATGCCTGGTTTGAGCGTTTTGCCTCTATGGTGACCGCCACTGGTTTTTTAGCGAGTGCTCATGATAATGCACTATTTGTCCACCTTCCTACTCATGGTCGGACTCTTCTCCTTCTATATGTTGACGACATGATCATCACTGGTGATGACCCTGAGAATATTGCCTTTGTGAAGGCAAGTCTTAGTGAGCAGTTTCTTATGTTTGATCTTTGGCCCTCTTCGTTGCTTTATTGGGATTGAGGTCTCTGCTACCTTTGATGGCTTTTTTTAGTTCCCAAGAAAAGTATATCCAGGATCTCCTTGCTCGTGCTGCTCTTACTGATGAGCGCACTGCTGAGACTCCCATGGAGCTCAATGTTCACTTCTGTGCTTTTGATGGTGACCCCTTGCCTGATCTGACACGTTATCGCCATCTTGTTTGGAGACTTGTCTATCCAGCTGTCACTCGTCGGATACCTCCTATCATGTCCATATTTTGAGTCAGTTTGTTTTTGCTACCACTTTGGTTAGTCACCTTCTCCGTGTTCTCTCATATCTTTGTGGCACGATTTCTCACCGTCTGTTCTTTCCTCACTCCAGTTCCTTAGAGGTTCAGGCCTATTCAAATGCTACGTGGACTAGTGATCTCTCGGATCTCCGTTCACTTTCTGCTTACTGTGTTTACCTTGGTGGTTCTCTAATTGCTTGGAAGATGAAGAAATAAGTTCCAGTTTCCTGTTCGAGTGCAAAGGCTGAGTTGTGAGATATGACTCTTTTGACCGCAGAGGTAACTAGGTTACGATGGTTACTTCGGGAGTTTGGTGTGTCTGTTACTACACCTACTACACTATTGTCAGACAATACATGTGCTATAAGTATTGTGTGCAACCCTATGAAGCATGAGCTCACCAAGCATATTGGTCTTGATGCTTCTTTTGTGCGCGCTGGTGTGCAGGATGACGTTATTGCTCTTTAGTATGTGCCTTTCAAGTTACAGTTTGCAGATTTGTTAACAAGTCCCAAACAAGATTGTGCACCAAACATTATGAGCATAACATAGTTGCTCGGGATGTCATAGAAAACCTTTCTTAACAAAATGCCAAAGAAAACCAACGCCAACACACAGTTCATTCAAAGAACTTTGGAGATATGGGTTTGCATACCATGTCACCCCCCAACAAACTCTTGGGACATGTATATAAGTTGCCATTTTTATAAGGGCACACATACAAGTAATATGAGCTGGACTATAGCATAAAATATTGAAGCATTCGCATTTTAACAAATATACATATATGAATTGAGCCGTAGCTTGGTAGCGACGGTTGGCCATTGTGCACCAAACATTGTGATCATATTATAGTTGCTCTGGATGGTAAAGAAAATCTTTCTCCAATAAAATGTCAACCAAAACCGGCACACAGTTCATTGAAACCAATCGGCATAGGAAAGATAAAAATCACCAAGTTTGTTAAACCAACCAAGAACCAACAGTTACTAAACAACTTGCTGCAGCTTTCTGGCTGAGTTGACCCCACCTTACCGTTATTGAAGCAGTTAACTCCTTATGGTGGTTCAATCATAAGATATACAATAACATACAATGGAAAACTAAATAATGAAGCAAGTAACCAACAGATTCTTGAAGTACATGTCTTTGTGCAACAAAGCAACAGATGGCTGATGAATAAACATATATTTTATTGGATAATTTGAATGTCTAGATCAATTTTTGTCGTCTACCTATATGATGGTAAAACATAAGCACATGAATGAATTAGGGGTGGTGAATGGTAATAGGATTACCAAAAACAGTAGAAACAATCAAATAAGGGCTACATAGCATCAGAAAATGATGGAGCAACAGAAGTACACAAACCTCGAAGTGCATGCAGTATCATCCTAGGATTGACAGAATCAGGAGAACTATTCCTCAATCTTTCAATCAGATTCGCACATTTCCTGAACAAATTTCTTCCTTTTGGGTCCTCGCTTAGACGAAATATCTTACAAACAAACTCAAGCTCTCGTACTAAGGCATCCCTATCCCAACCAGGAGCACATTGTTGAAACACATCCTTAACCCAACCGAATAATTCTGATGTCTTCTGGCAAGCCTGGCACCTAAAAAGCATTTCGGCATGACCGGTGCCGCTCTTAATTGATTGCCCTGTCCCAATCTGGCCAACACGAATCGCACAGTCGGTGTGCGTCCAATGGGAACAGAAATCGCACCCAACCCATCGGCATGTGTTGACCTCAAAATCAAACTTGTTGCAAATCACGCACATGCAAAGGTTGCAAAACCCATTTCTGTTAGCACATACATTGCATCTGCATTCCTCAGCCGGGAGAGCACTCTGGCAAGCAATGTTCCGGCACCTCTTATACAAGAAGACCTCCACCAGGTGGCTTTGGGGAATGGTGACGCTGGGGTGCAAAAACGCCTGGATTCCAGTCTTGATTGCCACGAGGATCTCCAGTTGGACATGATGGGCCATTGAAAGCATAGTTGGTGTCAAATCACCTCTGCCCTGGACAAACTTCTGCAGATACAGAAACTCCTCAATATGATGAGAGCCCCCTGTCCCCTCCAGAATCGACCTGAGCTCATTTTTAATCTCCTCCAGGTGCTCCTCTGGCATTACCTTCATTTTCTCAACAACTAGGTCCACTCTCTCCCGCGCAATCTCCCTCAGTGACACCCTATCGATGCGGGAGCTTCCACGAATAACCTGCAACTTGGGGATACCATTTCTGATATCCTTTTCCATCTCCACCTTTTTCACAGCACCGCCACTACTAGCAGCAGCAGCATTGCTATGTTCCGGCTCTACAGGCCAGGTCTCCCTCGAACTTGCACTTTCGGTGGCAGAGTCATGGCCCTGGTCAGAATTGGACACAGGTTCCTGCATTTCAGGCGAGCCAACCTGTTCCGACGAGGCCAATGAGAGGGAAGTCTGCAGGCTAGGGGCCCGGGCACCATGGCGAGGCGGCAGCATCCCCTGGGGCGGAGGCTGTTGATGGAAATTCGCACCTGAAGAAGTCCCCATGACGCACAAACTGTAAGCTGCAACAACACAAAGTTCAAACACTTAATACTACATAGAAGAATGGTCTAGGATTGAAAACATAGCATCAGCATAGGACCCATTTGAGCCACTGTGCTCTACGCCTTGAGCAGCCAAGGACCAGATCCGAATTAAGCAACGACAAGGTTGATCACAGACCGAATCCAGTACTACAACGGTACCTTCCGCGCATCTCTCAGCGAAGAGACATGTGAACCACGAACAATTCGCCGATTCAGCTAACGTGGACCTAACTTCCCGCTGCGTACGGGGAGCTAGTCGAGACCTGTGAGGAGCTCGCGTAGAGCGCGAGACTGCGCAGGTCGAGTCCACAGCAAGAACCCCATCGATCGAACTAATCAGGACACCCAAACCTCGGTATGTGAGCCCATGGCCTTGCTACTGTATACGGGGACCAAACCCTAGCAGTTGGAGCCGAATCGGAAGTCGAGCTGCTCACCTCGGCGCGGCGGGGCGACGGGATCGGCGGCGCGACAGCTCTATCTAATCGGAACCCGGAACGGCGGCGGGTTCGCACCCTTCTTCGTCGCCTCTAATAATTTTTGGTTTTGTGTGCGACAAATGGAGTCCAACCCAACGAAACCAAACGAAACGGAGACGACGAGTCGAGCGAACGCACGAAGGGAAGCGAGACCGGACGTCGCCGGTGTGGGGAACGGAGGGAGACCGGCTTGACCGGTGGGCGACGCGGGGTTGGAGGTGGGATCCACGAGCAAACTGAAAGGGAAGGGCACCTGCTTGATTTTTTTTAAGGCAAAGCATAGCTTCATACGTCACGTGTGGCATGTAGTAACACTATCCACATGTTTTCTACACGAAAATTGTCATTCGAAAAAAAAAAATCAAAAAAAATCAACTTGTCATCCAAATAGTAAGTTGCAATACTTCACAACTAAAGTTGCCATCCTCTTGTAACTAAAGTTGCCATCAAAAAACATGTGGGCAGAATTGCTTCGTGCCACACGGGTTGGCGTTATTATTTGGGTAGCTTTATTACTTTTAGGGGTTGTTTGATTCTAGGCCTTGCATGGCCATACTTTGCCACACATTTTTGCCAAGCTTGTCAAATAAGAGTCACAAGTTGGCAAGCCTAAGGAAACCTTGCTACATTTTTTATATGTATGTCATGTGGGGCCCTAGTGTGACTTGTCTAAGGTGTGGCTTGAATCAAACACTAACCTAAGTTGGTCAAACCTGCCTAACCTCAGGTGTGGCAACATTTGACAATCTTAGTGACAAACCAAACAACCCCTTACTAACGGTGTCCGGGTATATCACCCGATACACAGGCAGCCACTTGGCTAGTACGCCAGACTCAAACACCACATAGTGGTTCGCTGGATACACTTGACCAACACTGGCTGATATGTCTATTTTGCATTATGTTTACCTATTGTTATTTATAATGTTTTTATGTATAATAATGCTTTTTGGAGTAATTCTAATGTCTTTTCTCTCATAATATGCAAGGTTCACACAAAGAGGGAGAATTCCGGCAGCTGTAAATTTGGATTTGAAAAAGCTACATCAGGCTACCTATTCTACACAACTCTAGAATGAGCTGAAACTTCACGAGGAATTTTTTTGGAATAAATAAGAATTATTGAAGAGAATAATTACTAGAGAGGGCCCATCAGGTGGGTACAACCCATCTGGGGGCGCCAGGGAGCCCAGGCACGCCCTAGTGGGTTGTGCCCTCCTCGGCCCATCTCTGGTGCCCATCTTATGGTGTATAAGTCATTTTGACCTAGAAAAAATAAGAAGATCACTTTTGGGACGGAGCGCCGCCGTCTTGAGGCGGAACTTGGGCGGGAGCACTTTTTCCCTCCGGTGGAGCGATTCCCTCGGGGGAACTTCCCTCCCGGAGAAGGAAATCATCGTCATCATCATCACCAACAACCCTTTCATCTTGGGGAGGCCAATCTTCATCAACATCTTCACCAGCATCATCTCCTCTCAAACCCTAGTTCATCTCTTGTGTTCAATCTTTGTACCAGAACCTCAGATTGGTACCTGTGGGTGACTAGAAGTGTTGATTACATCTTGTAGTTAATCACTATATGTTTTTTTGGTGGAAGATTATATGTTCAGATCCATTATGCTATTTAATACCCCTCTGATCATGAACATGTTTATCACTTGTGAGTAGTTATTTTTATTCTTAAGTTCATGAGAGAAATCATGTTGCAAGTAATCATGTGAACTTGATATGTGTTCTATATTTTGATGATATGTATGGTGTGATGCCCTTAGTGGTGTCATGTGAACATCGACTACATGACACTGCACCATATTTGGGCTTAAGGAAATGCATTATGGAGTAGTTATTAGATGATGGGTTGCTAGAGTGACAGAAGCTTAAACTCTAGTTTACGCGCTACTTCGTAAGGGACCGATTTGGATCCAGAAGTTTAATGCTATGGTTAGATTCTATCTTAATACTTTTCTCGTAGTTGCGGATGCTTGCGAGGGGGTTAATCATAAGTAGGAGGTTTGTTCAAGTAAGAACAACACCTAAGAACCGATCCACCCACATATCAAATTATCAAAATAGTGAACACAAATCAAGCCAACATGGTGAAAGTGGCTAGATGAAATTCCCGTGTGCCCTCAAGAACACTTTGCTTATTATAAGAAACCGTTTTTGCATGTCCTTTGCCACAAGAGGATTGGGCTATCTTGCTGCATATTATTTGTCGTTACCATTATGTGCTCGTTACAAATTATCCTGCTACCAAATTATCTGTTACTTACAATTTCAGCACTTGTTGGTATTACCTTACTGAAAACCACTTGTCATTTCCTTCTGCTCCTCGTTGGGTTCGACACTCTTACTTATCAAAAGGATTATGATTGATCCCCTATACTTGTGGGTCATCGAGGCTCTTTTCTGGCGCTGTTGCCGGGGAGTGAAGCGCTCTTGGTAAGTGGAAATTGGTAAGGAAAAAATTTACTACGTGCTGAAATCTATCGTCACTTGTTACTATGGAGAACAATCCTTTGAGGGGTTCGTTCGGGGTATCTTCACCTCGATCGGAACCACAATTAGTTGCCCCTCAACCCACTGCACCTACTGAAAATATTGAATATGAAATTCCTTCGGGTATGATAGAACAACTGCTAATCCTTATGCAGGTGATGGAACCGAACATCTTGACATGCACTTGATATATGTGGATGAAATTTGTGGATTGTTTAATCTTGCAGGTTTACCCGGAGATGAAGCTAAGAAGAAGGTTTTACCTTTATCCTTAAAGGGAAAGGCATTGGCATGGTATAGGTTATGCGATGATATTGGATCTTGGAATTGGAATCGGTTGAAATTGGAATTCCATCAAAAAAATTATCCTATGCATCTAGTTCATCGTGATCGGAATTATATATATAATTTTTGGCCTCGTGAAGGAGAAAGTATCGCTCTAGCTTGGGGGGAGGCTTAAGTCAATGTTATATTTATGCCCCAATCATGAGCTCTTGAGAGAAATTATCATTCAGAACTTCTATGCTCGGCTTTCTCGTAATGATCAATCCATGCTTGATATTTCTTGTGCCGGTTCTTTTATGAAGATGACTATTGAATTCAGGTAGGACCTCTTGGAAAGAAATAAACGCAACTCTGAAGATTAGAAACTCGACGAAGGTAAAGAGTCAGGTATTAAGCTTAAGTTTGATTGTGTTAAATCTTTTATGAATATCGATGCTTTTCAAAAGTTTAGCACTAAATATGGACTTGATTCTGAGATAGTAGCCTCTTTCTGTGAATCTTTTGCTACTCATGTTGATCTCCCTAAAGAGAAGTGGTTTAAATATCATCCCCCTATTAAAGAAGAAATTAAAGAACCGATAGTTGCTAAAGAAGAAACTATCATATACAATGTTGATCCAGTTGTTCCTACTGCTTACATCGAGAACCCACCTTTTCATGTTAAGATAAAAGAACATGCTAAGGTTTCAACTGTGGTCCGTAGAAGTAATATCAAAGCACCTAAACCCCCTGAGCAAATCAAAGTAGAATCTAGTGTTGCTATGGTTAAGGATCTCTTGGTCGATAATATTGATGGGCATGTTATTTACTTCGTTGGTGAAGTTGCTAGAATTGCCAAACTTGATGGGAAAGATAAACATAGACCCGCTGTTGGCATGCCTATTGTCTCAGTTAAAACAGGAGATCACTGTTATCATGGTTTATGCGACATAGGTTCTAGCGTGAGTGCTATTTCTTTTACCTTATATCAAGAAATTATGAATGACATAGCACCCGCTGAAATAGAAGACATAGATGTTACTATTAAACTTGCTAATAGAGACACCATCACGCCACTTGGGATTGTTAAAGATGTTGAGGTCTTGTGTGGGAAAATAAAATACCCTACTGATTTTCTTATTCTTGGTTCCCCACAGGATGACTTTTGTCCCATTATCTTTGGTAGACCTTTCTTGAACACCGTTAATGCTAAAATAGATTGTGAGAAACAAACTGTCGGTGCTAGCTTTAGTGATGAGTCTCATGAGTCCAATTTTTCCAAGATTAGTAGATAACCTCATAAAAAGAATTGCCTAGTAAGGATGAAATTATTGGTCTTGCTTCTATTGATATACCTCCTACTGACCCATTAGAACAATATCTGCTAGACCATGAAAATGATTTGCATATGCACGAAAGAAATGAAATAGATAGAATCTTGTTCGAACAACAACCTCTGCTTAAGCATAATTTTCCTATTGAAACTCTAGGAGGTCCTCCTCCACCTAAAGGTGACCCTATGTTTGAATTAAAACAATTACCTGACACTTTGAAATATGCTTATCTCGATGAGAAAAATATTTATCCTGTTATTATTAGTGCTAACCTTTCAGAACATGAAGAAGAAAGATTATTGATGATCTTAAGGGCATCAGTCCCACTCTATGTCAGCAAAAGATTAGTATGGAACCTTATGCTAAACCCGTTGTTGATCACCAATGTCGGTTAAATCCGAATATGAAAGAAGTGGTAAGAACGGAAATATTAAAACTTCTGGAAGCAGGTATAATCTATCCTATAGCTGATAGTAGATGGGTAAGTCATGTCCATCGTGTCCCTAAGAAAGGAGGTATTGCTGTTGTTCCTAATGATAAGAATGACCTTATTCCACAAGGATTGTTATAGGCTATAGAATGGTAATTTCATATGAGTTGAATATATTCATAATACAATTCTACATGCAAACAAACAACTATGCAATCACCATATCATGTGTTCAAGACGATTGCCTTGAGCATGCAGAAAGATTAGGTGCACTCCAGAACTTGGAAAATTATATCTCCCCTCCATTTTCCTATTTTCAAAATAACTCAATTACCACATAAAGCCAAAATAGTGCTAAAAAGTTGTTTGGAAATTTTTGAAATAGATACAAAAATAAAGCAGATGGAATTTGAGAAATAACAGAAAAAGAATCAAGTCATTTGGAGGTCATATGATTTTCCTATGGATTTACTAAGCTGGAATAATCAAGGAAATGGACTATTTATTAGATCCAGCAAAAACCAGGCCTGGGAAAAATGTTCACCCTATCTGGATAAATGGATCATGAATTTATAAGTAGGTAGAAATTTGAATCATCGAATTTGGATATGAAATGGCTGTTGTGGAATTATTTGAGATCTTCTGGAAAAGAAAATGCGAAAAGGGCAAGAATGCGCACTGGGCGGAACTTAGCCGTCTGGCGTGACTGGGCCGAGCCCAGCTGTTCGGCTGCTCGGGAAGGCTGATGATGCGAAAGGCAAATTCCTGGGATTACGCCTTCCCTGCGTGGTGCCGACATCGAGGAAACCCATCTCCACTTACAGACGCGCAGGCGTGGTGCTCGGTCACTGACAGTGGGTCCGCCTGGCCCACTAGTCAGGTTTGACCAGTCCACCCCGCGCCTTCTCCTCTGGCCGAAATAGAGGCGGTGCTCCGGCGAAGCCTACTGGCGAACGGCGGCACCGTTCGGAAAACCGAGGCCACCCATGAGGTCGAGACGGTCCCGTGGGTACCCGCCATGGTCACCGAAGTGGACAGAGTCACTGACGGCAAGCTCTCTAGCGGACGGCGGCGTCGGGTGGGATGGGGCTTTCGCCTACGGCGGCCCCTGACCAAAATCAAGCATGGGGATGGATTCGAGGGATGAAGGAAGAGCTTCTGGTGAAGAGAGTGGAAAGGGGGGCCCTGGTGGCGCCGGAATGATCGAGGCAGAGGCGGCGGCTGTGGTTGTCGGAGAAGAAGAAGATGACCATCTCTGATCTTTCTGCTACTATGGGAGGATCAGTGAGGGAGGGAGAGAGGTGGTGATGGACTGAGAGGGCTCGGGGAAAGCTTAAATAGGGGGAGAGCGGTGCCGCGGCTTCCAGAGGATGGACACGGCGGCGGCGGCCATTCAACGCGAACGTGTGGGCGTTGGCAAGGTAGGCATGGCCGGTGTGTCACTTGTGAGGCCGGTGAGCTGCAGATGAGCTCGAGCCGCTAGTATTTAAGCGAAAGGGGCTCAGACGGAGACGTGGTGAAGGCATACTCGTTGGGCGGCGGTCCTGGTCGTCGTGGACGGCGCTAGGGGCCAAGCGGAGGTGTCGGCGAGGCTCGATCTGGTCGGGCTAATCCAGCGGAGGATTAGGTTTAGAAGGGGAGACGGCTGAGCGGTGGCAGCAGCTCGGTGTCGACGCGTGCAAAACGCGCGCTCTGGACACGCTCTAGACGTGCACGTAGCGTGCTCGACAAAATGTCGCGGTGGTCTATATTGCTCTAATGGAGTTGATATTTGACAGGATGATGAGTCCCAGTGTGGCAAGGGTGATGGACATGTTGGTTTGGCTAAATGACCAAGTGTCCAGTGTGGGTTAGAGAGTTGCAAATTTTCTAACATGACCATAAGGTGCTCGACAGAATGCTAGAGCTAGCTAGGAGACTTTGTTGGATTTGAAACTTGGCAGGATGGAGTCTCTTTAGATGATAGAGTTGATAGTGGAGTTATTTTGGCAAGATGAGAAACTTGCTAGTGCAAGTTTTAGCAGAATTCAGTTCTGGACAGAAACTTCAGAGGAGGTTTTGGTGGACTTCAAAGATGCAAATAGCGCTGATCTCCTGGAGTTAAGGTTTTGGTTGGAAGGACTAGAAGATGGCAGAGTTTCGAAATTAATGGAGCTAGGAAGATTAGGGTTGCAGTTGTAACTCAAAAATGGGACAAAATTGAAAAGAGGATGTTTCTCTCAAAATTTTCAAAAGACATTCTTAGGTTTTTGCTCAAAAGTGATTTATAGGCATCATCTGACTTCTCCAAATTTTTGTGGGATTTTGAAACCATTATTTAAAATACTTGTAGTGCAACAGAAGCATTTCAATTACTGAAAATGTTTTTTTAAAGAATTACTTGTGGCAAATTTTATTATGAAAATATTCCCTACTGTTGTTTATGATATAAATGATATGATTTATAGAACAAACAAGGGCCACAGCATTCTACAAAAATAATCTTCTATGGAGGGAAGAGTTTTGTAAAAATAGAAAATAGAAAAAGCTATGAAATTAATAAATGACCTAGTATAATTCAAAATTTTATTTCTGGCCAAATTCTACTTAATGAAAATATGATTAATTTTTTAGGGTGTTACAACTGTGATATTGGTTGTGTCTTGCATATGATTTCTAGCATGTACTGCTTCTAATTTGTTGAAATGCCAGACAGTTTGAACTTGACAGAGTGATATTGGTTGCACCTTTCATATGGTGTCTAGCTTGCAGTGCTTCTAATTTTTTGAAATACCTTCTGCTTAGTTACCACATCATAGGTGTGAATATGTCACGCCATCCTGTTTTTCGTACATATTCCATCCTCGTATCATGTGTTTGCCTTTCATCCGAGTAGTGTTCGTCAATATCATGCATGAATGAGTTCTGAAGAGCGAATTGTATTCCTTTTTCTTATCGGTTTGACTTCACAATGCAAAGTCAATACAACTCAAGGAAATTAGTCCGACAGTGGATGATGGTGGTCCTTCGGAGCAACTCAAACAGAGGGTCTCTACAGATTCTACTCTGCCATCCTACCAACAAGATTCGCAAGACAACACAAGGCTGGACAGTCAACGTAGCTGTGTAGATGATGATCACATCTTCCCTACTCCACCATCACAAGTGCTTGCTCTAACTTGGTACTATTATATGTGGTTGCATGTTGCGTATGATGTCTAGCTTGTATTGCTTCTAACTTTGTTGAATTGCATCTTCTTACTTTACACATAATGCATGTGAATATGACACTTGTTCCTGTTTCTAGAACATACGTGTAGATGATGAGCACATCTCACCTAGTACACCATCATAGGTGCTTGCTCTAACTTGGAACTGTTATATGTGGTTGCATGTTCCGTATGATGTCTAGTTTGTATTGCTTCTGATTTTGTTGAATTGCATCTGCGTAGATTACAACTTATACCTGCAACGATCACTTATCCATAAGACATATTTAACTTGGGAGTGTGATGTAGGTTGCATCTTGCATTGTCTTCTAGCTTGTACTGCTTCTAATTTCTTGAAATGGCACTCACAACGAGACACTTTTTACCTGATAGAGTGATATTGGTTGCATGTTCATATGGTGCCTAGCTTTCATTTCTTCTAATTTTGTTGAAATGCCTTCTGCTTACTGTTTTTCATACATATTTCATCCTCCTATCGTACGTCTGTTTATGCAATGCTGTCTTTTTTGTATATATTCCACCCCCCTATTCTGCGCTTGCCTTACATCAAAGTAGTGTTCGTTTGTATCATGCATCAACCAGTTATGCAGAGCTAATTTTATTCATCTTCTTTTGGTTTTGACTTCATAAGGCAATATCAGAAAATAGGAAGGAAAAGAGTAAGTTAGGGGATGTTGGTGGTCCTTCGGACCTACGCAAACATAGACTCTCTAGATTGGCCACTGCTATTGCTAATCAGGTTGAAGTCCCAAGTCTACATGATGAGTTCATCTCCCGTACTCCACCATAGCAGGTGCTTGCTCTAAGTTGACAGTGTGATAATTGGTTTCATGTTGCATATGTTGTCTAGCCTGTATTTCTTCTATTTTGATTAAATTGCACTTGCTGAGTTTATACGTTATACATGTTCATATGACATGCCTTTCTATGTCTAGAATACACTGCATCTATCAATCATACCATGTTCTTACATCAAAGTACTGCTGTTGTGTATCCTGCATCAGTCACTCATGATTGGACGCTTTTAACATGGCGGTTTGATAGTGGTTGCATCTTGCATTGATTTCTACGTTTTACTGCTTCTAATTTTTCGAAATGCCACTTATGACAAGACACTTTTAACTAGGAAGAGTGATATTGGTTGCATCTTTCATATGGTGTCTAGCTTGCATTACTTCTATTTTCTTGAAAATCCTTTTGCTTAGTTTACACATCGTAGTTGTGAATATGTCATGCCGTCCTATTTTTCTTACATATTCCATCCTCATACGGTTGTCTTACATCAAAGTATTGCTTATCTGTATCATGCATCAATGAGTTTTGAAGAGCGATTTTATTCTTTTGTGTTGTGGGTACGACTTGACATGGCAAAGTCAAAAAAGAGTAAGGAAAAGAATATGGTAGGGAATGGTGTTACTCGTCGGGTGAAACGAAAAAGGATCTGCCCTTGAGATTCTGCTGGTACTTATAGTGCAGTAGAAGGTCCAAGTCCACCAGCTAAATCTACAAACAAAGTATCACCTGCTCCACCATCTGCAACATCCGCTTCAGCTGTACCAGCATCTCAACGAGTTACTTGTTCGTTTGCTCCAGAACTGGCCAGTCCTCAAGCTGCCTTCACACCTAACACTACTTCCAAAGCACTGCTGGCACAACAGGACTTGGCAAGATCAGATGAACCTCATGAGCATCAACACCAAGACGGTACCTGACCAAGTCAAGTTGTAGTTGCATGCTCCTTTATATGTACTCTCACAGTTTGATGTGCACTAACACTTTCCATATCCGTTGTTGAACTAGCACCACGGCGCAAGCGGAAACAAACATCAGGGATAATGCTTGACAGATTAGCAAAATCTAAAGGAGGAAGAATGGAGATCCATTTTGAGGCAGATTTAAAAAGGCCACGTGATGCTACAGAGTCAGCCAAGTTAGTATTAGAGGCAACCATTGCCGTTAGGTGTCATGCACGTATCCTCCCAACGTGGATCCAGTACAGGAATGAGAAAGGCAATACCCAGTTTAACACCTTCCTTGACCATTTATCCGTTAGTAATGTTATTCATCGCAATTTGTAATATTGTCTTGCTCTGTGCCATACTTTCTAGCTTCCTCCTAATAAGACTCACATTCTTTTTTCAACAGATGAGGTTCAAGTTGGATTCGAAAGATGATGCAACTAAACAAGCATGCACTCATGTTTCTCAGTCTGCTCTGCGACAGTATCGGTACCACCTTAGAAAATCTCACTTTGAAGGCAAGCCTAACATTGAAATCACCCAAACATCTCTGGTGGAATATATTACAGATGAAGACTGGACAACCCTTGTTAAACACTAGTCTGATCCAAAGTATCAGATAGGGTATATGTATTTGATCGGACCACATATTGAACTTGTATTCATGTATGTGCCTTACAAGTGTATCTTCTTTTAGGCTAACTGTTTGAAGAACAAGACCAACCGTTCTAAAGTGAAATTCCAACAGACAACGGGATCTCATAGCTACATTGCACACTACGAGGCTCTTGTAAATAGTTGCTAGTTCCTTCTTTTTTCTGTGCCATATTATCGTATCTATATTGACTTGTTCCAAATACAAAGGAAAACCCGTGCGGACCAAAAAGAACCTGAACGAATGCAGTGCAAATCTTGAAGGATTGCCACACCAGCAAGATGAAGGGCATGAGCACACTAGTTCAGGCCGCTGTTGTAAGTCCTTACTCCTCCTACCTTTGAATTGATTGGTACTGTGATGTGTTCATTTAACTGCTTGGTTTGCAGCCAATGTTAGTTACCCTATTCACTTTTATACACAGTTGTCTTAACGTATCATTTCACCTTACATGGTTTAAAAGAGATGAAGGATATTCTTTTGGTCTTGATCTGTAATCTAGTTGTGATGTTCACGTGCGCACACAATGATACAATAGCATGTTTGTTTTATATCTGTTTGCCCATGATATGAATGATGTCATACTATGTTCATCCTACTTTAAACCATGCCTCTTTATCCTTAGATGTCAATGAATGTGAGGAAATAGACAATGCAGTAGGCATGCTACATGGACATATGTTCCGAAAGTGATTTTATTATGTAGTTGGCACTATAATACATGCTAATGTATTACAGTAGTTCACCAAAATAAGTTATGTATAAATGTGAAACCTACTTTGTTTGTTTTGTCTCATTAGTAACTTATCTTGTACACTAATCTACAAGTTCAAACTTTAATCAAGCTATGGAACAAATGATTGAACAGCCACAACCACCTAAAGGTGATGAGGCTACCACATGCACAATGTCACCTCTTGCTGTAGTGCGTCAGTATCTCTCCACTAACAGTGCAAAAAGCACCTTCCTGCGTAATTCTGGGTTGGTTGTCAAGGTAACCTCGTCCAAATCGCCTACTGAACAAAATCTTCCGGCTAGAAAGAGTGATATATCTATGCTCCAGACACAAGTCTAATCCCTAATGGACGTTGTGTCGGAAACAAGAATAGTGGTTGACAAATGTCATGAAGATATGAATGGTTTTGAAACCAAACTATCAGACATTTGCTTCGTTGTTCAAGAGCAATGGTGAAAAAAAGGGGATGATCATGCTGCTCCATCAGATTCTATAGCCTGAAACATTAGCACTTAGGTCAAATGATCTGTGCTTCTATACATCTGATGGTGCTTTTATCTGCAAGGACTGTAAACTTTATGCCAACAGGCCTTTGTTGTATGGTTGGAATTTATTTTGTTGTGATACAATATTTATGATGCTGCCAATGGTTGCAGTAATTACGATGCTATTTTTGTATAGTGTAGGTTTATCTTAGTAATGTATTCAGCCGAAAGCTTCGTAGGATCCTAACATGCCAACATTTGCCGGGCCCATTCCAATTGGGCTAAAAATGATTCTGGGCCGAAATTTACATGTAGCCCACTAAAAATATCTGGGCCTAAATCAGCATAAGCTTTTATATTTTTCTGGTAGGCCTGTGCCCATAGTGGGCCTTTAACAGGCCTAAACATAATTTGGGCCATCAGTAAAATGGGCCGTTTACAAGTGTAAATATCTCGAGCCCATAAAAACATGGGCCTTTAATAGGACGAAAGTAAGATTGGGTCCTGATTGTGCCAAATGACCCACTGGTCTTAGCAGGCCGAAATGGTGGCCCATTTACAATGCAGATCGTCCATATGCCGAAATTCAGACGGGCCGTAAATGCGCCGACCTACTACACGGGCCTTTAACAGGCTGGAAATTCGGTCGGGCTTGATTAGTGTCATTTTTATATGGGCTGTTAGTAGGCCCAGTGTGATGTTGGGCCACATATGGCCCATGGATTTCGTCCAACGTTAACAGGCCGAAAGTCACAACAGGATGAAAGTGGCCCAAATCTATAGTGGGCCTCTAACAGGCCGAATGTCAGACATGGCCGAATATGACCCATATCCTTCACGGTTGTTTATGGGCCGAAAGTTTCAATGGCCTATAAATGGGCCCAAATGAAGCAGGACCTTTAACAGGCCAGAAACACACCGGGCCGTAATTCGGCCCAAATACTTAGCGGACTATTAACAGGCCAGAAGTGACCATGGGCCGCGATAATGACAAGTTTAGGATGGGCCGTTGACGGGCCGATTTGACACTAGCCGTACGGGCCTTAACTGAGAATGTTGGGCCTTTAGCTGGGCCGACCCATTATGGTCTGCAAATTCTTGTGAGCCTTTAGCTGGGCCGACCCATTATGGTCCGCTAAATCTTGTGGGACTTTAGTTGGGCCGGCCCATTTAATATTTATGGGCCACTTTTGGGCCGGTCCACGTGTCAACATATCATAGGCGCATCTCGCCCATTGGATGAGTGACACCTGTGCCAGCGCAGAGCTGACACGTGGTTCCATCAGCCAATGAGAATTTTACACGTAGAAAATCGGCATTGGTCGTGGCTATTAGCGGGTTATCGGATCCAAAATCGGACCCGCTAGCTTAACGGTGACCCGTTACGATGGATGCCACGTGTCGGTCACCCTTGATGAAAGCACTTCTATGACGCGCGATTTATCGTCATGGAAGTGGACACTTCCGCGATGATAATTTTCGTAATGTCATGGAACACTTCTACGACAGTACATGTATGACTATCTTGATTCTGTCATAAAATTTTCATGGATGTACATGCATGACAGAAAACAGGACCTATTGTGACAAACACGTATCATCGCGGAAGTGTCTTTTTTTGTAGTGCAACCTCGCCAGCCGGAGATCTGATCCATCTGGCTATGGAAGATCACATGCATGCGCCTATAAGAGTCGTCGCCTACCCGCGAGACATTTTCCCAGGCCGCCGTGGCGCGGTGGGACATCTCTGCTGCATTCGCGGCGCGGCGGGACATCTCTACTGCTTCCGCGACGCGGCTGGACCAGTCTGATGCATCGACGACGCGATGGGACCTCCGTGCTACTTCAGTGGCGCGGCGGGACCTCTATGCTGCTACTTCCGCGCGGCGGGACATGTCGGTTGCTTTCATGGTGAGGCGGGACATCTCTCGTGCTTCCGCTTCCATGCTCGCCTCTCCCTAGTGGTAAACTCTCTACCCAGAACTCATGCTAGCCATTTCAAACGCAAGGGAAGGATTCTGAATGACTTGTTTGTTTTTGTGGATGAGGAGTTGAGGAGGAATGTGCAGTCATCTTGGCATAGTAGTATTTATAACCGAGTACTAATACGCTCCTAAGTGGGAAACCATTTAGGTTGTGATCGGTGTGAACATTTTTGCAATTAAATATAGCGTGGTAGTAGTAATTTGGAATGTGATGAGACGCAAGCTCAAAATTTATTGACGGTTCTAGTTTCGAAGTGTGGCACTATTCCCGGATGGCGTAACATGGGCACGTGTTCTCGGCCGTGGTGTAGCATATGGCATGGTACTTCTTTTTCTACCACTGTGTACGTGCAATAACTGGCACCATCGGATACATATCTTACGGTTATTGGGGCGTTCGACAGGAATAGCCTCGTGGCGAGCTATAGACTAGTCTTTTTTAGACACAGTACAGCTATCTCTCAGGACTTCTCGCACGCACCATCTCTAGGTCCCTAGGTCGATGCCACCCACATACACTTGTACCCTGAGTTTAGTATGTTATACAGGAAGAGAAGAGGTGCACACATGCACTCGTCCTCTCTCACACACGCATCTGTAGCTACGAATTGTAGTGTTCTCAACCATCCGATTGGATCTATCATAGGTTTCACGTTGCTCCTTGGCCTTGAGATTGAGAAGTTTAAAACACGGAGGCTAAGCTGGAGGCGCGAGGTTTTGGTTAATGTGCAGGTCGCACACGGCACCAACACGACACGAGCTTCGTCTGCCTGGTGCGCAGTCAGGTGAGTTGTCCAAGTATAGACACAACCAGGCCCTCCTTGGTATCTGCGCCTCGACTTATGCGCAGGGAAATTAGGATCGGAGGGAGTACTACTAGTAGTAGTACTACTTTGATGTGTCGCGTCAACTCGCAGAAGTATGCAACACTTCCTGAACAAACAAGCATATACGCTGTTATACTTCTTACCCAAAGGGTCTTTATATCCAACAGACACAAAATATCCGTTCGACTATTGGAAATTACTTTAACTGTTGATCTGATGTCGAAGTAATTGCTGCATTGCCACCAAAACCAACCATCTCTTAAGCTAAAGTAGACCAAGCTAACCCCTATATTAGCATATTACTAAGATAAACAGAAGGCACTGTAGAATCATTTAGGAGGTGGGCTTGCCAATCTGAAAGTGGAGGGACACCATCCCCGACAACCCAGCCTCGGCCAGCAGCTTGGGCAGAACTGTGAAGAAGGTCAGATCCTGCACGGCAACGTCGCCGGGATCCTTGCTGCTTGTCACCTCCATTTCCACCTTGATGTCGTTGGTCCTACCTTTGGGTTCCCCCGGCGGGCCGTTTTCTCACTGCTTGGCCACGTAGTGCGGCAGTGGGGACTCCCCCGCTCTGATGCAGACGACCGACACGGTGATACGCGCGCCGATGTCGAGCACGCTGCTGACCAAGAAAAACGCGCGGTCGTCCTCCTTCGCGAACAGCAAGAGCCATGGCTACGACAGTGACACTTGCAGCTGGAGCACCTTGCCGTACTAGATCATGTGCACGACATGGGATGCACGATGCTGATGTGGTGGGAGAACGTCGGCGGCGGGCCTTCGTAGCTACAGACAGGCACGGGGAATTTGTAGGGAGCAAGCGGACACATGCTCAGGTGATCGGCGAGCTTGTGGTAAGTGACTTAGAGCCCACAACCTTCGTGTGGGCACTCCACCCTCACCAAGGAGAGGATGGCGTCCACCATAGTGTTCTGCACATCGAAGCCACCGCCGTGCTCACACTTCTGGCACTGCCGCTGGTTCCTGGGGCACTCGACGCGGCAGTCCGCGCAGGCCAGGTGCTGTCCCTTACACTGCACAAATCAATCGAACAACACATAAATGAATAAACATGCACCTTGCTCGATCAGCCGAACGAACGAGGTGTATTCAAACCTCATACACTGGAGGCTTCAAGGGGCGGAGGCACAAGGGGTAGTGGAGCAAGGTGAGGTCCATCGAGACCATAGAGAGCTCCATCGTCGGGTCCTGTTTCGTCGGCATGATCTCGCCCTCCTCATGCACAACCATCTCTCGCTTTAGGGCCGGGGCATTACAAAGCTTTACCGTCACATATTCATACTACTTCAAGGTGCATTAAATCAACACATGCAAGTAGCAAAAGGAATGTCATGGCATGCATGCATGCGTTGTAATTAATGCATCGATAAACACAAATTATTGAAATATATCGAGTGCAGTGCTTTGATGTGTCGCGTCAACTCGTACAACAACAAGAAGTTTGATTACAACGCCCTCTCCCTCGCGGACTAAGCTCCGATGCCTTAACCGCACCTGCCTTTGCTTGTATGACAGGTGGGCCACCCACCTATTGGGCCCACCTGTCATGCATGTAAAGGTAGGAGCAGGAAGTCAATGAAGCTGCGTCCCTCCCTCGCCCATGAGCATGGTGGCTGGCAGGACTAGGAGAAGCTTTCGCTACATGCTCTCCCTCCCGCACGCGGTGGACATCTAACAGTTCATTCGGTGTCAGATGGCCAAAAGCATACTGTAGTACTCCACTGCAGTAGTACTCCATCATTGTTCGACTTCCCGAAGAGGCGAAGAGCCAAGCGCGGCCTGGACGCTCGTGTGGCAGTTTCATGTGTAGAGTAGTCTAGGATAGCATGTACCATGCCTCTATGCTTAAAATCGTTGGGGTCGGCTCCATGCTATGAGGCCGTCTCGAAGCATTTTTTATTTAAATAATCTTCTGGCCCTACCTGTCATCCTGGTGATTGTAGTTTGCACGCTCATCTGGTCAAGACAGGAATATAGATTTTAATTTGTGGTGGGGTAAATGTTAGAGGTTGCAGCAAATATATTGTACACTGCGGGTCTTTTAGCCAAGTTTAGAGGCAAGCATGTGGGGCCAGTGCTATGATGTGTCGCGTCAACTCGTACAATGAGGAGAAGCTTGATTTTAGTACTACACGCCTTCTCCCTCGCCCTGCGCGTGGTAGCTCGCAGACGAGGACAGGCTTTTGCTTATACTACAACAAGCTATCCCTCCCACACGTGGTGGACGGAGATGCAGAAGTGGATTCGATACTGTAGAAGTAGTAGTAACATCATTGTTCGTCTTCGAAAGTGAGTTATATCAACTAGAGGGGGTGAATAGGTGATTTTTACAAATTCGTCACTGAGGAATTTCAGGGTGAGGAAATTCCTAAGTCATGAACGACTAGCAACAGAATAAGTACTCAGATGCAATCATAACAGTGCAGTAGCATAGTCATCATGATGAAATGAAAATAAGCACAGAGTACAAGTAGCGTAAACACATGATAGCAGGCTGAAGACAAAGTGACTGAAGAAATAGGATTGAGGAAATTGAGAAAGTCTTCGGTCAAAGTCTTCAAATAGTAACGATCAAGTACTTCAGCATATGAATGAGTAATTGAAAGAGTTGAGGAAATAGAACCAGTAGCTCGGTGAAGACAGTGATTTGGTAGACCAGTTCCAACTAATGTGACAGTTGTATGTCTGGTTGGAGCGGCTAGGTATTTAAACCTGAGGACACACAGTCCTCACCGTATTCTCCTTGAGCTAAGGTCACACAGACCTCGCCCAATCACTCGTGGTAAGTCTTCAGGTGACTTCCAAACCTTCACAGACTCGGTCACTCGGCGATTCACAATTTCCTCTTGGATGCTCTAGACCATGACGCCTAACCGTCTGGAGGATGCACGATCCTCAAAGGTAACAAGCGCCGGTTCCATGTAGGAACAATCTCTTTAGTGATGCTCAATCATTTTGGGTTTGTAGGTGTTTGGGTTTGGGTTTTCCTCACTTGATGATTTTCGCTCAAAGTCCTCGAAGGATGGGATTCTCTCAATGACAAGTGTCAGTTTCTCGCAGAGCAGCCAACCAACTAGTGGTTGTAGGGGGCGGCTATTTATAGCCTAGGGAGCAGCCCGACATGATTAGACATAAATGTCCTTCAATGATATGACCGTTAGGTGGGTAGATATTTTGGGACAGCTAGCGCATAGCATAGCAACGCTCGGAAATTTGTCTATCAAATTCCTCAGGGCTATCATGTTCCTCACTTGTAGGCAATCCGCACTGGAGAATTCCTAACTCCTTAGTCAGAACAAATTCCTCAGAGACTAGAAGATCTTCGTCTCTATCACTGAAGAAATTGACTGAACTGTAAGAGATTTCCAATGGCTTCACTCGAAAGGATTGGGTAGGTGTAGGATTTTGAGATGAGCATCACTTGGAAACTTTTCGTTAGTTTTACCTCGACCCCTTTAACAATACGGTGTTTCCTATGACTCAAGAAAGAGAAAAATGAAACTACGAAAACAAAAGTCTTCATGCTTCATAATCCTCGCATGAATATCAAGTCTTCATGGTCACACCAAATTCTTCACTTTCAAAGTCTTCAGAAAGCCAAAGTCTTCAGTTGAAGACATTCATTTCTAGGGGTCGACTTTCACTGTAAAAATCAAACTCCTCATAGACTTATGGACCTGTGTACACTCACAAACGCATTAGTGTCTTCAATACACCAAAATCACTAAGGGGCACTAGATGCACTTACAATATCCCTGAGGGAGTCCTGGATTAGGGGGTGTTCGGGTAGCCGGACTATACCTTCAGCCGGACTCCAGGACTATGGAGATACAAGATTGAAGACTTCGTCCCGTGTCCGGATGGGACTTTCCTTGGCGTGGAAGGCAAGCTTGGCGATGCGGATATTCAAGATCTCCTACCATTGTAACCGACTCTGTGTAACCCTAACCCTATTCGGCGTCTATATAAACCGGAGGGTTGTAGTCCGTAGGACATCAACTCCATATACAACAATCATACCATAGGCTAGCTTCTAGGGTTTAGCCTCCTTGATCTCGTGGTAGATCTACTCTTGTACTACCCATATCATCAATATTAATCAAGCAGGAGTAGGGTATTACCTCCATCGAGAGGGCCCGAACCTGGGTAAAAACATCGTGTCCCTTGTCTCCTGTTACCATCCGGCCTTGACGCACAGTTCGGGACCCCCTACCCGAGATCCGCCGGTTTTGACACCGACATTGGTGCTTTCATTGAGAGTTCCTCTGTGTCGTCACCTTTAGGCCCGATGGCTCCTTTGATCATCAACAACGATGCGGTCCAGGGCGAGACTTTTCTCCCCGGACAGATCTTTGTCTTCGGCGGCTTCGCACTGCGAGCCAATTCGCTTGGCCACCTGGAGCAGATCGAAAGCTACGGCCCTGGCCATCAAGTCAGGTTTGGAAGCCTAAATTACATGGCAGACATCCGCGGAGATTTGATCTTCGATGGATTCGAGCCACAACCAAGCGCAGCGCACTGTCTCGCGGGGCATGATCTAGCTCTGTCACCGAACAGTATCCCGGAGGCCCCAAACGCACCAGCTCTGACCCTTAATTCGGAGCCAGTTGTGTCAATCGAGGATGAGTGGTTGCACTTCACCTCGGGGGCTGCGATCTCAAAGGCGATCGAGCCGAACGCCGGCCCCACACTCCGCGTGACTCACGACTCCGAGGATCCGGACTCCTCTCCGGACTCCGAACCCCCCGCGCCCCTGCCGATCGAATCCGATTGGGCGCCAATAATGGAGTTCACCGCCGCGGACATCTTTCAGCACTCGCCTTTTGGCGATATCCTGAATTCTCTCAAGTCTCTCTCTTTATCAGGAGAGCCCTGGCCGAACTGCGGTCAGCGAGGATGGGATATGGACGATGAAGAAATTCAAAGCCCACCCACCACCCACCTGGTAGCCACTATCGACAATTTAAACGACGTGCTCAACTTCGACTCCGGAGACATCGACAGCATGGATGACGATGCAGGAGATACCGATGAACCAACGCCCATAGGGCATTGGACAGCCACCTCATCTCACGATGTGTACATGGTGGATACCCCTAAAGGAAGCGACAACAAGGAAAAAGGGGATGGAACGGGAGATCGACCCCCCGAAAAGCAATCAAAGCGTCGGCGTAAACGCCGACCCAAGCCTCGCCTCGATAAAAACCCAGCCATAGAGCAGGACGAGCCGGTAGACGACGAGCAGGCCTTAGAGCAACCGTCCGAACAGGGTAACACAGATAGAGAAACCGAACATCCCTCCTCCGGCGAAAACGGCATTCCGGACGACCTCACGCCAGATAAACCCATGGAGCAGAAGAATCTCCACAAGAGGCTCGTTGCAACTGCACGCAGCCTGAAAAAGCAGAAGCGGAAGCTAAAAACAGCGGAAGATGCACTCCGGATTAGATGGAGCAATACCGCAGATAAATACGGCGACGGTCGCCGCACTAAAAGCTATCCGAAAAGAAAGCTATTGCCTGAATTCGACGAAGAGGCCCTAGAGCCCTCGCATTCAAAAAATAAGAAAGCCACACGGTCGGATAGACGACCCCACAAAACGGCAAGCGGCGCCACACTTAAATCGGCATGCGACCCACCTAAGGATTCACATCATGGCCTAGTTAGGTCCATTTATGGGCCAAGAAAGCAAGCTCTCGTAAGCAATGCAATAAAGCCATCATCAGAATCCGGCACACCCAAATACAGGGGCGCCGCACACCCCCTATGTTTCACCGATGAGGTCCTGGACTATGAATTTCCAGAGGGATTCAAACCCGTAAACATAGAGGCATATGATGGAACAACAGACCCTGGAGTCTGGATCGAGGATTATATCCTCCACATACACATGGCTAGAGGAGATGATCTCCACGCCATAAAATATTTACCCCTTAAGCTTAAAGGGCCAGCCCGGCATTGGCTTAAAAGCCTTCCTGAAAACACAATTGGAAGTTGGGATGAGCTCGAGGATGCTTTCCGAGCAAATTTTCAAGGGACCTATGTCCGCCCTCCGGATGCAGACGATCTTAGTCACATAACTCAACAGCCGGGAGAATCAGCTCGGCAGTTCTGGAATAGATTCCTCGCTAAAAAGAATCAGATAGTTGACTGTCCGGACGCTGAAGCCTTAGCAGCTTTCAGGCATAACGTCCGAGACGAATGGCTCGCCAGACACCTCGGCCAAGAAAAGCCAAGAACAATGGCCGCACTAACAAGCCTCATGACCCGCTTTTGTGCAGGAGAGGACAGCTGGTTGGCAAGGTGCAGCTCCAGCGACCCAAGTACTTCCGAAACTAGGGATGGAAACGGAAAACCGCGACGCAACAAGGACCATCGCCGGACTAAGGAAAAAAGTCCGAAGAGCACGGCAGTCAATGCCGGATTCAAAGGTTGACGACAAAATCAGACAAAACCACCCCTCCAGGATAACAGGGATGATCCATCCAACTTAAATAAAATCCTGGACAGGATATGTCAGATACACAGTACTCCCGGGAAGCCTGCTAACCATACCCATAGAGATTGTTGGGTTTTCAAACAATCCGGCAGACTCAATGCCGAACACAAGGGGCTCGACACACCAAGCGAAGACGAGGACGAACCCCAAGAGCAGAGCACCAGGAAACAAAAGAACTTCCCACAAGAAGTAAAAACAGTGAACTTACTTCACATAACAAAACGTGCGGCGCCCATAAAGGTACGCACCACACGACCTATCCCCAAAGGGTCCCGCCACTGGTTGTCAAAACCAATCATCTTCGATCAGCTAGATTATTCTAGAAATATCAAGAATGCAGGCTGGACTGCCTTGATACTCGATCCAATAATTGGCGGACTCCGGTTTTCAAATGTCCTTATGGATGGCGGCAGTGGACTAAACCTGATATATCAGGATACAATCCATCACATGGGGATAAACCCAGCAAGAATCTGCCGCAGCAAAACCTCCTTTCAAGGGGTAACGCCTGGTCCGGACACCCATTGTATGGGTTTTCTCCGGCTCGAAGTTATATTCGACTCTATCGATAACTTCCGCCGCGAAAAGCTGACCTTCCATATCGTCCCGTTCTCAAGTTGCTATCAAGCACTACTGGGACGCGAAGCTTTCGCCCGCTTTAACGCAATACCGCATTATGCATCTCTCACGCTTAAGATGCCCGGTCCATGAGGCATCATCTCTTTGAAGGGGAAGCACTAAAGTGCGCCTCCCCAAGCGGAGGACTGTGCGGCCGCTTTGACAGCCCCACAGTAAAATGGCCTCACCTGCCAAAAAACTTCGAAATAGGTCATTAAAGACCACGAACGCGGATAGACGAGTTCGGGACAAAATCATCATTGATGCAAGCTTAGTGGCCATATACCCCCACTAGGGGCTCCATGCATATACAATAAGAGACAATAAAGATCAATTTTATATATTTTACTTTATACTTTGTTTATTTTAAACTTTTGTTCGGCACGACCCGTTTTCAACTCAGTTCCTCTCTTTTACAGATGAACGTCGTGCGGCGCCCGCCCAGGATACGACACAATGGAGACACAGGCGCAGACGTGCAGTAGGGACCCGTCCTAAAGGATTCTTTTTAGATTAAGACCCTGCGTAAACCTTTTTTACTGTCTCTTGTTGCTACACATCCCCTGGTTTTTTTCTGATATAACCAAAGGAGGAGGCTGGCGTCTTGGCATGTGGCCACATCAGAATTTTTGCACGTACCTGGACACTAGGGGCTTTTTTTAATAAAGAGTGTTGTTTCGCCCGCACTCATAAAGACCGAACACCTTAGGGAGTGTTCGGCGTCGCGAGTTTTGGCATTATATGCATCAGCTCCGAATCATGTCTTTGGTCAAATGTTGGGTTGCCCGGCTCCTGAGTTCGGCTACCTTACATTCCGCTCTATCGGCTAAGGTAGCACCAGGAGAACTACTGCGATTGTGCCCCGGTTCGGCCGGGCGAGCACCTCAGTAGAGAAAGCCGAAAACTGACTGTCATGATGTAGCGTGAGACTGGTCAGCCACTCGATGACCTATCAGAATCTATCGGATTCCTCCGCTTTAACGAAGGGCCGCTTCCCAGTCAGGCACATACGCGCCCCGAACTCGGGCGAGCGCAGTCGCCACCAAGGGGCTACCTAAATAGTCTCACTGTCAAGCTCCTATGGCTAAGTGAAAGTGTTAAAGCATTATAGTACGGTTGCCTGGCCCGCTGCGCTATCACCTCCTTTGTAGGACCAAGACGTTGGGTTAAGTGTGAAAATGCGTCTTCTGCGAGCACCCCCGCACTATGTGCGTGGGGGCTGAAGCCAACGACTGCCATCTTTCAGATTTTGTATATATATATATCTTAAAACGGCCGCACAGGAGGTGTTCCCAATACTTGAAGGCACAAGTATAAAAAGGCCACTATAGTTTATCAAAATATTACTTTATAATTACATATGCTATGATAACATAGCATCTTTCGAGCACTGCGTCTCTATTACACGAGCGCCTTCAGGGACTTCCTGAAAATAGTGCTCAGAGGGTACTCGGCTTTTGTCCGAATCTCGGGACGCAACAACGGTGGTCTCCATCTCTGCCCAGTATGTCTTGACACGGGCAAGAGCCATCCTTGCGCCCTCTATGCATGCTGACCTCTTCATTGCATTAATATGCGGCACCGCGTCAAGGAATTGCTGCACCAAGCTGAAATAACTCTTCGGCTCCGATCTCCCTGGCCACAGATGACCCATGACGTACTTCATGGCGAGTCCGAACAACCTATTCAGTTCGGCCCATTGAGCCAAACGATCGTCCACTGCCAGTGGACGCTCTGGATTGTGAAACTGCAACCAGAAAAGCTTTTCCACTTCGCGATCTTTTTGATCTCAAAAGTGTTCGGTCGCATCAGCAGCACTCGCTGCCAAATCCAGATAGGTATCCGCCACACTCCACATCCGGTCCAACGGAGCAAACCTCGGATCGCAAAATTTCCTTCGCAGCATAAAGGGCTTTCCAGCCGCAATCTGTTCGGCCTGACGCAGCTCCTCCTTCGCAGCTCTCATCGCAGAGCACACATCCTTGGCATTGGCAATGGCCTTCTCTAAGTCCGTCTGTTTCGCCTGGTCTTCTTTCTCAAGAAGTCTGCAACGGTCTGCAGCACTCTTTAACTTTTCGGCCATCTCGACCATCTCTTCCTTGCTTCGGCAATGAGCAGCCTGTTCGGCTCTCAGCTCTTCAAGGGCTTTCTTGGCAGCCGCATCACTTTCTCTGGCTTGTTCTTTAGCTCGGGCAAGTTTTGCCCTAAGACTCTCCACGGCGGCCGCACCATCTGCGTCAAGCACACACATCGTAAGACACTAGCATAAAACTCTTCTTACCTGATGCTGCCCGAGGAATTACATACCTTGAGCCTCATCAAGCCGCTTGTTGACAAGCGCGATGTCAGCATCTGCCACGTCTAGTTGCCGCTTTAGTTCGGCAAAATCATCATTTCGGCTCGATTCCGGACACCCTGCCGCCTACATTCAAAGGCGACATCTTAGACCTGGGATTATGATCCTCCGCGTGCCGTCATTTATTGACGACGCGCAGAGTCTCAGGGGCTACTATCTACACAGGGCGCATCTTATTCATGCGCAACTGACAAAAGTGTACATTATCTAATGTACCTCAAAACCCGTCAGTAAACTTTTGACGGCCTCATGCAATCCGCTCTCTGCGGATGAGATCCTTTCAATCACCGTGCCCATCAATGCACGGTGCTCCTCCGAGATAGAAGCTCGCCCCAGCAGAATCTTTAGCTCCTCCGGCCGAGCACCAGACGGTGCCGGACTTGTCCCACGACCTCTTTCGAAGGCCGGACGCGGAGAACCTCAGGGGGCCACATAGCTATCTTCTGCCCCTGCCGGATTCGGAGAAACCCTCCGCGACGACACCTCAGGGTCGCCCGCCTCGCTAGGCGGCACGGCAGGGGGAGGCGTCCCGCTCTCCATCATCTCCGGAAGGAGATCCCCCGAAGACGAGCTCTGCTGAGAAGGGCTGAGGTCCGAGCTACAAGGTAAAAATTCGGTTAATCTTCTCAGATATAAATCAAGGATTTCCCTCATCCCTCAAAAGGAAAATCTTTCTCTACTTACGGCTCGCTGGAGGGCTGATCCCCTTGAGGGCGTAGTCCGGCCGAGGAACTCCCCGGCGTCGGACCCTCTGACGAGGATTTTTCCCCCGCTTCGAGGCCATGGTTTCCGGGTCGTCAGAGGCGGCTCTCTTCTTCCCCTTAGGAGAGGAATTGTCGATTCCTCCCTTCGGAGCAGCCTCCTTCGAGGAGGCCATAGTTTCCTTGTCCTCCCCCTTGCTTCCCTCCAAAGGCATTATCTCCAGCATCCTGACCAGCACGGGATCCGGCCTGGTTTCAGGAAGGGGAGCCGGACACCTGATCAGCTTTGCCTTCGCTATCCACTCCTGTTTAAAAGGACGACTCTTTTAGGGGCAAGTTTATGACAATTATACGGATAGAAGGTCCGGGCACAAGGTTTCTTACTTGAGTATCCGGGCGATTGCAGCTTAGGCCTGTGTCCTCGGTTAAATCCAGACACATCTCTTGTGATTCGAAGAACAGTTTATACATCTCCGCGGGCGTTGCGCCCATGAAATTCTGGAGAGCTCATGGTCCCTCTGGATTAAACTCCCACATGCGAAGGGAGCGACGTTTGCCGGGCAATATTCGATGAATCAGCATGACCTGTGTCACCTTGACCAGGCTGAGGTCTCCTTCCAAGAGATCCTTAATGCGACCCTGTAACAAGGGCATGTCTTTGGGCAAACCCCAATCTGACCCTCTGTTGACCCATGACGCTAGCCGTGGTGGGGGACCCGAGCGAAAGGCAGGAGGCGCCACCCACTTGGTGCTCCGGGGAGCGGTGATATAAAACCACTCTCGTTGCCACAAGCCTAGCTCCTCTTGAAAAGAGCCCTCGGGCCATGGAGCATCAGCATTTTTGCTTATAACAGCGCCTCCGCACTCTGCGTGCCATCCCTTGATCATCTTCGGCTCCACTTTGAAGGTCTTGAGCCATAATCCGAAGTGAGGGGTAACACGGAGGAACGCTTCACACACGACAATAAACAAGGAGATATGGAGGATGGACTCCGGAGCTAAGTCATGGAATTCCAGCCCGTAATAAACCAGCAGTCCCCTCACAAAGGGATCCATTGGGAAGCCCAACCCCCGAAGGAAGTGAGACATGAACACCACGCTCTCACCGGGCTGGGGACTGGGAATGACCTGCCCTTGAGCAGGCAACCTATGCGAAATTTCACCGGTCAGGAATTTAGCCTCCCTCAACTTTAGTATGTCCTCCTCCGTGACGGAGGAGGGCGTCCATCGGCCTTGAAGGTCAGAACCGGACATCGTCGAAGGTCCGAAGCGCCTGGAATCTGGAGCCTAGGGTGTTGGAACTCGAGGCGACGGGCGAACTCGCTTGAGATTGAAAAAAGGAGTATGGCCTTGGTCTCTTTATAAGAGGTTGAATACCAAGAGCCCTCCCTGTAACCGTTTGGGACTCGTCTTTAATCGAGGAAACGTGCTAACGGGCACGGTTGGGTTACCCACGTCCGTATTGATGAGAGTCCCGTAAAAGGGGGTACACGATCTCTGCTTTGACAAGACGTGCCAAGGAAACCGCCTCACAAAACGTGCTGAGGTGGAAAAGTAAAAACGATTCGAGTAAAGGACTTGGCGGTAGTGTGATGATGCACTGCGGAATACGTGAGCAGATTTGATTTGTGTTAATATTATTCTCTCTATGGCAATATGTGGAAACTTACTTTGCAGAGCCGGACACTACTCTTGGTGTTTACAATCTTCTATGAAGGACTTGGAGGAGGAACCCGCCTTGCAATGCCGAAGACAATCTGCGCGCCGGACTCATCGTCATTGAAGCCTGGTTCAGGGGCTACTGAGGGAGTCCTGGATTAGGGGGTGTTCGGGTAGCCGGACTATACCTTCAGCCGGACTCCAGGACTATGGAGATACAAGATTGAAGACTTCGTCCCGTGTCCGGATGGGACTTTACTTGGCGTGGAAGGCAAGCTTGGCGATGCGGATATTCAAGATCTCCTACCATTGTAACCGACTCTGTGTAACCCTAACCCTATCCGGTGTCTATATAAACCGGAGGGTTGTAGTCCGTAGGACATCAACTCCATATACAACAATCATACCATAGGCTAGCTTTTAGGGTTTAGCCTCCTTGATCTCGTGGTAGATCTACTCTTGTACTACCCATATCATCAATATTAATCAAGCAGGAGTAGGGTATTACCTCCATCGAGAGGGCCTGAACCTGGGTAAAAACATCGTGTCCCTTGTCTCCTGTTACCATCCGGCCTTGACGCACAGTTCGGGACCCCCTAATCGAGATCCGCCGGTTTTGACACCGACACTCCCCCTTTTGGTGATAAACATATGAAGTGTAATTGCTGATATTGAGGAATTTGAATGCAAGATATAGAAGAACTCCCCCTGAAGAAGTGTATATGTGAGGAATTTGCTTTGAATAGGAAATGCACATTGTAGAGTGGAATCATGGAGATCTCCCCCTATATCTTGTAATTCATACACGCATTTAACATATGATATGAAGAATTTGAAATGCATGATGAAATATGGTGTCTGATGTAATTCAACATGCGTGCATTAACATATATGAGGAAATAGCATGCAGAAAAATAGAGCAAAAGTATCAGAACACCATCGGACTATAGTTTACAACTTGATCCAACAAATACTTTAGAAGAACGAGAGTTGTAACTTAGCAAAAAATGCCCATATAATGTAGACCCGCTTGAAGACTAACTCAAATCCCCCCTTTGTCATCGAATGAACAAAAGGGACGAAAAATGAGGACTAACACCCCTGTCGAACTTCAAGAAGTCGATGGAGGAGCGCCAGCGTTGTTGGGGTCGTTCATTGATGTAGGGACTACCATAGTGTCGTTTAAATCTTCAACTTCATCTGTCTCGCGCGATGAAGAATACAAGCTGGCCACCAAGTGAGGAACTTTGACCTTCTTGAATTTCATCGAAGGCGGCTGAGACCAGTCAAAGTCCTGCTTGAAGCCCATCTGCTTGAGATCTTCATCACCATAGAGGTGAGACAATAAAGCCCAAGTGCGATCAAAAACTTCATGCAAGTAGTAGTGGTTCTTCTTCATAGTGTTTTGCGTGATTGTCATGTTCTGAAAATTGAACCAAACTGACGCTTGACCCACTTGTGATTGCGATCCACCTTCTGATGAAGACCGAGGAGAAGCTCACGATTAGTCATCACTCTTGGAGCAGCGGCTTGAGGATATTTCTTTGAAGCATTTGCGGTAGTGTCATGTGTAGCAGAGTCATCATTGGTGGAATAAGATGCAGCTTTGTGAAACTGTCCATCCAATGGGCGAGTGCCTTCATCGATAACATCAGCCTTGCCCTTCTCATCAGCTGAGGAAATAGTCCTTTTGAGGACTTCAATCGGGGGCAAGTAGCTGAGATGATTTTGACAATCAACCTTGTAGTTGATTGAAGACCTTGATCTGATGAATCTCATGATCCAGGGAGCGTAAGGCTTCAACTCAAATGGTGACAGAGCTACATTTGCCAAAGTCCCCATGAAGAAATCATGGTAGTTGATAGGAATGCCATGTATGATGTTGAAAAGCAAATTCTTCATGATGCCAACAACTTCTTTATCATCAGAGTTGCGGCCCTTGATTGGACTGAGGGTTTTGGTCAATATCTTGTAGATAGTCCTTGGCACATAGAGAAATTCCTTGACGAGGAATTTGGTTCTTGGAGCTTGGCCTGGCTTCAAAGGCTTCATCAACACTTGCATCAGATGATTGGAGAGCTCAGGTTCATCATAGATGCGCCTTGCACCTTCAGTGGGCGGACTGACTGGGACGACATGAAGCAATTCAGAGGCCGGAGCTTTGTTGTGAGTAGTTTCAGTCTCCAGCACCCATGAATTGACATCTTCAACATTTCCTATAATGTGCAGTGTGGCAAAGAATTGAAGAATGAGTTCTGCATTCCAATCGCAGATGTCGGTGCAGAGGTTGAGTAGCCTAGCATCATGAAGAACACTAAGGACTGGGTTGAAGCACGGTAGATACTCCATATCAACATGAGGAATTTGCTGATGGTCAAAGATCTTGTCCTTACCAAACAACAACGAGGAATAGAAGTTCATCTGGCTAGCAGTCCAAAAACGCTTGCATTGAAGACGAGCAGAGTCCTATGGATTGTAGTCATTGAAGAAAATGTGCTCAGCAAAGAAGTCATTAGACTTGAACTTCTGCTTCTTGGAGTGAGGATTCTGGGGCTTGGGCTGAAGATTTCCAGTTGATGTCTTCATCAGCCTCTTGAATCACGGTCTCTGGAGCCACAGGCTGAGGAATTTCAGTGGTAATTTCTTCAGCAGCCTTGGCCTCCATTTCTTCAGCAACATTTTCAGTAGCGCTAGTGGCTGGAACTTCTTCAGGAATAGACAGAAGTGAAGCTTGATGTCCTTCAGAGCCCGTATGAATTTTTTCAGTCTGGACAGGGGACTGAGGAATCTGTTGTAGAGGGGTGAACAGTGGTGAATTGGGGTGATGACTTTCCCAGTAGTCATCATTCAGAATCAGTGTTGTACACCCAATGTACACATCTTCATCTTCATCATCTATTTCTTCAACGCCCGCCTCTTCAGCTGTGACTAAGGCATGGGCGATGATACCAGTGGAGTTGAAGTGATATTGTCCACTTCAATTTCTTCATCAATCTACTCTGACGTAGCAGCAGAAGGATCTTCTTCATCAGATTCACTTGGAATCACATATTCCTCACCAAAGGGAATAATCTCCTTTGATGGCATGCTTGGTATGGGAACTACATCTATGGGATTTTCAGAAGAGCTTGTCAAAGTCTTCACTTTCTTTGGAGCTGAAGACTCTGAGGAAGCAGATGATTTCCTTTTCTTCACTGTTGCTCGCTCCGCGGCCTTGGTTTTCTTCAATTAGGATGCAGAAGGAAGGTTGATGCTTATCTGTGCTGGAGGAGCAGAGGAAATTGGTGCAGTTTCTTCAGGCACAACTAATGCAGTTTCCCTGGCTTGTTCAGTTTCTTCAGGCGCAGTAGCACATGCTTCAAATGGCCTGGCTTGTTCTTCAGGCGCAACACTAGAGGTTGCCCTGGCAGTTTCTTCAGCGGCTGGAATTTCTTCATCGGTCCTGGTGCTCTCATTTTCTTTAGTAGCATGATTTTCATCAGCGGTGCTGGCATGTTCTTTAGTAGGCTGAGCAGATACTTCAGCCTGAGGAATTTCATGTTGCGTTGGGGCTGCAACATTTGAGGTGAATCCCTTGGCCAGCTTGACAAATCTGACTTTGGCTCCCAGCTAGTCATCATAGTATCGGCCAAATTCATCACTAAGACCCTTGATTTCTGATTGCAAAGCTACAAGGTCATCAGGTGATAGCTTAAAAACATTTTGCTTCAGAAAGCGCTCTTTCTTGTACTGAGCTTTCTTCACCCTCCTCCCCTGTTCAAATTTCCATTTTTCCTCATCAATGAAGGTCGTCAACACATGACTTTGGCTAGGAGTGAGGTTCAACTCTGGCAAAGGAGTGTTGGGGTCCTTATGCCATAGGTCGATGAAGTCTAGGATCAACTTGGGATTCAGCATCAATGGTACATTATTGCCTTTGGCTCTAGCGGCCCTGTGTTGTTTGTCTCTGATGATTTCAGCTAATTCCTCATCATCAGCTTCGTCTTCACTCGACGACACTTGGAAGGCAACCTGCTTCTTGTGAGGACTTGGCCTTGTGCCTCGTCCAGCAGTGGCCTTTTTCTTCAGCAAGGTGGGGCCTATTGAGGACTAAGGAGGAGCTGAAGAACTTGTAGATGCTCCTGAAGCAATTGAGATACCAGTTGTCCTTTGGCATGAGGCGAGATGCGCAGGTGCTGAGGATTTTGCAGTAGCTTAAGGTTTTGCAACAATGGGAACTGGAGCTGCTTGAGGAATATGCCGTGAGGGCTTTGATGAGCTTGACCATGAGGGCATTGCTGAGGAACTAGGCTTGTGCGCAGGCTTCTTGTGCATAGCCTTCTTAGGCTTGCTAGCAGAGGCCTCAGCAGCGGCAGCAGCAGAGTCTTCATTGAATTACCTCACTGCTTCCTTGGCCATTTTGGCCAACTTGGCTTACCGTTTGGCCCATTCATCTGGATAGTCCTCACCGCGCTTGAGGCTAGTAGGATCAGCTTCTTGGCCTGGTGCCAATGGAGGTCTTGGGCAAGGAGGGTGTAAGGCGAATTTCTTCATGTATTTTGGAGTTACATATCTGTACTCCCTCCATTCCCATGCCCATATCCTTTCGATCCTCTGTATGCGCACCTTGCGCTGATTCTTGTTTTCCTTGCCATGTTTGGCTTCATTAGGAGTGCAATATTCCTCATAGATGTCATTTGGGATCTCAAAGGCAGTATTCACTTCTGGTCTCTTGCCTCCCTTCTGAGGTCTCTTACCATCATCCATTTTCTTTAGCTGAGGATTTTGAACAATAGAATTCTCTGAAGAGGTATGCAATTTTTCTTCGAGGAACGCTGCAAATGAGTTAAGTTGATGAGAACCTAGTGATTGAGCAGCGGACATGTGTACCTGTGAACAGAGTATATGTGCGAAGAATTTGGAGAGGTCACACGCGTTCTTAGAAGTTTTCCAAAAGAATCAAGTTTGAGGAATTTGACCAAGAGTGTCTTGAGGAATTTCAGTAAGCAGTCTTTGACTTAGTCCAGAGTTGTATAGATTGAAAATCCACAGAATTGAGTAATCTTGAAGAGAAAACGTTGCTTAGAGAAACAAATGAAGAAACAGATGCATGTGTGGTGTTTAGGAGTGTGGAAATTGAGGAATAAGCACCTTTTGAAGATTTTGTGGAAATCATCAGAATCAACAAGGGCAACAAAAATAGATTTTATTTACCCTTGACGAAGAACACGACGAACTGGGAATTGTAGATGGGAAGTTCGTCCGTTTAGATCTTCCACGCCCTAACTTGGTGGCGGAAGACAACTACGGTGGCGGCGGAGTGAAGATTTCCGCGGCTGGCGTGAGTACGACGGTGATGAGGTCGAGGCAGTGAAGCTCTTCCTCACTGGCAACGATGGAAGTAGCGGCGACGCTAGGTCAGAGAGCTTGAGCGAGGGGAGTAAGGTAGATCTGTAAGTGCATCTAGTGCCACCCCTAGTTGGTTTTGGAGTATTGACGACAAACCTAGTTGAGGGACTAATGTGTTTGTGAGAATTGCAGGATAACACAGGTAGAAGTCCCTCATTGATTCGGTTTTCCTACCAGAGATGACCCCTAAAAATGTATGAAGACATTGATGTCAAAGGTGGTATATGAAGATATTCACATTGAAGACTATGACAAGAGAAGACATCGCATGAAGCCTATGGAGCTCGAAGACTTAGATCTTTCGTAGTTCTTTTTCTTCTTCTTTGTTGAGTCATAGGAACCACCGTACTGTTAAGTGGGGTCCAAGAGAACCATTCAGAATGACTGAAGTGATGCTTAACCAAAACCTATGTCTTCGAGTGAAGACTATGAGAGCGAATCTTGTCCAGAGTCGGACAAGTCAGCTTTGCTTGTAGCCCAAGTAAAGTTGCCGTGTGAGTTTGAAATCTGACCATTGGAACACGTGTCAGTTCCTTAGTGACCCAGGGTCATTTCGGACAAATCAGGTCGGGTTGCCTAGTGGCTATAAATAGCCCACCCCCTACAACCAAAAATGGTTGGCTGCTCAGAGTTAGTATACGGCTTTTGTCGTTTGAGAGCAACCCACCTCGAAGCTTTTGAGAGAGAATTCCTTGCGAGGATAAAGCCCTAACCACCCAGAGCCAAAGAGAATTAGGCATCACTTAAGTCTTCTTGTCTGTGTGATCTGAAGACTTATTACACTTGAGGACTGTGAATCCTCCAGCCGGTTAGGCGTCGCGTTCTGAGCATCCAAGAGACATTGTGGATTGCCGGTGAACGAAGTCTGTGAAGGTTTGGGAGTCTACCTTGAAGACTTACCAGAGTGATTGGGCGAGGTCTGTGTGACCTTAGCTCAAGGGGAATACGGTGAGGACTGGGTGTCCTGAGCTGCGTGTTCAGGACTGGGTGTCCGGGACTGTGTGTCCTCAGGTTTAAATACCTAGCCGCCCTAACCAGACGTACAGTTGTCACAGCAACTGGAACTGGTCCAACACATCATTGTCTTCAACGAGTCACTGGTTTCATCCTTCCCTTCTCTTTACGTACTGTTACTCCTTGTGAAGTCATTGTATGATTGCACTATCTTTTATCTTCACTGAGTGACTACATGTTCTGTTTGGCTTCATAATATCTTCCTACCTGATCCTTACTACATTGCTGCTATTAGTCATTGTGCTTTCACTCTATTGAATACTTGACTATGGCTTGCCTAGTGTAGTCTACCTTCTGCTGTAGGGTAATAGGTTTATTTCTATCGTTTGTCTTCATAACTTCCACGTTTTGAAGACTTTCATAAAAATCGCCTATTCACCCCCCTCTAGTCGATATAACGCACTTTCAAGATCGGGGTAAATGCAGTCTGAGGAGGGTAGGGGTATTTATAGACAAGGTGAAAAACCGCTCGCCCGAGGAAATTGGACGAACGTGCCCCTGACCCTTCTCATCCTAGCGACATTTGTCACCCACACAAAGTGAGGTGGAGATCGTGTGAGATCGTGGGTGAATATAATAATCTTATTGTGGGATGTGGAACGGTTTGAGCAGCAAAAAGCCGAAAATTCAGATAAGAAAATTTTAAAGTTTCATTCGCAAATTCTTCAGCTGACAAGCACATAGTGAAGATTTTGAATGGTTTTCAAATAGAACACACATGAAGAATTTGTGAACAGATTAGGTTGAGTTTAGCATAGAGGGGGAAGGGTCCGAGCACATTCACTTAGCAGAAAAGTCAACTTGAAGAATTAGCAATAAGTGAATGTTGTAGAGGACTGGAAACTCAAATATATATAGCCAATGAAGAACACAGTCGAAAAGAGTGAAGACTATGAAAAGTTGAAGAATTGAACAACTAAGGAATTACATAACTGAAGAAAAACTCAACTTGAAGATTTTCAACTTTTGTTGGTGACGTGACCCACCGTATAAGAATGATGATTACAGACGCCGTGTACAATTGTCGTAGGGATCTAAGAATCAAATTTTTCGTTAATTTCTTCACACTTAGAGGGTTAGTCTTCATTGATTGAAGAAAAACGTTACTTCGTGTGTTGCACATCTAAGTCATCAATTTTGCATAAGTGTTAGGATGTCTGTCCTTTTCAAAGAACATTCGAAGATTCTAAGATATTTAGCTCACACCGCAACTTGCTAAATCTCATCTCATCCAAGGGCTTTGTGAAGATATCGGCTAGCTGTTCTTCAGTCTTCACGTGCTCGATAGAGATGTCGCCCTTCAACACATGATCTCAAGAAAATGATGACGAATTTGGATGTGCTTTATCTTCGAGTGCTGAACTGGGTTATGAGCAATCTTGATGGCACTCTCATTGTCATAGTAGAGTGGCACATTCTTCACACTAATGCTGAGTCATTGAGGGTTTGTGAAAGGACATGTGGTGCCCCCATGTGTGGTTTTCGTAATTGATGACATTCTCTATGGACTAATGGTTGCATTGAGTTATATTTGAAGGATTTGTCCATAGGCTTTTCTTGAAGTCCATGTGTTGGTTTCAAGGAGTTTATGAGTTGACCAAGGTGCTATTAAGGAATTATCCAAAGATTGGTCATGTGAGTGTTGAGCTTATTGCAAGCATGTCTTGAATAAGAAGAAGAGTGTGTCATTCATGTCTACCTTCAAGACATCATCCAAATGAAAAGAGTTGGAAAGATTCAAGATTGATCAAGACTAAGTCAAGAGTGAATTATCCAAAGACATCATCCAAGGAGTTTATGAGTTGACCAAGGTGCTATTAAGGAATTATCCAAAGATTGATCATGTGAGTGTTGAGCTTATTGCAAGCATGTCTTGAAGAAGAAGAGTGTGTGATCATTCATGTCTACCTTCAAGACATCATCCAAATGAAGAGAGTTGGAAAGATTCAAGGATCAAGACTATGTCAAGAGTGAATCAAGACACAAAGCGTACAAGATGTACCGAGGGATCAAGTGATCCCATGGTATGGTAAGCATTATCCATTACGCTTTGTGTACTAACCCATGGTATTCGTGAGAGTTCTTTGTGGGGTTAGGTTGCAGTGTGCAAGTTCAAGCGGAGCATCACGAAGAGATCATCCTTGAAGTTTGCCATCCATTGTGGTGTCAATGGACTTGTGAAGATGTGCCAAAGAGCGGCTCACCCATAGTAGAGTATGGGGGAGCAAACATCTAGTCTTCATCAAGCCAACACAATCAAGAAAGGTGGTCCAACTTGAGGGAGTCAAAATCATCATCATCTAGCTCAAGTGGACTATGTGCAAGGCAAAGGTTTCCCTTGATAGGTTCTCTATTTTACCGGTCTCATGGTGGTAGTTTGAAGACCAGGTTATAGGATCGATTGCCGTACTATCAAGGGGGGCTCTCAAGTGAGTAGCTTGATCTTATCGTTCGTAGAGAGCTCAAACCATTGCATGCTTGCATCATCTTTCTTGGTTCTTGTTTGGTTTTCTCCTTGTGAGATTTGGAGCTTATGGTCATCTTCTTGACAAGCTCGAGTTCATCAAAAACCGAGTTCACATGCTTCTTCTATTGCATTTTCGGCGTTGGAGGTTTTACCAGTCTTATTCGAGGAAGGGCTCTCACCATTTTCTTATGGGCATTTTCTTATTTCCTTATTATTTTTATTTCTATCAAGTTTGTGTTAGCCCTTGTCGCTAGCTTTCCAACAAACTTGGTTTCGTTCAATTCAGAGTCCATCTGCAGAAGTTGTGTCAGTTTTGGTGCCCTTAAAAAGGCTGCTGCGGTACTACCACTCATGGGAGCGGTACTACCGCTTGGAGGGGATGTAATTTTTTACTACCACTCTTGGGAGCGGTACTACCGCTTGGAGAGGTACTACCGTGGCTATTTCTGTGGCTACTTCTGCTCCGGACCAAAAACTCGTCATAAGTCCAGCGGTGGTAGGCACGGATGTATTTTTTTTACTACCGCTCACAAGTAGTAGTACCGCTACCCTTTGAGGTAGTACCGCTACCCCTAGCGGTAGTACCATGAGGGTCGAGCGGTAGTTCCACTCTGTGCGGGCTATGAGCATAACGGTTGGATTTTCCCCCTCCTATAAAAGGGGGTCTTCTTCCCCAATGAACCTTATCCTTTGAGCTTGTGTTCTTCCCCCATTGTTGACCTTCTTCGAGCTTGCTTTCTCTCAATCCCTCCAATGATTCTTGCTAGTTCTTGAGGGAAAAGAGAGAGGAGATCTAGATCTACGTTTCCACCAATCACTTTCTCCTCTATGTGAAGGGAACCCATTGGATCTACATCTTGGAGTTCTTCGTGTTCTCTTCTTCATTCTTCCTCTCATTTGGGAGAGAAGTACTTGGGCACTCCGTGTGCCCTTGCCATTGCATTTGGTGCATCGGTTTGAGTTCTCCATGGTGATACGTGGAAGTTACAAGTTGAGAAGCTTGTTACTCTTGGGTGCTTGGTACCCTTGAGCTTGTTCCTCTTGGGTGCTTGGGCGCCCTAGACGGTTGGTGGTGTGCGGAGCTCAATCATAGTGGTGTAAAGCTCCGGGCAAGCGTCGGGGTCTCCAATTAGGTTGTGGAGATGCCCCGAGCAATTTGACGGGTACCGATGACCGCCCCCAAGGGTTGCCAAAGTGTACAGGTTCGGCGACCGCCCCAAGGGTTGCCATTTGTACGGGTTCGGTGACTGCCCTCGAGGGTCCCTTGGTGGAATCACGACATCTTGCATTGTGCGAGGGCGTGAGGAGATTACGATGGCCCTAGTGGCTTCTTGGGGAGCATTGTGCCTCCACACCGCTCCAAACAGAGATTAGCACCTGCAAGGGTGTGAACTTCAGTATACATCGTCGTCTCCGTGTGCCTCAGTTATCCCTTACCCGAGCCCTTTACTTATGCACTTTACTTTGTGATAGCCATATTGTTCTTTGTCATATATATTGCTATCACATAGTTGCTTATCTTTCTTAGTATAAGTTGTTGGTGCACATAGGTGAGCCTAGTTGTTTTAGGCTTTGTGCTTGACAAATTAACCGCTAGGTTTATTCCGCATTTGTTCAAGACTAAACCGTAATTATTTTAAAGCGCCTATTCACCCCCTCTAGGTGACATCCATGATCTTTCAGTTTGCTTCATCCATAGCAATTGAGCACAACACGAACCAGCAGCAATGTACTCAGCTTCAACAGTAGAGAGTGATACGCAGTTCTGGTTCTTCGAGGACCAACATACTAAGGATCGTCCAAGGAAATGGCATGTGCCTGATGTTGACTTGTGGTCCACACGATCACCAGCATAGTCAGAGTCAGAATATCCAATGAGATCAAAAGCCGAGCCCTTGGGATACCATAATCAAAGTGTTGGAGTGTGAGCTAGATATCGAAGAATATGCTTCACAAACTTATGGTTTGATTCCTTCAGTGTAGCTTGAAAATGGGCACACATGCAAACACTAAGCATAATATCTGCCTAGATGCACATAGATACAATAAAGAGCCAATCATGGAGCGGTATACCTTTTGATCAAAGTCAATACCATTTTCATCAGTGCATAGATGGCCATTTGTGGGCCTAGGGATTTTGACGCCTTTGCAATCTTGCATGCCGAATTTCCTCAACACATCCTTGAGGTATTTCTCCTGAGATATGAAGATGCCATTGCACTGTTGACGAACTTGAAGACCTAAGAAGAATTTCAAATCTCCCATCATAGACATTTGATACTCCTCACTCATCATATAGGTAAATTTGTTAGTGTAACGTTGGTTAGTACAACCAAAGATAATATCATCAACATAGATTTGGCACACGAATAATTTAGCATCATAGGTTTTGGTGAAAAGAGTTGGGCCAAGTGAACCGGGTTTGAAGCCTTTCTTCATGAGGAATTCCGTCAAAGTATCATACCACGCCCGAGGGACCTGTTTGAGGCCATAGAGGGCCTTATTGAGTCTGAAGACTTTGTCAGGATGCTTTGGATCTTCAAAACCTGGGGGTTGAGCAACATATAATTCTTCCTCAAGCTTACCATTGAGGAATGCACTTTTCGCATCCATTTGATATAAGATGATATTATGATGGTTAGCATAAGCAAGAAAAATGTGAATAGCCTCAAGTCTAGAAACATGTGCAGAAGTTTCATCGAAATCAATTCCTTCAACCTGTGTGTAGCCTTCAGCTACAAGCCGTGCCTTATTCCTCACCACAAGGCCATTTTCATCTTGCTTGTTGTGGTAGATCCATTTGGTGCCGATGATATTGTGCTTGCGTGGGTCTGGTCGTTTGACAAGTTACCAGACATTGTTGAGCTCGAATTGATGTAATTCCTCTTGCATTGCTTGAATCCACTCAGACTCCAGAAATGCCTGTAACGCCCTCGATGCGGCTATATCTCCCACGTGTCGAAGCACGACTTAGAGGCATAACCGCATTGAAAGCAATGTCGCAAGTGAGGTAATCTTCACACAACCCATGTAATATAATAAGGGAAAGAGATACATAGTTGGCTTACAATCGCCACTTCACACAATTACATGAATAAAACATTACATCATCCAGATACAATCAAGGTCCGACTATGGAACCAAAATAAAAGAAGAACCCCAAATGCGACAAAGGTCCCCGATCGACCCCAATTGGGATCCACTACTGATCAACTAGAACGAAACAACATAAAGGACAAGATCTTCATAGAGCTCCTCCTTGAGCTTGGTTGCATCATCTGCAAGGACTTATCGGCACCTGCAAGCTGGTTTTGGAAGTATCTGTGAGCCACAGGGACTCAGCAATCTTGCACCCTCGCGACCAAGACTATTTAAGCTTATGGGTAAGGTAAAAGTAAGAGGTGGAGCTGCAGCAAGCGACTAGCATATATGGTGGCTAACATACGCAAATGAGAGCGAGAAGAGAAGGCAAAGAACGGTCGATGAAACTATGATCAAGAAGTGATCCTAAACAACCTACGTCAAACATAACTCCAACACCGTGTTCACTTCCCGGACTCCGCCAGAAAGAGACCATCACGGTAACACACGCTGTTGATTCATTTTAATTAAGTTAAGGTTCAAGTTATCTACAACCGGACATTAAAAAATTCCCATCTGCCCATAACCGCGGGCACGGCTTTCGAAAGTTCAAATCCCTGCAGGGGTGTCCCAACTTAGCCCATGACAAGCTCTCACGATCAATGAAGGAATAGACCTCCTCCCGAGATGTTCCGATCAGACTCGGTATCCCGGTACAACAAGACATTTCGACAGGGTAAAACTAAACCAGCAACACCGCCCGAATGTGCCGACAAATCCCGATAGGAGCTGCACATATCTCTTTCTCAGGGCACACTCAGATTGTCCTAGGTACGGGTAGGCCAGCCCAGAGTTGCCCCTGGTGGTCACCGGCAGCTGACAGGTTGGACCAACACTCAGAGGAGCACTGGCCCCGGGGGGGGGGGGGGGGGTAAATAATGATGACCCTTGAGTCCGCGAAACCCAAGGGAAAAAAGGCTAGGTGGCGAATGGTAAAACCAATGTTGGGCATTGCTGGAAGAGCTTTACTTAAGGCGAACTGTCAAGGGGTTCCCATTATAGCCCAACCGCGTAAGGAACGCAAAAACCGGGAACATAACACCGATATGACGGAAACTAGGGCGGCAAGAGTGGAACAAAACACGAGGCATAAGGCCGAGCCTTCCACCCTTTACCAAGTATATAGATGCATTAATTAAATAAAATATATTGTGATATCCCAACAAGTAAACATGTTCCAACAAGGAACAACATCTCCATGTTCCAACAAGGAACAAACTTCAATCTTCACCCGCAACTAACAACGCTATAAGAGGGGCTGAGCAAAGCGGTAACATAGCCAAACAACGGTTTGCTAGGACAGGGTGGGTTAGAGCTTGGTTCAACAATATGGGAGGCATGATAAGCAAGTGGTAGGTATCGTAGCATAGGCATAGCAAAAGAGCGAGCAACTAAGCAAGCAAAGATAGAAGTGATTTCGAGGGTATGGTCATCTTGCCTGAAATCCCGCAAGGAAGAAGAACGAGTCCATGAAGAAGACAAACGGACGTAATCGAACGGGTCCTCACAAACATGACGTTATCAGAACCAACCCTAAGAAGCAACACCGGAAAGAAGCAAACAACATAGTAAACAACCAACACATGAACATGGTATGATATGCGGGATGCGGTATGCGATGCATATGCATGATTGGAAAAGGAATGCATGAACCTGGCCTCAACTTGGAAATCCAAGTGTGCAACTGGAAAGGTGAGATGAAATCGCTTGAAAAAGATATAAAGAACACCGGAATCGGAGTTACGGTTTGGAAATGGCAAGCGATTCAAATATGACACTGGTCTGCGATTTACAGCAAGTGGCCATGTAAATGCAATGAGGTGAACATGCTACAGCACCCAAACATGGCAACAAAATACATGGCAGGTATGCATTCATGATGCTTAACAAAAGTCTAGCACTGAGCTACGGCGAATTCATCCATTAACAGGTTCAAGCAAGCATGGCAAAAATGCATAAGGTAAACAGATCTCAGACTTAGTGAAATTAACACTTGTCTGGAATTTCAGATCAGGTAGCCCTCTTCGGAGCAACAAAACTACATGCTACAGGATCTGAACATGGCAAAGTAAAGCATGGCATGGAGCTACTCAAAGAGCTTAACAAAAGTACCTTAGTGACCTTGAGCCAAAAGGGATCATAAAATACAATTGCAAGCATGTGAACATAGCAAAAACATAATCAGTTTTCAGACTTAGTGAAAACTGGCACATGCTGAAATATAACTCAAGTAGGCATGTTTACGAGCTCGATGCACTCACTACGGTGCAAGTCATGGCAAGACAAGCATACATCCATCAAGAAGGCATAAAATGCAAGCTAGAAATGGCAAGAAAAAAAGCATAGCATGCACGGATCAACTACAACAACATCGGCAAAATTGCAAACAAGTTGACAATCTGCCCGGATTCACAAAGTAGCAAAAGTAGAGCTCGATTGACTCAAGCTAGGGTGATCCATAATTGCATACAAAGACATGGTTGGATAGAGAACTACAAGGTTAACAAAACATCCTTACTGATCATCCTCAAAAGAGGCACGGATCACTAGGAAACAACATGAACATATGGCCATATGAGATAAACTGCTCAAGGACTTTGTGGAAATGCTAAGTCCCTGAAATCCGAATTACCAAGTGCACCACTTTGCAAGCTCGTGCTAGTCACCACACACATCACAAAAATACATGGGTTGCACCTCTGGAAAGATGGCAAAACCCTTAACAAAACATATGTAGAGCTCATGGGCATATCATGCACACAATCATCATGGCAAAAATGACAAATATCTCAAACGGAGCAGCAGATCTGACAATTATCTCAAGTAGCCCTCTTCTAACAGCATTTCGGGCATCAAGATGAACTCAAATGAAAATGATGCAATGGAATGAAATGATGTACTCTCTGAGATGAACATTTTCATATGCTATATGCATGAATCGGAGCTATGGGTGCAAAGTTACGGAGCTACGAACAGAGGCACTTGGATCTGAGAATTTCCAGGACTTAGAAGAAATTTACCCCACGGAAAAAGTCAACGGCGGACGGGGATATCCAGGACGGGGCGGTGCGGGGACGGGCGAGGGCGTTTGGATCGGGGACCAGTGGAGCTGGTCCCGATCCGGATCGGATCCGACCGGAGTTTACTCCGGCGAGGGACGACAGTGGCGAGGCGGGCGCCGGCGGAGGTGGTTCGGCCAGCGGCGGAGCTCGGCGAGCCCGGGCACGAGGCGCGGAGCCCGATGGCGGCGGTTGTGTGCGGTGGCGGCAAGGCGGCCGGCGGCGATGGCCGGTCGCGGGCAGGGCGGCGCCCGCGGTTGAAGGCGGCGGGGCGACCGGGCTGGGCGGCGGAGATCCCGGGCGGCGGCGGCCCGATCTGGCCCGGGGCGGGCCTGATCTGGGCTCCCTCGGGCCCGGCGGCGGGGAGGAGAGAGAAGGGCGGCGCGCTGACGTGGCGGCGGCGGATTCGTCGGGGGCGGCGGTCGGACATGTCCGGGTGGTGGATTTTTGTCCGGTGCGCGAGGTATGGGAAGGCTAGGGTTAGACCGCGAATTTCGGGAGGGTTGCACATATATATAGGTAGAGGGAGCTAGGAGAGTCCAAATGAGGTGCGGTTTTCGGCCACGCGATCATGATCGAACGCTCTAGATGATGGAGCAGGTTTAGGTGGGTTTTGGGCCAACTTGGAAGGGTGTTGGGCTGCAATACACACGAGGCCTTTTCGGTCCCTCGGTTAACCGTTGGAGTATCAAACGAAGTCCAAATGATACAAAACTTGACAGGCGGTCTACCGGTAGTAAACCAAGGCCGCTTGGCAAGTCTCGGTCCAATCCGAATTTTTTTAATCCTCACACATGAAAGAAAGGTAGAAATGACAACCGGAGAAGAACGGAGCGCCGGAATGCAAAACGGACAACGGGGAAAATGCTCAGATGCATGAGACGAACACGTATGCAAATGAAATGCACATGATGACATGATATGCAATGCATGACACACAAGCAATGACAGCGCAACCAACAACGAATAACTGCACGACACCTGGCACATCGGTCTCGGGGAGTTACAATGCCTCATCTACTTTGGTGGGCTCTGTGATAGAGACAAAAGCAAAGTGCCCACAAAAGTTAGACAAATGTGAAGCCTTTGAGCGTGTGAGAGGACCTAGTGCTTTGATGTTGTCGATGATTCTCTCAACCTACACTTCATTTGCGACGCGAGGATGAGTGGGTTGACGACGTTGAGTGGTCTCAACATTTTCTTCAGAGCCATTTTCCTCAGGTGCACCAACATGATGTTCTTCATGTTCTGGAATGACTTCTTCGGCAGATTCTTCGGTGGGAATGACATCCTCAGTAGCCTTGAACTTAATGGATTCCTCAGGTGGCATTTCATCTAGAACAGGAGGTAGGTGTTCTCTTTGCGAGCCATTAGTTTCATCGAACCACACATCTACAATTTCAACAACCTTGTGGTGATAGGTGTTGAAGACTCTGTAGGTGTGCGAGTCCTTTCCGTAATCAAGCATAAAACCTTCATGTGCTTTCAGTGCAAATTTAGAATTGTGATGAGGATCTATAATCCAATATTTAGCACCGAAGACTTTGAAATAACTCACATTGGGTTTCTTGTCAGTGAGGAGTTCATATGAGGTCTTTTTGAAGAATTTGTGAAGATATACCATGTTGATGATGTGGCGCGCAGTATCAATTGCCTCAGGCCAGAAGCGAGGAGGCGTCTTGTATTCATCAAGCATAGTGCGAGCCATCTCAACTAGAGTCCTGTGCTTGCGCTCCACGACGCCATTCTGCTAAGGAGTATAAGGATCAGATAACTCGTGAGTAATACCAAGTTCATCAAGATAGTCATCAAGACTAGTGTTCTTGAACTCGGTCCCATTGTCACTTCTGATGTGCTTGATCTTTACACCAAAGTTGGTTGAAGCCCTCGAGGAAAATCGTTTGAAGACTTCCTGCACTTCAATTTTGTAAGTGATGATATGCACCCATGTGTAACAAGAATAGTCATAAACAATGACAAAGCCATATAAAGATGTAGCATTAGTGAATGTTGCATAATGAGTAGGGCCAAAGAGATCCATGTGAAGCAATTCAAATGGACGAGTGGTAGTCATGATGGTCTTTGAGGGATGCTTGGCCTTGGTCATCTTTCCAGCTTCACAAGCTCCACACAGGTGATCCTTCAGGAATTTGACACCCTCGATGCCAATGACATGCTTCTTCTTCGCGAGTGTGTGCAAGTTCCTCATGCCAGCATGACCAAGTCGTTGATGCCATAACCAACCCTCTGAAGCTTTTGCCAGTAGACACGTGGCAGGTTGTGGTCCTGTAGAGAAATCAACAATATACAAGTCTCCTCTCCTAAAGCCTTCGAAGACTTTCGGAATTGTCAGCTTCCATGATCACAACACAACGATACTTGCCAAAGACAACAACCATATCAAGATCACAAAGCATTGAGACAGACATGAGGTAGAATCCCAAGGACTCGACAAGCATGACTTTGTCCATGTGTCAATCCTTTGAGATTGCAACCCTGCCTAGACCCAATACCTTGCTTTTGCCTTTGTCAGCGTAGGTGATATGCTTCAGATGCGACGGAGATAAAGAAGTGTCCATCAATAGGTTCTTGTCACCGGTCATGTGATTTGTACATCCACTATCGAGGACCCACTCGGTGGCTTTGGGTTGATCATCCTGCAGATGAGTTAGTGCATCTTACAAACTCATATACTTCATAAGTGAAGAATATGACATCAAATTCACCAGATCAATTTCATCAAACAATTCAGCAGATATAGCAGTATGAGGACATGAGAAATGAAAATTCATTTATTCATGATTAGCTTGCATCCTTTCAAGCATATTCAGGTCTCCGGCAAATTTTTCAGCCGTCTTAAGTTCGTCTGGAGACCTGACCCTGCATAAGAGATTAGTTCTTTTTCTTCACCACCCACATCTGGAGGGGTGGGAAAGAGTTCATTCTGCAAGCTCCATAAGATAAAGGTGGCATAGAAGCCAATCCAGTTCGTTTCACAGAAGAGGGGTTAGAGTTAGCATATGAATAAGCAGAGAAATTTTTTGAGGACTTATGAACATAATGATTTGAAGAATAATGCACATATTCATAACCCTTAGATCTTCCCTGCGAAACAGAACTATTAGCATGATGATGTTCATATGAGGATCTGGATCCATATGAGGAATTTGGTCCATGTGAGGATTTGGATCCATATGAAGACTTTGGTCCATATGAAGAATTTGATCTGGGGTTCCTATTCTTCACAGGTGGTGTCATGATGACATTCACCTGAAGACTTTTCAAGGCACCTTTTGGGAACCCAGATTTTCTTCATAGGGGGCTGCCTGCAGTTAGTGCCAACATATCTAGCAAATACTTCACCATTCTGATTTTTGAACAGTTTATAATTGGAGTCAAATGACTGATCAGAAGAATATGAAGATTCTCATGTAAAGCCAGATAAAGTGGATGGATGTACGGGAGGTCCCTTTGCAGCAACCCATGAGGTTTTGGGATACTGCTCAGGTTTCCAGTAGGTCCCATCAACATTGAGTTTCCTCTCAAAGGCAATACCCTCTTTCTTAGGGTTCCTGTTGAGGATCTGCCTTTTAAGCACATCACAAAGAGCCTGATGCCCTTTGAGGCTTTTGTACATGCCTGTCACATACAATTCCTTCAGCCCTGCATGGTCAGTGATACTAGTAGCATCCCTAGACGAGGAATTTGTGATAGGAGAGACAATTGAAGAATTTGCAGCAGTAGAAGCATTTGAACTTTCAGGTGAAGAATTAGCAGATTCATGTTCAATGCATTTCAAACATGGTAGATTGAATTCAACTTGAGCGGCACTGATCTATTGAGCAAGCAATGAATCACGTTCCTTCTGAAGATCTTCATAACTCACCCTTAGCTGCTCAAGATCTTGCTTTCTTTGAAGAAATTCATAAGAAAGCTTCCCATGACCAGATAAGAGAGTGTTATGATGAATTTGAAGGTTATAAAACTTAGTCTGGAGTCTCTGGAGATTATCAGTCAGAGTTTGAGTTCGTTCTTGAGGGTACACGGGAATTTCATCTAGTCACTTTCATCATGTTGGTTCGATTTGTGATCACTACCTTGATAATTTGATATGTGGGTGGACCGGTGCTTAGGTGCTGTCCTTACTTGAACAAACCTCCTACTTATGATTAACCCTCTCGCAAGCATCCGCAACTATGAGAAAAGTATTAAGAATAAATTCTAACCATAGCATTGAACTTTTGGATCCAATCGGTCCCTTACGGAATAGCGCATAAACTGGGGTTTATGTTTCTGTCACTCTCGCAACCCATCATCCAATTGCTACTCCACAATGCATTCCCTTAGGCCCAAATATGGTGAAGTGTCATGTAGTCGATGTTCACATGACACCACTAAGGGAATAACAACATACATACTATCAAAATATCGAACACATATCAAGTTCGCATGATTACTTGCAACATGATTTCTCCCGTGACCTCAAGAACACAAGTAACTACTCACAAATGATAAACATTCTCAAGACCAGAGTGGTATTAAATAGCATATTGGATCTAAACATATAATCTTCCAACAAATAAACCATATAGTAATCAACTACAAGATGTAATCAACACTACTAGTCACCCACAAGAACCAATCTATAGTTTCGGTAACAAGATTGAACACAAGAGATGAACTAGGGTTTGAGATGAGATGGTGCTGTTGAAGATGTTGATGGAGATTACCCTCCCCAAGATGGGAGAGTTGTTGGTGATGACGATGACGATGATTTCCCCCTCCGGGAGGGAAGTTCCCCCGGCGGAATCGCTATGCTAGAGGGCAAAAGTGCTCCTGCCCAAGTTCTGCCTCAAGGCGGTGGCGCTCCATCCCGAAAGTCCTCCCCTTAATTTTTCTAGGTCAAAATGACTTATATACCAGAAGATGGGCACCGGAGGTGGGCGAGGAGAGCACAACCCACCAGGGCGCGCCTGGGCTCCCTAGCGCGCCCAGGTGGGTTGTGCCCACCTGGTGGGCCCCCTCTGGTACTTATTGGATCCAATATTCCTCATATATTCCATAAAAAATCTTCGTGAAGTTTCAGCTCATTTGGAGTTGTGCAGAATAGGTAGCCTGACATAGCTTTTTTAGGTCTAGATTTCCAGCTGTCGGAATTCTTCCTCTTGGTGTATACCTTGCATATTATGAGAGAAAAGGCATTATAATTACTCCAAAAAGCTTTATTATGGATAAAAACATCATAAATAACAGTAAGAAAACATGATGCAAAATGGACGTATCAGCTCCCCCAAGCTTAGACCTCGCTTGTCCTCAAGCAAAAACCAAAATCGAAAAACATGTCCACATGCTTTGAGAGAGAGGTGTCGATAAACACAAAATACGGGCATAGAAGCATCATGTTGATTATCATAACAACAATAAAATTAAACATATGACTCTTATCATAGAACTTTTATCATATACTTCTCATGAATAAGTAGCAGTTCATCACACAATCAATGTATAAAGCAAAAAATCTATTAAAAACCAACAAACTATGTTCTCAGACAACTTTGCAACTACAATTCATCATTTTTTCAAGAAGGGTCACGTATCAGAACCTTTGGGCAAGTCGACATACTCAACCATCATATAGTCTTCTATGATTGCTAACACTCACTGCGTACACATGAGCAAAACCTTTCAACCGAATACATAGAAAGATAGGGGCTTATGGTTTCGCCTCCCAACGTACTCACCTCAAGGGTGATGTCAACAATAATAACTCATGCCACCCATATTCAACTGGACATATGTGCCTAGATCTTTGCTGACCACATGATGCTTGCCGAAGGAGAAAAATAAAAGGAATAGAGAGAAAAACTTTGACTCTTGCATAAAAGTAAAAGATAGGCCCTTCGTAGAGGGAAGCAGAGGTTGCCATGCGCTTATTTGTCTGTATGCTCAACCCCTTAGTGCAAAATAACATCATGTTACATTGCCCCTTGTGATAGTGACCTTTATTATGCAGTCTGTTGCTTTTATTCTTCACCATCACAAGTTCGTGCAACACTCAGTTTTCTCTTACACTAAATGATCTCACACTTTTAGAAGCAATTCTTATTGCCTTTTTGCACCGATGACAACTTACTTGAGGGATCTTGCTCAATCCCTAGGTAGGTATGGTGGACACTTGAAAAAGATTTGGGTTTAAGGGTTTTTGGATGCACAAGTAGTATCTCTACTTAGTGCGGCATTTTTGGCTAGCAAAGATAGGGGGCAAGCACCACATGTTGAAGGATCTATGACAATACGACTTCTATGTGAATATAAATAAACATAAATCATTAAGTTGTCTTGTCCAACGTCAACAATTTTGGCATATAATATTTTGATGAGGACTCACAAGCACAAAATATTTCTAGGATAGTATATTTATATGTGAATCTTCTCTTCCCTGATTAATTCTTTCATGAGTTGCATCATTGACTAATGCTATGCTTGTCAATGTCTAATAAAATTTTATACTTATACTTTTCCTTATGTGGTGCCATCACCTACCATAGGATTAGTATATAATCTTTTCTTTATTTATTTCCTTTCTCTTTTTCTTTCTTTATTTATTTTCTTTTATTTGCAATATAAAAGTGAAGAAAGCAAAACTCAAACTAAACTTTCATTATATAACTTGAATACGATTACAAGGATAGATCACTAATCAAACTCTCAAAGAAGAAAAGGATCCAACTAACTTTTATTCATCTAAAGCAAAAGATCGAACTAAAATAAGTAAAAGTAATAAGATAGTGGGATGATACGATACTGGGGCACCTCCCCCAAACTTGGTGGAAGCCAAGGGGAGTGTTGCTACCTCTTGAGCACTGCGTTGGATTTCCTTGAAGAGGAAAGGATGATGCAGCAAAGTAGCATAAGTATTTCCCTCAGTTTTTGAGAACCAAGGTATCAATCTAGTAGGAGGCTATGCGCGAGTCCCTCGTACCTGCACAAAACAAATAACTCCTCACAACCAACGCGATAAGGGGTTGTCAATCCCTTCACGGTCACTTACAAGAGTGAGATCTGATAGATGTGATAGAATAATATTTTTGGTATTTTTGTGATAAAGATGCAAAGTAAAATAAAAGCAAAGGAAATAACTAAGTATTGGAAGATTAATATGATGAAGATAGACCCCGGGGCCATAGGTTTCACTAGTGGCTTCTCTCAAGTGCATACGTATTTTACGGTGGGTTAACGAATTACTATTGAGCAATTGACAGAATTGAGCATAGTTATGAGAATATCTAGGTATGATCATGTATATAGGCATCACGTCCGAGACAAGTAGACCGACTCCTGCCTGCATCTACTACTATTACTCCACTCATCGACCGCTATCCAGCATGCATCTAGAGTATTAAGTTCATGAAAACAGAGTAACACCTTAAGAAAGATGACATGATGTAGAGGGATAAATTCATGCAATATGATAAAACCCCATCTTGTTATCCTCGATGGCAACAATACAATACGTGCCTTGCTGCTCCTACTGTCACTGGGAAAGGACACCGCAAGATTGAACCCAAAGCTAAGCACTTCTCCCATTGCAAGAAAGATCAATCTAGTAGGACAAACCAAACTGATAATTCGAAGAGACTTGCAAAGATAACCAATCATACATAAAAGAATTCAGAGAAGATTCAAATATTGTTCATAGATAATCTTGATCATAAACCCACAATTCATCAGTCTCAACAAACACACCACAAAAAGAAGATTACATCGAATAGATCTCCACAAGAGAGGGGGAGAACATTGTATTGAGATCCAAAAAGAGAGAAGAAGCCATCTAGCTAATAACTATGGACCCGAAGGTCTGAGGTAAACTACTCAAACTTCATCGGAGAGGCTATGGTGTTGATGTAGAAGCCCTCCGTGATGGATGCCCCCTCCGGCGAAGCTCCGGAACAGGCCCCAAGATGGGATCTCGTGGATACAGAAGGTTGCGGCGGTGGAATTAGGTTTTTGGCTCCGTATCTGATCGTTTGGGGGTACATAGGTATATATAGGAGGAAGGAGTACGTCAGTGGAGCAACAGGGGGCCCATGAGGGTGGAGGGCATGCCTGGGGGGCGGGGGGGGGGGGGGGTAGGCGTGCCCCCTACCTTGTGGCCTCCCTATTGGTTGCTTGACGTGGGGTCCAAGTCTCCTGGGTCTTGTTCGTTCCAAAAATCACGTTCCCGATGGTTTCATTCCGTTTGATATTCCTTTTCTTCGAAACCCTAAAATAGGCAAAAAACAACAATTCTGGGCTGGGCCTCCGGTTAATAGGTTAGTCCCAAAAATAATATAAAAGTGGATAATAAAGCCCAATAATGTCCACAACAATAGATAATATAGCATGGATCAATCAAAAATTATAGATACGTTGGAGACGTATCAAGCATCCCCAATCTTAATTCCTGCTCGTCCTCGAGTAGGTAAATGATAAAAAAGATAATTTTTGATGCGGAGTGCTAGTTGGCATAATTTCAATGTAATTCTTCTTAATAGTGGTATGAATATTCAGATTCGAAAGATTCAAGATAAAATTTCATATTGACATAAAAGATAATAATACTTCAAGCATACTAACTAAGCAATCATGTCTTCTCAAAATAACATGGCCAAAGAAAGTTCATCCCTACAAAATCATATAGTTGAGTCATGCTCCATTTTCGTCACACATGAATGCTCTCATCATGCACAACCCCGATGACAAGCCAAGCAATTGTTTCATACTTTAGTAATCTCAAACCTATAAACTTTCACGGAATATATGAGCGCAAGCCATGGACATAACACTATGGGTGGAATAGAATATGATGATGGGGGTTATGTGGAGAAGACAAAAAAGGAGAAAGTCTCACATCAACGAGGCTAATCAATGGGCTATGGAGATGCCCATTGATTGATGTTAATGCAAGGAGTAGGGATTGTCATGCAACAGATGCACTAGAGCTATAAATGTATGAAAGCTCAACAAAAGCAACTAAGTGGGTGTGCATCCAACTTGCTTGCTCACGAAGACCTAGGGCACTTGAGGAGGCCCATTGTTGGAATATACAAGCCAAGTTCTATAATGAAAAATCCCCACTAGTATATGAAAGTGAAAAAACAAAAGACTCTCTATCATGAAGATTATGGTGCTACTTTGAAGCACAAGCGTGGAAAAGGATAGTAGCATTGTCCCTTCTCTCTTTTTTTCTCTCTCTTTTTTTGGGCCTTCTCTTTTTTATGGACTTTCTCTTTTTTTAATTCCTTAATTGGGATAATGCTCTAGAAAATGATGATTGAGCGAGTCCTGGATTAGGGGGTGTCCGGATAGCCGGACTATAACCTTTGGCCGGACTGTTGGACTATGAAGATACAAGACCGAAGACTTCGTCCCGTGTCCGGATGGGACTTCCCTTGGCGTGGAAGGCAAGCTTGGCAATACGGATATGAAGATCTCCTCCCATTGTAACCAACTCTGTGTAACCCTAGCCCTCTTCGGTGTCTATATAAACCGGAGGGTTTTAGTCCATAGGACGAACAACAATCATACCATAGGCTAGCTTCTAGGGTTTAGCCTCTTTGATCTCGTGGTAGATCTACTCTTGTACTACCCATATCATCAATATTAATCAAGCAGGAGTAGGGTTTTACCTCCATCAAGAGGGCCCGAACCTGGGTAAAAACATTGTGTCCCTTGTCTCCTGTTACCATCCGCCTAGACGCACAGTTCGGGACCCCCTACCCAAGATCCGCCGGTTTCGACACCGACATTGGTGCTTTCATTGAGAGTTCCGCTGTGCCGTCGCCATCAAGAAGGATGCCTCATCCCATCTTTAAAGACGACACTATTGCTAAGGGAGCTTTGGCTGTCGGCCAAACTCTCCGGCTAGGTGGTTTTCTTATGACCGCCTGTTCGGCCGCTGCGCCGACGATGACTTCTCGGGTCATCAAAACAATCTTCACATCAACTCGGAACTCGCCGAGCAGTTAGATCCAATGGAGCTCTCTTCCCTAAACGAGCTCTTGGATCGCATTGCCGCCCTGGGAGTCGCTACAGACTACAATCAGATTGGGCCTAAACCTGATCTGAGAGAGATCAACTCTCCCCAGGTCACCCATCACGTTGTGGTGGTGGAGGAACAATGCGGCGACCCTTCATCTATCTTAAGGACTAGCTATGTCCGGATTCCCGATCCCTCCAAGCCGGATACCCACGGAGGGGAGGACGTCACTCAAGACCTGAACCTAGAGTCAGGCAGCGGGCTAGATTCAGTGGAAAACATCCAAGAATCCAAACTTCCGAGTTCGGAAACTCCTTGGCCCCTGAGTCTCAGATTGTGTGAGGTTTCAGATTCAATTCCACCCACCCACCCAAACATAAGCAATCTATCCCAAATTAGGCAAGAGCCCGAAGAAACAGTACACCACTACTGGGCCAGATTCCTCCTGGTCATGAACAGGATAAAGGACTGCCGGGAGGAAGATGCAATTTCACTCTTCTGCAATAATTGCACGGACAAGGGAATCCTCAACGCCATAAGTCGCCATGAAATTACACGCTTTGCCGACTTGGCGTACACAGTACGAAAGTACTATGCGATGGAAAGCGCCTGGAAAACCGAAATAAAATTTTGGGACAATCCAGCCCCGAATACAAACCCAGTCCGAAATAAAAGGGTGCATTATCGCCAGACACCCGGGTTAAACACCAAAAAGCAAAAACCCTCTACAGGGCATGGAACCGTACTAGAGGGATGGCTCAATGGACCCTGTAAAATTCACAGTGCAGAGGGCGCCACACCAACTCATAGCCTTAGAGCATGTTGGATACTCCGGCAGGTGGCCAAAAGTGGCGAAGATCTTCTAACCCCAGAAGCCACAGAGCATGAGCCCATGGATGCCAGTACGGTATTAACAGTCTTCAAGACTTTCGCATCAAATAATATGCGAAAACGAACACTCCGCAGCCTTGCCGAAGTCTACCACATGGCAACAATAAACCCATGGAGTGACACGGCTATTACTTTTAATACCAGTGACGAACCTAAATTCCGAACAGCCCGAGAACCAGCCGCATTGGTCCTTAGTCCAATAGTGGACGGTTTTCGACTCACCAAGGTACTCATGGACGGTGCCAGCGGATTGAACCTCATTTATGAGGAAACCCTTCGAAAAATGGAAATAGACTGGAACCGCATTGAGCGAAGCAGCACAACCTTTAGAGGAATAATCCCCAGTCGGGAAGCGCGCTGTACAGGAAAAATCACACTAGATGTGGTGTTTGGCACGCCGGATAATTACAGGTCCGAAGAGGTCACGTTCCAAGTGGTCCCGTTCAGTAGCGGATACCACGCTCTATTAGGGCGGGAGGCATTTACAATCTTCCAAGCCATACCCCATTACGGGTACATGAAGCTCAAAATGCCCAGGCCCAATGGAATCATCACTCTTGCTAGTGATCCGGACATAGCACTCCGCGCCGAAAATAAGACAGCCGCACTGGCCCTCGAGGCACTATCCGAAGCCCTAGCGGTCGAGGAACTGACTGCGCTGCGCTCCATGGTGAACAGGGACGACGTGATACTCGATAAAAGATCCAAGTCCACCTCCTTTAAACTGGCGGACGAAATAGTCAAATTCCAAGTCCATCCAACGGACCCTACAAAAACAGCTTCCATCGGGGCACAATTAAACCCTGATGTAGACGCCGCACTACGAGAGTTCCTACGCAAGAACTGGGACATTTTTGCCTGGCACCCTTCAGACATGCCAGGAATCCCACGCAGGCTGGCCGAGCACAGCCTAAATATCCTAAAAGGATTCAAGCCAGTCAAGCAGGCTCTTCGGCGTTTCTCCGAACCTAAGAGACAAGCCATGGGAGAGGAACTAGCCAAGCTATTGGAGGCCGGATTCATCAGATACATAAAACATTCGGACTGGCTAGCAAACCTGGTGATGGTACCAAAGAAGGACAAATCCTGGCGCTTGTGCGTCGATTTTAAGGACCTCAACAAGGCTTGCCCAAAGGATCCCTCCCCCCTCCCCCGCATCGACCAAATTATCAATGCTACCATAGGACACAATTCATTGTGTTTCCTCGACGCATACTCCGGCTACCATCAAATTAAGATGGCAGAGCCAGACCAAGCCGCAACGGCATTCATCACACCATATGGCCCATTCTGCTTCAACACAATGCCCTTCGGGCTCAAAAACGCCGGCGCAACATATCAGCGCATGATTCAGACATGTGTGGCAAACCAGATCAGCAAAATAGTGGAGGCATACGTAGATGACGTGGTCGTCAAAACCAAGCATGTTGAATCTCTAGTAGACGACTTAAGGCTCACATTCGATAACCTCTGAACATACAACATCAAGCTCAACCCGGAAAAATGCGTTTTCGGCGTACCAGCCGGAAAGCTCTTGGGCTTCATTGTATCCGGTAGAGGAATTGAAGCAAATCCAGCCAAGATCCGAGCTTTGTCACAATTGGACATCCCAAAGGACCTCAAACAAATACAAAAATTGACTGGATGCGTGGCGGCTCTAAGCCGCTTTATCTCCCGCTTGGGAGAAAAGGCATTACCCCTTTATCACCTCCTCCGGCGCATCGAACACTTCGAGTGGACGGATGCCGCCACGGCTGGACTCGATGAAATAAAAGCCATATTGGCAACAAACCCAGTCCTGGCCGCGCCAAACATTGGCGAACCAATGCTATTATACATTGCGGCAACTCATCAAGTTGTAAGCGCAGTGCTCGTCGTCGAACGAGAGACGGACGGACACAAATTCCCCCTTCAAAAGCCGGTTTACTATGTGTCCACTGTCCTTACTCCATGCAAGTCATGGTACCCGCATTATCAAAAGATAGCGTACACGGTATTTATGGCATCCCGGAAGCTGCGCGACTACTTTCAAGAGTGTTCGATAACGGTAGCCTCGGAAGTACCAGTTAATGATATTATAAACAACCGCGACGCGACAGGCCGGATTGCCAAATGGGCCATTGAGCTCCTCCCGTTCAACATAACTTACAAGCCACGGCGAGCTATTAAGTCGCAAGTTTTGGCCGACTTCGTCGCCGAATGGACGGAAGCCGAACTCCCTAAAGAGTACGGCACATATTCCAACTAGATCATGCACTTCGACGGCTCCAAAATGTTGGCTGGTCTGGGGGTTGGCGTCATTTTGACGTCCCCAACAGGAGACACAGTTCAATACGTACTCCAGATAATGTATACGGACTCCAACAACGCAGCCGAATATGAGGCCCTTCTACATGGTCTCCGGATGGCAGTATCCATGGGCATTCAACGCCTAGAGGTGCGTGGGGATTCGAACCTCGCGATATCCCAAATAAATGGAGACTTTGATGCCAAGGATCCGAAAATGGCAGCTTATCGCAACGCCATCCTAAAAATGTCAGCTCGGTTCGAGGGGCTCGAATTTCACCATATAGCCCGGGAAAACAATCAGGCAGCAGATGTCCTGGCACGTAGCAACGCAAAATGCGATGCCGTCCCCCACAACATCTTCTTGGAGAGGCTGTTCAAACCATCCGTAGTATGGGAAGGGGAACCCGGAGATAATAGCCCGGACCCAATCGCACTGCCCGACACCGAACATTCTGACATAATTGGAGGCTCTGCCAATGAAATAACATCTTCAGCCCACATAATAATGGCAGTCATCGCCTCGTGGACAGAACCATTCCTAGCCTACCTAACTAGGCAGGAACTTCCTGAGGACCAAAACGAGGCACACTGCATAGTGCAGCGATCGAAAGCCTATAAAGTCCATGAGGGAGAGCTTTATAAGAAAAGCACCACCGGAGTCCTTCAAAGGTGCATCTCCGAAGAGGAAGGGCAGAATCTTCTGGCGGAAATTCATGCCGGACTCGACGGTCACCACGCTGTAGCTCGGGCCCTTGTAAGCAAGGCCTTCCGTACAGGCTTTTATTGGCCGACGGCCCGGGCAGACGCTCAGGACTTAGTCCAACGTTGTTTTGGTTGCCAGCTTTTTGCAAACCAAAGCCATATGCCACCCACCGCCCTCCATACTATCCCCATCACTTGGCCCTTCGCGGTCTGGGGGCTTGACATGGCTGGACCCCTCAAAGGAGGAACCCACAAGCAAAAATACTTACTGGTCATGGTGGATAAGTTCACCAAATGGATAGAAGCCAAGCCTGTTAAGACGGCCGAATCCGGACCGGTGATAGACTTCATATCCGGGGTCGTACACCGTTACGGCGTCCCTCACAGCATCATCACTGATAACGGCATGAACTTTACGGCCGACGAGGTAAAACTCTGGTGCAAAAACATGGGCATCAAGCTCGATTATGCTTCAGTCTATCACCCACAAACTAACGGTCAGGTCGAGCGAGCAAATGGTCTTATCATGAGTGGCATCAAACCCAGATTAGTGCGGTCCCTCAAGGAATCTAACACGCATTGGGTAGAGGAGCTCGACTCCGTACTCTGGGGGCTGCGGACCACGCCGAATCGCACTACCGGATACACACCATTCTTTATGGTATACGGCGCAGAGGCAGTTCTGCCCTGCGACATAATTCATGACTCACCTCGAGTGCGCATGTACGAAGAAAGAGAAGCCGAGCTCGATCGGCAGGACAGTTTGGACGCCTTGGAGGAGGAGCGTGATGTGGCAAAAGCCCGTTCCGCATTCTATCAACAGCAGGCTCGTAGATACCAAAGCAGAGAAGTATGGGCCAAAACCTACAATGTTGGAGAGTTAGTTCTACGCCTGCCGGATAAGAAAAAGGACAAACTCAAGCCCAAATGGGAAGGTCCCTTCATCATTGACCAAGTCCTGACTGGTGGAGCGTACTATCTGCAGGATGCATCAGATAATCGACTCGAGCCGAACCCATGGAACGCAGCCTGACTCCGAAGATTCTACGCGTAACGCCGGACTCTATGTTCGTCTCCTTCCTTTGCCCATTTTTATACACTATCTGTCTTATATTTATCTCCTTCTCCCTTTCTTTTCTCTCACAGCCTTTAGGGGCCCATTCATGCCTTGTTTGCACGCAACTGACGCGCTATCCGCGCTCATTATACCTGGGGGCTTCTTTAGCAGAAGCTTATTCATACGGGCTTTATGCCCAACACATGTGTTATCCTTCCACATGTACCCTTTATTCACCATTATATGCATCAATATGACTCAAGTTTTGGCCAAGCTGGGTTGCCTGGCTCTTGTATTTATGCCCTACGTTCCCGTTAATTCGGCTAGGGCATAAGGGGAGCACCTCTGCGATTGCTACTGCTGGGTCAGCCGGATGTGTACCTCAGACTGGGTGAAGCCGAAAGCTAGCGTTCTTAAGGGAATATTCGTTCGGTGAACTAAAGATGATTTTTCACTTATTTACTTATCCGCCCCCAGATGTTTTTTCTGCGTCTCTTCTCGCAGTCTGGACATGCACTTTAGGGCATGCCTCCTAGGGAAAGGAACCCCTAATGGAACTATTCTCCTTGGAAGATGTTTCTTACTAACCAGGTAATATAACATAACTAGTTGGGCACTTGTCTGTTCAAGCACTAATGACCCCTACGCCTGGTCTCCATGGATGCCCCGGTTCTTACATAACCGAGAGGGTAGTCGGATACACTCGGGACCGTCGGGTCCTGAGGTTGAAGCGAAAAGGTCCGCCACGACAAACGATCTAGAATCCGGCTAGAAGGCATTATACATGTCACTTTAAATTACATAGTCAACTTGACTGGTTGAATTCCTCTTCAATACCATCCAATAGGCTGTCTAGTCTACAGTCCTTTTGGGAATACTTTGCGGCCAATTCTACTTGGCCGTACACTAAGCTCACAGGGATCTCCTTCCCATCGGGCCCCACAGGTCCGACCTCGGCCATGTGGTTTGGGTCAGCCTTCGTGTACCGCGTCTTCACCATGGCCCAGGCTTCCCTGTCGCCCTGACGACAGGCCGATATCTTCCATAATCGGAAGCACCGCCACACTCCCTTCAGCTTCTCTGCAAGCTCTCCAAGGCCTTCGGGCATGGAGACGGATGGCCACAAGGCCTGGGCGACGCCTTGCATCACCTGCCGAACTCGTTCGTGCAGTTGTGAGAGCTCGGGAAGAAAGTCACCCGTAGAACTGGGCATTTCCTCTGCAGGACGACCTGTTAGCACACCTACAGACATAACTCTGTCAGCCAACTTCCTCGCCGAACTCTTTTTCAAAGTTCATTCAAGCAGTTACTAAATATGCCGCGTCGAAGCCACCGGTTCTCCTTAACGGAGTCCGACAATTGGGCACGAACATCCTTTAGTTCCACGCCCAGCTTGGTGTTGGCATCTAGGAGATCATTCTTCTCCCGCCTCACCCTCGTAAGCACGCTCTCACCGGCCTTTAGCTGGCGTAGGAGCTGTTGCTTATCCGGATTTACTCCAGCGTCATCTGCAATTTTACCGTCAGATCTGCATATACGCCGCACTTTATATGATACTTATCATTTGAAGGATATATTACCAGAGGGGGTCTCTTTGGGCTCCCCTGCTGCCGCTAGTGCGGCCTGAAGTTGGGCTTTGCACCCTTCCAGTTCCTGGGATAGTTGGGTATTCTTTTCTGTAAGAACCTGCATAACAAATGATCCTTAAATCAGTTGTTCTAACTGTTTCAAGTCTCAGGGGCTACTGATATATATAATCACCAAATTTTCTCACCCGTATGTCTTTTACATACTGCTCCGTGGCTCTGGCTAGACCATTTTGAGCGGCACGGAGGTACGCATCTCCCGAGTTGAAGGCATCCAATGCCTCTTGGGAGAAACAAGCGTCACGAAGAACAGTCCGGCGATGCCTGTGGTTCATGGCACTTTCCACCTCAGAATTGGTGGCGGACAGTCTATCCGCATCCTCTGTCGGAGGAGCGCCCGGCGCACGCCTCGTATTCGTTCCCGCCTCCGAATCCTGCCTTGGAGCCTGGCTGGTGGAGGCACGATTAGTAGCCTCTCCGAATATAGTCCGGCGAGCGCTCTTTTTCCTAAAAAGAAGGCATGGGCGTTAGTATGCCTTTGATAATAATGTCTTGGAATAAAGACAGCACGCCGTACCGCTGCGCCGGTGTCTCAATCCGGACTGCGCGTCTTTTCAGCCTGCCTGGCCTCGTGGCCCCTTGTTGGCTAGTCGCCACAGGCTTGGCCTTCCGCCTGGAGGACCTCCCCTGCAAAACACGGTTGTTATACAGTAATCAAAAACACGCAAGGACGGATCCCTTTTCAAAGTACTGGGACTTCGGTCTCAGTTACCTGTGAGGCTGGAAGTAGCCCAGGGTAATCGACCGTAATGGCCACCAAGGCGTTGTCATTGCTCAATTGGTAAAATACCCCATCGATCAGCTTCACAGATATGTCCGAATCCTCTTGGGAGGACGGGTCAAGGGACCGTTCCGGGTCCTCGGGTTATGGAGGAGGGCTGTTTATCTCCCTTACAGCCTGGCGCAGCTCCTGCGTTGAAATCGCTAGACTGAATACTTAACTATGGGAATATGAATCGGATGGGCGAGAAAAAGTGTCCGCTTACCCAGCTCGGAGGATTGTACATAGAAAATCCGCCCTACGGGTTGACGCGGAGGAATTCCTCCTCTTCTCCCTTTTACAAAGTGGATAAGATCTTTATTAGATCAGCAACCGATTTTGGCCCTTTACGGCCGTAGCGGGTGGCGTCATCCTCCCCGTTGAAATCCCACATGGGGTGGCCTCTATACTGAAGCGGCTGCACCCCCCGCATGATACATGTGGCCATGACCTCGATCATGGTCAATCCGGATCAAGCTAACAAACTTATCCGGCTCATCAGGTAAAGAACGTCCCTGTCATCTTCCTCCTGGGGGCTCCATGGATGCCAGCTCCGGCGCTTCTTCAAAGGGGCGTTGTCGAACTCAGGGAGGCCGATTCGAATAGGGTCCTGGAGGGGGACGTCTTCTATATAAAACCATTCTGAAGGCCAGTCTTCGGACGTCTGCTTTGGGGTTCCGGATAGATATCCGGTCCCGGCAATACGCCACACTCCGGCTCTGCTCACTTGATATATTGACCCCTCCTGAGAACGGGGCACAAGGAAGAACAGCTTCTTCCACAGCGCGAAATGAGCCTCATAGCCCAAAAACAGCTCGCAAAGGGCTACGAAGCCCGCGATATGCAATATGGAGGCAGGCGTAAGGTTGTGCAACTGGAGGCCGTAGAACTCCAGGAGCCCTCGGAGAAACAGATGAATTGGAAATCCGAGCCCTCTTACCAAATGAGGGACAAGGCATACCCGCTCTCCCTTGGAGGGATTGGGAAGGCTCTCCGCTTGCTCTCCGCCATTATAGGTGGCGAGCCCGGCTCGAACCGGGACCATGTATGCTGGGGGAAGAAATCCCTTAGTCTAAAGCATCACTAATTTGCCGTGCGGGATGGAACATCTCTCCCAATCTCCAGGCTTGGGGCTAGGGGAGCGAGAGGAGGAGCTGCGTTGACCGGCCATGATGGAATGGATCTCTGTTGGATGCGCTCCAATGAAGGCTCGCCAAGGGAGGATGGTGTGATTTGGATCTGAATCCTCGTCTCTTTAATAGGCAGCTCGTTCGCACAGCTAGGGGGGTAAATGTAAAAACACCCTGGCTCTTCACATTCGCTCGGCACGTGGAAAGTGGCCATTATTGGGCGTGGACGCCAAGGAGCGCAACATTCACAAGAAGCCGGACACTATTTAAATAGGTACACGGAATTTGGAGAGGAACCCGCCTTGCAATGCCGAAGACAATCTGCGCGCCGGACTCATCGTCATTGAAGCCTGGTTCGGGGGCTACTGAGGGAGTCCTGGATTAGGGGGTGTCCGGATAGCTGGACTATAACCTTTGGCCGGACTGTTGGACTATGAAGATACAAGACTGAAGACTTCGTCCCGTGTCCAGATGGGACTTTCCTTGGCGTGGAAGGCAAGCTTGGCAATACGGATACGAAGATCTCCTCCCATTGTAACTGACTCTGTGTAACCCTAGCCCTCTCCGGTGTCTATATAAACCGGAGGGTTTTAGTCCATAGGACGAACAACAATCATACCATAGGCTAGCTTCTAGGGTTTAGCCTCTTTGATCTCGTGGTAGATCTACTCTTGTACTACCCATATCATCAATATTAATCAAGAAGGAGTAGGGTTTTACCTCCACCGAGAGGGCCCGAACCCGGGTAAAAACACTGTGTCCCTTGTCTCCTGTTACCATCCGCCTAGACACACAGTTCGGGACCCCCTACCCGAGATCCGCCGGTTTTGACACCGACAATGATCATCACACTTCTATTCATTTACAACTCAATGATTACAACTCGATGCTAGAACAAAAGATGACTCTATATGAATGCCTCCGGCGGTGTACTGGGATATGCAATGAACCAAGAGTGACATGTATGAAAGAATTATGAATGGTGGCTTTGCCACAAATACTATGTCAACTACATGATCATGCTAAGCAATATGACAATGATGAATGTGTCATGATAAACGGAATGGTGGAAAGTTGCATGGCAATATATCTCGGAATGGCTATGGAAATGCCATAATAGGTAGGTATGGTGGCTGTTTTGAGGAAGATATAAGGAGATTTATGTGTGAAAGAGCGTATCATATCACGGGGTTTGGATGCACCAGCGAAGTTTACACCAACTCTCAATGTGAGAAAGGGCAATGCATGGTACCGAAGTGGCTAGCAATGATGGAAGGGTGAGAGTGCGTATAATCCATGGACTCAAAATTAGTCATAAAGAACTCACATACTTATTGCAAAAATCTACAAGTCATCAAAAACCAAGAACTACGCGCATGCTCCTAGGGGGATAGATTGGTAGGAAAAGACCATCGCTCGTCCCCGACCGCCACTGATAAGGAGGACAATCAAAGAACACCTCATGTTTCAAATTTGTTACATAACATTTACCATATGTGCATGCTACGGGACTTGCAAACTTCAACACAAGCATTTCTCAAATTCACAACTACTCAACTTGCACGACTTTGATATTATTACCTCCATATCTCAAAACAATCATCAAGCATCAAACTTCTCTTAGTATTCAAAACACTCATAAGATTTTTTTACTAATCTTGAATACCTAGCATATTAGGATTATTTAAGCAAATTACCATGCTATTTAAGACTCTCAAAATAATCTAAGTGAAGCATGAGAGATCAATAGTTTCTATAAAACAAATCCGCCACCATGCTCTAAAAGATATAAGTTGTCGGATTTCGGGTTCCGGCAGACCCTTAAGGTTCGAACACTGGGGTGCGCGCGGAGATTACGCCTTCTACCTCTTCGTCTTGCAAAGATCTAGACTACTGAAAGAACTGCACAAGAGACACAAGGTTTATACTGGTTCGGGCCACCGTTGTGGTGTAATACCCTACTCTAGTGTGTGGTGGGTGGATTGCCTCTTGGGGCTGATGATGATGAGGAATACAAAGAAGAACAGCCTCGCGAGGGTCTGTTCTTGGATGGGGCGATGAACTGCTGGGAGGAGTTCAGCCACCTTTCTCTTTCTCTCTCTCTCACTCACTGCCTTACTCTTATTCGCCCCCCTTGCTATGTGGGTGGCTGGTTCTATTTATAGAGGCCCTGGTCCTCTTCCCAAATATCGAGCGGGAAGGGAGCCAACAATGGCGGGCTAATTTGAAGGGGGACAGCAAGTGTCAACTATCCTGACAAAAGTAGTCTTCGCCTGCGCAAAGCTCTGGTGATGACGCCGTCTTGGGCTCCACGGTGACCTCCGTCTCGTAGTCCTCCCGGTCTTGGTCTCGTTGCACCGAAATGGCAACTTTTGCCTGATGCCTCGGTACTCCGCGGCTGCGCTTGCCCCCTTTGCACCAAAGAGGAAAGGAGGACGCTGTGCGGGCTGGCACCCGCCTGGCGCCCCGAGTCGTCATGGCTTGCGTCATGGGCACCTCGCGAGGTACCCCGCCTTGATTTCTCCGCCTCCTCGTGAGCCAGCCTGACGAGGCCGCGCCTGAGGAAGTTCCACGTCGTCCGCCCCGCGAGGCTTCGCCCCTCGCGAGGGTCTTGAGTCTTGTGTCGATGAAGATGGGCCGTGCCGGGCCCCCTTTGATCCACGCCGCAGGCAGGCAAGTCTGGGGACCCCCGTTCCCAGAACACCGACAGTAGCCCCCGGGCCCAAGGCGCGCCCGGACTTGGCCGTGCCGAGAGGCGAAAGGGAAAGGGCGAAGCGCCGCGGGCCCTAACAGCCTGCGGGCTTGGGCGCCGCGTGGCGGTTGATGGGACGTGGGCGTCTCCTTCAACCGCGCATGTTGATAAAGGAACGGCATCTGCCCAGACTTTGCCTTTTGCTTTCTCCGGTTGCTGCTCAGATCCCCTTTCTGCTCTACGTCCTTGGGTCCCGGCCCTCGAGCTAGTCTCAGCCGTCGCTGGTATGCCAGGTCGCGATGTCGTGGTCAAGGCCAGAGGGTGAGGGCTGGAGAGCCAGTAGGAGCCCTAAGTCGGGATGCTCAGGCACCCCCCCTTTAACGTGCAAGTGGTTCGCGCGGACGAGAGTGAAAGGAACGCCGCGAGGGCCTTGCCCGGCGCAACTCCCTTAGGGGATCCTGTAAACTCATCATAGAAGGAAGAAAAGGTTGCCATGACAACTATCAGTCTGCCGTTAGTTGCTTCCGAGGGGAGGTGAGGCACTGGAGGCTTGATGAGGTGGCACCATGCGGGCTGCCGTGGCCAGAGCTCAGCCATTCAGGTTTGTCGGCATTGCAGGGACGGACCCATGCGCAAGTGTCGCGCCGTTGTGGGAGCAATTCCGTCGGTTGGCGTCAGTTGAGCAGGCAACTAGATCAAACACGTTAGCCGCGAAGGAGGGGATTCATTCAAACGGATGCTGGGAAGGTAGACATCACTGGGTCGGGCCTGAGCGACTTGGGGATGATGCAGCCCGAGGGGCGCCCCCATCAAAGCAGGCTAACGATAGGAAATAAAAGGGATACATACCGCAGGGACGGACCCACACGGCCTGGGGACGATGCAGCCCTGGGAGGGCGCTCCCAGCTGGAAATGAAACTTGTAAGATGTCACCTGCGGGTGTCGAGGGCGAAGGGGTGTTGGTGCAGCAGACTCGGTAGGCTGCGGAAGCCGATCCTCATGAGCCCCCAGGCCCAGGGGCCTCGAGAGGCTCCGGAGGCACTGGTAGCTCTTCACAAATCATCTCCATCTCCACCAAGGCTGCGGAACACCTGTCTTCTTGAGCCTCCATGATGCCCCTCGTGAGGCGCTGGCACGTAGGAACCGCCCTCGGCAAGCTGTAAGGCATGCGAACGTAGCTATGGGACGGGCCCCCGCAGCGCCCCACTCGCGAGGGCCAGAGGCGCCCCATCGTCGCGGCTTGGTTGAGCCCTGGTACGTCGATGCAGATGCGCAGCCTACCATCCCCGCCTGGATGGGGAGCCACAGCCAGTAGACGGCGGCAGCCTCTCATGATTCTCGATTCTTGTAGTTCTTGAATGGCCTTGTCGACAAACTCCTGCGGGTCTGACCTTCCTTGCCCTGCTCCTTCTTGAGGGAAACGTGCTTCGTAACACGCCTCCATGTGGTGCCCAAGCGCCTCCCTCGTGACCTTGGCCAGGTCGGTGGCCCTCCAGGGGAGAGCCCCCGAGCCCTGCCTGAGGAGGGCGCCGGGCGCGCTTTCCTATGTGATGGAAGGAGATTCCCCCTAGGCAGATGCGGGCCCTGAGGGGCCCGCTTCCCGAGGGGCCGGTCCGGATGATGTCTTCTTCTTGGGGGTGGTCTCGGGAAGCCTCCTGCTTCCGCGATCCGGATCTTCCAGTGTCGCGGCCTGAAAGGCTCGCTCCAGGGAACACACTGCATCCTTCTCTTCACAGGGCACCGTGATGACCCCGCCACTTCCTGGCATCTTGAGGACGTTGTAGCCATGGTGAGTCACGGCCATGAACTTGGCCAGCGCTGGGTACCCGAGGATGGCGTTGTACGGCAGGCGGATGTGGGCGACGTCGAAGTCGATGAGCTCGGTGCGGTAGTTGTCGCGTGCTCCGGAGGTGACAGGGAGGCGGACCTGCCCAATCGGGACCGTGGAGCCGTCGGTGACTCCGGAGAAGGGCTTGGTTGGCTGAAGCTGGTCGTAAGGCACTTGGAGATTGTTGAACGTTTCCACGGACAGGACGTTGAGCCCTGCCCCACCATCGATGAGGGTCCTGGTGACCAGTACATTGCTGATGACTGGGGAGCAAAGCATCGGGAGGACTCCGGCTGTGGCTGCACACTTGAGTTAATCCGCTGAGCTGAATGTGATGGAGCAGGCCGACCACTTGAGAGGGCGCATTGCTTCAAGCCTGGGGAGGACTGCATTCACTTCGCGGGCAAACTGCTTGAAGATGCGTTGTGAGGCTGGGGCTTGAGCTCCGCCCAGGATGCAGGCGATTGCGCGTGGCTCCTGGAAGCCCCCAGCCCCTTCGTCTCGATGGCGGTCCTCGTTTCTCCTTGGCTGAGGCGGCAGTGGAGGGAGGCCTGCGTTGCCCTGTGGGCGATCCTCACGAGGATGATCCCTCCAGTCCCCCTTGCGTGGCAGGTCTCGCCAGCGATCCTCACGAGGTTGATCACGCCACCCTTGGCGCGGGCCGCGGTCTTCCCAGCGTCCTGCGTTTCTTCCTCCTCCTCGGCCGTAGCCCCGATCGGCGCGTTCGGGACGACGGCCGATCCTTCCTTCTCGCACGGCGCGGAGTTCTTTGCATTCGTTGGTGTTGTGGGTGTGGAGGTCGTGGTACACACAGTACCAGCCGCCCCTGGAGGACTCGGGCAGATCTTTGCCCCGCTTGGTGTCTGGTTCTGCGGCGAGCACGGCAGCCCCCTTGCGCTTCATGTCCTTGGCCTTGGGCTTCTTCTCTTCTGGGTCTGCGGCAGGCAGCTCGAGGAGGGAGAGGCGTCCCTCCTCAGCCCTGGCGCACTTGGTCGCCAAGTTGAACAGCTCCAGGGAGGTGCACAGGTCTTCATGCATCGCCAGCTCCTCCTTCATCTTGACGTCGCGCACACCATCGGAGAAGGCCGAGATGATGGCCTCCTCGGACACCTTGGGGATCTTGAGGCGCGCGTTGTTGAAGCGCTGGATGTACTTTTGCAGGGTCTCTCCGGGTTGTTGCTTGATGCGGCGCATGTCGCTCACGGCGGGTGGCCGGTCGCGAGTACCTTGGAAGTTGGCGATGAAGCGGGTGCGCATCTGGTCCCAGGAAGAGATCGTGCCTGGAGCCAGATTCAGGAGCCAGGTGCGAGCTCCTTCCTTGAGCGCCATGGGAAACCAGTTCGCCATGACCTTCTCGTCCCCGCTGGCAGCTTCGATGCCCAGCTCATAGAGCTGGAGGAACTCGGCAGGGTCAGTCGTGCCATCGTAACGAGGAGGCAGGTCTGGCTTGAACTTGCCGGGCCACGCGACGCTATGCAGCTCGGTGGTGTAGGCACGGCAGCCTGCGGTGGCCACGAAAGGCTTCGGCTAGTGGAGAGCTCGGTCTTGAGGGTCCCCACGCGCTGCAACTAGGAGCAGCGCGGGGTCTTGGCGTGCCGGAGCCGGAGCAGGGTCGCGGCGTGCCGGAGCAGGGAGCACCCGGGCAGCTCCTTGCGGGCGAGGGACTTCTTGGCAGCTCCATTCTTGCTGCGCTGGCACCTGATGGTGCGGGTTCCGCCCAGGGGCCACGCGCCTTGGAGCCATGGCGTCTTCTTGGAGAGGAGGCGGCTGGTACGCCTCCGGAGCTTCGTTGCCCGCGCGGGGCGGGGTGTGACGCAGCGGAACGGACGGCGCGGGAGAGCCCCCTGCGGCGCGGACAAGCTCGGCGACGCGGTCGAGCCACTCTTCGTAGACGTCGTCGATGGGACGGTAGCGCAAGAGCTCGTTTGCCGCGAGGAGCGCAGCTCGAGCCTCCAAGGGGGCGCAGAGCGCGCGGGATGAAGAACCAGCTGGTGCGAGCGATGGAGTAGCGGTGCGGCCGTCTTGCCGCACGGATGGATGCTGAGACGACGCTTGCTGCTCGCCCCCCGCCGGGCCGGTGGCGGCGTTGATGGCGGGCAACGGGGAACGACGAGGACGTCCGCCGACGGGCGCCGTCTGGGCGACGCGGGAAGCGATGGCGGCCCGGCGCTCGGCGCGGGCCCGACGAGCGTCGGACATGGATGCGACGGTAGGAGGAGAACTGGGCGATGGAAGACGAATTCCGGCGCACCCCTACCTGGCGCGCCAAATGTCGGATTTCGGGTTCCGGCAGACCCTTAAGGTTCGAACACTGGGGTGCGCGTGGAGATTACGACTTCTACCTCTCCGTCTCGCAAAGATCTAGACTACTGAAAGTACTGCACAAGAGACACAAGGTTTATACTGGTTCGGGCCACCGTTGTGGTGTAATACCCTACTCCAGTGTGTGGTGGGTGGATTTCCTCTTGGGGATGATGATGATGAGCAATACAAAGAAGAACAGCCTCACGAGGGTCTGTTCTTGGATGGGGCGATGAACTGCAGGGAGGAGTTCAGCCACCTTTCTCTTTCTCTTTCTCTCTCACTCACTGCCTTACTCTTATTCGCCCCCCTTGCTATGTGGGTGGCTGGTTCTATTTATAGAGGCCCTGGTCCTCTTCCCAAATATCGAGCGAGAAGGGAGCCAACAATGGCGGGCTAATTTGAAGGGGGACACCAAGTATCAACTATCCTGACAAAAGCAGTCTTCGCCTGCGCAAAGCTCTGGTGATGACACCATCTTGGGCTCCATGGTGACCTCCGTCTCGTAGTCCTCCTGGTCTTGGTCTCGTTGCACCGAAATGGCAACCTTTGCCTAATGCCTCGGTACTCCGCGGCTGCGCTTGCCCCCTTTGCACCAAAGAGGAAAGGAGGACGCTGCGCGGGCTGGCACCCGCCTGGCGCCCCGAGTCCTCATGGCTTGCGTCATAGGCACCTTGCGAGGTACCCCGCCTTTATTTCTTCGCCTCCTCGTGAGCCAGCCTGACAAGGCCGCGCCTGAGGAAGTTCCACGTCGTCCGCCCCGCGAGGCTTGGCCCCTCGTGAGGGTCTTGAGTCTTGTGTCGATGAAGATGGGCCGTGCCGGGCCCCCTTTGAGCCACGCCGCAGGCCGCAGGCAGGCAAGTCTGGGGACCCCCGTTCCCAGAACGCCGACATAAGTGAAGTACTAGAGCAAAACTATATAACTCAAAAGATATAAGTGAAACACATAGAGTATTCTAACAAATTCCAAATCATGTATGGCTCTCTCAAAAGGTGTGTACAGCAAGTATGATTGTGGTAAAATAAAAAGAAAAGACTCAAATCATACAAGACGCTCCAAGCAAAACACATATCATGTGGTGAATAAAAATATAGCTCCAAGTAAAGTTACTAATAGAAGTAGACGAAAGAGGGGATGCCTTCCGGGGCATCCCCAAGCTTTGGCTTTTAGGTGTCCTTAGATTATCTTGGGGGTGCCATGGGCATCCCCAATCATAGGCTCTTTCCACTCCTTGTTCCATAATCCATCAAATCTTTACCCAAAACTTGAAAACTTCACAACACAAAACTTAAAGTAGAAAATCTCGTGAGCTCCATTAGCGAAAGAAAACAAAAGACCACTTCAAGGTACTGTAATTAACTCATTCTTTATTTATATTGGTGTTAAACCTACTGTATTCCAACTTCTCTATGGTTTACAAACTACTTTACTAGCCATAGATTCATCAAAATAAGCAAACAACACATGAAAAACAGAATCTGTCAAAAACAGAACAATTTGTAGTAATCAGTAGATAGCGCAAGATCTGGAACCCCAAAAATTCTAAAATAAAATGCTGGAAGTGAGGAATTTATCTATTAATCATATTCAAAAAGAATTAACTAAATAGCACTTTCCAAATAAAAATGGCAGCAGTTCTCGTGAGCACTAAAGTTTCTGTTTTTTACAGCAAGATATCAAGACTTTCCCCAAGTCTTCCCAACGGTTCTACTTGGCACAAACACTAATTAAACACAAAAAACACAACCAAAACAGAGGCTAGATAAATTATTTATTACTAAACAGGAGAAAAAAGCAAGGAATAAAAATAAAATTGGGTTGCCTCCCAACAAGCGCTATCGTTTAACGCCCCTAGCTAGGCATAAAAAGCAAGGATAGATCTAGGTATTGCCATCTTTGGTAGGCAATCCATAAGTGGCTCTCATAATAGATTAATAAGGTAATTTAATTTTCTTTCTAGGAAAGTGTTCCATGCCTTTCCTTAACGGAAATTGGAATCTAATATTTCCTTCCTTCATATCAATAATTGCACCAATCGTTCTAAGGAAAGGTCTACCAAGGATAATAGGACATGAAGGATTGCAATCTATTTCAAGAATGATAAAATCTACGGGCACATAATTCCTATTTGCAACAATAAGAACATCATTAATTCTTCCCATAGGTTTCTTAACAGTGGAATCCGCAAGGTGCAAGTTTAGAGAGCAATCATCAAAATCACGGAAACCTAACAAATCACACAAAGTCTTTGGAATCGTGGAAACACTAGCACCCAAATCACACAAAGCATAGCATTCATGATCTTTAATCTTAATTTTAATAGTTGGTTCCCCCTCATCATAAAGTTTTCTAGGTATAGAAACTTCCAACTCAAGTTTTTCTTCATAAGATTGCATCAAGGCATCAACGATATGTTTAGTAAATGCTTTATTTTGACTATAAGCATGAGGAGAATTTAGCACAGATTGCAACAAGGAAATACAATCAATCAAAGAGCAATTTTCATAATTAAATTCCTTGAAATCTAAAATAGTGGGTTTAGCAACATCTAGGGTTTTAATTTCTTCAATCCCACTTTCATCAAATTTAGCATCAAGATCTAAAAACTCTGAATTTTTGGAACGCCTTCTAGGTAAAGGTGGATCATATTCAGTCCCATCATTATCAAGATTCATATTGCAAAACAAAGATTTAATAGGGGACACATCAATAACTTTTAGATCTTCATCTTTATTTTCATAGGAACTAGAAGAACATGCTCTTATAAAGGCATCTTTCTTAGCACGCATCCCAGTGGTTCTTTCTTTGCACTCATCAATGGAAATTCTCATGGCTTTGAGAGACTCATTGATATCATGATTAGGAGGAATAGATCTAAGTTTCAAAGAATCAACATCAAGAGAAATTCTATCAACGTTCCTAGCCAACTCATCAATCTTAAGCAATTTTTCTTCAATCAAAGCATTGAAATTCTTTTGCGAAGTAATAAATTCTTTAATATTAGATTCAAAATCAGAGGGCATCTTATTATAATTTCCATAAGAATTGTTGTAGGAATTACCATAATTATTAGAGGGATTACTAGGATAAGGCCTAGGATTAAAATTTCCTCTATACGCGTTGTTACCAAAATTATTCCTACCAACAATATTCACATCCATAGATTCATTATTATTCTCAATCAAAGTAGACAAGGGCATATCATTAAGATCAGAAGAAACACTCTTACTAGCAAATAATTTCATAAGTTCATCCATCTTTCCACTCAAAACATTAATTTTTTCTATCACATGCACCTTTTTATTAGTAGATCTTTCAGTATGCCATTGAGAATAATTAACCATAATATTATCTAGGAGTTTAGTAGCTTATCCTAAAGTGATTTCCATAAAAGTGCCCCCCACGGCCGAATCTAAAAGATTTCTAGAAGAAAAATTCAATCCGGCATAAATTTTTTGTATAATCACCCACAAATTCAAACCATGAGTAGGGCAATTGCGTATCATTAATTTCATCCTCTCCCAAGCTTGTGCAACATGTTCATGATCAAGTTGCTTAAAATTCATAATATCATTTCTAAGGGAGATGATCTTAGCGGGAGGAAAATACTTAGAGATAAAAGCATCTTTGCACTTGTTCCAAGAATCAATACTATTTTTAGGCAAAGACGAAAACCAAGCTTTAGCACGATCTCTAAGAGAAAAAGGAAATAGCTTCAATTTAACAATATCATTATCCACATCTTTCTTCTTTTGCATATCACACAAATCAACGAAGCTATTTAGATGGGTAGCGGCATCTTCACTAGGAAGGCCGGAAAACGGATCTTTCATGACAAGATTCAGCAAAGCGGCATTAATTTCACAAGATTCAGCATCGGTAAGAGGAGCAATCGGAGTGCTAATAAAATCATTGTTGTTGGTATTGGTAAAGTCACATAATTTAGTGTTATCTTGAGCCATCATGACAAGCAAACAATCCAACACACAAGCAAACAAAAAGCAAGCAGGCAAAAAGGGACAAATAGAGAAAGAGAGGGAGGATAGAGAGAGAGAGGGCAAATAAAACGGCAAGGGTGAAGTGGGGGAGAGGAAAATGAGAGGCAAATGGCAAATAATGTAATGCGGGAGATAAGGGTTGTGATGGGTACTTGGTATGTTGACTTTTGCGTAGACCTCCCCGGCAACGGCGCCAGAAATCTTCTTGCTACCTCTTGAGCACTGCGTTGGATTTCCTTGAAGAGGAAAGGCTGATGCAGCAAAGTAGCGTAAGTATTTCCCTCAGTTTTTGAGAACCAAGGTATCAATCTAGTAGGAGGCTATGCGCGAGTCCCTCGTACCTGCACAAAACAAATAACTCCTTGCAACCAATGTGATAAGGGGTTGTCAATCCCTTCACGGTCACTTACAAGAGTGAGATCTGATAGATGTGATAGAATAATATTTTTGGTATTTTTGTGATAAAGATGCAAAGTAAAATAAAAGCAAAGGAAATAACTAAGTATTGGAAGATTAATATGATGAAGATAGACCCCGGGGCCATAGGTTTCACTAGTGGCTTCTCTCAAGTGCATACGTATTTTACGGTGGGTAAACGAATTATTGTTGAGCAATTGACAGAATTGAGCATAGTTATGAGAATATCTAGGTATGATCATGTATATAGGCATCACGTCCGAGACAAGTAGACCGACTCCTGCCTGCATCTACTACTATTACTCCACTCATCGACCGCTATCCAGCATGCATCTAGAGTATTAAGTTCATGAAAACAGAGTAACGCCTTAAGCAAGATGACATGATGTAGAGGGATAAATTCATGCAATATGATAAAACCCCATCTTGTTATCCTCGATGGCAACAATACAATACGTGCCTTGCTGCTCCTACTGTCACTGGGAAAGGACACCGCAAGATTGAACCCAAAGCTAAGAACTTCTCCCATTGCAAGAAAGATCAATCTAGTAGGACAAACCAAACTGATAATTCGAAGAGACTTGCAAAGATAACCAATCATACATAAAAGAATTCAGAGAAGATTCAAATGTTGTTCATAGATAATCTTGATCATAAACCCACAATTCATTGGTCTCAACAAACACACCGCAAAAAGAAGATTACATCGAATAGATCTCCACAAGAGAGGGGGAGAACATTGTATTGAGATCCAAAAAGAGAGAAGAAGCCATCTAGCTAATAACTATGGACCCGAAGGTCTGAGGTAAACTACTCACACTTCATCGGAGAGGCTATGGTGTTGATGTAGAAGCCCTCCGTGATGGATGCCCCCTCCGGCGGAGCTCTGGAACAGGCCCCAAGATGGGATCTCGTGGATACAGAAGGTTGCGGCGGTGGAATTAGGTTTTTGGCTCCGTATCTGATTGTTTGGGGGTACGTAGGTATATATAGGAGGAAGGAGTACGTCGGTGGAGCAACAGGGGGCCCACGAGGGTGGAGGGCACGCCTGGGGGGGGGGTAGGCGCGCCCCTACCTCATGGCCTCCCTGTTGGTTGCTTGACGTAGGGTCCAAGTCTCCTGGGTCTTGTTCGTTCCAAAAATCACGTTCCCGAAGGTTTCATTCCGTTTGGACTGCATTTGATATTCCTTTTCTTCGAAACCCTAAAATAGGCAAAAAACAGCAATTCTGGGCTGGGCCTCCGGTTAATAGGTTAGTCCCAAAAATAATATAAAAGTGGATAATAAAGCCCAATAATGTCCAAAATAGTAGAAATATAGCATGGAGCAATCAAAAATTATAGATACGTTGGAGACGTATCACGTGCCCATACCCGATACTCAATTCTCCTTTGGTGATGAAGAAGATGATGATGGTGATGAAGCGATCCTGTCTTTAAGGATCAAGAGATTCTCCAATCGACGGATGACAGTCCAGAGATGGATGATATGCTCTTGATGCAGAATATTTTCGCGAGCGAGATACTTATTTTGTATGCGAACTATTTCAATGACACGAAAAGCTTTAATCTCAGCAGGAGTAAGGTGGGTACGGTAGGGCTTAAGGATATATTATTCCTCCTCCTCGGCCAGCAATGCTTGTGCTGCCACCGGGGATGGATCTATGGTAGCTTTCTTGCCCTTGTCTCCTTTGACGGTGTCCTAGGCTCCTCCCGCTTCATCTTGATCTTCATCAACCAAGCATCTTCTACCATGTTGTTGGAGGAGCTGGAAGACATGATGCCTGGCTTGATAAATCTGACGGGAAACAACAAGAAAAGAAAACAGAGGATTTCTTCGCGATACAGTGATCAACAGGTTCAGGAAGTATATATAGATTTTTTATCTTGGAGGACAAGCATATAGTAGGAAAACGGAGTCCAGAAGGTGTCCCAGGTGGGCACAACCCACCTGGGCACGCCAGGCAAGCCTGGCGCGCCCTAGTGTCTTGTGCCCACCAGGGGACACTTCCTGGAAGTTTCTTTATTTCCAATTTTTTTAAATATTCCAAAACTGATAAAAAATATTTTTGCGGATTTTTTGGAGTCTGTTTACTTACAGTATCACGTACCTCCTTATTTTCACGATTCTGGAGTGTTCCGGAAGGACTCTTTTATGTGTTCTTCTGGTATCAAAGTTTGGATAACATTACTTTCAACATTAATATGCGTACCTAAGATATAATGCTTTATTCGTTGCCCATTGACAACCTTCGGGTTAGTACCTTCGGAATTATTTATTTTGATGGCTCCAGACTGGTAAACCTCCTCGATAACATAGGGGCCTTCCCATTTTGAGAGGAGTTTTCCTGCAAAGAATCTGAAACGAGAGTTGTACAAAAGAACATATTCTTCGACGTTAAACTCATGCTTTTGGATTCTTTTGTCATGCCATCTTTTTAACTTTTCTTTGAATAATTTTGCATTTTCATAAGCTTGGGTTCTCCACTCGTCTAATGAGCTAATATCAAATAACCTCTATTCA